>NC_142201.1:104210965-104824021 GCF_049639895.1 Pseudopodoces humilis | reverse complement strand
GCTGTAAAAAAATACCCTTATTCCTAAGAAATGCATGTCTGAAACAAATGAAATACCATTTTTCTTAGAGCTCCTTATCAAACATCTGTAACACATACATGGACAACTTTCAATGGGATTAAATTAATGCTATTGAAATTTACATACAGGTTCTTCACACTTTTCCACTGGAAATGTGTATGGTAATACATGTTTACCTGTGGAGTTAATTTTACCCCTGAAGTTGTTTTTCATCCTGGTTTTTTGTGGTGTTTTTTGTGGTGTTTTTTGTGGTGTTTTTTGTGGTTTTTTTGTTGGAGTTTTTTTTGGGGGGGGGGGGTTGATTTTTTTAATTTTTTTTTAAATCTGTCTGATAATTTTAAGTCACTTTGGGAGTGCTGGTCAGAAACCAACCCCCAGACCCAGCCAGACCAACTGAAGCTGAGTTTTAGGTTTCTGGGAGTTAATGATGGCTGAGAGGTGAATATTTACTGTCTGTGAGGAGCCACCAGTCTCCCCGAGCGCTCTTTTCAAAATAAAAATCAAAACCTACTGAAAATTGAATAAAATGTTAAGAAACATGGGTGCCTGGGAAGCTTCCATTAGTCTCTTCCAGTTGCTCCCCCACCAGCACAGTGCAGAACGGAAACATGGAAAAGTCATTGTCGTTGCACTCTGAAGGGCTCCTATTTCTCTGGCTCCCAGGAGATTACTTATAGAAAGAATATACCAGAACTGTAATACAATAAGCTATAATGTGAAACAACTGTAAGCTCTTGAAGACTTTTAATACAGACGACACACTGGTCTTTTAAAGAATGAAACCATAATTTATACAAGAAGCTGTCAGATACACGGGACCCAAATGGCATTTGAGCACACAGCTTGCTTGCTTACTTGTAGGGATATCAATCAATTTATTAAGAATTAATCTGCACCCCAGTGTTCTCCTAAAACTGCCTAATGTCTTGGCAAACTACTTGAAAGGGTTCAGTAAGAATTTATAAGGGCAGCTTGGAAACAGGATTTTTTTTTTCCTTGCTCAACAAAGGGGATACTGTTTCCCCTCTGAACATATCCCTGTTATAGTTTAACACAGTAATGGATAGGTTTGCCAAAAATCACAGTTTTTAACAGCCTTCAGCGAAACAGTAGATTTGTCTTTGCCTTCATACTGTGTCCTGCATTTATGCTGTTAGAATGGCTCTTAATCTGCCTGGAAGTATCAAATGCTCTTGGCCTTGAGAACACAAACTTGTGCACACACTAAAAAGGCCAGTTTGTAGAGTAACCACATTTTCCATGCATGCAGAAGAGTAAGCAGAACTGAAACTAAAGGATCTAATTTCGAGTACTTTCCAGCTCTTGACATAAAAATGGCAAGAAGGCCTGGGCAAATTTAAAATGTGGTATTCATACTGCCTACATAAAATGTGCTAAAATGGCTTGAATGATGTCACTCGAGCAACAAATCCAAGTTATAGATATTTTTGAACTCTGAGAACCCTGCACACTTGGCACTGACCAGATATGTAGGGTGTGTGAGGCTGCACACATAAAATCATCTTATGGCTGTCTCAAGCCATTAGTAAACAATGCATGTTTTTACCTACAAATAGCAGAAAGTGATATCACACACGTTACGCAAAGTTACTGCATCTTTCTGGTTCCTGGCTTTCAAACATTCCACTTTGACAAAAGCAACCAATGAAACATCAAAGGGGTGTGTGGATAAACCTGTAGCCTTTCTTGTTCAGCCTTAAGTTCAAGGAAAAATTAAACAGATAATGGTTATCAATGGTCTGTCAGCTCTCAGGACTGTTTTTTTCTTTTCAGAGATAATGGCTGTGTGTGCACACACAGACACACATCTCTGTTTTCGAGTATTACAGAAATAGCCTTAATAGAAACAGCTCTTTTTGGACTACACTCAAGAGAAACGTGTTTGGCAAATTAATTTTTTTGTAATTTTGTGATAATCTCAGAGTTTGGCCATTTGCTCAAGCAGTTTCATGGTTTTTCACTCCAGTGGCAATGTCCTCTGACACATCAAATGGAAATTATGGACTTGCATTTCTGGAAAAACCTTCCATTGGTAAAAAATTCTCTCTTCCCTCCTAGAATTCATCACCCAGGTAGTCTACTGCCTCCAGAAGGATTGTATACAATGCTAGTGACCTATCCTTTGCAGCAGGATTTTCAAGGCCATGCCAAAATTTCTGAAAAGGAAGATTGTTTTATATCCATGTTTCTATTTAAAAAAAAATTGAACATATTTTATCTTATCAATTTAAATCCTACAGCTGCCATTTTACTGAAATAATTACATCATTCAACATGTTTGAATGCTAAACAGAGAAAATGCACTTTAAAATTACTGATATTTGTAGGAGAAAACAAATTGACTGCTTAGTTGCATAATGCTAGACAGATAAATTGACCTACTGCAAAACAAACCTGCCACTGTTTCTGACTAATGAAATATAAGGCAAAAATAACTGTTAAATCCTACCTAAAAACTGTTTGATTCTAATGTCAACAAAATCAGAATTGCTTTTTTTTTGACAGTGTGTCTCAACCAACATATTTTTTGTGAAACAGCTCTTATGGCTTCTTCGGTTTTCAAGAGCAAGCAAAGGATTGTAAAGATGAAGCTCTGCCCTTGAAGTGCACACTCTCTATTCCCTTTTCCTTCTACCTTATTAATTCAGAACTTTGCATGAACAAAGTGGCAGTAATTAGCCTTGACATGGACCAGTGCCAGGCTTTTCTATCAAGTTTCTTTCCTGTTTATGTTTGAATTATTCCGGGGCTGCCTCTGTGCGCCCTTTGGTCTCAACAAATGTGTTTTTTTCCCCTTACTCTCATGGTACAAAGAATGTAATCTTAGTTGACTGGAGTCTGCTGAACATCACATTATTTCCTTGACTCAGTTAAAGATTCACAAGCTGGAGTAGAGAAAAATGCTTTTGCTAAATAAAGGCTGCAACACTAAGAGGATATGCTCTCCAGAGAAGAATTGCTTTGCCTGAAAGTTTTTTGCTCTGCACTGCTCTAAAATTTTGTCCAGAAAAATCAGTAAAATTTTGTCTAAAAGAATCAGTATAGATAGGAGTCAGATGATGAGGCTTCCAGTTAGTTGTTCTCCCCTGCAAATTTGACATATAAGGGATGTCTGATCGTGAGTAAGAACCACAGTCCCCCAGGTCTACTGTCTTATTTCCACCTCCCAGCATATGCTTATGGCCATACATGGGCTGGTCTCATGAGAGCTTTACCTGTTTTACTGTAATCAAAACCTGCTATGATTACACATCTAATTAAAAAAAGAGGCTAGGCAAAGAACATTTGATTCAGGAAGAATATGGAGTTAGTTTAGTGAAGGAAGTTATTAGCTTTTGGATCTGCAATGACTCAGTGCCCATTCGAGTTGTTATTTGCTTTCCCCCAGTGATCAAAAAATTTTGGCCATAATATTAAAAAGCCACAAGAAAATGAAACAATAAGTATTATTTTAAATTGCAAAAAACTGCAGGAGAAATTATTTCCATAAGCAGCTATCAATATACTTCAAGTGTCATACACAAAGGTTAAAAGAAATCCTTCCCTAGAAAAGGAACTCATCTGTAGGGATTAAGATGGCAATAACTGAAAACACTTCAGGAAACTATAAGACAATTTTTTTATCTTACTTCTAAACATAACCTCAAAAAATAATTAGGAAATTAAAGCTCTCTCTTCTTCATTTTAGCACTGAACATTTTGATCCTTTAAAATGATTTTCTTTTCAAAGAACCTGGACCTACCAGTTTAGCAGAATTTGCATGTAATGTACAAAAAATTATGTGTCCAAATATTGGCTTTTTCACAAGACAGAATTGACTTAAGATTTTAAAATTGTTTCTGAACCATTCTGTAACAATGATTAGTTATTCTGAAATGTATTTAGTGTCACCAAATCCCCCAAATCTCCTTGAAATGTCATTAAGAACTATTAATTCCTGGTTTTGGGGATTTGGTTTGCCCCTGTCACGACATCTAACTTTGGAAGCACTTTCCTAAAATACTTCTAAGATTGGATTCTGGCCTAAAATCAAACCAAAAAGTTAAGCCATGGATAAAAGAATAATGTGTGCAACAGTGTTTCAATAACTCCTTACACTTATTGGGTTGTAAATTAGTTTAAGTCTCATCAAAGTTTTGAAACATGACATCAATATGAGCATATATTTGTACCTAAACAATGTTTTAGTGCAACCACAAGCTGTTGGTGCAGCAGTGGTCTCTGTTTTATTCCTGACACGGCTGACAGAAATTCAGTTGTGGGACAGACAGGGCAGGAGTTGAGACATCCTGTGACTCCTCTGGTTAGTTATGTTCCTAAACACGGTTTGATTGGATGACCTAATTGAGGATTGAACTGAGGTCCCCTGGCTTCTGTCTCGGTACTGTCATAGGTGACTTAATGGGTCAACAACATGGTCTGAACTGTCTATTCCCTGAGCAGACATCATTTTTCTCTGTCTAATTCCTCCAGCCTCCAGCTATTTACATAGGATCCTATAGATTTTTTTTTTTTTTTTTTGGTATGAACTCCAAAACTATCCCTCAGCTATCATTCTGTTTGCAAGGTTCACTGCTCTCAAATCTATTCGATACAAAGGCTATCCTGGAGAACATTATGTGTGGAGTTCTCTATACATACAAATGCATTCAACGCACAGATATTTCCAGCGTCAGGAAAAGCTCATTTGTGCATTTTCCTGGCTATACAGGAAACAATTTTCCCTTTCAGATAACTGGTTATGGCTAACTGATTTCTAAGCATGAATTTCAAATCACAGGTTGTGAAGCTTAAAATAATAATAATAATAAAAAAGAAAAATAATAAGAAATTATACTTCCAAGCTGAAACATCCAGAGGCTAGATCTTCCTATTACCAGGATACAGTTGTCAGACTTTGTAAGAACAGATTTAAGACAGAATGAGCCTGATGATTACACATTAGCTATTATTATTATTCTCTATTATTATTTTAAATATTATAGTGTATTGTGGTTATAATGGAAGGTAATGTGCCTTGGGAATGGAGCATCGCTGAAACTCATTAGAAATTAAATAAATAGAATGGAAGTGTGAGAGATAAAATTGCTTTTCTGCCTGCCAGTGTAAATGGAATGGTGTATGACAGGGATGGAATAATGGGATGCTCTCAGCTCAGACTATGTAGGAACATCTCTACTTCCTGCCAAGGAAAATAAATTTTAACCTCATACACAAGCACATACACCAAGAAAGCAAATGCTAAACTGAGGAAGGAGAACTGACTAGAATTCAGTTTTTGACTTGGAAAAGATGGCGAATGTCTGCACTAGTTTTTTACCTTTGGGATCTTGGCGTGAATCCAATCAGAAGTTCTAATTAAAATGAGTTTGATGGTCTCAGCCTACTTCCTAATTGATGGCAGTTCACACTAAAAAACACATCCATTAGAGTGCTCATCTGGCAATTTCAGCTCAGAGGGAGCAAGAGGAGATAACTAAAATGGATTCCAGCAGCTATCCTGCATTTTAGGTAGCATGGTCCTTTCTGGGCAGTCAAAAAGGTATCATCAATAGAGCATAAGGGATCAAAAATCAAAGCATTCCTCTAGAATTAACTCAGATATAGAATTGTAAATGTACTTCCTAGTCATATATTTTAAGACTCAAAACATGGATATAGAAATTATGACATGTTCCAAGAAGTAATCTGCACAGTATTTCTTGGCATGAAATTGTATTTCTTGTTGTCAAAATACAAGTCACTTCAAAGAGAATTTTCTACTTACACTTTGCTAAAAACATTTTTTGTTCAAACTTACAAGAAATTTAACTTTGTTTTTTTTCCATCCAAAAAGGTAATTTGGTGCTTTGTGTTGAGGTGGTCAGTGATTCTGCACAGATAATAAATAGCAAAATGTTCATGTTGTACTAAATATACTGATGAGAAAAAGTATTCGCAGGTTCTAATGCCGACCAGCAGAGAGACTTTGTAACTAATGTAACATCACCTGGAGAAAAACAAACCAATCTTAATATTTGGAGTTGTTTTCCTGACCTAATCAGATCTTTTTCTAAGCCTCTTGAAACTTGGGGGTGATTGTTCAAAGAGGCATACTCTGTCTTTAAAGAACTTTGTCACAGCTAATGACTTATATACCCATGTACTACTAAAGATTTTGGATAGATCCAAAGGGAACATCTACCTACATGTGTAGCATTTTGCTTTATCTTCAGCAGACCCAGAGCATGCAGTTACTTTTCTTTTGAGGGAGTCTTATCTAATCTTCCCGGGGGAGCAATGAGAGTGGTGTCATTGGCCTTCAAATTGTCATTGTCAGTGTCCTTCAAATAACTGACTGAAAATCCAAGGTTTAAGTTTAGTTTTCAGTTTAGATGAAGATTATACCCCAGTCTCTTGCTGTGCCTCAGCATTTTTTGGTTTACAGAGCTAATGAGCCTTGTCTATAAAGGAATAAATCTTCCAGAAAAGGGCACCACAGAAACAGCCCAGCAGATACACCATAATAATCTGAATGTGAGCAATGCTGACAACACAGTGACAAAATACAAAGTATGAAGATGAGGAATCTTGAGCAGAACACAAAGTCTGCTAGCACTGCACCATGACAACAAATTATGGCAAATAATTTTGTCTGAAGCAGTTGTGGGTCTGTAAGATACCTCTTCTATTTTGTCTAAATGCTATGGCTATATGACTTCATGTCATGTTTCTGAAAACATAGAAGGCCCTGGGATGTGTTTTCTGAAGCATAAACATCCCTCACTCCTCTTGATTTCTAATCAGCTGCCAGAACTCATGTGCTGAATCACCAATAAAAATCCAGGATATTCATTGAGGCACTTCATTTACCCAAAAGAACAGAAGCCATTACTTTGTGCCAGGCACACTTTTTCTCCTTGGTGAGTGGTGCTACCTGCAGGATATAATTTTGCCAGGAACAGCACTTACTTCCTAATTGTTTCTGGACAGAGTTCAAGCTGTTGACAAGGTTTCCATGTAGTCATTCATCTTGGCAAAAGAAAAAGTGCAGGGGAACATTCCTGATGCTAAAATTATTTTTCTTTTGAAGTCAAACAATTCTATGATGTCAGAGCTTTAAAAATAGTTTTTCCTTGTCTCTTTCTAATATTAAAAAGAATGGATATGCAGTTATCACCAAAACAGGCTTTTTCAGGAAAACATCACTTTTTGGGTTTTCAATTTCCCTTCTCTCAGTTTAAATTAATAAATTGACATTCTTCTCAGAGTTGTGTTATTTCTCACTTATACAACAAATTCTTTGTGTTACTTTAAACACAGTATTCTAAAATATAAAATTTAAAGTGAAAAGAAATCCCTTACTGTACAGATACTGCACTGGATAAAGGATAAGAGAAAAGAAGGCTCTTGGGTGACCTCATTGAAGCCTTTCAGTATTTCAAGAGGGTCTATAAGAAAGATGGGTGGAAACTTTTTAGGGTAGGGCCTGCTGCAATAGGACAAGAGATAATCGTTTAAAATCTAAGATGGCAAAATTAGACTGGATATAAGGAAGAAATTTTTTCTGCTGAGGGTTGTGAGACACTGGAATGGGTTGCCCAGAAAGGTAATGAATGTCCCATTCTGGGTAACATTTAAGGTCATGTTGGACAGCTCCTGATGTAGTTGAAGGTGCCCCTGCTCATTGCAGGTGGCTTGGACTAGATGGCCTTTAAAAGATGCCTTCCAACCCAAATCCTTCTATAATTCTGTGATTCCATAAATAAACTTCGTTTTGTCTTTAAGAACACCTTTATTGCCCTCTCAATGAATATATATGAACCACATCTATATTTGCAAGTCTCATGCATTTTGAGAGATAAATTGTGTCCATACAGTACATGCCATTTAAAAATGGCTTGACATTTTCAAAACATTATTTTGTCTAGCACTTGTGTTAACAAAAATAATATTTCAGTGCACTTGAATCACAAACCATCTATTCAGAATGTCATCTAGAGGCAAATGATAATAAAACAAAAAATGAAGCAACATTTCTTGTTGCATTATCCCTTTGCCCTGGAGCTATGCAGGGTCTATGTCCCAGTACCTCCCCCCACACTCCCGACCTCCAACAGCTCCATTTAATTACAGCATTACCTTCTAACTTACATTTCTTTCTGGTTGCTCATATCTTTTTTCAAAACACTCATTCCTCACTTGCTGATCACCACTGACTACATCTGCCTCAGCTTTTCCCTACATACCAGTCCACAGACTGCAAGCATTTCTATGCCTGGAATATAATTTTCCTTCTACAGAAGTTTAGCATCACCCCTGAGGCTGTTCAGAGACCTGTACTAAAAGAAATCATATAATACTGTTTCACTTTGGGTTTTTTTTTTCAGGTGAGAGTTGAGTACTGTCTACAGTCTGTTAATAGGGAGAAAACTAGTGGGTTTCTTGTGCTAGTCCACACACATGAATCTGAGAGATCCCTATTTCCCATCATGTGTTTTGTATCTGTTGCAAAAGTCTTGTAATAATCTTGGACTACTTCACTACTTTCACAGCACAACAGGATTTCTGCTTCTGCAGATGAAGAAGAAAGGCTCATGGTGAGATTAAATAACTTTTGTAGAGTCCCTGAGTTCGTAGATAGATTCTATCTGTGTTCCAGCTCTTAGAAGACAGTAGTTTCTAAATGTACGTTTTAAAGAAATTAAAGCATTTCACTAATTTTTAATAATTGAAAGCTTAAACCTATTTTAAAGTTTTACCAAATACCATTATTGAAAAACAAAACCAAAATAACCTTTTCTTTCTTCTTTGAGTCTGGTGAACTTCTTTACCCAGAACTATCTGAATTAAACATGATTCTATGGTTCTCTTTGCAACTGCTTTCATTTTGAGCAAAGTCAAAAGAAAGCTTTGATTTTTAAATGTTGAGCAAAAGCATCCAGTCAAACAACACCTCCCAATGTAAAAAATACCCAATACTGAAATTTGAGCCATAATCCAATCCTCACTAGCCACATACAAAGCCATGAGCTGTATAAACTTTTATGTACACATCTAAAACCGCACACAGTCTCTAAATTTCTCATGAAAAGCTTTGGCTTTTTATCCCATGCTCAAAATTAAAACAATCCCTCATCTGTAACCATCAGTTGACTAAAAGCATTAATTTAGGAGGTAGGGGTATCAAAGCTAAAAAACCTTCCTGGCTTTTCTCCCAGTGCTCTATTTCTGCATGGAGATGGGGAAAGCTGAGGGGCTTTGGTTTGGGTGGGTTTTTTTCTTTTGGGGATAAGGAGACCATTTGTAGCATATGTCCTACATCTGGCAGTAGCTCAGTGATAAACACGTGTAGCAGCAGGAACCCAATTATCCTTGTTGCCCTTTTTAGAATTACTATGAGTTGTGCTCTTCTAGGCAGCGGAAATAACACATGAAGGAAAAAGGCACCGTTTTAAAGTTTCCACAGCACATTTCCTGGCACTACTCCACAAATTACATGCAGTAACACTCCCCCAAAGAATCTTTTGCTACTAAAAGTGTGGTAGGGCCTGCAGCACATTTCAGCTGCACACCTTACAAACACTGCATGTGTCAGTGAAGAGAAAGTAATTATTGCAATTTCAAGAAAAAGTTTTAATTCATCTCAAAAAAATTATTTATTCTGAAAGGGGATCTTTCTCCTTTTTTTCATTTTAGGTGCTTTTTATTTTTAGATCCTACATCCCTCCTTCCCTTCAGTCCCTATCTTGGGCTGTTTCTAGGCCACTGAGATCACATTGCTCTGCGCTGCAGACGAGCCACATCAGCATGCTCAGAAATTCAGAGCAGGAGATAGAAAGCACTGAGGTCTTTGTCTTTCCTACTCTGATACTGTTGTTTGTAAGACAGTATAAACTATAGCCTATTAGTATTCCAGAGACTCTGCTTCTAAGCTGGATAGCTTGAAAAAAATACATATTAAATACAAAGAAAAATAAAATTGCAATATTTGTATTAAATTGTCTTCAGGAATGAATTGTATTTCTGCACACTTTCATCTTTTTGAGGTCTCCTCACATTCAAAATTATTAATTTATTGAGATTATTTTCCAGGGTCATATATATTTATATTACTAAAAAGAATTCAAAACAACAAAACTCCATAATCCAGACATTTATTGTACAATTAGCAACTGTTTTTTCAGTTTAACAAATATTATTTTCCTTTATGCCATTGTTCTCTGTTTTGGATTAAGCCAAAGTGAGCCAGGACTGTGTTACTATATCCAAGGGGAACATTGACCCTAATGAGTATCTTAGTATGGGATCACCTATAGCATTTTTATAAAATGGATGTCTGTATTTACTGTTGACCTTCCTGCTAGGGTAGCTGAATTGTGAGAGCAAAATTAAAATTTTACTCATTGTTAAACTGGTATAAATCTGAAGTTAATACATTTATTTCCTTGTCAGTATTTTGGTAGATTTTCTTTGGCACAATGAAAATCTAAGGGAGTAACCAGTTCTAGCAGCTTTTTACTGTCTGCTTCTATGTGACCTCTGGAAAAAAATGGGGAAGATGAGAATTGTTTTGAGAAAAAATATATTAATTGCCCTCATTCTTCTTTGCTCTGATCATCCTCCCACATATCTCTGCTTAGGAAGTTTGTTTATGTTCAGTGTCTGGGGTGTTTGGGAGCAAGGGAAGCATTTCTCCACATAAGGCCAGGAGGGAATGGTAGGTATGCACTTTGAAAAGGTAAAGCAACTCAGAATCCCCCCTGGTTAGCTTAGAGGAATGATTCTTAAACAGTGTACACACAAATATGTTATTGTAATTTCTTAGAAAGTCCTAAGTGCAGCCACAATTGAAAATCATTATTCTTGGGCATAGGAAGACTTGCACATACTGCTTTTCATAGATCTCACTGGAGATCTGTATATGAGCACCTCAAAGTTTGAAATAAAATAGTGAAAAAAAAAAGGTATTATTATATTTATTCCATTTATTTTAGAGGTGGTAAACCCAAAGGTAGGTATGTAGGTAACCCATAGCATGGCACTGCTGAGAAGGGCTGCTGGGGCTGGGATGAGGATGTGAAGCCATTCTCTCCCAGTCCTGGATGCTGACGGCCTGCAGAGCAGCTGCAGGCTCCAGCCTTTGATCCAGAGGCCTGCAAAGACACAAGTGGCAGAAATGTGCATCCACTGGAGCTTAAACAGATCACTGGTGTCCGAGGGAATATGAAACAGCCCACACATCGCTGGAAACACAGCGTGCTGCGTTCTCTCCTGCTCCTACCAACATGAACAGTCCCTACACCTGGAAAAATCTGCCACTGGGCACTCTCTGGTGGGATGTGGTAAAAATCCAGTGTTTCATAAACATGTTAATTCCTGTCAGATGGCTTGGAGGTAGCACAAATCTTAGATTTTTCTCCCAAAAAATCTTAATAAGTGTCTCTGTCCTGCTGCCAGTGTCCATGCTGGTGGTAGTATTTCAGGGAATCCAGATGCCTCCAATTGCACCTCCATGAAACAAAATCTTAGAATGATTTAGGTTGGAAGGGGCATTACAGATCATCTTATTCCCAGGGACCCCTTTCACTAGTCCAGGTGGCTCAGGGCACCATCCTACCTGGCTGAACATTTCCAGGGATGGGGCAGCCACAGCTCCTCTGGGCAATCTGTGCCAGGGCCTCTCCACCCTCACAGGGAAAATTTTTTTCCAAACATCTAATCTAAACTTAGTCTCTTTCAGTTTAAAACCATTGTCCCTTACCCTGTCACTATTTGCCCATACAAAATGTCCCCCACCCTCCATTTTATAATCTCCCTTAAAGCAGTGGCAGGCTGTGATGAGGTCTCCCCAAAACCTCTGCTCCAGGCTGAACAACCACAGGGATTGCAGATAATGGCAGACCTCATGTCTCTTTATAATCCTCTCTGTTCCTTTATTTATCAGTTTGATTATATGCAAAGAACTTGTCAAAAGAGACAGAATGTCTTAATTCCTTTAAATACACTTGAATATTCTGTATATTCACAAATGTTAGACTGCCATCATGAAGCATGAAAGCACTAGTGAAATACAGCAACTGTACTGGAATGGTGCCACTAGGGACAGAAATAATATTTAAATGAAATTAGACAGAGATCTCAGGCACACAGAACATAAATATTTAATTTGGATTTTCACCAAGAAACTGGGGCTAATTCCTTTAACTTGGCACATGCAAGGTTTTTAAATGACCACAAATTTTATGAGGACCTCAGATTTCACCTTCCCTTTAAAGGATTGACTCCCCAGTGGAAAAGATTTGGTGAGAAGCTGATTCTTTATTAGTTCAGGTGGGAATTTGGCCTTTGGTTCTTATTTCATTAATGTAAAAGAATCACAACACTCATGCATAGAATTTGGTGGTAAACAAAATTTGTTCCTGAAGGCTTTACTGGGAATTCATTGCAAAAACCAATTAAGCCAAACATATCTTACCTATGAACTGAATTCAAAAGCAAATGACCCAAGTCTTACAGAGGCTTATTAATTTTTGCAGAAAAAATAATCTGCTATTTTTTTATTAAACTGTCCTCCAGAATTTAAAAATAAAAAAAAAATTGTAAAGAAACTTCAAAGGGATGACAGTGAATTCAGAGTTTGAATACAGTAAGCATCCTGTATAAGTCTTTGCTTAGTAATTAGAATTAATTTATGGGTTTTTTTCTTTTTTCTTTTTTTTTTTTTTTTCAGAGAATGTTGGTGCATCTTGTATTTTTTTGGTGGGAATAATGCAATCAGTAGAAGTCAGAACAAAAACAGTAGGTGCTAAAAATTCCCCCAGATTCAAAAATCTTTAACATTGTGGCACATTATAGATTTAGGCACAGTGGGTTTTAGACAGATAATTAGCAAGTCTTGGCTGACCAACTTCCATGCTGCTGCAATGAAGACTAAGAACGAGACTGTTTTTCAGCCAGTAATGCAACTTCTGTCAAATAAAGTTTTGCAGGCGCTAATACAAGAATTTTATGTATGTTCAGTGTCTCATTTGTATAGTGAAATGAGGCAAGAAGTAAGATGCATACAATTAATTTTATAGTGTATGGTCTGCAAGTGGTTTTAGGAGGAAATTCACATTTTTCTCATTAAAGCTGGTTGGGAATATATCTTCCAATTAAAGAGACTTTTTTTCTTTTTTTTTTTCTTTTTTTTTAAGTAGTGTAAATAGCTGAATATTAGAAAAAATGAGCTTGAGAAGTTTCAAAAATCAAGAATGGCAAGATTTTCAACATGCCACATGTTGAAAACATGTACATGTGTGAACATCCAGACTAGACAAGTAAGTAATAAATCCACATCCTCCTCTGTTTATGGCCCTGATTAAAACTTGGAGCCGAGTTTTTTCCAGCAACACAAGATAAAACCATTTTTCTAGCGGCGCATCCAGATGGTGACTTATAGGAAGCTTTATGTCATTTTGAAGATTCAGCTGTATCCTGGCTGATGCAGCTGTTCTGGTATGCAAAGATAACTGCAAACACTAGTTCTAGTTAACTTCACACATAATTTTTTTACATGATTATGCAACAGAGACGACATAAGAAGTAACGACCTGAACCTCATTTGCATACATTCCTAGTTCCTCTGGCAGCAGTTGTGTGCCATGGTGCCAGGACACCATTACAGTCTGAGATCCTGACCAAGAACATCCAGACTGGCCCAGTGCCAGGCTCAGGAGGAGGAAGAGAAGTTGTCTATCCCTGTACCAGACTTGGACCTTACTGAAAAGAGTCCAGGGATTGCTTTGCTTATTACTACTTCCTCTCTTCTTATCCCACATATCCCCAAATGTCTTCTGATCTGCTTTGCTTTCCTCTACATTTGAATGCAGAAGATGTTTTTTCAGAAGCTGTGTAAGATGTTATTAAGTTAAAGCAATGGTGAAGTACTGAACACCATACACCATGTGTATTTCAACAAATATTTCCTTTTCAATAACGATTGCTCAATGTATTGAGAGGCAATGAAATACTTAAACAGATTATTGAGAAGAGGTGTACAAGACCAGCCAGAAAAGAGACAGATTGATGATATATTTTCTAACAACTCAGCAAAGTTGTAAGGACTTTCTGTCCTTTGTTTTCCTCTCAAAGTGGGGTCTAGCATCTGGTGAATAGGAAAAGATAATGGAGATGGGGAAGGCTAGGATAAGAAAATAACACAACAGTAAACAAATTCCAGTTTCCCAATTTGAAAAGCATTGCATATTTAACAGTTACATGTACTTTATCATTAGAGTCTAATGACCAGCTTTCCTGGCATCAAAATCTGACTAAATTAGCCAGAATGAGTGAAACTTGGGGTCAAAAGTCAGTTAAATGGGGCAAGAATTGTGTTCTGTATGTGCAGAACAGGTGACAAAACAGGGCCAGCCTCTCTCCAATCCTCCTTAAGATGTGAAACCGATTAAGCAGATATTTTTCTAATTTCAGTGTAGCATACCTGATCCTTAAAATGAGACTTTAGCTCTTGGGGAAGCTGATGGCATATAATTTCCTCTCATTTAGACAGATTGCTGGAGAAGCATGCTAGCAATAAAGATAAGCTTTATTTATCATAATTATAGTGACTTGTTCTTTTAATTAATTTTCCAATTCACACTAATGTTTATATATTAAACAATTTACGTTACTGCTTAGTGGAGGTAATATTGATATTACTCTTATTTTGAAAAAATGTGTCTCCATTTATGGTATAAACATACACAATTGTGTAGCATAATTTAGGAAACCTGCTTTGTGTGCCATAGCAGAAATTAGCTCATCAAATATGTTGTATTTGGTAGAGACTAAAGGCCATTAGAAGCATCATGTCTCTTTCCCATCAATTTATCAAATTGTTGTGTGACTGGCATTTCGTGATTACAGACTATCTTCTTTATGCATTTTCTTACACTTCAGTACCCGGCTCTGAAAGAAAATGACGGCATCTTTAAATTAACATCCATCCATCTTTAAATTACTTCCATTCATAACTCCTTTAAGCCAGAGCCAAATTAAATTCCAAGGAGCCTAGAAGGGGAAGAGCTTATAAGGAAAGTGAGGATTAATGTTGTTTAAATGCACATTTTCTTAATATCTCAGAGCTCCTTGCCAATCTTGCTTAGATGTTTACTGTTGTTCTGCCAAGCTGCTGACAATTGTGACTTTTAAATTGATTTCATTGTTAGAACAACCAGATGAATGAAAATTAGATTTAGTTACTATATAATCAGTATGACTATCAGAAATGATGGTGTCTCCTTTCCCTCAGCTCATACTTTGTACTTTGTGGTGTTTGCAGGCAGGATGGGAATTGTGCTGGGGAGCAGCCATGGAGTTTGCAGGGAAAACACCCCAGCCTTTGTTTTTTTTTGAATGTTTGGGGCTTTTTGTTGTTGTTGGGGGGGTTTTTTGGTTGATTTTGTTTGTTTTTTGGTTTTGTTTTTTTTTGTTGGTTAGTTTTTGATGCTTTCTTTGCTGAGTTGGATGTCTCTTCTCCCTGACAATGCCATGCTGACTATTCTAATAAGACCCAGAAATAAAAGGAGTAAAAACTCCTGAGAGATGTGTGGTTCAAATGTGTCTTTTGCTCTCTCTACACAGTGGAGGTAAATATGTGCTGTTAGTTTTGAGAAATATTTTTCTGCTGTTTACAGATATCTTCCAAGTAACCTTCTGACTCTGTGAAATTGGTTAATCACACCAAAATTCACTATGATATTGAACACTTGCTCTGTTTTTAATACTTTATCTTCTCTCAGTTTCTGAGAGATAAAGGATATTCACAATATATACTGCCCTGAAAAAAAATTTAAATACCTTAAAAGAGACTTCACTGTTATTGTGTTTTCCCTAGTGTCTCCTACTCCTTGATCTTAGCATATGTATTTATGCTTTTCATTCCACCTTGCCACTAACTAAAATTGCTCCCGGTGAAATTTTTTTAAAGTTTTGAAAATTACACTAAGTTCAGGAAAATTTAAATATCTTCAAAAGATGTTTTTTAGCAGTAGAAGTTAAGTTATGGTAAGGACACCTATCTGGAATAAACCCGACTTAGCAGGGATCAGTCTTGATAAGTTTCAATGCCTGTCATGAAGAATTTTGCTTGACTACCAGAGTAAAGATACAGATATCTATATCTATATACACATACACACTTCAGACAGCTCTTCCCTGCTTTCTCCAGCCAACTGCATTGCCAGTTTTGCCTCAGTTTTCTCTTTTCTCTGAGAAACTGCATTGTGCTCTTAATTTCGCACCCAAAATCCAGTGGCTTACACCAAATTTCTTCTTCTATGCAAAAGAGAATATTTCAGGAGTAAGAATTATTCAGTTTCTGTTGGGAAATTAGCAAACATGAAATAGTGCTCCAAAGAGGCTTTTCATTGTGTTTAAATAATGTTCTTCAGCTTCAATTTTTTTCTTATTTCAACATAATATCTAGTGTCAGAAAAAGAATCTCTGAAAAATCAAAATGCTAATTTTATCATTAGTCATATCAAACAGCTCGTAACAATGAGCTGATCTCTGCCGATATCAAATCTGAAAAATAGAAAGAATAAGTACTCCTTTTCTCTTTGAAACAAGGTCCAATTTCTTTTGGTGAAAAATATATTTTTGCTTCCACCACAAATGAAAACTTTTATATTTTTCACTTTTATGTGTGACAGCACTTTAAAAAATGTGGTAACAATCACATGCTGCTTGTAGAATATAGAAAATACTGGGGATATTTCCAGTAGGTGAAAATAACATGTTTTATTCAAGCACTTTGAGGCCCTTGGAGTGTCATGCACAAAAAAATTGTGTTGCGTGTCAGCACCTGAGTAAGAGGAAAAACAAAGTATAACAGAGTACTAGATTAAAAGTTTAACTAACTTTGCATCAGTATGCCTCTTTAAAAAATAATACCAGCACCTCATGCTACTCATGATTTAAAGGAAGAATATATATTTGTATACAGTGTGCCAGCTTCACAATCAACAGCACCTTTTATTTAAACAGTGCTCGTTCGCTTCTGAAACACCTTAGGTTGTCAAAATATCATGCTCTAAAATAAAGTCAAGGCTTGTGCTTTTCAGGAGGGAGAGCAGAAGAATAACCAGACCCTGTTCCTTTGTTCCCACCCAGCCTTGGTTGCTAATCAGTTTTTCTCGGCCTCCAAATCTGTAATTATGGTGTCGCTTTCAGGCTGCAATAGAATACCAGGTTTACACAGCACAGGGAGAGATAAACAAGTACTCAGTGCAATTTGAAAGGTTTTGACCTTTAAAAGCTGTTAATCTACACGTGAATTATAATTAATCAATTAAAGGAGATTCAGTCTAGTACCAACATAATTAAATACAATTTTACTGCTGAATAAGCCATGATAACCCCATACAAATGAAGACAGAGTCCACTGCTCCCTACATTTTCAAATATCCCAGCTCGGCAGTTTTAGCAAAACTGTGTAGGTTTCCCAAGTGGGATTTTTATGGCTTTGGAAAACAGAAGTGTTGAACAGTGAGACTGCATTCCAAGTTCAATAATATGGAACAGTGTTTGGAAAACTCTTCTCACTTTAGCCTACATACTGTCTTCAAATATTTCCCTGAGAAAGAAAGGAAGGAGGAAAATAGGATCCAAGGCACTGCAGGAGATGAAAGAAGTGGTTGCTGATGGTTGTGCTCTGACATCTTTGAGGCCAAATTCAGGGATAAAACAGTAAACAAAACCCACATAAATGTGTGTTGTATTTAACCACCACAGCTAATAGCCCTCAACCTGACTCCAATGGGAATATGCAGTGATTAGAGACACCTGCAGGTTAATAATTGGAGTCATCTAAGCACAGAGGCAATTAATATAGGAAAACTCTCCTGAGGCTGGAAAGGCAGCACTGTTAAAATAAATAAATAAAAAAATAAATATGTATGCATACATAAAAGGGAATATTTTTTATTCTTCTGAACAGTCCACCTTTCTACAGGGACTAGAGATGAAGTCATCATTGAGGCATCCTTCAATATCAGTAGAAGTCATGTCCCAGAAAAATGGTTGGAATAAAGATTTTGATCTCCATTCAAAATTTTATTAGCCTAAAACGTTAAAAGTGTTCTATTTGGATACATATTTTGAAATTTAGTTTTAGACCTATCTTTGAAGATTCTCTGTAGAAACTTCACACTAATTTCAAAGGCATTTTTATGCCTTTTATGTAGCATAGGAAATAAGTCAAGACTCAGACATGAGAGAAGCTACTGCAAGGTAGTTTTACATGCCTGAATACACAGATCTGTGAATGATCTGGAATGTATTCCTTGCTGAACTTTGTTTTTAATATGTAAAGTTAACATTGTTGGCATTTTAAGAAATTCCATGTGAACCAGAAGAGACAATATTTTTGCCTGGACATTTTCAAGATTCCAGGTAAAATTTCTCCCCCAAGTATGTAAGATGCAACTAATATTTCACTACTCATTTTCTCTTCAAAGCTTGCTGCTAAAGTAGATGTTTCAAGGGTAAGTAGCAAAGGCTAATGTACTCCTCAGCAAAATGGAAAAATGATAAAGTGAAAGAATGTATTAAAGGATAACTCTGACCATGTGACCCAGTCATAAAAAAAAAGCATTTTCAGAGAAAGAAATCAAAACTATGCAAGGGCATGAATTATTTATAGACATAAGGGTCCCCAGGAAATGTACAAAATTTGCCCTTAAATGATTCAGTTTAAGAACTATTCCTGTTGCTTTTCCTTGACTTCTAATGAATAAATAACTTGCTTCAATCTTGCTACATTTTACTTGGATGATTTTGGCCTGAAAACAGGCATCCAGGTTATCTAATGCCTCCTCAGTATTCTGGCCAGAAAAGTACTCTGTAGAGTGCTTACATTTTTGAGGCTGAGGAGGGTCTGAAATAGTGAGAGAAACATAGTAAGATAAAAAAAGAAATTTTAAAAAAAAGAAAGAAAAGAAAGAAAACAGCCTCCCCACTAACCCCAGACCAAACAAAACACAGCACCACCACTGATTCTGCTTACCAACCTGAGGCACTTTTCCCACTCTCTCTTGTTAGTGGGAAGAGATGAGGAAATGTCCTTCTCATCTTTCCCTCTCCTCATGCAGCCTTAGGGCAGTAAGGCAGCTACTTCAGGCACAGAAATCACCCTGCCCACATACTGGCCTCTACTTTAGCTTCAAAACAAGTCAGAATAAGGCATGGAGCAGATGTCTATTAAAAAACACCCTTTTCCAGAGCAGTAGAAAGTCCTGCCAAGTCTCCCTGGACAGCCAGGCCATGGACAATCATACACATTTCTCTTGCTTCTTACAAAATATGTCCCACCAGCCTGCATTCTTCTAACATCATGCATATTTTCTTTATTAAGATTAAAATTAATGGAATTAGAAATGTATTTTAAAATACCGAAAGAAGGGAGGAGACTTGTTTCCAGCTTTCAGTTTAATTATGTTAGTTGACAGTAAACCTATCCCACTTTTCTTGCACTAAATTTCCAGAACATTTTAGCTAACATTTAGCATAATGACATGTTCAAATGCAATCAGGACATGGCAGAAAGGTCTCTCTGAGAAGAAGGGCAAGTCATTTATTTCATGTAACTTGCTCGTTTTTGTTCTAGACATTGTCAGATTAAGTGAGCCACACTGAATTTAAAGGAGAAGCTATGCTATTATTACATTGTGTTCCAAAATCTTCAGAGAAATACCAGAGATAATTGCCTTTAATGTCAATTTGTTAAGCAACAGTCTTGTGTGGTGCATTTATAGTGTGAATTCAGGAGCAGAATTTCTAATTCTAGTTGTAGTTTTTGTGTTTACAGAAAGCCAGAACTCAAGCAGCATAATTTATGTATAAATGTCCCCTAGGGTAAGCATTTTCCATGTAAAAATAACTTATAAAGGAAGAGAAAAAAGACATACTAATTCACCCAGAGACGTGGGAGATGTGTAACAGAAATGGCAGTTAGGGCCCATTTGTATTCTTCCCTAAGATTCTCTTGGCAAAATGACTTTTCTGCACTAATTTCTTCATTGTGTTTGTTGGTAAACAATATAATTATTTACAATGCTTAGCAGTGAGAGAAGCAATAGTTAAAAAATAATAAAAGAAAATTAGGTTGCTCTCTAGTCTATAAACTTTAGGGTTTATAAAGGTAAATGTAATTCTCTCTGAAACATAGACATTACTGACAATGCAAAACACTACACATGAATATAGCTACCTAATAAATTGAATGTAAATGTATGAATAAGCCCCAGAAGATAGGAATAGTGATCTTCTGAACCCAAAAATCTGAATTGCATTAGGGCCATGAGGCTGGGGCAAGTTAACTGAGGCCAGTGGCCGGTGTAAGTGCTTTCACATGCCCTCACCCTGGCTAAGGGATTGAATGATAGGAAAAGATGTGGTAACATTTGTGGGGTGCAGTTTGTTCTCCTGCCCCTCCTAGGGATGATGGATGAGTACAGACCATAGCAGAGATTTTTCCACTCAGCTGAGCTCTGCCTCACTTGGCATTGTTTAAAAACACAAAGGAACTGCATGATACAAATCTCTCAGTGCAGTGGTGGAACAGTGAAGTTTTCCATAAATGCTTCTATATGTTTATTTTTCGAAAACTTTTAGCACCCAAGTTCTTTATTTCCAATTTTGTTGCAATTCTAACTTCATAAGGAGTTGAGTTACAAGATGACAGGATGACTAACTGGCGTGTCCAGGACGACACACATGGAGCAAGATTTCAATGAGGTATTAGTCCTTAGCCCAAGGTACCACTGTAAGGTTAGGATTTTCCTTTAATTTTGGGGCAAATGTAACACAGGAACATTAAAATGTTCTTTTTAAAAATGTAAGAGAAATCTTCTTGCTTTCTCAAAGGAAACCTCTAAGGTGTTGCTCATCAAAGGGATTTAATGGAAATTGCTCATGGTCTTCAAGACATTTCTCTCTGTTTTAATGTTTTTCATGTTACCAATGGAATATTGTTTCACACACTGCATAGTTTAGGAGTTACATAGATGCTGGGGTAACTTATGTGACTTGAGAGATTTAAAGACAAATGCTTTTTCAGGAATTCTCACTGTCATGGCCACCAATATTACTCGAGTTATACATCCATCTCTGAGATCAGTCTCCTCAGGACCTCTAGCTCAGTCTGAACCATAAAGATCCCAATGAAAAGAATGGAAAAAGTGCAGAGCCTCTGTCCTGTGAACATCTGTAAAAATCTAGGAGGAATCTACCTCTCACAAGCCTCCTCCTCATGCAATCACTAAATTAGGATTTAAGTACACTGAGTGAGCTTTTAGACAGGATGCAGCATAGCAGTCCACAAGCAAGGAGAAATTGTATTTTGAAAACTACATGCAACTAGCCAAAACTCAGTTAAAGAGTAGGTAGCAGACAAAGACTATCTCTGCCTGACAATAGTTCACATGCCGTTTTATTAAGGATTATTGGAAACATACTATACACATTTGCAGATAAACCAAACCTCTCTTACTTGCCACAAATGATCTGTGGACACTGACTTAATGTTATAACATGGCTTTGTTTTGCTGCTCTACATCAAGTCCAGTTTCAATAAACAAACAAAATAAAAAAATTTGGAGACTGATCTTAATATCATTAAATGTTTAGCGACACAATTTCAATCACTTTCAATCAATATTTTTGCCAAACATTCAAAATCTGTAAAGACATAACCCAGACATCTTAAACTTGAAAGAATAAGCTATTTGCTCCTAATAACAGGATCTGGAGTTAGAGCTTCAAAAATTAAAATTTATGGAGACCTAAAAACTGATGTTGGCAAGCACAGTAACTTTAAAGTACAAATATCTTACTGGATAACCTATATATTTCTCAATAAACCAGTATCATAGGTCTCTAGAGAATGCATCCAACTAAACTTTATTACATATTTTCTCTTCCAGCTTTGAAAACTACAGGAAGATTTGGTAAAGTAAAAATACAATAGCCTTTTGCTTCAAACCTAAACATTCTGTAGCTTGGAGCAAACCTTTAAGGAAATTTAAATATTTATAAACTGTTTTTCATCATCCTGGGAATCTCAAACTTAACCACAGCATGTGTTTTAAAGTTTATTAAGTGACCCATCAGCAATGGATTTTAGCTAGAGTTTGTAGCACTCAATGTGGGCCACAAGGTATTTTTGTCTAATATCACACTTCTGCAAGCATTTCTGGATTGCAGGATCACAAAATCACAGAATGTCCTGAGTTGGAAAGGACCCACAAGGATCATCAAAATCCATCTCCTAGTCCTGTAGAGAACACCCCAGGAATATCCCACTGTGTGCTTGGGGGCATTGTCCAAACGCTTCTTGAGCTCCATCAAGCTGCCCTGGGGAGCCTGTTCCAGTATCCAGCCACTTCTGGGGGAAGAACCTTTTCCCAATATCCAACCCCCACATTTCTGTAGCCAGCTACAGGATGTGGAATACTGGAGACAATATCAGATTGAGGCCATAAAAGGCATGTGTGGATTTATGACATGAGTTTACTCCCACGTATTATTTACAAAGAGTTCTCAGAGTAGAAAGGTTGATCATTTATACACTCATTAAACCTTCTAGGTGCTAGTTTTTTAAGTAACCTGTTAATCTGAACCTACAACCTGAAGGGAAAAAAAGAAATTCTTTTGCTTTGTGGGATGCTGCTAGGGACGAGATGCCTACAATAAAAATACAGAACTAGTATTGCAATCTTGTTCTTTCAAATGAAAGACTGAAAATCAGTTATTAAACAACTAATTTTCAAAACTGTAATATATGGCTAGGTTGTGGACTTTTCATTGTTCTTATCCTCATTTATATACATTTCTAGCTTGTGACACTATTCACTTAACTCTTCTTAGATTTAAAATTAAGGTAATTATGAAACAGATTTTTTTTTCATGTCATGGTGATTGTTTTGAAACCAACACATGTATCTTACATTCAACAAAAGTTCAAATTTTAATATGGAAATTCACCTTTCATGTATTCATCATGCCTCACCAAGAACTTAAATTTTATGTCCAGCTTAATGAACAAATTTCTTCTGTGTATCCAATTTCCTGTACTAAATATAACCAGGCTAGAGTCCTACAGTCATCATACTTGACTTTTCTTTTGTTATACTAATTTCTTAAAATTAAATGTTTCAAAACTCTTTTCCCTCTCTTGCTATATTCCAAGATATTTTCAAATTATATTCCTTTTATACAGAACATCTGTATAATCAACTTTTATTTTAGTTCTGTGCAGATTATTTTTCAGATGAAATTAAAATATCTTTGGGATTAAAAAATAATTACGTAAATATGACATTATGTGTCAGCACTGGGAATTGTCCTGTGTTTTAGAGGAGTATTTAACATTCCTGTCAAAACACACAGATATTTCTTAGGCTTTTTGGTTAATCAGTTGTGTGAAAAACATGTATTTGAGCTCTACTTTCACATGTTGTGATGGAAAATGACTGTCAGATATGTCACTACTCACAAACATTTTCACTGGGAGAGATTATCACCGCTGGGATAACAAAAGCAATTCCAAGCAATATACCTGACTAAATGCAATTAAGTAAACCAGGTTAAGCACCAAACATTTATTGAACACCATGTATGATCAATCTGTATAGCTAATTATAACAACAATACAATCCTCATAGACTGAAATGTCTTCAGTAAAATCAAAACTAAATGTATTCTGTGAGCTAAAACTAAGATCAAATTTATCTTAGTCAACACATGAGTCTTTTAGCAAGATTTGTCCTATAAATTGTACATCTCGGTGCCTTGAAAAAATCTCTGTCATGGCTCAGACTGCTCAGTGTCTCCTCCTCATTCAGGTTTCCAGTGCTGGAAATGTTTGCTGTTAGCTGAAACTCTGACCACATTATTTCTCTTCCAATCCAATCTCCGGGTACCACTATTTCCCAGGAAGGTCTGGCATGTCCAGTCCTCTGGACCTGTGTCCATCCATTGCTCTTTTCTAAGATTAGTTTGCCTTTCTGATATGCATTGACCTAATATTCCAAAATTATCATCTCTTTAATGTATTAAATAGAACCTTCTATGAAACAAAAGGTGTGACAGCTTCAAAAGAGAAGATAGGTTTAAATTTGAAGTAGGCTTGAAGGTGAATATATAAAGTCTATACAGACACACACTGCTTCTCCAGAACACAACACTTTGTCCAGATCAAAATAAAGGAGTCAAAGAAAGTACCATAAAGACTTGTCACTGGCTTACCCAATTAGATACAGAAAACAGATAAAACTGGAAAGATTATAATTTGTGGTAATCAAATGCCCAATGATTATAACAAGGTGTGTAGTTTGATAATGTATTGCATCAGTTTGTGAAACACCCCTCCTGTCACAGACCTTTTGATTACCTCTAATTACAATATAAGTTTTTTGTATGTGAGGTAATTTATTATTAGTGTAGGTCACAACATTTGAATGAGATGCTGGGGTTTGAGTCTGGGAGGATGAGCAGACCTACTCTTCCTCAGAGGTTGCTTGTTGAATCCCACAGTGATGCTGGGAGTACTTGCTTAAATTGCTGCGCAGATGCAGGGCTGGAGAGTTAAGTGATTTCACAGCTCGTTTACTCTTAGTGGCACAAAACAGATTTGCCACAATCCTCTGGTCCAAAAAGCTTTCTAGGCCCCTGGACTTAGCCCAGTAGAGATGGTCTAATGGAGAAACTATGAACAAAATCTCACAGAAACTACCAAAGACCCTGCTGACCTTATTGATCTTTAGATTGGACTGTGAGAGTACATCTGCTTTCATTTAACATGAGACTGAAGTGTGATAAAGAGAGAGATATTACCTTTCACATTTTTGAAATCCAATATTATCTTTTATTTTATTTTTTTCTTTTAACCTTTAGATCTTTTTGGTATATGGTTACTTTAGTAAAGAGTCTGCTGTGACACACATCCAGCTGATGAAACTATTGGAAAACAGAGATCAAGAAAGGTGTCCTGGATAACATAAAAAAAAAAAACCAACCAAAAAAATCAAAATTATCTTTATTTCAGTGTTCATATTTTGTGTTTATTGTGCTAAAGAAAAATTTCCAGTAAAATTTCCAGTAGCATTTTAAGTTAAGCCAGGCAGTCTGCAGAGAACTAATACTGAAACTCAACTCATTGTCCCCAAGAATTTTAACACCTCTATGAAAGTCACTTATGAGCATCTAGGGAAAAAAACCTGAAGCTCAGTTGAGGATATCTATGAACTATTTAAACCTGAACATTGATCTGAGAACTTTCTCATCTGCTTACATACTTTGTGAGGGCATTTTATCTTGTATAAATGTCCAGCAAATAGATAACAGAGTTTTCAAGTAGGTAAATGGATATGTACTGACTCAAGAGCAGTAGAGATACATGAAGCTAGAAAAACACAAGGGCAGATTGTATCTGAATTCATTCCATGCCTGGATTAGAGGCTACCTTCTGTCTACACATTACATGGTACCATAGCTAAAATTCAGAGCGAGTAAACCAAGATCAAGTGGGAGATAGTGAAGCACAGATTTATTATTTTGTCCTGGTAAATCATTTCATTGCAATATATTTTTCTTATGATTGTTCCACAGTGGTTTTTAATTCATAGAGAATTCAGAATGTTGGATTAAAAGGAAGCAAAGGGAACACAGTTCACAAAGAAATAAGTTGTTAACAAGATGTTGCTCTAGCTACATAGCTGAGGTCAGTTAAGTCATCCTCTCTTGTAAAACCACTAGGAATGGCTGAGTAATTAACTCATTTGCTAAATGACTGAACTAGATCAGACTCTCAAGAAATTCATGGGATGAAGAGTAGTTCAGATGTGCAGGTGCTGCTACTCAGTGCCTGGAAATTATCCTCTTCTGGCAGCTATTTAATTCAGTCTAATTACATATGCAAAATTCTGTTACTTTTCTTATACACCACTCATTTTCCAAAGTAAACTGTTGTAAGGTCCCACATACCTGTTGAATAGAAGTAGATTAAACCCAGACAGCAAATGTAGCATACAGCTCAAAGTAACTGTCTCAGAGATGAACTTTTGTAAATGATCAAAGGACAAAAAATTAAAAATTCAGCAGCTACTTCAAACTGATTGAAATGAAAACTATTGATGATTAAAATGTAGTATTAATATTTCCTTGACCTCAGTGACAAAAACCTATTGGATTTTAAATGTTTCTGAAAGCTACTGGCCAGTTTTGGTTTATGTAGTTTAAGCAACCAAAAAGTTGGTTGCTGCATGATATAGTAACTGTAAAAGGTCAAGCAAATGTACTCAAAGAACAGTAGATAAAATTGTGCTCAAACTATATTAGATCATGTAGGTCATCTTTCTGACAAAGTAGAGCTGTTTAAAGAAGCTTAATTTCTCATGATTTGCTTGGGCTTTTAAAGGACAATATTGTTGGCTGAACTTTTCAGCAGAGAGTTACAGTTTGAAATATTGTTTTAATTTAAAAATCACCATAGCTGCTTACCACTGAAAATTCAGCTATTAAATCGAAACATTTCTTAGAAAGCTGGAGTGAAACAGAGGGAAGGCCATTTTCTAATGTTCTTCGCTCAGGCATCTCACTGCAAAAATGGTACTTTGTTAGGCTCTTCTCTTTTAGATTCAAGCACCAC
Source organism: Pseudopodoces humilis (assembly GCF_049639895.1). Taxonomy (NCBI): domain Eukaryota; kingdom Metazoa; phylum Chordata; class Aves; order Passeriformes; family Paridae; genus Pseudopodoces; species Pseudopodoces humilis. Next base: position 104,797,307 of record NC_142201.1, on the reverse strand, counting down.
AATTCCTAGAGTTGCTGCAGTTGCTAGAGCTTTCCTAAGGCTGATTTCTAAAGATGGATAGACACCAGAGGAAAGAGAGTAAATGTTACTGCTTCCATTGCTAGGGCAAAGCAGTTTTACAGGATAATAGTCAAGTTGGACTTCTACTGTACTGAGACTCACAGTCCTCTCAAATTAACAGCATCAGGCAGAGAGCACATCATGAACACATCTTCCAGTCACTGAAGTCTTTGTCTTAACTGGGAAAAAATTGTGCATAAACCTAGGATGTAATTAAAATCAAACCTATATTTATATGAACCTTGTTAAACATCTACAGAGTGTAATAGCGAGCTGTCTGTGCCAAATTTATAACCCTACTACTTTGGAAAGAAAATCATTGACTACTAAATGGAACAGTGTGGTGACTAATGGGGTTCACACTAAATCTGCACTGCTTGTTCTGGATGGCTGAAATCAAAAGAACATTTTTCAGCACTTGGAGCCTGGATGTGCTTTGAAAACCCTAGACTTCCCTCTCTTTGATCCAATGAAATGAAGTGAAACATGTAGCCTCTAGGCAGTTTTTAGGTACTGAAAGATCAAATAGATGCCATTACAGTGCAATTTGCTTGGTGAAGCCTAACAGAACGGATCTCAAAACTTACCATGTATTTTGCAGACCACATAGAAGAGGAAAAGGTAACTAAACTGAAATTATAGTACATTTGTACTGTTGATTCAAATGTTACTGAAAAAAATACATTGTTTTCTAGCACTGGTAAGGTTCAAGATCCATACATTTGGCTAAGAAGCTGCTCTTGAGTTCCATCTAGCCTTGAATTGTGCATAACACTACCTTGGGTTTGACTCAAAATGCCTGGATGCCCTTTTTGATTTTTTAAATCAAAAGAATAAGTCGCCTTAAATGTTCATCACAACAGAACTCTATGTCCAATCTATATCTTATATTAATCAATAAACAAGTCACCTTCTCTGCATGTATTCTTATGAATTAAGTCTTGCCATGACTTTGATCTCTCTCCTCTAATTTAATTTTTGTCTTATCTCTGGTTTCCTAGAGTTTTTCTGCACAATATGGATAATCATTCAATAAGTGTTTAGGATTCACAAACATTTTCTTGAACAAAATGGCAGAGTTTCAGATAGCTACACAAGAAAAAACCCTAGAAACTTATTTATACAAATATTCCCTTGTCATACTTTGTTTGCCATGCTTGGCTTATTTTGTTACAGAAAAATGGAGTAAACATAAGACTAGTAATTATCCAATCAAGAGTGGCATCCCAAATTTTCATATCATAATTTAATATAGGACAGAAGAGCTGCATTTGGAATTTGGCACTCACTACAAGTTTGAATTGGAAATTGCAGTATTTTTCCCCGGTCTCCCATCAACTTTTAATTCTCTATGTATAATAATCTGAATTGTTCTGAGAAATCAACTTTTACAGTGTGATATAAAAATCATTAATTTGGTCCATTGCTTCTGAAAAATTACTTATCAAATAATCAATACTGTTAGACTTTCACAGTGTTAATGTGAGAGTCAACAAAACATGTTATAATTCTATAGAAAATTCTAATAACTTGGGAGATACTCTATGAGTCTCAGATTTTTATTGTGTCTATTAGAGCATAAAAGGACAGGAAGATCCAGGTTTGAGATTCTTACAGAATAATTGGAAAATGAGAATTGATTGCTAAGACACCCTGACCCAAAGTTTTCTCTGGGCAAAACTCTTTTTGTTCATGATTATTTAAAAATAAAATTTCATCCTGCTGATGGCAAAAAACCAATTTAACAAAAAATGAAACAAAACAAACCAAACAAACAAAACAACCCCAACCAAACAAAAAACCCCCTCCACCATTCTCACTAAAAAAACCCAGTTTTATTTTACTAAGATAACACACATCTCCAATTGCCTTGAAAAGCTGTATGGAGCTTCACAAAGGTCATATCTCTCCTAAAACACTACCTTCCATTGCAATACCTCAGGAAACTCCTTCTGCAGAGAATAACTTCGTCACCAGCAAATAGTATTCAGTTGGGGTCAAATTATATTTATTTGTAAATGTACCTTCAAGCCTTGAAATCTATGTCATTCAGATAAACTTTTCCCAAATATCTTGACTTCCTTATGGTTCTGGGCATTGCTGTATAAGTAGCAGCACTGGATACCTGACTGAACAAAAGAGATTTATCAAATCAGAGTCTGGTGTCAGTCTGTTTAACCCCGTGTTTCCAGTTCCCCACTCTAGGCATGAGAACAATTGCATGTTTTGCATTCATTCATAAACCCATTTCTGGAAAACACATTGTTATTCTTCATAACTGAAACCTGAAATCTAATGCATGCACAAAACTGTTACCAAGCATTAATGCAGTGTCAGCTGGATTGATTTGCCTCTTCCAGGAACTGGGAGCTTTCAAATCCCATTTTCTTGTTTCATGAAAGTAGTTTTGATTTTACAGATTTAATTTTAGATCTAATTTTCAGCAACGCCTAACTGACCAAGTAGCTATAATTCTGGTTTTAAAACTGACTTAGCCTTCCAAACAGCTAATGAATAACACTAATTTCATTCACCAGCTGCCAGGTTCTTCAAGATGATGGGGACAGATGATGAGGACAGTGAGGCAGAAAGAAAACTTCTTAATTTATTTTTTTTAATTTCCAGCTTATTTAGAGCTAAGTGGTGTTACTCATATTGAGATGAATTCAGTAAATGATTCCTAATCTCTAAATTATCTGTGATTAATAAATTCTGAGACTTGGCCTAGGATACATAATATTCAAGGTGTATGTCACACCTCCTTAACTAGAGCTAACACATCCTGCAGCACAGCTGGAAGACTTCCCTGAAAAACAAAACCCTAACTTGGACTGCATCAACTTCAAAGTCAAAATACTTTCAAATAATTTTGAAAGTTTTGAAATAATAACTAACAACTGAAGATCTCAGTGGGCTGCCAACAGTCTAGGTACAGTCACTAATAAAAGACTAATTTTTACTCTTTGTCAGTGATGTAAATCCCATGGCCTGGACTGCACAATGTTTCCTCTGTGACCCAAACCACACTCAAATACAATTAATTGCCTACAAACTGTGTCTTTCATTCAAGTGTGTGTAAGTATTAATTTTGATCTTATCTCTCCACAGATTATTGGCAGGGGATATTTTTATGGTGATTTCAAAGAACTGTTTGAAGGAAAACAGAACTAGAATATTTTTCTTGCTTGCTTTTGCAGTAACTTTGTTTTTTTTGCCTAATGAAGGGAAAGTATGGATGCTTAGATTTCCAAAGACACCTACTGAAAGGTAGGTGTTCAAATATTGATTTTTATGGGATGCAAAAATCCAGCCTCTCTAAGATTCTCCCTTGGCTCCTACCATAAAATCTGACCAAGAAAAAATGTGGAAGTGGCATTAATTTGTAAACTATCCAGACAGGAAAGAGTGAAAAAAATCATCAAGATTCTTGCTTCCTTCCAAGTAAGCATAGGTTAGAGACTGGTGCTGGGGCAAGGAAATGAATTTAAAAAAAAAAAAAAAAGACACTTTTCTTGTGACTGAGCTCTCAGAAAGAACACTGGCTTTAAAAAGCAAAAGCAACCTATTAGGTCAGGGGCACAACAAATTTTAAGGACAAAATAGCTGCTTCCTAAATACAGCAGCAAAAACATTGATTTACAAGGAGCTACTACTTTTCTTCTGATGACTGAATAACAAAGCTAGTAAAGAATAATAAAAAAAATACTAGCACTATAATTGAGACAAACAGAACAGAAATATTTGACTGCCTCTCTTCTTCCATGTTACAGATAAACAATCCAATAATTGGGCAAGTATTATGACTAAACAGTAGGAGCTTTTGGCTTTAAAAGATCCCAGTTATTTGCCAAATCTAGAAAAAAGTACATGAGTAACAGTTTGTAGCTCCTCTTTATCTCGTAGTCAGACATTTTATTCTTAAACTTCATGTATGCTTGTATTCTAAATTAGTAGTTTAAGGTTGCTAATTACATTAACTTACTCAGCAGTACAATGCTGAGTATCAATCAGGATACATTAGGAAATAAGAAGCACGTCAAAGTTTGCTCTCCCTCTAGAATTAAATAAAAATGTCACAGTACTGCAGTCAGACAGTTCAGATATGAATATTCATTGGCAACTGTTTGTGACAGATTTATGAATGCTTTCACCTGCTGGTGGAAAAACATTAAGTTGCAAAATAAAGCTATTAAAATAAGTGAAAAGAAAAAATAAAGGATATACACAGATGGATGATGATCTTGGAATTATGCAATCTTGAGAGAAAAGAATGGTCTTAATTTTCATATTATGAAAATATTTGTTTTATATATGCAGATTGTCAAGGTCTTAGCATTTAACTCACTGTCATCATACAACGTTCACCAAACATGTAGAATGATGGGCTCAGCTATCCCATCACCACCTTGTGGCAGAAACACATGTAATGGTAATTCTTTAAGGATTTTCACTGCCATTTTCCTAAACTGTCTTAACAAAAGAGGAAATCTCCATTAAGAGAAGAACATTTTGTCGCCCTGGATAAAAGGCTTGATTACAAATATTGTAATAATAAAAATGCATAGCACTGCTAGAGTGCTTTCAGCCTGAGGATCTGAAATTGCTTTTAATAAATTAAGTCTTGAGATTTTTAAGAGGAAAGCATTAGCCCCACTTTAGAGCTGGTGAAAGTGATGAACACAGAGGATAACTGATTAGTTCAATTTAAAAACAAAGCATAACACACAGGTTAGAGGAAAATAAACTAATTCCATATTTTATTGATGGATTAAACAATTTCTGTGAGTTAAAGCACTTTTTAAATGATTTATGCTGGAGAAGCATCATGATCTGAAGCTTATTAAAAGTATGTAAGAGAAGTATGGGCTTGTTTTACCAGTTGTGTCATAGGAGACTTTGCTGTGCGTTCTTTGCATTCCTCTCTTAAATTTTGTAAATTTGACTCCACAGGCCTCATTTCTTTTTTTTTTAATTGCAAACACAAGTGAAATATGTGAAAATTCAGCCTATTTTAATGAGCTGGTGGAGGTGGTTAAGTTTGTATCAATACCTATAAATACTAGGCTAATCTGAGTGGATTTTTCTGATACTACCTGACTCAGCTTCATAGAGATAAAAATCAAAAGAAACAAAGCAGATGAGATAAGGGATCATGACAACAGTCATTAATGAAGGAACAAAGAATAAGCTACTAAATAGGGAAGAACCAAGCCCTGCTGCACTGGCCAGGTTTATTCATCCCTGAAACAGAAGGAAATGTAATAATTAGAAATAGATTAGTTTAATGAAGAAGGAAGTTTGGGTGGGTGTCTTAACAAAAACAGTATCTGAGACTGCCACAGAAGCAGGGACCAGAAGCAGGGATGACTAGAATGCAAGATTCAAAAATGATGGTTTAATCTTTGCTGAGAATAAATTTTTGTGGAAGTTTCTTTCTTGCTTCAAAGATTTATCTGTATCTGTGTGCGAAAGGAAAGACTTCAGTGCCTTTAACAGACCCACATTATTAACATATTGTAGTAGCTTGCTGGTCTTTTTTTCTCTGGTAAGAAAAGACAACACCCAAAACTGTCAAAGAGAGTGAGGCCAGACAAGTTAACCTGCCTGGCTAACGGAGAAAGATGGTGCAGGACAGTTCCTCTTGCCCTGAATGATCTATTTAACCTCCTGGAAAAATAAATATGACATTTTCTGGAAAGATGTACTCAGAGGCACTAAAAAGGGACAAAAATGTGCTGCCCAGCTTTTAAACTGTGGAAACTACCTGGGATCCTGAGTGGTGTTCACACAAGGCAAATGGGGTGCAATCCTAAAGCACTCTGCGTTTTTTCACAATCAGAAATCTGACCTGTATTCTAAGGGGAACCTTCCACAAGTTTGTGGGGTCTGTTTTCCCTAATCCCTTTTTAAGCCCATGCATTCAGCATTAACAACATCCTCCCACAATGGTTTATATTGCATGTAAGAGAAGTAAGAAAAAAAAAAAAATCCACTTCCTTCTGGTTTAAGTAAGCCACTTGGTTATTTAACCAGGTGTCAGCAAGATGTGATGAGTAAGACCAACTCATTATTTTGTTCTTTTCTCCTACTGATCTTCCAAGCTGCCTGCTAGGAGGGACCCTTGCTCCCAGGTGGCTTCCACTGAGCTCCACTGAGAAGGGCTCAGTAGGGCTTTGTCAGTCCAGGAGCACACAGTACTTTACAAGATTTGTGAACTACAGAAAGCAGACATCATTCTGAAACTACATTTTGCATTCTGATGAAGCCAGAAAGTGTCTGTAATTACATATTTTTTCAGCTACAAAACCAGAAAAATCAGAAGACCTTGGGTATCTGAACTTGGTCAAATATTGGCAAAGGACTTAAAGCCTGGATGACCATTCTTATTTCATTTGCCATTCCTTAATTTTATGTAAATATTTAATTAAATCTTACTGCAATATTATGAGAAATTCATTGAGTTTGCTTTTGAAAGGAAATCAAAAATGAAACCAAAGAAGAGAATTCATCTCTCCCTTGAGAGATGAATTGGGAGAGGAAAATTGGGTTGGTTCTTTTATTTTTAATTTTATTTCTTTAGGCATATTAACAAATTGCTGCGGTAAAATTCTATCTTATCCATACTCTCCACACTTGTTTCCTGCAGGCAATATGAAGATAGGCTTTTAAAAAGGAGGAACAGAAATAAAAACACTTGCTCCCTCTCTAATTAGGAACTAATGCAGATATTATTTTATACCAAAGAGGTAAAGGAACGCCATGGTAACCTAAGAAGAAAACTTATTCAGGGTGTGTAAAATGCATTCTTAATGCATTCTAAACTCTCTTAATAGTATTCCAGCTCTAAAACTACTTCACAGACTGCATGAACATTACTCATTTTTTAAAAAAAAATTGTTTATGAATGATTGCTTTGCAATATTCTATGCTTTTCAGTGGAGATTTCTGCCTTTCACTCATTTCTGCTGTCATGAAACCTGTTTTCCATTTTGTTGAATTCAGTTTGACTGTATACTCCAACCCACTATAATTGAAAACATTTAGTCCCAGATGTTGTCAATTTTTTTCCCTCACAACAAAAAGCAGTTGTGGTAAATGCCTTCATGTTCATATTTTGTTTCTCCAAATTAACATGATGGTGTTTTCTTTCTTTCTTTCATGTTAATTTGAAGAAGGACAGAGGGACACTGCTTAATCCAGGTCATGATCTTATGTTTTGTCTTTGGAGTTTTAATGAAGTAATCAAGAAAACATTATAGAAGTTTTTGTTTGTTTTTTTTTTTTTTTAATTTTCTTAGTTTCTTAAAGAAATTTTAAGCTTTGTGTGTGCAAAATAGAGATAAACCTTTTAGATGGCTTGAGAATGACAAAGAAATATCAGTTCTGGAAAACAAAGGAAAAAAAGTTTTCATTGGCTTTCATGACCAAAATTAAAATGCAAGGGCCTGTTCTGCATTCACACTGTGGTTTTACAATAGTCAGTGTGCTGCCTTTGTTATTATGTTTTGACCCTGACTGAGCATTAGTTTTCTGCAATTTTAAAATTATATCCTGAGGGAAACCCCCCAGATTTCCCCCATTTCATTCATGGGGGAAAAAAGATTTTGGTAACCTGATCTGATTGTTGAATCTCTCAGCCATAATCAGGTACCTATTACATATCTTCTCAGTAATAACTTGACCCACATTATTTTTACTGTAATGTTTTCATTCTTATGGCTCCCATGTGAGACCTGTAAGCACTGTTATATCTTCATTTTGTGAAAGGGAAACAGACTGAATTCTGATCCCATTATAATCACTGGCAATATTTTCATTGACTTTAGGTTCTTGTTCTAATTATCTTTCCCATTATTATTCAAGACTGTCAAAAAGCCAGAAATTAAACTCAGTTCTCCCATATCCCAGTGTATCCCTGACTCCCTCTATAAAAAAAAAATTAAATAAAAAATGATATGACAAATAATTTCTAACTGTATTGCATTTATTAAGAGACCAGAGTTTATCAAAATAGACAATAGCTCTTAACATGAAATATGTTCTGAGTAAGCCATGACATAGAACTTTGTACATATTTAGGCTTTTAGTTTAACAGAGCTAAATGAACTTCAAAAACATCTCATTAACAAGACAATTTATTTTTTTTTTTTACTCTTCTGCCTTTTCCCAAAATACACCAAACATCCACCTGACAGATTTAAAAAAGGAACATGATACCATTCCTGGCCTTTTATTTCCCCAACTAAAATGCTCATGCAGACATGCGGACAACAAAAAAAACCAAAAAACAGCATGGTGTGCAATGGTACCTCATTTTCTAACCAGGCTATGAGACAGCAGCTCTGACACAACTCATTAAAGGTGTTCTTGCCATACCAGTCAGTCTTGATGATTTTCAGATCATGCTACATATGAATCAAAAAAATATCCTTGGGACAATGTTGATTCATGATATGACAGATCATTTACCTCTCCCAAATAAGTTAGTTAGTTGACTAGTGATAAGCAGCATTACAGACAAACAAACAAACCCATATTTACATTACTTAGAACTGTTTTGGCATGACAGTTACAACACAGGAATTTCAAGGTTAATGTTCTCACCTTTTTCAACAGAAGTTCCCAAGGAAGTTGTTTTCATTGTTCAGTGAGCTTTGATCTATATATCTATATCATTGTTTTACACCAGTTTCCTTCTTTTCATCATGAAATGTGATTAAAATATTCCCCAGTAACAGTCAGCCTGACTGACTGGCCTTACACACACACACAACATACATAAAGGCAGAGATTGGACTACAGAGCCCATAAACTGTGAAGGACCACCCTGAAGTCTTAGCCCAAATATTCCTTATCCCTATTCCTGCTTTGTGGCAGCTGAGGGGGAATGGGTGCTCTTTTTCATAAGCATATAGCCACCTTCCACAGGAAGAGGACAGAATGTGGGTGAAAGGAAATAATTCAAATTTCAATACTTTACACTGGAGAAATGATTGCTAAAAGGGAGAAGGCAATGGGCTCAGATGAAAGCTGCTAAATATTTCAGCAAAGAAATTAAATTGGGAATTGGCCTTTATAAAGGAAAATTAATATTGACAAAAGCTGCTCAATGTGCTGTTGAAAAGGAGCAAGGCTATTTCCATTGAATTAAGACTGAGGAAAAACAGTAAACAAAACAGAATGGAATCTTTAAGCACACAGAAGTGTTGGGTTTGAGTTCCTCATACTGCTGAACCAAGGCCCACAGAACCCAACCAAGCTGCTTCTGAATAAGGTTCCGTGGCTCCCTGTTACTCAGCAGCCATGTGATCAGTTTATTTATATATACTGTAAAATAATTATCACTTAGGGAGTTTTTAAACCTGCAACTTATTTCCCACTTTTCCATTCATAGCTTTGGGAAAAAAATACTTCAGCATTCTGTCATTTTCCAAACTTCATGCCATTTTCCAAACCCAAAAATGACAATCATGGGCTCAAAAATAAAACTAACTCTAAAACACATATCCTATCAGTTCCATCATAAAAATTCTAGAGAAACTTGCCTGTGTCCTTCTATTGACAGTAATGATTCTATCTCATGAGTTATCAGTTCCTCCATCATGCATAACCAAAGGGATAGAGGGATCAAAGGAGAGATTAAAAATATTCTTCTTGACCTGACAAAGGGGAATAAGCTGTAAAATGGGAGGTCAAGCTTGAGATGTTCAGGAAGCAGAGAGATCCTATTTTAAGGACAGTAGTAGAAATCAAACCGTGTAATTTTATTTTTACAGCGCCTTTAGAGGTGCGAGCATCAATAGCTTTTTGTTGCTACATTTCAGTTGATGTTCATGTGTATGGAATAGAAATTAAAACAGAGTTACTATGTCAGCTTCTACTTCACATCCTCAAACTCAGCCAGCTCATTTGTTTAAGGACAAGCCCAGGCTCACAGAATATCAGAACAGCCTTGCATTTAAAGTGAGGCTTAATGAGGAATCCCAAGTGAATCTAGAGCTGCCAAAGGTACTTGCTGGTTAGTTGTGAGAACAGATCTCTTCCAGCCGCAAAACAGAGGCACTGTAGATAGCAGCTTCCTCATGCTGTTCTACTGATAGATTGAATCTGCTAAGGATGAACAATTACAGAGGAAACAAAGATCAATTATTATAGTAATTTTCAGTCCTGACCTAGTTTGAACCTGGGTTTGTGCAATGGCTATGTGGAAACTGAAGTTTTCTGCTCAGGTGAACATGAAAACTTCTTGAACTGAGAGTTCTTTCTTTCACTCTCCCTTCTCCAGGTTATGACCCAACACCTCAACAGGACCTGAGGATGCTCCAGGCTGCAGGGCTTTCTTATTCCAGTGGTAAATTATGGTACATAATTTCTACTTAAAATTCCCAATTTAACAAATATAATATATAATTTATTGGGAAAACATCTTCTACTTCAAAAGACTTGTTTTAAAAATAGCTCTTTCTCAAAGAATGCTATGCTTTTAGCTGACTGTTTGTATTTAGATAAGTAACCTAGGTAGGAACACAGTTCTCCAGCATTTTAACTACTTTTAATAGAGGGTTTATCCTCCAATCTTCATTCATAACTGTTTGAAAACTTAATACTGGTAAATGTATGATGGCCAGAAAATGATTTTATACCTCTGAGATTTAGAAGTTGTCTCCTACCCTAAGATAATTTAAGCAATGATTATTACATTACATAGAACAAGCATACTATTTAAATCTGAAACAGAATTTTTTTCTTGTTGAGTATAAAAATGACATAAGAAAGCTCAAATTTCAATGGGCTGAAGCATCTCCATTCTTTCTGTCTGTTCTGGACATTTCTGTGCTTTCTTTCATCCAGACCATGCCAAGCCACTGCACATTATGCTTGAGACGGGAAGAAACAACAGCTGGACTTTACCTCCTTAAGGAAAATTTTGCTGCTTCTGGGCATTTGTTTTTTTCTATCACATCAAATATTTATATTGGTTCAACATAGCTGGACATCTAGGAAGACTGATGCTGCCTGACTGTTTCATATTTGTCACTCATGTTGCTTTGATACATCTTGACTTTTGGCCTAATTTCATCCATGTACTGTTCTTCTTTTATTGTCTGTGTGCATCTAAAAGTAAATCTGGAGCATCTTGAGGTCATTAAAGAATGTAAATCACAATGACAAATTTGCATAATGTGTCAGTATGTATCTGGCATGCCCTCGTGGCAAAAGGCTGTAAAAACTCTAACACTACCCACACTTTCTTGGAGTTTACTTTTAAAAGTCAAAGCACATCACATTCTTACAAGTTTCTGTGCTTGTATAGCTTTCAGAAAGTTCACAATGTATTTTATTAGTAATAAAATAGATCCAGACATAACAATCAAATTTATATCAAGGTTATTTTAGGTTTTTTTACCTTATGAAGTGATGCCACAGCACTAGATAATAAGATAATAAGTTTGTATCTTTGCTCAGTAAAATAAGTGTATGAAAGAACCACTTGATCACAGAATACATTATGACTAAAGAATATTAAAAAAGTCATTCAGTGATGAAAATAGACCAACCACATTCATTCAATTCAGGTATAGAAGTTGATTCTGATTTTCTTTTTTTCCATGAGAAACATAGAAGAAAATTTTTCTTCCTATTTTCTGAAAACAAAAGCAAACTTACTTTCCTTCCCTATCTCCTCCTAAATTTAATTTATTCACAAAAAGAGTACCTTAGAGTACTTCCTGTCCCTAAAGGCTTTTCCTTACCATATATATATATATATATATAAAGGAAATGAAAAAAAAAAAGTGTTTTTTTTTCTCCACAGGAAATCTACATTTTAAATGGAATTTATTTAGAAAGGCATAAATTTTCTTGCAAGTTCATAGCAACTTGAAAAGTGTCAGGACAGGGCAAAGGGACACTTATTTGTGCTAAATGATGACCTACTTAATTACAGAAAAGAGAAAAGATTACAGTGGAGGCAAGAACACATGCAGAGATATGTTGGTCATCAAGGAAAATATTTGCAGATGTAGGTAAAGTTGGGGAATATAAAACATAGAGCAAAAGGCTCCAGGGAAATTGTTCTAAATGAACATGTTCAGTGTCACTCTTATTTCCACAACAGTTAATCAGTGAACAATGAATATAAAAGGGGTGGAGAGGCGTTATTCTATTCCCAAGGATAGTGAAAACATCTGATTATGATGCTATCTATGCCCAGAAATTCCCAAAGTATCTACAGACAAGAGGAAACTGTCCTTTTGTGTCTTCTCCACAATCGAGATGAATAAGCCTGATACTAAAATTTTATATTTTTCTTTATAGACATATAGTTAGTGCTAGTCTGTTTTGGGTGAATATTTAATCAGTACTGAGGAAAAAATAAAGCAAATATTCATTATTAGTTTTTAAATGGAAATATTTTCCCTTTTTCTTTTAAGATACTTCATTGACAGTAACTTTCATGTCAGAGGTAAAATAATTTTTATCACATAGCCAAATTCAGCCCTTATACAAAATCAGTATCTTAAAATACTTTAAGACTGCTGTCAGTCCAAATATTTATCTGTTAAACTAATGATCCCATAAGTTTCTTAGGTCAGAAATACCACACAGCAATATTTCAATACTTGTTAGGAAGCACATGAGAGAAAAAGTTAAAATGCATATTTGGTCAAGAGCAATGTATAATGAGTCACCAAGCAGGTGTGAATACTTGCAGAGGTGATCATAATGAATATATTTCTATTGAAGCAGGATAATATTGTAAATAAAGTGCATTGCTGGCACTCAAAAGACCCAGGGTCTACTCTTGCCTTTGATACAATCTCCTTGTCTGTTGATTTCTATCCTGGGAAATGGAGCATGCTGCAGGAATCCCATATCTATGAGAGGGTTAGCAGAGCACTGCTTACATCTGTTTGGAGTGTTAGTCAATAACAATATAGTTTGAACACATCTCTGCTCTGTTCCCCTCAGCCTTAAGTAATAAACTAGAATACATATTAAAAAGTTCTTTTAAGGAGGATACCATCCCACTTTTGAGTCAGCAAAGATATTCCATTGTACTACTGTTCACAAAATATATGAAGCTGTAATACCATATATTCAAAATAAAACCTTTTCTTTGATTTAAAATCATTATGTGTCTTGCATTATATACATATCTTGCCTCCAACTGTGAAGTAATAAAATAAATTAGGTTCTTATAGTGATAACGAGAGATTAGAAGAAGGTTATTGCACTAATAAAGAGTAACATTCTGGAGAGCTGCTGTACAGAGCTGTGGGATTGGTTGGACAAGTTCTAAGGGTTACAGAGTCTGAGCAGAACCTGTTTGAGAGGGAGGTGGCCAGACACAGCAGTGACATATTTGGAAAAGTCAAGGGTCACACCAACAAGCTGTTCAGAGCAATTGCAGCCTCGGTGCACCACGGTTCTCTCAGCTGCTGCCAGAGGATTAAGTTGAAGGATTCAAGAGATAATCCACACACAGAAGCAGAACTGATGTCTGTAGTCCAAGAATAACATTATTATATACATAAATAGTCGCAGTGTAACTGAGCTTTCTGCCAAAGGGATCATGTTGCTATAAGGGTGATGGATTTGAACTTCTGCTTTGTTACTCAAACACACCAAATTCTCAGCTTCCTATTTCTCAAAAAAAGTAATTTTGCTTTGTCAAACAATGTTCTGCCTGCATCAATTCTTCAAATTTATGATTAGTCCCTGTGACACCACAGCATACAGGTGTTTCTCCCTGAGCCAGGGGTGCAGGTATTGATTAGGATAAGGCTTTCAAGCTCCTACACACGCACATCACCTTTGCTTGAGTCTGATCCTGCCTTCAGCATGCACAGCTTTAATCCTTCAGCTACTGACATGATTTACATGAGCAAAAATTGTGAGACTCTCTCTCTCCTACCAGCTGGATCCTAACTGCTGCTGCTGCTGCATGCACAAATACAAGAGAGTCAGAAGGGATACAAAAGTAGGATGTAGGGGAGAGGGTCAAAGACTTACATCTGTTCAAAGAATTGGCTGGAGATACTTAGGCTGCAGAAGCTGCTGGCCTTTTTTAATCACTAACTATATTTCTGACTGACCAAGGGAAGCATATGCCTACCCAAAGCCCACTTGAAAACCTAAGGCTGCCATTTTCTAATGGATAGTTCCTTTCAGAGGCATATCCTGCACATATAAACAAGAAGGCCCCAATAGGAGAAATATATTTCTATACCTACAGAGCCTCTTGAGGGGATCAGTAGATGGGGCTCAGGATACCATGGAGCTGTACCAGGGCTACCTGGACCCAATGAGACCTGTACTGAAAATAGTAGAATGGTCTGGGGTGGAATGGACCTTCGAGATCATTTGGTTCCAACCCCCATGCCTTACTTAGACAGGGATACCTTTCACTAGACCAGGATTCTCAAAGCCCCATCCAACCTGGCCTTGAACACTTGCAGGGTTGGGGCAGCCACAGCTTCTCTGGGCATCCTGTTCCAGTGCCTCACCACTCTCAAAATAAATAATTTCTTCTTAATATCCAAAATAAATCTCTCCTGTTTCAGTTTAGAGCCATTCACCCTTGAGTTATCACTACTGGATCATGTAAAAGATCTTCTCCAGTTCTCGTGTAGCACCAGTTTAGGCACTGGAAGGCCTCAATTAAGGTCACCCCACAACCACCAGCTCTGGCCAGCCCCAGTGCCCACACAGAATATTTGGGTATCAATGAAAAGCTGGTGTTGGGAAGGATGGCTGGGGATAACTTCTGGATAACTGCTTCCAGGAGTCCTGGTAGCATATGTTGTTAACATTGCCTACTCCTGGTAGTGAATAAAGTGAAAAATGAGCCTTGGAAATACTGTTCTTTTCCAGAAGGCTCACACTAGGGTCAATCTAAATTGTATGTAAAAATACCCACATTAATCTCTAAAAATATGCAGTTTCTTGGGCAGTAAAGAACTTTAGCATTGCAAAAGGTAAAGGTTGTGTCTGAATAAATGCAACTACCATATGAAAATATCACTATAGAACTTTCAAAACAAAACCAGCAGCTGTAGATGCAGATTTGCATTTAGAATTACACCTTACCGTGGATGTGCCAAATGAACAAACTAAAGCTGTTTAGGAAGCACAAATAATCCCTTCAAAACCACAGGTTCCTGCAAGCTTCTTCCACATCTTCCTCCCCCAGCTCTGCCTTGGCTGTGCCATGGGATGCATCCCCTAAATGAGAAGGGGCTGGTGGGCTGGTGGGGAGAGTGACTGCTGCTGTCACTAATTGGGGAGTGCAGCAATTAGCTGCTCCCGCTTTGGCTGCACTTTGATGATGCGACTGTTTTGATCTTACCCATCCTCAGTCTTTTCTATCAGATGCTGGAGTTGTATGCCTTTGAGCTGTGCAGGACACCACTGGGCAAAGAATGCTCAGTATATCTTTTTGTTTTTTTGGTTTTTTTCCTCCTCTGTAATCTCTCCATGCACCAGCCTTGGCAATATCCTTTTTGTTTGTGCAAAGATACAGGCACAAGAAGTGTGCTAATTATCTTGGAATATGAATTTTGTACTCAGGCATTGTTAAGCTTTTCCACACCTAGTAAAAAGCACTAAATTTGTATATAAAAAAAAATAAAAATGTGGGTTAGTAGAAATAGGAATTTGCCACAACTCATCTTTATCTGTTGTCTCTAAACGTGTGCATTTTTGAATGGTAAAGATGCATATTAGCTCTGCCAAATTTTGTCTCAACTTCCACATATCTTGGTATAATCAGCATCATTAAGCATTATTTTTTGCTTTTCAATAACTGGAGTTACTTCACTGCAGTGGCTCTAATGTTAAAAGACAAGCAGTCAGATGCAGTGAAAATTCATATTGTTGTGGTACCATTGCCCTTCATGTAGGTTTTCAAAAAGAGGAACAAAAAATATTGCTAATATAATTTAAGAAACATGTATGATGTCATTCCTAAAGGGTAAAGAGCTGAATTTAGAACTATCCAGGGCTCAGACTTGTCAGTCATGCCTCATACAGTAGTTACATTTAAAAATTCTATTTCCGGTGTTAAAATGGCAGCATCTATTTCTGAGCTCAAGGCATTGTAAAAATAGATAACATTTGGAGGAAAGGAGAAGCTCTGCCTGGAAACAGAAAAGGTGCTTTTAGGGATTGAAAGTTAAGTCTGAGTCTGGATGAAGCAAAAAAGTTATTTCCTATTTTAGACAGAAAATGCTGTTGCTCAGCCTTTCTCAAGTTTATTTGATTGTGTCTCAAGCATATAATTAGATACCATGTGCACAAATTGTCTCTATGCCATAAATAGAACTTTCACATGCTAACTTAAACTTTTATTTACATTTTTCTATTAAGCATTTAGCTGTGTGCTAAGACAGGAGAACCATCCATCTCATTTTCAAACAATTGTTTTCATTTCAATACGAGTAATCAATTTGATTAGTTGACTGAAGAATTTAATGATGGTTCCTATGAAATCCAATCAAAACAAAGCAGAATATCCCAGAGATCGAGATAACTCAGATGAAGGGCGAGATGCAATATTCTGAATAGGAACAATAGGAGAGAGGATGTGTGTCCTACATGTGGAAAATACATGCTTTTTGTATGTATTTTTATATCTTATAACAAAAAACCCCAGAGATTCTTAAATGAAATCATGAAAATAATTTTTAAAATTATATTCATAAAAAAAGAAAAAAGTGAAACGATGATAGAGCATCTCAAATCACAATGCCTGAACCACCTGTAGGAATAGCAGAATTTTCATAGCAATTCAATAGGAATAGCAATGTTTTCATAGCAGATTCAATTACTGACTCTTGGACAAAAGTCATTCAGAGACCCTGAAAACCTTCTGACAAGGAAAAGTTAAGGAAAAGATGGATTCTTTGAGGCAGTTTTTAAGCACTGAGATACCTGTACTAAAAGATAAAAATTCAAGAAATATTTTTGGGACTTTAAAGCATTACACACCTGAAAGAAGCCACTTAGATTTAAACTATCCCAGCATTTTCTATCCAGTCATTATAATCCACCACTTTCTCTTCCTCCTTTTTGGACATGAAAAAAAGACTTTTGAAGGAGTCAAAAGAGAATAAATACACTTATTAAGTGGCCAAAGTTTGATGACATATCAGCAAAATACCCTTAAAATTATGAAATGGAAAAAATAATGTAACAAACAAATTGTCATGTAAATGGTGTTTCTGTTTTTATATTTAGGATGAAATCCAGGTGACTTACATTTTGTATACTACAAAGGAAATGGAAAAGAGTATTTTAGTCTGGAAATAGAATTGATTTCTCTGATAACACTGTCTTACTTGCTCATACTGGACAGTATTTGGGAGCAGCTTTATAAGGTGCCTTAATCAGTCAACACTATTAAAAGAGGAATCCTTCTGAAGTGCATTGATCAAACTGGTGTTATCAGCTGTAAACCACTTCAGTGGTTTTTCTGGCTTAAGTAATATTTTTCTTCAATGAAGAAGAGATCTAAAATATTTTGTTGATTTTTTTTTTTTTCAAGTGCTTTTGTGAGTGAAAACTTAAAATTCTGCTTTTTACCATCTACAAAGATTTCATATCAGCAGGGAAAAAATGGCTTTAGGGAGGTATAATGGTCTCTCTCTAAACAACAAATGCAAGCTAATTCCTAAGGTTCATCAAGCAGTGAGTAGTTAATGTACAGGAACAGAAAACTTATGAGAGTCAAATTAACTGAACACTTGATTAACAACACGTTCATCGTGTAAGCACTGAGAAATCATTCATCCTGTGGTGACAGGACTCCCTCTCAGCTGCCAACCTTAACCCCATCCCACAACCATTTCATACAGACACAGACAACCATTTGTGAAAAGAAGCAGAGGGATGTGAGAATCCCTTTCTGTGTGTTTCCAGAATTCAGAAGTTTGGAAACACGCAGAACATATTTTACAATGTGCATTATCCAAGGCTACAATGCCATGATACATGATTTGAGTATCACCACCATGATATCCACTGCTGCATGACATACACTTTAATGATTATTCTGCTTGCCTCAAGCATGCACCTGACTATAGAAGAACATAAAAGTAATATAAAGGTCTGATATATGGATTTTAGAAGTCTTTAAAGCTTTTCAAGATAGGATATTTTCTCTACAGCAAGTGTGGCCGGGCTTCCAGGCTAAAGCCAAGTAATACAGAATGAATATAATGTATATAAATGTATATAAACATGTGTATATATATGTATATTAATGTATATAATGTATATAAAAGATCTGTGTATTCTGGGTAATATCTGGTAATATCTGCATGATTTCCTCATCCTATATTCCTATGCCTGAAACAGAAATCGATCTCAAAAGAAGGACAATTTTTTTTTTTTTCAATTTATGCAGAAATAATCCAATTGCTACTTACAGGTTCCACTTAGCTCTAGAAAATTGGTTAAATACAAATGAATTCAGCATTATTTATTAGACATATATATTAATGGATTCATAGGTTAGAATGGACAGGATTTATTACATTTGTATCCTTTTCTGAACTTCTGAATTCAGTTTCAATCACTGCAACACTATATAAAGGTTTTGATACAAATAAACTGAAATACATGAAAACAACTTTATTTCAGACCCTATATTTACTCATCCTTAGGGGCTTTCTTTAATTATGTTTTAACTGAACAGTAACTATATCCTAAACTATTTTGCTGTTTGTATTAGTTTTTGGGGATCAGGGTGCTCATGTTTCTGGTTTCCTTAGCGGTCAATCAAATTTGACAAGTTATACATTTTTCTCCTAAGTTCTTGAAAGGTCTGAAAAAATCCACATCATATTGGAAGAATTTGCCAAGTTCACCCCAGAAGTCATTTTCACCTGGTTTTACAGCTTGACTAAGACCTCGCTGAGCAAAGCAATCTAGCCCAGGGAGAATAAACCCCCATTCTTTTGTTCACAGGTCGAGTGCCTATTTGACTCTGCTAGGAAATGATTTACTGCATTTACCCAGCTGAGAAGCTGAGGCACAGTCTTTGCCACTGCTTCATCTGACACAGGTTTCTCCCAGTTTCACAAGATAACTTCACCTCTTTCAGTAAGAACTCATGTCTTGGATTGTGTCAAATATTCTGGCAAAGTAGCCTCAGGCAGTGGTCAAACTTTCGAAAATTCCCTCATTTTTCCCCAGGAATTGGCTTTATGTGCTTCTTTGTACATCATAACCTGCACTTTTAATTTCTCTACCTTTTTGCATCCCATTCCCTATTTACCACTTGGGGGTACCTTCTCAATAAATACAAGAGTATAAGCATGTGAAAAAAAAAAGCATTTCTGGATAAAACTCTCTCAGTGGAGCTTGTGCTGGTACTCTGAATGCTGCTGGATATTTTTAAAAATTTTTTTAAAAAATATTTTTTAGGAAACCAGGAATGAAAGACGAAATATCTTAAAATAACCCTTTTTTCAGAGTGACAGTTAATTTCCCAGAGGTGAATATGAAAATATTTTTAGTTAATATTTATACACACAAACACATACACACACTACAAGTGAAGAAAATTAGGATAATTGCAATAATCTCAGGGATGCACTAGGGATACTGAATTAAAAACATTTCAGAAATGTCTAGAATGCAAAAAACATAGAAAGTAATCCGAGAAAAGGAGGGCAAAGGTATAGCATTCTTGCAATAAGTTACAGTGAAGATAACAGAGTATTAAACAAAAAAAGAGATGTCTGATGAGTTTTATGTCATGTTATATAAAACAAACAGCAAGAGAATGAAAAGTATATACTAGTTTATTTTTCTTATGCTCACAAATATCAAAATAGGATAAAAAGAAACCCACCAACACCTAAAGCTCACACTTCAGGCATGGTAGACAGGATGTAGCAGTAGCTCATACACAAATTACCCAAAATAATAAATAAATAAATAATATAAACATATAAAAATATTTATATAAGTATATAAATATATAAATAATAAATAAATAAGTTAATAATTTAAGAAGTGCACTTTCTCCTTGGCTAATTTTTCTCATTTTCCCTGCTACCTTACACAAAACACTTACTATGACTTCAACATCTCATTTACCAATTTAGCAATTCCCAACCCTCAAGGAGGGATGGGTTGCACAAATAACTATGAGCTGAGCTGCCACCATGAGCTAGGAAGAGTTCACTGAACCTGTGAAGGCTCTGAAAGGATCAGAACCTGGCTTCGAACAGGTCCAAGGTTTGTTGCAGCTTGTGCCACAGTCAGACTGAACCAGCAGCCAAAAACAATGAAGAAATGCACTGAAATGTGGTGGGAGCAGGGTGGTTTTTTTCCTTTTATGAACTTTGATTATGAAATTATGAGAACTATATATAAATAAATAAATAAGAAATCTTGCTTATAAACAAGTCACTGACCATGGCTGATTCATGCCTTCGATGTGTTTTCTAGACCATCAACACACGTATTTCCCTTGCTAAAAGAAACTGAAATTCCATAAGTGGAAGGGAAAATAACTAACAAAAACAACAACAGCAAAAAAACCACAAATTATAATTTAGCTTGCCCAACAAACTTCTGATTGCCTTTCCCATTATCTGGGAAAGGTCTGATATTAGGGCACTTCCAGAGATGCCGCATTTGAAGTCTGTCAGAAATCAAACGCCACGCACAGTGGGTCTGAAGCATTGCTCTCACAAAGGATGCCTTTGACCTCTGCAGGAGCCAGTATCTCTGGAGGGAGGGAAGTTCTGCAGCTAAGTCAAACTAAGCTTAAGAGACACACTGGGTAGCACAGGGATAGAAAAGGTATGAAATTGTTCGAATCGATCCACAAACACCTTTAGAGAGGGTGTTCAAGCCCTTTCATTAGATGCATTTGCTTCCCAGGCTTCAAAGAGGCACCTGTCACAGCTGCCACCACTGCTGCGTGCAGTTGCAATGAGGCTGGAACCAGAACACAGACAAAAATAATAATTATAAGGGGAGAGAGGGAAGGAAAAGGTCCCCTTGTGACTAAATGAACAAAGCCTGAAAATTTAAGCTGTATAGCTGGAGAAAGGGGATTGATGATACAACAATATACAGCAACAGAAAGCCTGGCTCTGACATTTTTAGACAAAGAAACTCAGTTATTGTATAACAAAACATTTTAGTTTTCAAAGTAAAACTTCTGCAACACAGATGAGACAGGTACAAAAAAATGGTGTGAAGACATAGTGGACAAGTGAACTTGGCCACATATTGACAAGAAACCTAATGAGGAACATAAAACCCTCCCCTACATTACTTCCATAAATAATTCTGGCCAGAGAAAATTAAAAAAAAACCCTGTGAGTAAAAGCCATATTTCTAACAGCAGGGTTAACATTCTTCTGGGCAAATATTCCTTCAGAAATAAGAAAAAAATGTTTCTCTTTTTGGCCTTTCTGATTACAAAATAATTTTAAATACTGATAAAATTCCAATATTATATAACAGTAAGAAAAATATTATTTCATAAACTGTGGACTACAGACAAGCTTTTAATTATTGGAAGATTGATAAAAATGTGAAAGGGTTTGAAAACATAATTTTAAGACTAGCTACTGGTCTTTGTACATATTCTTGAGCATGAAGAAAGAGGGAAAGCATGAATCCCTGTGTAGTTTTTGTTTTTGTGCTTTGTTTGAGAAAGACCATCTGAATAACCATACATAAAAACTGAGTTTGAGAGAAGTCCGAGTGACATCAGCTGAGTGGCATAAAAGCTGTTCTGACTGGACAAAGAATAATCAGCTCAATATATATGATGGTTTTGGATGAGGATATCCTACCATTTCCCACTGTGACACATTAAGGCACTGGGATTGGGAATAGAAACACAAAGTAGGAAGAATAAAAAGCAAAGTGTCCCATTTTCAGTGCTAACTGCTTTCATTCCTTCCCTTGTGCACTTGCTTAAGACACAATTACACAGCTCAGCAATAAGACTCTTGCACTCATTTGTATCCTATCTGAAGACATGCAGATCCACACACAAATTTACTTCTAGTTTGAATACATAGGATGACTTGATTCCAGCAATGATGCTTTCCTCATCTGTAAACTAGTGCTGTGTGTAAGTTCATATCCATATGTCAGGGTATGACCCTGGTAACTCAGTTCTTTTCCTCAGGACCAAGATTAACAAGAGAGTGCTTTTGAGTTTGGGTTCAGTTGTTTATTCTTCCGTATCTATATTACATATTTACAGACAGTGAGGAGCTATGTACACTAGACCACAAAATGGAGGGAGGAAGTATCTCTCCAAGGTCTTTTAAGTGTCAACCCACTCAATAATTAAATGCCAAGTAAATTATTTTCATTATTAACTCATTAACCAAACACCTGTGTCACGCAATGTGGATTCTTCCATCCAATCACCTAATATTAGCCAAAAACCCAAGAAGAGGAAGATAAAGAAGAAGAAGCAGAAAGGGACAACACTCTAAATCCTCCATGTTGTCTCTTATTTACTAATATAGCTTAAACCCTAAACTCTAACTTTTTCACACAGTGACTTAATATAATTCTATCTAACTTACACATTCACATTCCTAGCTTCTCTGCTTAGTTTTAGGAGCTTTCTCCATGGTCTCAGATTAAACTCAGTCTGAGCCTGTCAGCACAGATAAAGGAATATTTTCTATGCCTCTGACTCCAGCATCCATTCTCATGTCCAGTTTCAAGTTCTGCTTGAGCCTTGAGCCCTAGTGGACTCCTACTGCTGCTGGGTTTTGCATGCTAGATTTTGAGTTTCTACAACAAAATGAATAACATTTGCAGGGAAAGTGGGGGAAGCAGTAAATTGGCAATACAAGATTGCACTGGAGTACAGCTATAATGCCATTTGCTTATATGCTCGGTTTTACCAAATGAAAAAATATTGATTATTTCTTTGGCCAGAGGAAAAATGATCACTCAAAGGAGAAAAGGTTTTTTTGGATGATATCAAATACAACATCAGTAGAACAACACTGAAGGATGGAACACCTTTTAGAGGCAAGTGAGAGAATGGCTGTAGCAATGGCACATATTAATGAAAGAAATGGGATGCCATTCCTACTGCTCACACTGAACTTCTCAAGTGTACAGGGCCATGATCACTCCAATGCATTAAAAGCAAACAGACTCAGACCTCAATTGTCTTTGCTCAGTTTCTTGTTTTAGTTAGACACACATCTTATAGCTGAGGTCTAGATGTTTATTAATATTACCCAAATGTTTACAAATAAATTCTTCATAAAAGGCACTATTGCAATAAATCATGTTATGCAAATAAAATATTTCAAACACTCTTGATTAAAAAAAAAACAACCCAACTTATCTGGAGATTACATGCTCTACAGCATGATGGTGTCATTCCCTTATCTGGTATCACAATACTTTTCAAATACATGAGAATGAAGGAGAGACAGCTGACCTGTTGTCCAAGCCAAGACAGACCTGAGGCACTTGCTGAGTTTAGGACTTGATAAGAAATCTTGGTGGAAATAAACTATATTGTTAGCAAACAGACCCTTGGATCGAAGAATCATACTCACCATAGGCTATATCCTTCTATTTAAAAAATATTTTAGTACAAAAAATTGAAAAAAAATCACAACAATGGAAAACTGTCTCAGACAAAAGACATAGGTTTTTGGTTTTCATTCATCCATTTCCATGTCTTGCAATCTATCAAGTTTACATAATATTTCAAGAAACATTCATCCAAGAAAAATAACTCTCAGCAGAGAAGCTGCCCAACTCAGCCAAGAATCAAGGACTCTAGAAGGATCTGCCTAAAGGAAAAAAAATAAATAACTAAAGAGGGACATACTCCTGGTGGACTTGAATCAAACAAAGCCTGTGTCTAAAATGATTCCAGAAGATGACCAATATAAACTCTCCCTGCCTGAATCCAAGCATACCTAGGATGGAATTTATAAATCCAAAGACACAAATTCTGTCTCATTGAGCATAAAGGGTTCAACTTTGGCATTAAATATAATTTCCAAACTTCATACTGAGTGTTCCTAAACACTGAGAATGTTGTTATTTTGTATAAGTCATTTCTACAGCTGGATGTGAAATCATCTTAGAAAGAACAACGTAAAATTTTATTTTCAGCTAATGACATAACCTGAGAGAGATTGCCTGCACTAGTAAAAAGATGACCTGCAAATTAAGAAAAGAAATAAAATGAGCAACAGCCAACAGGTATTTGTCAAAAATAAATTTAGCCAAACACAATCCCTTTTCCCTTTATGACTCCATAATATGCTTTCCTTGGGGAAAAAAGCAGTAAATGCCAGATGCCTGAAAAAAAGCAGTAGCTGACATGCCCACCTCGTAAACAAGTTACAGAACAGTGTCTAGAGGAAACCGCTGTGAAATAGCTGCACAACAAAACAAGTCAACAGAAAATGGGAACTAGACCACCTCTCTGGTAAACATCTACTCAAGCCAGTGACTGTCAAGGTTTAACTTTAAACTAGAAAGAAACGTTACCAATCTGGGCTTTGAGTTTACCCCAGTCTTGTATTGTTTGATATTTCACAAAAGACCAGAATGGTAGGAAGCAAAACTGGCTATAAACTCTTTGAAAACTAGGTTTGAAATTTGAGAGGATGTTTACACTGCTTTTAAGATTTACAGCAGACAATATAAGAAGCAGAAGAGTTCAAATGAAGTGTGGTGAATTTAAGGCATGGAAAAATGTTTAAGGTAGGAAAACCTTTCTAATTGAAAGAAAAGTAAGCACTGGAATAAATTTCTTAGAGAAGGTTTAAAGAGAGAATCTGACAAACAGCCATGACTTTTTGAGTCAAGGGAAGGACTAGAAACTTCATTACTTCTGAGGTCCTCTTTTCTATGAATCCTAAAATAGAACCCCCTAAATATTACTTCAAATAGCCTTTGCATTATAGTAATAGATCTTATCTAAGAACAAGAAATGAAAATGCTTCCTACTCAATGATATATTTGAGTTTGATTCAAATAAAAGGGAAAGAAATGTGCCACTATCTTTTATTCTGTTGCCTCCAATCAGAGAACTGAATTGTTTTGAAGATAATCTGCAAGGGTACATGGTTACTAACACAAACATATGTCATCTGCTCATAACAGTGATCTTTACTGAAGTTTTTGCTCTATTGTGCCAGGAATCATTTGATTTGCACAATACATAAACAACAATAAACTTGGACTGAATTCTCCTGCACATCCTGCATTTGATTGTCAAACAATTTAATTCTCTGACAAGAAGATGATTATGGAGTTCAGTGCAGAGAGAAATTATGTTCTCCTTGCAAATATTAATTGGCATTTAGTATCACATAGAAACAAAATCTTGCAAGTTTTGTCAAAAAATGCTTCTGGGCTGAAAGTTCAGTTTCTGATTTACATATAATAATCAATGTGCATTCCTTTTTTTTAATGTATTCATCATTCAATCCACTTGTTGACACACAGTAAAGTCCTCTGCATTATGTTACTCCTGGTGGGAAATGTGTATTTATCTTGTCTAGTATTAGTACAAATCAACATAGACTTAGAGAAATTAATGGAATTCTTATAAAAATAAAATAAAAAAAATCCTTTTTACCAAAACTTCACAGGAAACAGTGAACATTCACTCAATTTAAAGTGGCAAAAACTGATTAAAAATTTCTGTCTTTTTCCCTAGCCTGAAAATAGATCATACAACTCTGTGATGCAGAGTATTTGAGGCAAGATGTAAATATTTATAAAACTGTGTCTGGATACCAAGTCCCCAGTCTATAGTACTTGTAGTACAAAGGCAGAGTTTAAATTAAATTTGATGTTCTAAGTCTTAGGCCAGACTCTAGCAAACACAGAAAAAGACCAAACACACCTCACACCTGCTTGCTGTGACAATCTCAGATATTTCTCTGAACTGTGTCACTGGTTCTGCCAAGCCCAGAGTGCCAGAGCTGACCTGGAGCAGTCAGTGCTGGTCCTGGTGCCAGTGGCCAGAGCCACCTCTGCCTTTGGATGGAGCCCCAGGGCAGAAACACTGGTCCAAGAGCAGGCAGGGTCTCTATGGGATGAATAAATCCACAGCAGCAAAAGGAAGGTTTTTTAAGCCAAAATCCTTGGTCTTGGAAGTCTAATCAAACCTGATATTTAATACTGCGAGGTTAAACTGTTAGCCTGCTCCTTTTCTTGCCTTTCTTGGCTTGTTTTCTTAACCTCTCTCTGCTGCCATTAAAGGTATGCTATCTGTAAAAAAAACGTAAGCACACCCAATTAGCTCACAGCAGGTTTGTAAAACAATATATCCTTCAAAAAGCTAACTGAAAACCCAAAGTAAAACTAAAATAATTATCTTCTTAGTAAATATGTAGTTTTTTTATTCCAAACCCAGTGGGAAGAAGAACTGATTACTGATAGAGAAAATTTACTCCTGAACTCTGTTGCTGTCTTCAGTTTATTTGAAATTTATGAAGAACCATCCCATCTGGGTGCAGGTTGATGTCCTGTCCTTGGGGTCATTTCAACACCCCTTTCATACAGACTTGCAGGAAATTAAGAAAATCTAAAGAGAGTGGAAGAAACACATTTCAGAAAAAGTACAATAATGAAACCCATTTATTTTTCAGCATCATGAGTACTGTAACTCAAAAGAATTGTGACAGGAGAAATCAATAATTCATCAACAGCTGAAAGTGGCACATAGTGAAAAGGGCATATGTACATAAAAGTGGAAATTTGTGTGCTCATAAAGTCTGAAAGGTAGACAGGTGGACTGATGATAAAATTACTTTAGTAACAACAACTGAAGCAGCTCTTTGATAACTTCTCTGTAACACAACCCCTATATTCCAATTAATTCATTACCTTTTTTACACCAATAGCACTGCATGCAGATTACTGAGGATATTCAGGCCCTTTACAGGAAGAACAATATGTGATAATTAAGGTTGATCTTGAGAGAATTAAAAATCTACAAAACAGAGTTTGCAAAGCTTTATGTCGTTAGAAACTAAGACTTCACAGTGAACAGAAGAGGAATTATTTTTGTATTCAGGGAGACATGACTCTAGACAAATTCACACTCCTAAAAATTCAACAAGATATTTCACAATCATCCATATGGTCTTTGTGCTAATGTCACTTCACAAGCTGGCTTATAGATCTCTTATGATTATTAAAATGTGTTACTAAGCTCGTGAAATTGTGAAGACAAAAAGATCAGTTACTGAACTCGGTGCACTATGAAGGCACATTTTAATTCCTTACCCTAACTTTCTGATTCTCAACTTTGTCATGTAACTTAAGCAAGCAAAAGATGCTACCTTACAGTTTGAAAAAAAATAAGATTGTGCCACATGGGAGCAGCTTT
The DNA here is from genome assembly GCF_049639895.1 of Pseudopodoces humilis. NCBI lineage: Eukaryota > Metazoa > Chordata > Aves > Passeriformes > Paridae > Pseudopodoces > Pseudopodoces humilis. The sequence goes on along the minus strand of NC_142201.1, from coordinate 104,769,865 downwards.
GTGTGGCCTCCTTCAATCGGGAAAACAGCCTTTCAAGTGTTCACTGAACTAAGAAGCAACAGGAATAAAAGGGGCCAAAATAAAATCAGCAGGAAAAGTGTTAAAAATAGGAAAGTAACAGAGCACTTTCAGCTAGGGAATGAAATGGAGGTTATGGCATGGCCATTCCAGTGATTGAAAACATCAGGAGGTAAACCACAGACTACCCACAGTCCTAACAGGGACTGTGAATTTGTACTCTCTGAAACAACAGCTCTACTTCTCCCGTCACAGGACTCCCATCTCAAGGGTGAGAGGAAAAGAGTGTGCTCAAGCACAGCCCTGGGGGTCAGTGCAGCAACCTGCAAGGCTCAAGGGGATGGGACACGTGTCTATCACTTGTAGAATCTGCTGCACGTAGCAACAAACACAGCAGCAATGCAGACAATACTTTTTGCACTGTTTAGTCCTAACAAGGATCACAGGGTGCTATTAAATTTGTTGCATGTTTCCTAGATAATTAGTGCACTGAGATTACTTAGTTATGTAATTTCCAAATGGAAATACTGCTTTTACATGGAATAAAATTTTGTGTTCTTCGAGGACATTTCCTGGTAACTTGCTCCAAAGCAAGACTCAGACAGTCAGATTGCCATGCATGACAGTAAAAGTATCATTCACTCATACACTGAATTTCTCCAATCTGGGGCTATGTTTTAAGCCTCTATGACTCTGCCTAATAGAGACTAATTAATAGAGACTAATGAATTAACATAGGATGCAAGTATTCTGTGTGTTATATGATTTTTTTTTTTTTGTACTGTGCAATGAATGCTCACAATTATGATGCTGAACAATTTGAGTAAATGAAAAAGAGCACAGCTCCACACAGCAGAAGTCAGTCTCCTAAGAGGATGTGTGCAAATGGGCAGAGAGGGCAGAAGTGGATGAAGGAGGCAAGAAAACCCTATCAAACATCAGACATAAGCATCCTGGAGAATATTTCCAATCACCTGATGCACTAGCTTTGTCTTTTCACTGGAGTAGTAGCTAGAAAACCAGGGAAAAACACTCCTAGCTAGAGGAAATCTTTCTCCAGCTACATCAGAGATGCTTTTTTAGAGTCATTCCTTGTTTCCTGGGATATGCAGCCGTTCTCTTCATCACTAGCTATTGTCCTAGTGGTGTTTTACAATACAATTGTGCTCTATACTGACAGTCTAATTGCACCATGCTTGCATCCCGAGTGACAGAGGTGGAGGAGAGATGCGCTTAAAAATAAGGTCACTCACCATCTTTTGGTTTTCAAAATCGTTTTTTCTCTTGGCTTCAAGCAGAAACAAACAACACAACAAAACTGAGGCAATGTAAGTATGACAGAAAGAGTTTGAGAAGGAGGCAAGAAGTTTCAAAGGGCTTTAGATACAAGTGTTTTACAGATGTTCAGCAAATGAAACCACAAAGTCTAATCAAATAAACATTTTCAGGCAGTTTATAGTCATGGGAAGAAAGTGGAAGGAGATGGGAATTCTCCCTTTGATCATGAAGCTAGTATCAAGGAAACAGCTATTTTCAATTTCTATTTGAAAGGTGTTTAGTGGATGTACCAAGGCCTCCACCCTTTGTGCAAAGGCAGGCTGTGGTGCACTCAGAAGAGATCATTCTGGACCTCAAAACAAGCTTAGCTGACTTTTGTTTCAGTAGTATCCTAAAAGATCTGAAGTTCAACATCAGCTGTGGAAAACCAAAGCTCAACCAGGACTTTAACTGGTTACCAAGAACAGTGCCATCATACATTTCAGATGGTTTTTTTCATTTCAAAAGCCTTGCAGAGAGAAAAAAAAAATATACGGAGGTACACAAAAGTGTTTAACTTCACTAAAATCAATCTTTGTCATTTTGTAAGCATTTGTTCAGAAGGTTGATCAGTGTTGATAAAAATTATTACATGTAAGGAAAGTGAAATGATAAGCAGAGTGTTGCATTCTTTTGCATTACATGTATGAGCTTTTACTGTATATTTACCTAATAGTCTTATTTAAAAAATAGTTTGCACTTGACTTTCTGAATCTGAATGCACCTACAAGACATTTTCCTGTACCATACCTAAGCAAAGCCAAATAACAGAGTTGAAGTTTCTGAGCTCAGCATCTGAATCATCTAAAGACTGAGTGTAGCACTTACATTTCCACAAAATTCTTATATCTAAGTGATGCTGTGAGTTTGTAAATGCATTTTTTTAAAATCAAAAGGCTGCTTACACTTAACCTAAGAATGCACATGAATTGATGCTGAGCTGAAGTCCCCCAACAGAACTGTAGACACTTGGGATCTAGAGTGACAAGAACCTCCTGTGCTTTCCTCACAGAGATCCTAAGCAGGTCTGCAGTGATAGTTGCATCTTCCATTATCCTAAAACTTGGAAAAATATTAGATTTTTTACTGCAATTAATTGTGGGTTATATGTAGCTAAACAGACTATAAATAATTTGCTCCTTCATAAGAAGTCATGTAACAAGGCCTTTTACTATTTTCTAATAAATAACAGGAATTTTCAAACTGTCATCTAAAAAGGTTGTGTGAATTCTTCTGCTGATGTTGACAAGTGCAAAAACTGTTTCTTTTTGCTTAGAGTGCAATGACATCCATCTTTATTTCCTTAGTTTTGATATCAAAGTGGGTAATCTCAACTATGAACAAATGATATTCAATTTATCTTTTTTATGCTAAAGTACAGAGACTGGAAGGTTCTGCAGCACAATTACACTAGTTCATAAAGCAGAATGCAAGCAATGGGGATTGATTTAAATATCTGTTTTGTAAGTTTGTGAGGGTTTTTTTTTCAGTTTAGAGAAAAGACAAATTTAGTGCTGGCCTAGGAAATCTTCTATGCATATGAGTCATAACTATGCAGCTGATCAGTAAGAGAATCCTGAATGGAAAGGTGAACAAAAGTTCACAGATAAAGTTCTTGCACACTAAGCAGAAATAATTTCAGAAGAATATTATCTCTGACTGAGGTTGTTTGCATCCCTTCTCTAACACTTTTCTTCTTAATGCCACACGTGCAGCCTAGAGATTGGAATCAGCTCTGGGACTCTAAATTGCTACTTCAAATGCTGGAAAATACTGAAAAGAGCTCTGTGATTGCTTATGCCTAGAGGGGTATTTTAGTTTTCCTTGTCTAATCAACTTTTCTGGCTTCTTAGTACACATAAGTTGTTTTTTTACTCTGATAGTTTGCAAGAATATTAACAAGAGGACAGGAATGTATGGCAGAAGTTCTTTGTAAGACGAGAAGAAATAAATTATCTTAACTTACATAGTTTGAGGAACACGGTTGAAATGCAGCCCATATGCATAGTGATTATTTATAGGCATACAAATTATATTCAAAAAAGAGCCAGATGGCTTTAGCAACACATCTGCTGTCTTCAAGGCAGAACTTCTGAAGCAAACTTGGGACATTAACTCCTATTATAGAGCAGTCAAGAACCAGTAGGGCTACGTTTGCTTTGTAGTCTGTAAGAGTTGTATCCTCCTACACAGAAGTTGAATTTAATCTGAAGTCAGCATCAAAGACAGGCTGCAATATTTTGCATTTTAGCGGGGTTATCATGCTGTTACCAACTAAACGCAAGGCTGGGAACGTAGGTCACCACTAAGGCAGAAGCCAACCCTCACACATGCTAAGATAAGTGGTGGTTACATAAATCTTTATGTCAGCTAACAATTCTGTATATTTTGCACTAATCTTCGGCAAAGTCACCATCCCTGAAAATCATTCAAAATCTCATTCACACTACACATTATAATTTTGTTGTTTATTTTTTTTTTCCTTAAGAGAAGTTTCTCATTTAAGATAATACTGAGAGGTGATTGAAAGGCATCATCAGAACTGTGTGAGTATAAAATCCTGATTTATATTAACGAGAGCAGGGTGGGGGTGAAGACAGACATCCATTAACTGCATGCAAAGTATGTGCTGGAATATGAGAAGACAAATTGTGAAAGAGCCTTAGGAGCCTGTGCTCCATGATTTCTAATCTCCACCTGGACAGGCACAACTTGTCACAATGCTTGAGTTTGCACCTACTGCCTCTAATAGCACTATGTGCTACTCTGAGTAGAATTATTTCTCATTTTCATTTATATTCACGTTTTTAGTAACTTTAGCAGGAACGGAACCCATTTTTTCCCTTCTTTATCCTCTTTTTTATAAACAGCAGCCTTTAAAATGCAAAGATAACATCTTCATCAAAAAAAGCTGATTTTGTCCTTTCTGCTAGAATGGTGCAGATTTGCCCAAGGCACTTTTGGATCCCGTCTGTTTTTCTGGCAGCACAGATAAAACTGGAAGCTTGATCCACTGCACCACGTGGATGTCCCGGTGCTGGCAGCCTCTAGGCTATATCTGGCTAGAAGGAGGAAGGGGAACCTCTCAGGGCTCTGGTGATGCTCATACTCCCAGCTGGGCGTTGGAGGGCAGATGGCTGCAGTGGAAGTTGTGCATCCTCTGTGAGCATGTGCCAGGGGAGATTCCACGGCATCTGCAGCTCTCTCCAGGAGAGATAACTCCTGCAGTTATCCAGGACAGATAACTCCAGCAGCACCCTGTTTTACTGGTCTCTTTCCCAGCCTGCACTCGATACTCCTCTATCTGCAGGGTAGCAAAAGACCAGAAAGGTTCTTATTCTGGAAAATACAGCAGGACCGTGCTCCTCCTTTGTTCAGGGCAAATTTAGCTCTCCTTAATAAATGCACTGCAAATAAAATTCTAATTGTAAGTAGTAGCAGAGAAGTTAAAGCATATACAGAAACTTTTCCAAGTTCAAAAGTTTTCCTAAAATCTGAAAATTCTAGATATCAATGCACTCACTTAGCTTCCTCAAGGAAGGTACTACCGATATTTATGGCTACTCTCTCACCCAGATTTTCAAAAGCTTCTGGAATGATTTTTGTATGTAATCAAAATAAAACATTATGCTCTCTTTCCTTATGTATGTCCTTTAATTTTGTTAGGCTGCCTAATTTCATCAAAGCTCCCGATCACCCCAAATAAGCTATTAAGAACTTGTTAGGAGAGGGGGTGAGTCTGACACCTTTGAAATGCTAATTGAATTCCTTATCTGCAAAACCAATATTTGTGTTGTACAGCTCAATGATGGAGAAAAAAAATAATCCATAAGCCTGATGAAATGATAAAATGCATTTGTTTAACTAAGTCATTAAAATTAAGCAGCGCTTATTCTAGGTTCTTATTCAATTCGCATGAGATACGAAAAAAACCACAAAAACAAATGCTAGAGATCACAGGTCTCTGCAAAAATTCCATGGCATTGCCCTTCCAGTTGGACAAAATCAACCTGAAACTTAGGTATTCAACTCTCATGTGCATCCTATTCTCAACAGTGATATCACCAGCATGACTCGGACTATACAGAGTGAGTTACCCTGGCAGAACTTTGTCCTTTCAGAATTTTTTCTATCATCCTTTACCATTAAACTGCTCTGTCAAACACACACAGACACACTGACACACAGACACACAGACACACAGACACACAGACACACAGACACACAGACACACTGACACACAGACACACTGACACACAGACACACAGACACACTGACACACAGACACACTGACACACAGACACACTGACACACTGACACACAGACACACTGACACACAGACGCTGTGTTTTCTTCCTGCTGCTGTTGGCAAGGGGAAAGGCATTTTTGCATCAGTGATAGCAGCAATTCTGAAAGCTAATAGATGTTTCAGAACCACTGAGGTTTCCATGTAGGGTGTGTCAAGCCCCTTTCTCTACAGACTGGAGGAAGGAAACCTCTCTGCTGTTTCTGGCTGTCGCTACAGCTTCAGCTTGCAATGGTAATTGGGGAAGGGATTAACTCTTGTTAAACATTTGACTGCTTTTCCTTTGGGAGACTATGGAAACACGCCAGAAGGAGTGATTCTTCAGAGTAAAACTTGTGCTCATCTCTAGACCTGCTTCCATCAGCTGTGTGTGCCAAGCCTCTTTGTCCCTCTGGGAGAGCAGTTTCCATAGGGCTGATGTTTCTCTTTTAACATGCAAAGACTGGGTCTTAATGGCATTGGCTTCTTCCACCACCCGTGAAAGCAAAAATGAGAATGCTGGGATTAGTTTGTTTTAAATCAGTGGAAGCACAGGCCAGAATTGCATCTTTATAAAGCCATTAGCAGGAGTTAGCAGTGCGTGCTCGATGCTGCTGAATATAAGCACCATTATAAATCACGTCTGCTCAGGCATTCCTTCACTTCCTCACAACTATGTGTGCAAGAAGGAAAACTGGCATTGGAGAGGGGTCATCCCCAATGAGCTCTGACCCTCTCAAACTGCCTGCTCTAGGCAAGGTCTTGCTGCTTAGGCCAAACCACTGTTCCATGCAATTTAGGTATATTCAAACCAATTTCTGCCTATGGTTAACTCCCAACGAAGACTTGAAAAGTAAAAACAACGTTCTATTTAAGGCGAGAACTAGAAGAAAGGTAATTTCCTCAGAAAATTACTAAGTGTTATATTTGGATGGCATCATGCATATTTGGGGAAGAAATGAAGATGACTTAGATACTTATAGGCTTCCTGTTCAAGAAATAACTAATAAATCATGTGAGAGATTATTTTCCTGAGAAAATATTGTATTAAGTAGAAGTCAGTGGAAAATCTTGCTGTTAAAGCCATCTGTTTCCCTCCCTCACGCTCACAGAAACTCCACATGCATGTGCCTGCATGAAAAGAGGAGAATGGATTAGATACAGATAAGTATTCGGAACTAGAAGATTGATTGAGTTGAAATTAATTTTAGATGCAGTGCGATGGTGTCAGCCAGGACCAGATCTTTGCAAGTCACACAGTGAACAGCACCATGTGTGGAAGAACGTAAGTGAATTTTCCTCTTGACCTTAAGCTAAGGTTAGAAAATTCCTGAAAATTATTTAAATCCCTCAAAAGATTTCTAACCAAGGTAAATTCCAAATATGCAGGCAGACCTTGTAATTAATACTGTCAAAATATGAAGTATATGGACCAGCAAAATACATACTTCCAGGGCTCTGTATTAATTATAAAATTAAATTATAAAAGTGATTACAGAAGGCTGTAATTAAGACTGTTTTAAACTAAGGCCTTGGATAGAGGAGAATGATTCATTCATTCACATGTACCTATGCAAAAAATTCAAATACTGATGAGCAAAGACTCATCTGTGGCCATAGTAATTAAAAGATTAAATTATTTTAACACAAAAGCATAAATTTACCACATGGCAATAAGTCACACTCTATATGGGCTATTTTTTTTGGACACAAATGTAGTTATTCCTTGGAAACATTAATTACACAATCATATAATTAATAGAGTGGAAGATTAGGAAATAGGGGAAGGGTAGGAATGTAAGCTGTTTTCCTGATGCTGCCATCCAATTGTTATGAGAACTGAAAGTTTTTAGCACAAAACTCTCTTGAAGTAAGAAGTAGCCTTGTGTTTGACTGCTAAAATTATCTTGAAATCTGTGCTGTGGACAGTTTTTCTGATCACAGAAGAATGAATAGGTGTACATAAATAGTCACATTAAAATTAAAACCCATTACAAACCCAGGATATTTCCACTTCAAATACAGACTCCAACCAATAGTCCTTGCCATGGGCAGAGGGAGCATCCTCTCATTTTATAACAAGTGTCCACTGAGAGCTTCTGAGCTTCAGGAATTACTCTGGCCCAGAGGAAGGTTCTTAACTCGATGTGTGTGGTTGGCTGAGGTCTCCAGGTGAAATTTAGCTGTTGCAAATGTGCTTATTCCCAAAGTACTCAAAGAGGTAGCATGAACCCCTGCTAGGCAAAACCACAAATATGTAACCTCACTTGACTTCAGGTCAAATCAAACAGGGTCAAGGGCAATATTTTGGCTGTTGATGTAATTGGAATAAGATGGGTTACAGATGTGAGGGAGTTGGGGAAGAAGCAAACAGAGGGAGGCTGAAGCAGAAGCTCTTTGGTTACCCCCAGAGATGACAGTGATTGCCCAAGGGGGTTTTTCTGCCTTCTGCTGATCATCTACCAGTCCTCTCCTACCTAGTGTAAACTGGAAAAATATCTCTGTATCTATGGAGAAACATAAGTTTCATCTATTATCTTCATACTGTTTTGTTTGAACACTAAAACACTTAGTGTACTGTAGTCAGAATAGGCTTAACATTTCACACTCTCTTATTATATGTTTCTGTTTCTATGGTTGTGAAACATGTTGTGCATTTTAAAACATTAAATTTTATGAAATATAGCATGCTTTGCTCAGGAAGATTTCATTATTAAAATAACTACGAGGTTAAAGCAGATATCACACAACTGTTATTGCCTGAAGTCTAACTTCTAGTTTTTTTTAACCTCTACAGTGCTATTCAAGAATCATAATCATATAAAATCTAATTAAATCATTCTGGAAGGGATAGTATTACATGCAAAGGGTTCAAGATGGAAAGCAAGAATAATAATACTGAGCATAATTTGTCTTTCCTAAAGACAGATTAAAGCTCAGTAGTAACTGTTCAGTGATAAGAAACTGTAGTTAAACTCATTTACAATATAGATCTCCACTGAATACAAGCTATCATGCATAATAAGTTTACTATCCTTTCATAAATATGTAAAGCTGGTATAATGTTGTGACAGTTTTATGCTTTCTTTCAGTTCTCTTTAATAGCAGACATAAAAGAGACCCCATCATTTTTAATAAGTTTTGGAGAAGGTCCAAAGTGAGTGGAAGAAAAAGTAATGGTGAGGCTCTTGGTAAAGAAATAAAAGAATTAAATAAAGCTAAAAAATTGGCCTCAAATAAATTAAAAAGGCAATATTCAGCTTGAAGTGAATACTGAAGCTAAACAAAACCCCCAAGTGAGCCCTGCAACAATTTTTTATGCTGGAAGGCTGGAGGAATAGGAAAGTCTAATGCATCTACAAACTCACAAACCTGACCAATTATTTCTGTTACAAGTCTGTAACCTGTGGATTTCCATCAAAATTAGTTACCCATCCTTTACCATTTCATACTGTAAGATAGATGGATTTATTTTGCTCTGTCAGCTGTGGAGCCAAGTGTAAACCTCAGATCTCACTGCCTTCCAGTATGGAAAGCTAGCCATTAAAAGCACACATTGTTATTATTTCCTTCTTTTCTTCACAATGAATGCAGAATTAACCTCTATAAATGGTTTGATTATCTCCAACATCAAATCCGAAGCTAATAATTTACAGTGTTTTACCAAAACATTTCTATTAACAAGCAGACCACAAGGCACATTTTTCATGCACAGTTCTCCTCAAGAAGTTTTTAATTCAATAAGAGTCCTGTGAGAGAAAAATGATGGGAAAAAACACTGTTTAGGAACTCTCCAGGAAGTAGTCACAATATAAGCCAGTCTCCAGGCACTTCAGGTTGCCTTCCCCTGAATATACTCTCAAGGCAGAGTACTCTAATCTTTTTTTTTCTACTGTTGTTTAAATATAGCTGAACAAACCTGATAAAATTAATAATGGAGTCCAGATGCATTACTGCTGCTTTCTGATATTATAAAGTGCCCTTCAGCCTTTAAGGCCTTATGTTGTTCTGGATTCATCCATCTCACTTTGTGAGGAGATAACTTGTACAAGAAAAATAACACCACCACCCCTTGCCCCCTTTGACAGTTCTGTATCTGCCCAGAAGGCTTTTGAACTTCCATAGTCGCACATACACACAAAAATCACACACAGAGAAACTGCAGCGTTCTCAGTACATATTTTCAGACACTGCATGCCTCTGGGGCCCACTTTCCACTCTACCAAAATGTGGAAAATTAGGACAGACCCTGAGTTCCTGCAGGCTGCTGATGTCCCATGAAACAGGTGTGGCAAAGCTCTTACAAATCACAAGTGTTCCCTCCCTTCTTGTGCCATAACACAGGCAACCATAGATTGATGAGGTTTTACTAAAGTCTTCCCCCCTCTCCTCACAAAATCCTCGGATTTGGTTATTTACCTAAATGTCTAGTGAGTACCAGGATGCTGCTTTTCTTCAGAGGCAGATTTTCATTGAAAGATGGGGTACTATTTCCAAATATCTTTCTTATCACACCCTTGGTGGAATATAATGGAACATGGAAATCCATCATCATGAAGAGAAGGGACAATTGTCTGCTGGCAGCAAAGCTACAAATCCATTCTGTAAAGGACAGTGTGTCACTTGGTTTGAAAAGTAGGCAGGCAGACCAACCCTAGAGTTTAGGCTCAGATAATTGTTCTTCCAAGGAAGCTCTCTGAGGGTAAAAGGGGCTTGGGCCAGGCAGAGAGGAAAAACAAAAGGGATCAGAATCACTGAAAGCAGAGCAAAACACCAGAGCTTATTTAAAACTCTCAGCTGATTTTTAGAAGCTCCTAGCTCCTTAGTGCCTCTCTATTGCTCCCAACTTATGAGAAATACACTGAATTGAAAATAGTTTAATATATTTTAAGAAAACATCCTATATTTTTTCCACTCTAAGGTGGACTAGAAATCATCTAGCTGTTCCAGAAGATTTCAAGGAGAAATTACAGACACTAAGCATCACAAGAGGAAATCAGAGATCTGTACCTTGATTTCAAATGGATAAAAATCCCCTGTACAGATCTGTACATTCATTGAGGAAAGGAGACTTAACATCTGCATTCCTTTTAAATCAAAGATGACATTTTCAGGGCAGTGATTTTACAAAGAACCATCAAATGAAGGTGGGGAGAAGTAATCATAGTCCTTGCTCAAAAAAGCAAAAGAAAAAAGGAATTATTTTTGTAGTCTCAGTCATTAAGAGAACTCATTAACTTATATAATTTAATTGTACCCAGCTGAAATGGTAAATATCATGATAGATTTTTTCTTATGGGTCATTACTTTTGTGGTTAAGTGCTTACAAAGAGATATATGAAGCCTGTGGTGGTATTTAGCTTTTAAATATTGAATTTCTTTGCACCTCTAATGCAAAGTGGAAAAAGCTGATGCAGATTGGTTTTTTGGCTTTCAATACAATGCAGTTAAAGTACCCCTTGCAGATATTTCCCAGACACAATTCTGCAACATGAGTATCTAATAAACATGTTTTCCTGGAGGACTTATAACACATTGAGCACCATTTTTTTCTTTTATTTTTCTTAACAGATAGTAAAATTCTTCTGCAAGAGGAATGGTAAGTAATTTTGACTACAAAGGACAAAATATAATGCTGGATACAAAGAAGGACAAGATGAAAACAAAAAAAAAAAGCTTATATTGGTAGAGCTCTTGCTGTTCATGGCCCCTGTTTTAATTGAATATTTATCAAAATCAAAGAGTAATACTCAATTGATCTTTATTCATGTGCCCTCTGAGACACCACACTGCTAAAAGCAGTCCCAGGTACATTGCAGCAGCAGCAGCCACAGCTGAGCAAATGCAGCCCTGGCCATGCTGCAGTAAAGGCTCATGAGAACATGTATAATTAAAAAATACACATTTCCATATAGAGAAAACCGTAAAACTGTACAGAACAAACGTGTTTTTCTAGTGGTTGACCATAACCTTGAAGTTGTACCGTTGAAAATTTAACAAATCCTGCATACATATTCTCTGCCTTTTTTTTTTATTTTTATTTTTTTTAGCTGTTGCGTTGCATTGAGTTTCTGAAAAGAACCAAACTTCTGTGGGAGAAAGAAGACAGCAATCAGCTAAACTGTAGCTCCCATAATTTCCCAGAGAGCTGACTTCAAAATATTTTTTTCTTCAAAAATTGTGTTGTTATTTTCAATTGTGCATATTATTCAGTTCCTGAAAACGCTGTCTAAGACATGAGTCCTAGATGGATAGCAATATAATTAAAAGAAGCAACAAAACAAACAAAAACCCCCTAACCAAACAAGCAAAATAACCCCCAAATTCTCAGCTTGTCTTCCAAAAGATAGTCCTTAACAAAAAAGTTTCTACTTCTGATGTTAGTGAGAATTGTACGGGGGGGGATTATTTCAAATTGAAAGAGAATAGGTTTTCCATTAGATATTTTGAAGAAATTATTTACCAGAAGGGTGGTGAGGCACTGGCACAGGTTTCCCAGAGAAGTTATGGCTGCCCTATCCCTGGAAGTGCTCAAGGCCAGGCTGGATGGGGCTGTGAGCAGCCTGGGCTAGTCAAGGTGTCCCTGCCCATGGCAAGGGGCAGGGGGATTGAACAGGATGATCTCTAAAGCTCCTTCTCACCCAAACCATTCCATGACTCTACAACTTGCATGAACTCCTCAGCCCAGCAAGAATTCCTGCTTACAAAGCAGCTTTTGTGGAAGCAGTTAAGATCTGTTTGTGAAACAAAGATGAAATCTTATCTCTTATAACAAACTATACGACAAAACCATCAAAGTTAGTTTGTAATGATTATCCTCCACCGTGATTAGTTTGAGCCTGCACTTCCAATTGCTGGACAAAGTCAATGCAAATTCAGTACTTTTTTTTCTGACACAAGAGTGGCTGCTAGATTTACAGCACTAAAATGAGAGTCTCCTAGGAACAAGTCATCCCTGACTCTATTTCCAGCCTCTTTTCACAGTATGATTTGGAAGAGTCTTATGGATACTCAACAGTGCCAATAAAGACTTTCACACTTGGTACAACCAGTCCAGTGAAAGCTTGTGCCTGTCAAGCTGTTTCTTCTAAAATCATAAAATTCAAGTATTTAAGTATTTCAGTATTCTCTCTCTCACTTTCTCAATCTGGTATTTTCTTTTCTTAGAACCTGGTATTTTACTAGATACTCTCCTGCTTCTCTAGCTTCTCCTGCTTCACAGAAGTAGTTTAGAAATTTGTCGTGTTTGTTTTGGCTTGTTTGGTTGTTGTTGTCGTCCTCATTGTTTTTGTTGTTGTTCTTGTTGGGGTTTTTTTGTTTTGTTTTGTTTTTTAATCCTTTGTTAATATTTGCCTTTCTTTCACTAGCAGATATTTCCACACGTAACTACACATCCTTCCTTATCTTTAGATCTTACAAAAGTTTTAATTCATTATGAGCTTTCCTAACACCTCCATCGAGTTGGAAATTATATTGTAGCTGGCTGAAACAAAAGAAGCCAAAGCTATTCTCTTGCTGCAGTATCACATTCCACCATCAAGAGGATATGAAGTGTTTTATGTTCCTTGATCTTGTCAACACTCTTGGGTTGAGATAGGAGGTTAAAGGGAGGTGACAAGGTTAAATGATTTGACTAACATCCCAAACAAGGCTCAATGTGATTATGAGCCTGCCTCAGCTTTCTAATAACATACGTAATGAGGGAGAATTGGAAGCTTCCCACACCAACAGCTCAAGCAGAAGTGATTTGTTTCTCTCTATACCCTGGCCACAATAGACATCCATATATTTCTTTTAAGAATATTGTCATGGCCCACTAAATTACCCCTGGGCAGTGCTATCAGTGGTGTTCCACTTTGCCCCTTTATTTCTTTCTCTGACATTACTCTGCACAAGGGTTACCAGAAAGACAGATGAAGTAGGAGTAGATGGGTCTCTAAGGGGTGATATATAGTAGGTACATAATAGAAAAAAGAGAGGATGGTGTTGTAACAGGAATTTTCATTTCTTTATCCTCATTTCCAGAAGAAATTCCAGGCATTGGAAATTTATTGTGCCATGGTTATCCGGTTTATATTTTCTTAGACTCTAAGTTCTTTTCAGGGAACTTGACTCCCAATGGCCCTATACTTTTTCCTCCTCCATTTTATTTTCTCTTTCACAATGGCAAATCAAAATTCTCAGTGGAGAACTCCCAATAAATTATCTTGTCACCATATTAGATAGTATTTTTATTGACATCAAAGTCAGACAATGAAAAACACGTCAAAAGTAGTTCAGGAGCATAGTTTGTGAACGGTGCAGTTTGACTAGCAGAAAAGCAGCTGTTCTGGCAGCCAGGATGTTGGAGAAATGTCTGGCAGCTTTCAGTGTGGGTGTAAAAGTTGTCATGTGAAGTTGTTTTCGACCTGATGGATTTAATAGTTCCTCAGAGCCATCATGGTCTATCACCTCTATGAGTATTAAGGGACTCCTAAATCCATGGATAGATAATTTGGCTGCCACGCTTGCACCGTAAATCCACATCCTTAAAGCCTTCATTAAATTTGTACAGACCATTTCTTAAGTGCAATTAACTGTGTGTTTCTTAAGAAAAGAGGTTGATTTGTTTCCATCTCCCAGCGACTCCATTATTTCCCATAGTCCTTGTGGAAGTGAGAATATATCTCCTGCAACTCGTTTAAAAGCATATCCAATTGCTTTTGGAATTGCTGGGAATTGGAAATTGTTTATAACTTTTGTACTCAACCTGTATCACTACCAAACAAAGAAAATTCCATCAGCTGAACCCTAATTGGGTTGAGCTTGGAAAGGTTTATGAAATACTGACATAGCTGTTGGACACATCAGTTTGTGGACAGATTTGTCCCATTTATTTATTAAATTTTGCACTAGATTAATTTGTTTCAACTGTGATAGCATAATCAATCCATTTTATCCACCATTACTACTTGGCAGCCAAGCTAAAATTTACATTACACTGTTAAAAAGTATGGAAATCTGTGCATTTTTACTCATCAAATTCTATCATTAAAGGTTAGCAGACCACTCAAAAATAATTCCAAAATCATTATTTCTAAAAGTTACTGAATAATAATTTGAAAAATATTAGTAAATTTCTACTTTGGCAATAAAATTTCTGAAGTAAAGCTACCATGTCAGTTAATACCCAGTGATGTAACTTTTCAACTACTTTAAACCTGCACACAACACAAATTCATGATTAAAACCGCACTAACAAGATATTCATTGCTTTATAATATGAACCAGTGTTTTGAAGAAAACATTATTTGCACAAATACTTTTCATTAAAGTGGTATAAGCTTGCATTACTTGCAATACCTAATGAAATGAACCTAGATACTCTAAATTCTCACTGCTTGGGAAACACTGCGCACCTTCAGAATCAAGTACTCACACAGCATGTACAACCATCTCATGTTGGTTTTGTGGAAGGAAGTTAATTTGACTGCATGAATAAAATAACTTACTTTCTTAATTAGACATTTTAATCAGAGATCCATTAGCTAATCAGAGCTAATCAGTGTTTCATCAAGACTGTAAATAGGCAACTTGGGATAAGATGGTCAGGACTCACAGGCTTGCATGCATAATAGGAAGCTGAGGACATTCTTGTTGAAGATTTATCATTGAAGAAGGACCTAAAAGATTGTCATCATTTTAATACAGAGAAAAAGATTGAGGACAAGTTATTCCTCCTCACCAGCAGCTCATTACAGTAATTATGAAAAGTGTATTTGAGAGAGAAAATTCGAGTTCTTTTCATATTAATGCCTGACCATCTAAAATTGAGCTTTAGAATTCAAACTAATGTGGCATTGGGAGGTCAAACAGCAATATTACATTGGCATTTATGTTTAATCTGTGATTTTTAACGTCCAAGCCCTAACTGAATCTCTGCAAATGCCAACACAACATTCACAGTATGCTTTTCAAAGCTGGGCTTTCAGTCACTACCTCCTCAGATTTCTTATCCAAGGTGATGGTGAATATTTTTAAGAAATTAGTAAAATCAAAAGAAAATCTAGGCTAATAATAAGAAAAATTACTAGTTTGCTTTATGGATTGCCAGATGAAATATTTAGAACTACTTTTGCACCAAAATATATCTTTTTCACAAGGAATACCTTAGTAACAGTGACATTAACTGTAGTATTAACTGTGCAGTGGTCTGGCAAACACAGGTCACGCCTCTGATACCTTAGGCTCTCCAGGAAAAAAGAGATAGCATCAAAATTAGGCAATCAACCACATGTAAGAAAAGACCTACTATGACTGTTTCATATTCAACTATCTCTTAGAAACTCACCTAAAATCCGTATTTGTTAGTTTCATTTATTTTTTGCTTATTTAAATTAAAAATATAAATTAAAATTGATGCCAGAAAAAGATCAAATAGGATAAAAAAATTTCTAGAAAACTGAAACTTCTTTGGATGGGAAAGAGGGGAAAAACAAGCCAGGTCAATCTGCTCCCCAGCATGGGACAAAACAAGTAAAGCATTTACTGATTTTCCGGGCTACTGGGGATCAAAAGGAATCCTATAATGCACGAGGTGGAATTTAATTTTTTTTCCTCATCACCAAAGTACTGTTGCACTAGAAAAAAATGCTGGCATTTAATACTCAAGTTAGTATTTGCAAACTAAAACAAATCTAGTTAGTTACTTCAACAAGATACCATATGGTCTGTGAATTTGCACCGTGCCAAATTGGAAGAGTATTTTTTTCTATTTCAATGGATGCCAAAAACTATAGAGTAGTTCAGCGACTGTATTGTTGAAACCCTCCACAAAAGTAAGGATTCACCAGATGAAATTGGTGGAAGACAAAGGAAATTATACAGTAGTTAAAAGGAAGGGGAAATGGGAGATGGTCCCAGCAGAAAATCCTCCTTAGTTAGACCTCTGACAGCGAAAGAAATTGGTCCTGCCAGAATCTGGCTTCAAGTTGCCCCCAAACACCACGGAAAGGGGTACAAAAGAACAGGGCTGGCTTCCTTGGTACTCCATAGGCAAGTTCCTTCCTCTGCCACAGCATTTTGCTCACCCTTGGAATTGCTGGGTACGGGTAACCAAGTGTGTGACATTGATCCTAAGCAGATATTGGTAATTTTCTTCACTGGTTGAGATGGTGGGAGAAACATCTATTTCCTATGTTACATAACACAGATCTGGTATAAATAACAAAGGAGTAAAAACCCCTAACCCACACCAAACAAAACCCACAAACTGCTTGAGCTCCACCCTCTCATTCTCAGAAATTTCACCTTTAAAATGAGTATGATAATTTCTGATAATCTTAAAGCCTATCAACTTTTTTTTTCTTTTTTCTTTAGGTTATGTCAGACATTCTTACTGAGCGTTACTGAAAGGTAAAGCACTGTATTAGCACAAAGCATTTCAACACTACAGGCTTATTATGTACTGAGCTGAAAGACAGAGAGAATATAAAAAATATTACTCAAACAGGAACAAGGAGGCTGACAGAGGGAGGGAATGATAGGGAAAATTGAGGTCTGAGTTTAAAGGCTCATTGAATTTTCCTCAGCAAACAACATTAAATGTTTTGTTGTTTTTTCTTTTTGGTGATATGAGCAGTTTTCCAGTAGGAACTACATAAACTACTACTTCATTTAATCTAACACAGCCAAAAAGGGCTTTAAGAGGACAACATGAATCAGATTTAAACTAATGGCTTAGATAAATCTTACTAATCACTGGAGCCACCTAGTTTCAGCAGTCTCATTGAGAAGAAGCTGCTTGCCTTCTTGTCTGAGAATCTTCCTGGACAGCTGGAAAGCGTCAAGCTTTATCTGCAGATCACAAAAAGCGCACAGCATATTTGTATTTACTGGACATCAGCGTTGCTGATCAGCCTTAATCAGACTCTGTGGCCTTGTTCTGTGAAGAAAACCCTGAAACTGATCCTAGTTTCCTCACCTGATGCATGAGAAATGTCTGCTTTCTTAAAGATAAGTTATATATAAAAGATATAATGCAATGGATGGGGAGGAAGCACCTATTTCTATTCAGATAGACTTCGCTGGTTCACCTGAGAGTGACACGCAAGTAATCCAGATTTTATAGGTTTTCATAACCAAAACACATGAAACGTAAGTATGCAGAGAAGAAAAGGTAAGTTAACTGCAAAACCTACTGCAAGGAAAGAAAATTCCTCCTCTGGCACTCTTTTCCAGTGAAAATAGATAGATCAGTAATTTCACATATGAAATGCTGTTTTCCAGCTCCAGCAGTACCTCTTACCTTCAATCTTTCTGCTTTCTTAACAAATGGGGAAATGCAGCATTCACATGAAGAGAACCCTTTTGATCCTCAAAAGTGATCAAATTAAGGTCTGGCTAAGAGGTTTTTTAGGATGAACAACATTAAATACCTCACACCGATTATCCATTGTTCTTCCATCTGCTAATGGCCAAGGGAATATGCGCTCCTCTAATGACTGTGGACCCAGTCAATCTAATCCATGTATTTATCCTCTCTGTGCTTGGGTACTGCATTATAACACATGAGAAGATGAAAGGAGACCTAGAAACAGCTCGAGTTTGTTCCACCCCATTACTTAGAAGCACACAGCCGTCCTATCTCACCACCTGATGACAGCAGACACTATATTGCCTCCCCAATGAGCACTAAATCAATAAAGGCTCACTAGAGCTGGCCCATTCTGCCTTCAGGATCCTCTCTGACTGAGATATACACGTCCTAAGCTGCAATCCCCAGAAATAAAATAACAATAAATAACCCGAGATGTAGGAACAAGATGCAGAAATTCCTTGGCAGCAGGGACTGCTGCAAGCTCCACTGGTATTTCTGGTTCCAAACCCACAAAAGCCTGGGCATATTCCAGCATCCCTGCTTTGCTAGGACTCCTCTAGGCTCAGGGGGAGTGCCATTATGCAATCAATTTCATGGCTGGAATCTCAATACATATAATTTAAGCAAAATAAAATTAAATTGATGGGTCACCAGGTCATTTGGAAAGAATGCTTTTCTGACAATCAGTCCAGCCTGCCTTTTCTTTGCTACTATAATCTCCACCCTGTAAAGTAAAGGAGTTAAAGTCATTATCTTGTTTGTGTTTTATTATATATGATCCTGAGCTAACAGTGAATTCTCTTTCTGGGTTATCATAAAATATTACAGTGGTGTCTGGTTTTGCTACTGCAGTAAAGTGTCTTATCATGTTCGTTCTTAGTCCCTGATTTCATGGGTTTTAAACTAAAACAAAAAATGAGGTAAGAAGTTAGCAAACCAACCAGTGCCTAAGAGAAATATTTCATTTTCTATTTCAGCTGAGCTGATAAAATATTATTTTCCCCTTTACATATTCAGCCCTATTATATATGCATCTATAGATATGTAGATAGACCCTTTTTGCCCAGACCCTTTATGTCATGTTATTTTTGGAAGACTGGTTTGCTTTTTGAAAACAAACTGGAAGTGAGATTAGTTTAAAATATGTTAGCTAGTTTCAAATGAAAAATAAACTAAGGCAGACAGAATAGATATCCAGGATGTTTTAACAAATGTACTCTTGAGATATTCTACCCAACATATCCATTTATCTGTGGCCTTCAGACTCCATAAAAAAACCAGATTTTTAAAAATTACAGATATTTATATCCAAATCTTAAAAGACCTCTTGTTCAAATATGAAAAAAGCTTATTTCAAGGAAAAGTTTGAGAACACACCACACTGCCAAGTTCTCTGTATGTTATTATACAGCACCTAATATCCATGTCATTGTTTTCTAAATAGCATGAGGTAACATCACATGTTGCCCACTAGCTTATTATCACACATTCCAGGATATTTTAGCAGTAATTAATCTCAAGTGTGCCTCCCTTACCAAGCAAAGAAATACCTGGTCAGAGGAATCAAGTCTTAAAGAATCCATTTGAAGAACAATATGTTGAGATTAGGCCAAACACCTCTCATGAATAATGCAATTGAGACTGGGATTTTTATTAAATGATGCCAAATAATAGACATGTGCAATATATAAGTAATTTTATATATTTAGTAAGAAAAGATCAGATAATAAACAACTGTGTCTCTCTCTTTTTTTGGTGTGATACATGTCTCTCCTGTTGGAGAACAGTTGCTCCAAATCATAATGCCAGTTTAATATTTCAACATTAAATTCTTACCCACCTAGAGTTTAAGGAGGTAAAAGTAAATTCTCCTACTTCTTTAAGTGACAGTAAAAGTCTGAACAGACTGAAGCCCAGATTCAACACCTGTCCAAATAAAGAGAATGCCCTTCCAACCCCAGCCCCTCCAGACCCAAAAGCTGCCCGAGTGCATTCAGCTCTCTTTTCCACAGGAACAGGGAATGCAATGGCAAATATTCTTGGCAATACAGCCTAACCACTAAATCAAGTGTGAGAAACATACAAACTATGGAACATTCCAGGTAAGCCAAGACCATCAAGTAGAATATCTTGGCTAGCTCAGTTTCATTTCTATGAATGGCCAAGTCTGACATTGCTATTGTCTTTATGCCCATACAGGGGGGAGAAAATATTTGGTCTGAACTGAGAAAAAATTCATAAGAATCGATTATGATTGAGTAGAAAACAATTTTTAGGTTTTTCTGAACTTCTCAATCCTGGATTAATTATATCCTCAAAAGACTATAAACATAACTAACATCTAGGATAAAACTACTTGCAGAAGGCTGAATGTCCCGGTCTCAAGAAAGGATTTGTCCAAGCAGACTTGGACAATGTACTACACATCAATAATCACCAAAAGCAGCAGTGAAAGCATCAGCAGGAACTAAGGGAACAGTTTAAAATACGCATTTTATAACCTTTTGCAATCTAACTATTTTAATTATTCAATAAGGATTCAAAGTGGGAGGTTAATAAAATTTATCAGTAGGTGTTCTTATCAATGAGCAGAGCTGTGAAGCCTGCATGATGGTCTATCAATAAACCAAGAGGGCTGAAATATTTCATTAAATTGTAAGAAATGTATGTATTTCAATCCAAAATACTTGTATACAGTAGACTGATTTCAAGGGCTGAAACACAGTTGGGGCTGAAAACATCACAAGTGAGAGCTAATTTTCAGCAGAAGCCTGTGGTGTAAAGAGAGCCAAAAGTAGAAATTAATCAGTTTTCATGGCAGATAAAAGGTGTCTTCCCAGTCTTCACTAGAGAAATGAGCTAGATGTCTAAAAAACTGGTTTTATTGGCCCAATATCATACCTCCCACATAAAGGAAATTAATTTTGCGATGCATTTTGCTCTCACTTACTTGTGTACGCTTACACATTTGTCACTCTGATAAAAGTTCTTGCAATATGCTATAAATTCTGTGAATGTACATATCAAGCTTGTAGATAAGTGAGTTTGAATTCAAAGTGTATTCAGGGGCCAAATACATTTCAGTACAAATTCAAGCTGCTTATTAAGTTACAAGTATTGCTCCATGGAACAGCAAATGTACCTTAGTTTTTCATTTAATCTTTTTGTCTCACTATTTTTTTATGCATATATTGTATATACCATTTTGTAAATGTGATTGCCACCTTGCATAGAGAGTTAATTCAAAATTATGTTGTTTTTTTTTTTTTAATTAGTATTTCAAATTAGAAATAAGCTCAAAGGCAAATTCAAGCATTTAGATTTAGGGCAGAGGAAACAATAAGAGATTTGTAAGTAAGCGAGTAAAAGTTAGAGAGTGTTTTTAGCCTTCAGACCTTTTATATTAATAATTATATTATAACTTATTAATATATTATATATTAATATATTATAATATATATTTATTATTTATATTAATAATTCTCCATTATTAAACCATGATTTGAAGAGATTTGAAGGCTAAGAGAAACACTTTGTTCTCAGGAGCCAAATACAGTATTAAACAGTGCACTGAGCCCTCTTATTTTTTTCTAGAAATCAGAAGAGGAAAGAAATTAATTGAAAACCTCCAAGAAACAAAGCTGAAATTAGTACTGTGAGAAAGAGCAGAAACATTCTTTATTGTTCTCTCACCCTTCCCACTTGCTGGTTTTTTGGGGTTTTTTTTTAGGTCTGTTCTTGCTTGTGCCTTCAACTAAGAGTTAACATATATGCCATGGGAGAGCTATATCAAAATATTGCATTAGGATGACATTTCAGATTGCTGTACAGCTCTTCTAAAATGATTAAAGCTAATTCTAAGAAATCAGAGTAATAGCTGCTATTAAAAACCAAACTCAACTCCTGGGCTTCCTGGAAAGTTTGACATGACAGATATCTGCAAGACATTAATAATACAGAATAGAAATTAAGAGACCTTGGATCTGTTCCTGGCTGTGATATAAATTATTTGTGTTCTTTTGGGAGCAGGACTAAACTTCCTTGTATTGGGGCAGACCTACATGGAAGGATCCAGACTTCTATGAAAGCCTGGGCAAGGCAAATGTCTAAACCTATTACGTGCTAAGGTAGGTATACACTGGCTCATCCATAAAAATGCAAAAAGCACTTGCTTCCATGTAACCCATAAAATCTTCCAAAAACATATGCTTATCACTATATTCAGGCTGCTGAGGATATGTACTCCCATGAATGCTGCAGCAGGGCTTTCCTTTAAAGAGCTCACTGCTCCATTCTGGGAAGAAAGCCAAACCTGGAGTAAATATGAACAGTTCAGTGCTGAAAACCAACTCACGAGAGAAGTGGAGGACTGGCTGCCTGCAGCCATCCTTGCAAGATTCACTTTGTCCACAGTCGAAAAATTGTTGATTGGCCATCACAGACATTGCCAAGAACACAGGAATAGAGCAGGGCAGTTTCCAAAACAACACATGGATGCATGAATTTTTGTCCCCTGCTGAAATGATTATTGCTTGCACATTACAGTGCATTACATTCTATTTTTTCTTATTTGGGATGTTTATACAGGAGGTAAAGGCCCAGAGTGCTAATTTTAAGGAAGAACTTTCCTAAGAAAATATAATAAAGTTTCAGCAAATTGTTAAAAAAAAAAAAGATTAATATCTTATACCACTTGCTGAAATTATTTTCTTTGCTTTCCTCTAAGTGTTGTCCTAAAATTAACAGCATTTTAACAGATGCATTAGCATTGGATTAGCTCCTCTAAGTGTTTCCTCCCAAGCAGCATTTTCTCCCATCTTTTGATAACCTTATTACTTATTTTGAGTGTGTGATTTTCACAAACTTCTGCGCCAAGACATGGTTATAACAGAGAAACAACTTTACAGATGGATGTTGTTAGAATAATGGCTGTGGCACAAGTTCTCTGTTTCACTATGAATGCGACCTAATTTGGGGTAAATTTCTGGTTTACCTTCAGAGAAGATAGAAATTTCATTCTATCTCAGTTCTTGCACCATGATGGTGCCCTGGTGGATGCAGCATGAAATAGTTACAATAAAGAACCAGACAAGTTTTGTTCTGATTTTCAGGCAGGTTATTTCAGCATTGCCTAAGTATTAGAAATTGGGAATGAATTTTGAGTCATTAATACACACCTACAAACTGTTTTACACCACCTACCTGCCCTTTCCATATGCAAGCCATTTACAAGGATCATTCCTTCAGCAAACCTTTGGAAATTTTTATAAGCATTCCAGTGAAAACATGCACATTGCCCATTCCCTCAAACGTATCCCAAAGGTGTGTAGGTTTAACAAACCACTCCTCCTTATTAAGCAGTCCTTTTTAACCTCACAAGCAGCACACCAGGGGAATATTTTCCCTAAATCCTGACTCATTCTATCCCCATTATCACTGGTGGATAATGAGGACACAGCCTTTCTAGCAGTGCAAAGATTTTCAGTATGAAATACAAAGTTAGCAGAGATCCAATGGCTTCAATCTGGAAAATTAGATAAGCGCAGTTTCTAAAACAGTTAAAATCACAATAAACAATTTCCTAGAGGCATGGCAGCAACTGGAATCCCCAGAGTCGTTATCTTCTTGTGGATATACTTGGACTACACAGGAAGTTATTGGCTGATGAAAAAAATTCCACTGTGAAATTATATAGCCTCTGCATTGCAGGAAGTTGTCAGCATTATCAAATTGCTCACTCTGACATGAATAATAAATCTAAGATTCCACAAAACAGTTCAGTAACGTCACTTATATTTTTCTGAGTTTTATGAGGAACAGATTCTCTCTTAGTTTGTGTTATGGTTTAAAATACTCCATTTATAAGTTCTGCTATTACAAAACCAGGAGTTCTCATTACTATGTTGAAAGTCATATTGTAAGCAAGGAAATCAGCCAACAGACAGATTGCACAATCTATTTCCTCTGAACACAGGAAACATTATCCCTGTTATGGACATAATTTTGGGATAAGGACTCTACCTAAGCAGCGTGGTGTGTTGGGGGCACAGCCACCCACAGCTCTTCCCTTAATGGGGTCCCAGTCTTCCCCATGACAAAGGAATCCATGGGAATCCAGCATTCCATCCATTTAAAGCAGAACTCATACTGAGTCCTGGGACCTGTACTAAGCCAGATAGTTTTATTTTAGTCTATTTTTCACATAAGAAACACTTCCATAAAGTTTGTCAAGAAACAGATTGCAAACATGCAAATTAACTCTACCAAATTTCTTGAAGAGCACCGAGAAAGAGAGAACTGATTTTATGGTCCCATTTACTTTCTTTTATTTTTTATTTTTTTTTAAATATTTTTTTGTTTAGAAAATGTGAATTTAACCACTGGAACTGTAAAATATTTGTGAAAAGAATTATTCTGTATTTGAAAGTTCCACCAAACGAAGGATATAGACATTAGGTAACAAAAATCATTTTTTCTGTGTATCTGCTTGCAATCTTATTAAAAAAAAAACAACCAACCAAACCAAAAGAAAACCCTCCTCAGGGACTGATTTTGTGTACATATGCCCTCTGAAAAGGCAGGATTTATATCTCATTACACCATTAAGAAGGTTTTCTGAGATTAAAGGAAGATAATCAGCTTTCAAGTTTCTCCTGAAAACAGAAGCCAGGTCTAAAAGCCATATTGACAATGAACCAGACACTCCTTCATAGGTAATGCAATAAATAAGACAGGTGATGCAGAAGGGAGGTGGTGGCCACACACCAGCATCACTTTAGTGTTGGAAAAGCTTAAAAAAAACCCTTTACCCATACTATCTTTCATGCACTTAAGAACTACCCAAACAGAAATCAGTGTTGAGTTTTTATGTTATGATTTCTCCATCCTTTATTTACTTTCTGTAAAACTATTGCCAGTTTCTGACTTTCTTCCAAGCTGCAACTTATTTCAAAATGTGGCTGTCCCATTCAGAAAGTGAGGTTCCATTTCAAGAGCTCCACATGTGTGCAAGCTCACACAAGATTAGTGTATCCAGCTTTGAGTGCATTTTTCAAAGTGACACACAAAAGGATCATTTATGGCTCATACAGAAAATGACTAAAAGGTTTTAAGGGCATTAACTTTCCAAAATTTTGGTAAGAAGCAACGTTTTCTAAAGATGGTTGCAAGATTCTCAGATTTGCATGACATTACATCCCCTTATCCCTCCTATTAATCATGACTAGCACCCAATAGTATTTTTAGAGAGTTATGTGGAAATACAGGCTACTCCTAGACCATGTTCTCCTCTTCTCCATCACAAACTCTCTTTAAATTCTCAGTAGCTGGAATTTTGTTCAGAAAAACAGCAAAGAAGCTATCATATCACCCAGATTTATCAGACTCCTAGTTGACTATGACAATATCTCTATTACATATGTAAAAGAAACAGAACTAAATCTGACCTTTCAAGGGAATAATAAAGGTAGCATTATTTTGCTTATGCTACATCCTGCAAATAGAATTCTCCCTGTATTGGGCTGTTGAGTTCTGGAGACAGCATTTTAAAACTAAACCCCAGAAATGATCCCCAGGTTGGAATTAATGATAGGCATTCTTTGTGCTAGACAAACCAGATTTTTTTGTACATTAACATCACTTGTTTTTAACTACTAACAGACACTGACTTCTTAATCCTGGTAGCTTTTATTCATATTAAAATTATAAACTCTTAGTGTTAGCTAAACTGGATCTCCTTTCCAGCCTCTGAAGGGTAATTTGGAGCATCATTGAGGGACCAAATGATGACACTAAATACCTGCCCTTTCTAAAAGAGACACACCAAAAGTGGAGAAAAAAATGTTCAAAATTGCTCAACATCAGAAACCTTTGTAAATTATTGAGTGAAGCAGTTTGCTACTCTTTAAATTAAGTTGCCCTCCTGTGCCTTGAAACCCCCTTCAAAAACAAAAACACATATTCTGAGCAGAAACACAGCTGGCCAAAACATTCTGGGATTTTTTATGGGGGGCAGAAGAAAGGGGAAGGAATTGTGTGTACATCACAGTAATTCTGGGGGGAGTTGCATTCTTTCTTTAAACTATGGTATTGCAATTTACTTGCCCATCTGTAAACAAATATCAAAGGACAGGCAAGACAAAGAAACTGAGCAACTTGATTTCATCTGAGGAGTCTGGCTAGTCTTTGAATTAGCAGCCTAATTTATCTGCTAATTCCACTTCTTAATCAAAAAGCTGTCTCAAAGTCAGACATTA
Source organism: Pseudopodoces humilis (assembly GCF_049639895.1). Taxonomy (NCBI): domain Eukaryota; kingdom Metazoa; phylum Chordata; class Aves; order Passeriformes; family Paridae; genus Pseudopodoces; species Pseudopodoces humilis. The sequence continues at coordinate 104,743,632 of NC_142201.1, read as the reverse complement.
GCATATATCATCAGTTTGTCAGCTGGAGAACAAAACAGTAAGCCTTGTTTCTCTTCTATCACCAATGTTAACTGAGCATATAAATCAGCAAATATCTTATAATGATCAGGAATACAAGAGGAAAAAATGTAATACAGAACAGAGCAAATAACTGAATTCTTGTAGACACATGAGAAAAAACTATGTTCTTTCCAAAGCAAGGTTTTTACTGTTAATATTTGAAAAATAGCAAGTTTGGAGAGAAGGAGGTATTTTTACATTTGAAATCTATAATAATATTACATCTGAAAAATACCATAATTAGCTCTGCTTCCTTTAGTACCCATGGTGAGGAACTTGATGGAACTAATCTACATTTCCCACACTGCTCCAGTTTCATCAAAAAGAGGCACCAAATTCTACAACTGCCCTATTTTTTGTTACTTAAAAAAGAACAACAACAACTAGTAATATCTGTGTTCATCACAGTTTCAAGTTGGATTCAGGAACTGTGAGATGGCCTCTTTGGATGCTCTGCATTATTTATTTGGAAGCCAAGAACAAATCACTCATCTAGGCAAGAGCAGATAATAGAGAGCAATAACGTGTTACTAGATATCCATCATGCTTTAGCACTGCTTTTAGTACCTTAGACACTGACACTTGTTGGCCCATCTTCAATATTTTAATCTCAACATGAATGTACTGGAAAATGAAAGAAACTGAAATGGGCTGTCTTATTATTATATTGTCACCAAGATCATTGATTAAGTGGCCAGGTGAAGGGCTGCTCTGGCACATCCTGTGAAAACATCTGCAGGTTTTCCAGGAGTACAAACAGCTGCTGTTATCACCCCACCTTATATAACGTTTTTGTATTTGGAAGAACTAAGCCAGGAAAAAACTCAACTTTAACACATGAGTTGCTACTCATGAAGAATGTTCACTTTGTCCAAATATATCATCCAACTTCAGTTAATCCTCAAACTTTAAGCACGTTCTCATTTCTCAATCCATTTCTCTTTCTCGACATCTGTCTCAAAAAGGGAAATTGCTTCAAGGCTTTCTGTCTCCATGCTGCTCTTTAAAGGCTGAAGCAACTATAAAGAGGTATTTGCAAGATGTAAATGGCATCAACACAGAAAATGAGAATCTCATCCCAGGACTAATTCAAATTAGCTTCCTTGAATGGATGTTAACTACTGGGGATACTCTTGAAATATTCTTAAAGGCAAAAAAGCTTATGGCCACAGAATTCAGCTCTAATTTTCCTTACAGCATCCACTCTTAACAGCAAGATTCCACACACAGTAGTTTCCCTCCCCCACACTCCAATATATGCTTGAAACTTAGATAACAGCTTTGTTCAAGGTTTACGGAAAAATCCATGAATGGTCAGGTTAATTTTCAACTTCAAAACCTGAAATATGTTTCTGATAAATTCATCAAAAAGTTCCTACATGCAGACCAGTTTTTTAAAAGTAATATAGCTCCAACCGGGATTAATGGTTAGAGTTCTTATCTCAAAATTATTTCTTATGGTCTTGGTTAGCAATTATTGCAGTCCGTAAGATCTCCTAAGAAGTCAGCAGTCTTTTGATAGCAGATGGCAAGTCACAAAATTAATCTGCAGAGATTTTTCAGATTCTTTATATAGTAACCAAAATGTCCTTTGTATAGTAAGTGTCATTTCATACTCCTTGAAACTAAAATCAGTTAAACACACATTAGAGTTCTGGACACATTGCTCAATGTAGTTTTGATATTTAGTGCTCAATGTGTTACAAATTTCCTTTAGAAGTCCCAGTGCTGCACTAACTTATCTTGCATTTACTTTGCAAAAAAGAAAAAAGAACGTAATTTCCATGCATTTTTCCATTTAAAGGATTTTTTGTGAGGCTACAAATGTTTAATTACAACAGAAAAGATGAGGTGCTGACACACCTCACAAAGCAAGTAATTTTCTGAATTAAACAGTTCTGGAAATTTTAACATCTAGTTATTTTTTGTGATCATGATACCAACCTACACTCATACAGAGTTCCAAGAAATGTTTTGTTTTGGGTAGGTAATGGGTAGAAAATTCTAATTGAACCAAATTGCAAACCTAACTCTGTAATGTTGAAATACACAGACTCATACTTAATATATCTTTCCTTCATTCGTCCCTTCTTTCTACTACATCTACTTATTTATGTTTATTCAGACACTTTTCTAAGACATTTGACTTCAAATAAAAAAAAAAAAAAAGGAAAAAACCCCACTACACAATGACTACACAAACTATTTAGAACATGTTTATACTTTGCAACCACTCTTCTCAACTAATTTAAAGCTTCCACATAGACTTACTTTAAAAAAGTCTTAGTCTGTAATTATTCCTTTATTTGCAGTGCTGCCTAGAACTGCCACATCTGCTATAGTAAAACCAAGCATATTATGAAAATTACTTTAAGTTTAACAAATTGCATTTTGAAGTTTGACTTCTATCGTTCTAGAACATCATAGATGACCTTCCATGTAATAGTAATAAAAGAACATGAAAAAAATCTTACTTGCCTTCCAACTACAAAAGTTTATTTAATTTCTTTCTCTCCTGCCATTCTACAAAAAAGCAGAAAATTATTACCAGCATAGAGCTATAGGCATTGTTCTATCATGACAACATGAGCTCTGTTTGACTTGAGAATCATCAATAACTGAGTATTGAGACCCTCAGCAGAGCTCATTTATTTTTAAACATTCCTATTGCAAAACAGCATGAAGAATCTTTTATTAACCTTTTTTGCTTTACCTGTTTTGTGATATGAATCTTCCAACTATGTGGTTTTTAATCTCTAACCTTAAAAAAACAACAAAAAACCCCACTGCATTCTCTTAACAGGTGTATTAATGAGATGCAGCTATAAATATCCTATAGACTTTGTTTAAAGTCAGAAAATACAAGGCAGATTTTTAGTGGGCATTCCCTGAAGGAATAGATAATGTTAGTTTGCTACAGTATGAGAAATTCCCATGTTAGCCACCTAATAATATTATTGTAACCCTCTGAGGCATTACATAGCATTGTGTGCCTCTGAAAGTAGGATTTTATTTTGGGTTTTTGTGTTTACATAATTTATATTTTATTCAGAACTCATTAAAAATGTATATTTGCAAATATGACTGTCCCAATGCCAGCCTAGGTGACACATGGGGAGGCAGCCAGGGGAAGGGATGCTTCCTTCCTCCAGACTCCTCAGGCTGAGCAGCTCTGGAAAGGAAGAAATCTCTCCCTTCCTCACACTGAAAGAGTTAATTTGTGCTGGAAATGGCAGAACACAGGGAGGGAAACAGTGTCTCCTCTGCTGCTATTTCCAAAATCCCATGGAGAGAGAAATATTTGTACAAAGATAAAAATGTAGTTACCAAAACAGCCCGGCTAATTCTTTTTGTGCCCTCTACAGCAAAGTTGGTGTAGAAATGTGGTCCCTGTGCCTGAATGGATCATTGGACCCTTTCACTGAAGCCCAGTGTTTCCAAATTCATCCCTGCCTCTGGGTTTTGTTCCTCCATGTCTCAATCAATGATCACTTAGGTTTGGCTGTGTTGAGCCTATGGATGATATAAAACATTTTTTGTGGCTAAGACAGGATCGAACATTTGCAAGTCTTCAGTACAACTGATACAATGGTTTCTGCAAGAGGGATCAATGACTTTCGTCAATATTATTTCTGCAAAATGTTAATGATATGAATGACATTAAGTCAAATTGATCCAAACAAAAATAAGCATTTGGTATTAATATACTGAGTATATTCAGACCATATTGCTACTACAATAAAGGAAAAAGATCAATTCAAGCATTGCCAAATAATAAGTTGCTAACAATCAAATTAACAAAAACCAGATAAACATGTGTAAGATGTCCTTTATCATCTGGGTTGCTTTGATGAAATTCTATGCTGAAAGATTTTTAACCTTATTTTTTCAAAATTTAAGAAAATCATTGAACAAAAATAGGAAGATAAATTGATAAAAACCCAAACAAATAACATAGTAACAGGTGGATATTTTTCTCTGTTCTGCCTTAGTAGTTTTCTGTATTACTTCTCCCAGTCTGATTTCAGCATGAATGTGACTGTTATATGACAACAAGTTAAGGCCCTCAAAAGATTTTTTTTCTCAATCTGTTTTTCTAAAATCAGCATCCAACATGCTCTAAAGGTGTGGCAAGTTTCCATTATGAAGGAACAACTTTTTTTCCAACAGGTACAGTCACTCCACAGTTCTTCCTGGTTGGATGCTTTTGCTCATCACTTAGAAAGCTTACAAAGAGTTAAAAAGGGGTGTGAAACATAGATTTCTGTCTGCTGCATGCTCCAAAATCTGAGCTGGAAGGTTCACATATTAAGTTGTTCTTGTGACTAAAAGTAGGAGCCAGGAGATCTTAGAGCTGCTTTTACAAGAAACAGACCTTGAGCTACAGTAAAGCTTCTCAAAAACTTTCTCCATGAGATCACAAAGGTAACCTGACAGATTATCTGCTTAATGCTCAGAATGAACTCCAGCGTTTTCAAATTAAATTGTCCAGAAGGCTGACAAAGCACTATCATCACAAGGCATTATAAAGTCATCATGGTTACTGCTGTAGCACAAGATCTCAATAATGGAAAAATAAAGATCTCATTTTATTATGCTAAAATAAACACTGAAACAAAGTAAATGGCAACTAACATGCAATAGTGCATAATTTATCCACAGTTACTTACACTGAGGTTATTATTACATTTCCAAAGAGTCTGAAAAAGCACCCACTACAAACATGACAGCTACTGTAATCCAGTCAGAATTTCATATTTAAAAGAATCATCTGGGGAGCAGGAAATAAGGTAAATTAATTTTGAATACACAAATATTCCTAGAAAATGCCATTATTTCACATACTACCTCTGTTTTCATAGGGTTATGTATAGAATTGTGACATTACACATTCAGTATTTTTGCTACACTACATCAGCATTACACATTCAATATTTTTGCTGCAGAGGTACACTGCATCAGCATAACCAATCTCAAGCTAACAAAAAACCCCAAAACACTAAAATTATTAAAAAAAAAAAAAAATGGAAGGAAAACACCACTGGGAAAGAATATAAAGCAGATGACATATTACTATGGTGTGAATAACATCACATTCCATTATTGATTAAAATGATTTTACCATGATATTTCATTCATCAGATTCCATTTCTCATTACACACAAGCCCTTAATATTTATCAAGCTTACACAAGGCTTTTCTTCTCCTCAAGCAATGCATTTCCTCTCTCCCCTTTAAAACTAGGTTATATTATGTTAAAGGGTCTACACTGTCTTTGAACTCTCTCCTCACACTTGACCTCACAACCATCACTTTTTATCTCATTATAGCGAATGTTATTAAGTATTTATGTCTAACAAGGTGATTTCAATGGTTCATCCTTTTTAAACAATCCTGTGATCATTTTCTGTTAGCAGGAAATAAAGACATTTCATTAAATCAAGATCTATCTGCTACCACCGGAATTAAAATTCTTTCTACTTCAGGACGTTTAAGACATTCACCATACACAACTGCAATGCATTTTTGATGGTTAAAGACTGAATTGTCCAATCCTCAGACATCCAGCATGCACATTAATTTCAAAGAGTGATTTTAGATTTTTACAGAATGTAGGCTCAACACATTCGTTAAAGGAACAGGTTAACCCTGGAATGCATTATACTGTTATTATGGATGCCTAGGGAAAACAAAGAAAACTGCAGGTGCATAAGAAGTTTGCTCTGGATTAAATAAGTATTTTTAATCACCCTTTTAAAATGTGTTACGTTGACTTATACTCTATATTAAAGCTTATTATTTCTGAAAAAAATATGTGAAACTAATTAAAAAAAGAGATTGCCTTGGCAAAAAGTGGTGGTATGTAAAAGGTGATTCTGCATTCTGTATTAATAAACCTTCCCCCAAAACTCATAGTAAAAGTATGCACAATACAAGTAAAAGCATGTAAAACATCATCTCTGATACATTGCAACTCATGAAAAAGCCTGCATTCATTTCATTAACTTTTTGACCAAACTTCATAGGATTAGCAATAAAACTATTTCACCTTATTGAGGTTATCTAGAAGACAAAGTGTTACCTACTCTTAATACTAAACACAGTCCTGCTTTATCTCCACATTCGTTTACACATCACTGGACTTTATCACCACACACCAGTTGTGTTTGCAGAACTTCATAAAAAAACCTTCACTTTTTCCTTTCCTAAATAGACTGACAGGCTTATGATCCTCTCAATCTTAATTCTTAAAACAATTCACATCTTGGAAATACTCCAATTAAACACAATATACTGACTGGTAGAAAATCTATTGACCAAAGCAAAACAAATAACCACACCGCTACACCCCCAAAACCAAATTAGAATACACCCAAATTTCCCAAATTTCATCTGTATTATTTCAATGATTAACAATTCGAGCTTTTGAAAATACATTTTCTTTTTTTAAAAAAAATCTTTTCTGTTTCAGAATTTAAAAATGAAAAAGTCTTTGTTTTCTTCTAATATTTGTCCAGCTGTGGCAAAGAACACAACCAAGTTAAAATATTTATCCTTTTTTTATAATCTGCATTTAAAAAATTTGTGAAACTATATATTTTACCGTGTTTAGGATTGAGAAATTAATATTTGACCAATATCAGAAATTTTCATCACAATAAGTCACATTTTAGACTTTGCCTTCAGGAACACAAAACAGTTAAAATGGCTTGATCATTTCCCATATAGGCTGAACCCTAAACTCCTAAGTTTCAGTACAGCTGGCCAGTTTCTAAGGTTTCCTCCCCAAAAAATCATAGCTGGAGAATGATGAAGTATAATACAACATACAGCAAGCACATGACATGTAAGCACATGTAAAAGGTATTGCACAAGAATTTGACACTAACAGCTACATTACTTCCACTCCCAAGAACTAAAACAATCACTTGTAGGAAACTGGCCACAGTAAAGCAGTGGTCGATAAAAGCAATCATGCCAGCTAAATTGTAGCTGAAGTCAGTGGCACAATTATTTTTGTTTTTAAAGCAGTGACATACCAGTGAAAAAATTCCACTGAAGATGAAGAGTCTGGGAAGTATCTATAAAGCAGATCCATCTGGAAGAGCAGCTGAAATAGTGAACAGAATGATTTTCCCACTTTTAGGTGTCTTGCATAATTTCTTAACCCTTGCCCTTAGATTTCAACAAATCTCTTCAGTCTAAGGCTTTCAGTATTCAACTGCCAGCCCTAGCCAAATACCTGAAAAAAGGGGTCCAGTTCTCTGAGCCTCAGACCCTACTCAGATAAATAAAAACGAGCCATTTTCCCCACACACAGTACTTCTGTTCTGCTTAGTCTTTACCTTTCTCTTTGGCTGTCTTTTAGATTTCATCTGTTGATATTGCACTTTCTGCCTTCAAAATAGAAATTATTTGTGTGTTGGTGCATATTTATGAGAAACAGCAATGTGTAAGAACTCAAGCTGTGAGGAAGTCTTTACCCTGAGATCCCTGTGGTCCCTCAAAACTCTCCTCAGCTGTTGCAAACCCACAGGAGACCTATTTGTTTATGGAAGTATGCCAGGTGTTTCTCTTTCATAAATATTTAATTAATCAATCTTGTGAGGAAAAAATGCAGCCTGCACAACACTCCTGGTAATGAATATGTGTTAGCTGTCTCGATTTTTTCCCCTCAGAAGCTGATTAGTTATGTCATTTGTAAAAGAAAGCAGATCCATTGTATTTTAAACAGGGAAGCAGAGCACAGTGTTTTTGGGGGAGAAGTTTGTACCAAATAAGACACACAAAAAAAGGGACTAGTAAAAACTGTAGCTGTTCTGTTAGCAGAAAAGGGATGCCACAGGCCAGTGGATTTGAAAAGATGTGTTTTCATTTAATCATGATGAAGAATCAGTTCAAAGGGATGCAGGAAACCCGCTCACCCGGGTATATCAGGTCACTTTTCTGAGTCCTGCTATTATGGCCAGCCAGCCCCTCCTGAGATCTGAGACGCCATCCCCTCCTTTCACCCAGGAGAACCTATGGATCACATCACAGTGCATGTAAGCAGCACTAAACATGAACTCATTTGTACAGAAAAATAACACCTTATCTGAGGGAATAGTGGACACGCTGATCGGCAATCAGATCTCAGTAAGTATAGATTATCAAAGACTTTAGATTTCTTTATATTTTCTAGAAATACAATTCCAATCACATGGTTAGGACTATAATACCCTGATATAGGAAGACAAAGATACCACCAGACCACAATTCTGAGGACCTAAGATTGATGCCTGACTCTGCATGGTAAAAATCTACTCAAATGGCAACAAAGAACTCGCTCTGTCACACATCTGCCATGCTCAGGGTTTGCCTGGGGTTGGGTTTGCCTGGGGTTGTGCAGAACTAAATTAAAGCTGAATAAATATGCTCAAACTTTAGCTACACACAGGATCAAAAAATGTGAAAAAGCTAAAAGGAAATTTAAGGTCTGGTCAATGATAAATAATACAGTGACTGCTACAAAGCAAAATAAATGGTCCTTAATTTGTGTTTTACACTCTTCTTTTGGCCTACTTTCTTCTCGGGTAGCACAAAATAGTTTTTTATAGATAGTAAATATGAAAATAAAAATATAATATATATAATTCTTTTGTTAAGGAAAGGTGTGTAGACAACACTTTAACAGGAGCTTTGTCCTTGGCAGTACTGAACACTGGCATCAGGGGTTTGGTACATTTCTTATTTAGCAATATCACACAGCCATAGTGTCTTACACTGGGGCTAAAACACAAAAATGACAGCTGAAAGCACAGTTACATAGTCAGTGTCACTGGGGCCAGGCTTTTACTTCTACAGATTGTTATTTAGGAATTAATTAAAAAGAAAAAAAAAAACTACACAAAGAAACAAACAGCATATTTTGGATTTTGCAAAAGGAGGTATTTTAGATGATCATTGAATGAGGCCATATTTTTGTACCAATTCTCATAGGAAGTAAGATAATAGTGACAAAAGAGCTCTAAACTAAGGAAGTTTTAATTCCTGTACTTAGACATTTACTCATAAGCATGAAGTTTGTACTGATGTTGGTTAACATTATTTAAATATTCTTAGTAATATTTTAAGATCTGTGGTGGGGACTGAACTACTGCTGTCTGGCAACAATATATTGCAGCCTTGCTGCATGTTTTGCAGACATGGCTTAACATACAGCATTAATCTGGCTCATGCTTAGGCTATTCTACTTGTAAAAACTTGAATCCAAGGACTTCTTGGTTCTGGATAATGGCACAAAATTTACATCAATTCAGGCTGGGATTTCTCCTCACAGCTTTTCAGTTACACAAGAAAAGAAGAGTAAAATTTTCTATTTTAATATAAGCATGACAAGTCAGTCTGTGACATTTATGAGTTCAACACTCATCTCAACAATAGCAGATTTCTCCTTTTCTCGATTCCTTGGTTTCACACACACTTCTCCCCTTTGTTTTCTTGGCACATCTCCCTTTCTAAATTGTAAATTAAAGAATATGCATTTCTTTTCATTTTCTCTCCACTCGGAGCACACAAAAAGTAAACATGTAGAGCCAGAGCTGTACACATGAAAACACAATGTCAGTCCCCTAAAATACATCTAATCTTAAACAATGAAATATGACAATAAAACTAGTATTTCATAATTCCCTTCTGCTTTATAAAGTCAGAGTTGGTGTATGGTACAATGCTCTGCCTTATATGACACAGATACCTATTAAAAAGACACGGTTAGCACTTTAAAGCACACTGTTCATTAGCTGATTTCAGTGTTTCCTCAAGTGATTACTTAAAGGACCATTGAATACAAAATGATGGTGCCAGAATAATATGAAGTAGCATAGAAAGCTTACAACTGGTGACATCTTCAACTTGAAACACTTGACTGTATAAAATATCTTACTTTTCCCATAAATTTTTCTTGTACCTATGTAACTCTAATAGAAATGCAAAATAAACTCCACAAAAATACCTTTTGAATTATCTGTACATACCCTTTTTCATTTAAAAGTATGTTTCACATTTACACCCTTGTACTTAGTGCAAAATAGAAAAAAAATAAATTCATGGAGAGAAACGGTTTTACAATAATGAAAGGAGGAATCATAAATGAGACATCATCTTAAAAAATAAAAAGGCAGCTCCTTCCAAAATGACAGTATGTAGAGCTATGTGACATTGATATCATCTAAAATGATGGGTTCTCTTTAGGTTATCATCTTTCTAAGGTTTTGTGAGAGATATTGGTTGAGACATTCTTGAAAAACTGCCCCAGAAACCTGAAACTTCCTTATTGTTTGTGTATCTATGCTGCAAACTACCGTTCTTCTCTACATTCCTCCCCCCTGCATCTCTTCCAGAATACATTTGGAGTATAGTTTAGGCTAAACACAAAGGCTGACAGGCTTTTCCAGTGGCAGACAAAGCAGTACTTAGTACTGAGTGAATTCACAGACAAAAGGGGTACCTGTAGTGCTACAAACCTTCTAAGGCACTGTCAGCGTTACCAGAAAACCGCGGGCATGTTTAGGTTCACGTCTGACCATGTTAATTTGAAGGAGTCACCTAAGAATAGGAAAGGTTATTTGGTGACATAAGGAACCAGTTTCCTTGTTATTCCCTCTTTTACTTTATGGATCTTGACCTTTTCCATCTATCCCAAGAGGAAACTAACGTGATCTCAAAGAAACATTCAGGCATTGGTATATCATTGCTCTGTAGCTGAACTGCACGAGGGTTCAGTTACCGTATTTACATGGCTGAGGTTTCTTAAGGGAACTTCTGCAGCTCAATATGACTTTTGCAGAAATTTGTTATAATTGTTAACAGAAATATAGCCTGGGAATACTATATTAAAATATCAATTCCTTCTCAGAAAAGAATCAGATAGCTATCTGTCCAACATTACTACAGCAACAAATGTAATCTCCAAGGGTATAGTTGTGTTATCTAGCTCCCCAGTGGATAAATTGCAAGGTCAGTTTTAGTGAGAAAACTTATCTGCTACTGAAAAATAACACAGTACTAGTTTTGATGCAGCGTGGCCTAGCATTCTTATGCAATTCAGGTTTTGTTTCCACTTTTATCACTTCAGATAAAATTAAGACTTGAAGAAGAAAAACACCATCATTGCCAGAGATGACATGCAAGAAAAAAAATATATAAAGAACAGGACAGATTGGGAAGGAGATTATAAAAAATAGCGATATGCACAGCAATACATCCTACACACACACACACAGAACCCCTCGACAAAACAACAAACAAACACCAAAAAAAAGAGGTAGATATATAATGCAATATTATGCAGATCTCTCATAAATCCCCTGGTAGATCACACAGTCTGTGGTACTTCAGCTCCAGAAAGTCATGTAGCACCATTCATGAAAGCACCAGCAAATCCAGTTTTCACTGGCAGCAGCAAACAGTGATCCTGGTGATGCAGAGAGTCAGTCCCGGTGGTTCACTCACTTCAGCCAAGAGCCTGAGGAAGCTGCTCCACCTCCCTGCTTGCCCTAGCTCTAGCTGTTACTCTGCAGAAAGGTAGAGAAAATTTAATGATCTGTGAAAATGCAGGAAGAACTTGACAGGGAGAAAACTGGTTCCCTGGCAGTCATGGCACGTGGCAGCATTCTCCAGTGCATGACAGATCAAGTATTCCTAGGAAAGGGCCTTCTCCTGGCAGGGAACTCTTGATCCCTTTTCTCCTCAGGCCACCAACAAATGCTTCCACTGTTGTCCCTCTGCACCCTCCCTACCCACTGCTCACATGCTTTTCTTACAGAAATGCAAGTTTTTAAGATACATTTTTGACCACACTGATATATATGAACACACCGAGTTCCAGAACATACTTCTTTGAAATTTTTCTCCCTCTGTTAAATGGGACTGGCATTTCAAGTTAATAGAGCCTGGACACGGATAAAGGACTGCATTCTGGCAGTCTTACACAGCTCGTGAAAGATCCCTTCCTTGGGAAATGGGCTGAACAGTATTTAGAGAAAGGACAGGAAGGGTAACACGAAGTTTGGTACAGATAAGGCCCAGAAGGACCAATGATTTTTTGGTGGAATTCTCATGCCAGCCAGAACTGAGTAAAGAAATCAGACAAAGCCTTGTCTTTGCTGGAGTCACAGCAGAGTAAACTGTCCCTGGATTAACTTTTCATCAGCTATCATTAGATAATTCAGCACCTGTAGGATGGCCAGTGTCAGCAGAAGGTCTTTAATGCTGGCTGCTTCTCAGGGCAAATTCTGCCACTTGTGCTGTGCATAATGCTGCAGTGCAACAGAACTCACTTTAAATCTGTTTATGTGATTGTTGATATTTTGTTTACTGCAATATAGTGTATGAGTGACCATAACATTCATAGTTTGGAAGGAAAGAGAAACCACTGGTGTTCTGTATATGTGCACTAATGGGCCTTACATGGGTGATTCATACCAACCCATTGCTTTATGTCACCCTACCCTCAATCTAACAAAAAAGAAATTCCTCTGTAGTGGGGGAGTACAGAAAGTGGTAGAAATTGAAGAAATTCAGTATTGGGTGCCACAATATACAAGAAAGATATAGAGCTATCAGAGAGAACCCAAGAGAGGGCTACAAAGAGGGTGAAGGGACTTGAGGGAAAGTGTGTGAGGTGTGGCTAAGGTCACTTGGTCTGTTCAGTCTGGAGGAGACTGAGGGGAGACCTTGTTGGTCATCACCACCATCAGGAGGGGAAGTGGAGAGGCAGACATTGATCTCTTCTCTCTGGTGACCAGTGACAGGACCTGAGGGAATGGCAAGAAGCTGTGTTGTGGGAGGTTTGGGCTGGATATTAGCAAATGGTTCCTCCCCCAGAGGGTGACTGGGCACAGGAATGGGCTCCCCAAGGGAAGTGGTCACAGCATTAAACCTGACAGAGCTCGAGAAGTGTCTGGACAGTGCCCTGAAGCACATTCTGGGATTCTTGGGGTGTCCTGTGCAGAACCAGGAATTGGACTTTGATGATCTGTGTGGATCCCTTTCAACTCAGGATAATCTATGATACCTTAATTTTCCCCTGAGTGTAACAGACACCACCAAAAAAAGTCCCATCATACACAAAAAATGTGTTGTAAAAGAACAATAATGAGCTGGACACTATGGTCTACATTGTCATTGCTCTTCATAGCTATCAAAAAACCTTATGCTCAAAAATGACTGGCTTCAGAACCAATTCAACTTATTCTCAAATAAGCTTTTCTTTGTAACTGAAACATGAAAAATTTGTTTTACTAGGAAAAGTTGATTCATTTTTTTCCCAGAAGGTGATCAAATCTGAGTAGTTCCCTTTCCTGGTACACTAAGAACATCTAAACAAGGCTGTAGTAAGAAAGCTAACATAATATAGTTATAGAATGGATATTTTTTGAATCTCTGTGAAAGATTAATGATAGTTATAAAAAGCAAAGCTTACTGATCTGTTATATGACAGACAGCAGCAAATAAAAAAGCAGATTCAGGACTATTAACAAGTATAATTATATTCAGTCATTCCTTTTAAAATTGCTTAAAGCTCAGCTGGATTTAATATTTCCTTCAATCAACAACATGCAGGATGTGCGGAAGAATAAATTATGATTAAAATACAGACAATATGAAGCAAGGAGATGTAGACCATTAATTTAATTCATGACATTTTCAACACCACTTTTATGAAAGTCATGGATTTTATTCAAATGGACTTTATAGAGCTTTTGAAGTAAGCAGTCTTTGAAGTTCCTCCTTTATTTGTTGTTACACTTATCATGAAATGTCAAAGAAAAATGGTTTATTGCTATCAGAGGTGCTTTATTACTCATTTTAGGGGGATTATCAAAATGAGAATCTCCATCCAAGGACAGATTTATCAGGTCATAAATTTTGCACATTATTTTGATAATAAAAATTGGCATTGTAATTATCCATTTCCCCCAGATACTTCCTCTGAAGGAATAAAAGCTGACAAAAACTCTACCACCTTATGAAAGTTTGACTCAGCCTACACTCATTTTTCCTGAATAATGAGGCAGAAAAATAAATTGTTAAATAGAATTTTTTAAAAATAAAGCTTGATATTCATATATTCAGTATCTATGAACTTGTCTATGTTATAAGTTTCAGGAAATTTAAAGAAACTTTTTGAATTATAATCTTGAATAAAGATTTTTCTTGCTTATCATCATTATTAGGAGCATTTTGAATTGCTTTTTAGAGTAGGATAGCTATGAGTCAATAACGTTTAATCATAAAAGTTAAAAAAACAAAATTTAAATAATTATGTCTTTCAGTAAAAATGATCAATTTCTAGAATGGTTTGGGAGAGGAAATATGCAAAGGAAAGAAGATACCACTATTGTCTGAAGAATGTTCTATTTCTCACTTTTGCATCAGTGTCAAGTGACAGGGATGTAGAATTCTATGTATTTCTGTCCAAGGTTGATATATTGTTACTAAGACCGAAAAATAAGGAAGATGCATGTGAACTTGTCCAGCATTCTCATTTTGGATTAAAAATTGAATTCTGAAGGACTTAATTATCTAGAAACAACTACCTTTGAGTGGAATTCTGCTGCTGAAAAAGTCATTTACCGTTCTTGGGTAGGAGCTTGAGCAGGAGAATTTCAGAAGTGAGAAACAAGTGCAGAGCTCAAAATTTCTTGAAGAAGTAAAGCTTTTAGACATGGAAACTAAAAACATTCAGAAAGTCAGGTCTCTTGAATCTGGTCAAAATTTTGAATCTCAATCCTTAGAAAACTCTGTGGGCAAGAAGAAAAAATGTTATGGTCTGCCCAGTCTTTGACAATTCAAGATATTTCTTTAATTAATGGCTCATTGAAGAAGTGCTTACATCAGTCAGGTGCCTTATAAAGATCTGCCACTGATTCCAGTTATTCAAATAAAACCTACATTTCATAAAACTATTTGAGAAAGCAGATATTTCACTCTCCTACACCAAATGGATGCCAGCCATTGTGAACAATAGATCTGTGGCCTCTTTTGGTTCTAAACAAAAGAAGCATCGAGGAGTTGCTTCTAATTAGAACATCATACATTAAATGCACTGCTAAAAGTCAGTCTTGCAGATTTACAAGGCCTTTCACACCAAGAATGATGATAAAGGTGCAGAAAAATACGTGTTACAGTAAAACCAGTCCAGAGTACTTTTTAAATGGCCAGAAATTAAACCCTTTCATAGTAAAATATTCTGTCTAGATTTACTATAGCATTGCAAAAGTCCCAGTGAAATCAAGAGAAATATTTTTGCTATAGGGCCCTGCATGGAAAAAAACCCCACCAAGTTGCTGTAATTAGATGTTTGAAAAACAAGCACAAGGATGTATGAGTGAGCATATATGTATTTTTGTGTTGTGAAACTCAGATCTTTGTTTGAATCGGGCTTTGATCTCCATAGTTTCAGTTGTTTCATTATAAAGTCATAGCAAAATCTGAGCAGATATTGTCCAAACAAGGCATGGTATGCAATTTGGGTCCAAATCTATAACCTGCTTTATGTTTAGTGCTGATCTTCTGACAAACAATTCTCTTCTCACCACTGCCTGGAATTTCTCTGGGGACAGGGAATAGGAAGAAAAGCAAACATCCCAAATGTAAAGTCATAAAGCCCTCAACAGACCTCCAATGGAAACTTTAGCAAGCATGTTGTTGGTATTTACTTTTAGCCATATGCAAAAGTGTTAGGTTTTGGTATATAGATTCTGAAGCTAAAAATTGACCTGAAATATGAGTAAATGGAATTTTAGATCATGTTTGCTATCCACTAAATAATTCATTGTTCCATTTTATACATGCAGCCTTTAATTAACTTGCTGACTCAGACGCATGATACTACTAATCCATTCATTTCCCCAAGCCCACTGAAAAGTATAAAACATGTGTGGGCACAAGCAAAAGACTGGGAGATTATTAAGGAGGAATTTTTAATCAGAAAACCTCAGACAGCTGGATCCTCTTCTCCCAGCTATGAGGACCAGATTGAGGACTGATTTGCAACACCTGTTAACTACTGTCTTTTTCCTGAAGCTGCTGAGTCATAAGCCTGTGCAACTATTTTTTCCTGAAATACTGGTCACAAGAGCACAAACCAGTTAGTAAATGATTCTGAGTAAAGGTTTAAAGTAGCTGCACATAGCAAGCACCCCATTTCTGCTTGACTGGAAAACATATTCAGTAAAAAAGCCTTCAATGGCAAGCAGGACTTGGATAATTTATAATAAAATACATATATATGTGTTTATTAAAACAAATACATCAGAAGAGGATGTATTCTTGTTACAAACCAATTCTGCTTTAAATATCTGCAAAAATATCCAACCCCTTTCCTTAGAAGAATATTTAATTACTAAATGTTCTATTTTGTCTTTACAGATACCTTTGTACC
Organism: Pseudopodoces humilis; assembly: GCF_049639895.1. Classification (NCBI taxonomy): domain Eukaryota; kingdom Metazoa; phylum Chordata; class Aves; order Passeriformes; family Paridae; genus Pseudopodoces; species Pseudopodoces humilis. The sequence goes on along the minus strand of NC_142201.1, from coordinate 104,727,143 downwards.
TTCTTCTGAGAACATATTTTTTCACCAATGAAATACAAAACAAAGGGCTTTCAATAGCATCTACCTATATGATAACACCACGTAAACACAATACACTAAGTGCAGTATTGGGAAAAAGAACTATTACAGCAGAATTCCAGCAGCTAATAATTTTCCTTTTCTCTGTTGCAGATAAGGTAGTTAATTTTGCTTGAAGACCTCTTCACCATATTACACAGACCTAAAACAGCCTGTGTTGCCTTTGCAAGGCTTTTAATAGAAATGTATCAATAACTTTTTTCTGTGGACAAACACCATAAGAGTGAGAGACAGATGTAATTCCTTCATTCCTCTCCCTTGATCCTAGTCTACATAATTAAGTATCAGACTAGATAATCCCTTAGGTCCCTTCATTATTCCAGTCTATTTAATACCAGCATATCACTCTGGGATAGGTTACAGTGCTCTTACAGACCTTAAAATGTATAGGTTAAAAGATTTACAAGGTAACTGAAGTTGTGACCTCCTTCCTGGGGGAAGGGAAGAGGCATTAAAGGAAGGATAATTCAGAGAAATGTTACTTAAGTGCAGCACTAGAGCTATAACCCCTCAAGTTATTTAAACCTTTGTCTTTTTTCACATAGTCCCTGCTGGGTGAAATCTCCAGTTGGCCTAAAAGACTTAATCACCTCTGGCTGGATGAGTATTAGCAGTTCATTTGCATAAGTACTTGTCATTATCATTAAGTGTGTTTGCTTTCAGATATATTTAAGTCCACATTAACTCCTTCTTGCTTGATATTAGGATCTCTCAAATTGGCAGTAGCTGCATTGTATTTCCTCTGAACCAGTCTCCTACTTAAGACATATCTAGGACAGCTGTATTCCTTAAATACTCATCAAAGGGAAACGATTCCATCTACTGCATGAAACATTTAGAACACATAATTTCTGTAGAAAGACAAGTTGTGGTCACAGAGAAATGAAAATACAGGCTCTAAAGCATAAAACTGTAGTAAATGGGGTAGAGTAATTCAGTTGCCAGAACACCTCCCCCTGGGGCTCAGAAATCTGTAATTTTAATCATAGCTCTACACAGATCACTGCAATAGGCAAGTTTTTAAGTATCTGCAACTCAGTAAAGCCAAAGCCTAGGGTTAGGCATCCAGTCACTGTGTAAGAGATTCAGATTTTCCAGGGACACTCAGGAAGCTTACATTCCACTGCTGTACATTCTGAGAAAACAGCTGGACATACTTGCTTCTGTTCTTCATTGTGTTGGCTGCATGCACCCCATTTTGGAAAACATTTGGAAAAAATTCTTTACTGTGAGGGTGGTGAGGCCCTGGTAAAGGTTTCCCAGAGAAGCTGTGGTTGCCCCGTTCCTGGAAGTGTTCAAGGCCAGCTTGGAAGGGTCCCTGAGCATGGCAAAGGGGTTGAAACAAAATCCCTTTAATCCCTTCCAAACCAGGCCATTTTTTGATTCTGTGGATACTGTGAGGAGGTGACACCTCAGGAAGAAGAATCAAAGAGCTCTCAGTAGAACCACAGCTCTGCTGCTTGTGGCTGGCAATCCCACCCTTCCTCACAGTGTGAGCAGCTCGGTGATAATCCTGGGCACGGACCTTTTAAAGTCTCTCTCTCCTTTTGTCCCAGAAGATGAGCATTTTGGGCTTTCTAGGACAAAGACCTCTTCTCTGTGAGAAGAGGGCACTGCAGCCTAGGGAATACAAAACGCTCCACAAGACAGAGAAGGACATTATTTACTTGCTGGTTATGGTAAATTACCAAGAAGAGAAACCTGCCTAAGGCTTACTTTATAAACCTCTAGACATTTTAAATTGGTGGAAACAGAAGCAAACTTGAGATCTAGAATGAAATTATGAACCTCTGACGAACATGAAAAATCTAATAGGCTAAAGAATCACATCTCTTTCACTTGTCTCTCCTTCAGGGCATATGAGTCTTGAGAGACTGTTTTTCTACCTAATTTTGGAGAGCATCCATCTTGAAAAACTTAATACTCTGAAGAGGGTGCATTTTTAGAATGAGACAAGAGTTTTAACTAAAACCAAATTTTGGTGTTCCACTGCCTAGCCTAACAATTAAGCTACCGATATAGAAGTTAAGGACTATGTAACAGTGAATTTACCCTAAAAGCCTTTTAAAACTGTTTTAAAACAAAACATTTAAAAATTATTTAAAATAAATATCTTATAAGTATTTTTTTTATTGGAGACTTCTTTCATCTGACATGTTCCAGAAATATTCAGACTATATAGACTGGATGGATATTTAGGTATGAATCTGTTTAGTTTCTGACTTAGTTTTGCAGGAATACAGACTAGGTCAGTTCTAAGCATGCCACATGACATGTAACTTATTAACTGACAAGAACATAAAAGAAATTTAAAAGAGAGCTTCTCAGAAAGATTAAACAGCTCTAAACATTTTGTCTCAACATCTGAGTGGGTTTTTTGGACCATAATTTTTACTTCAGATGTCAGATCCCCAGTTCATGTTTCCAAAATAACTGTTCACGTCTCCTTGCTCTCCTCTGACAATGAACAGATTAATGCAGAGTCTGTTCTTCTAATGTACACAAAGTAATATTTCAGAACATTTCCTCATGCCTCCTTAAGTCAGTGGTAAAAATGTTCCTTACTGATTCCTGAAAACCTGGGTTACAAAAACCCCTTCTGCTGCAGTGACAAAACATGTGGTAATGACAGCCTCAGGCTTCCCCATGTTAAAGTTAGGCTACAAACATCTTGAAAACCTTTCTTGCATTTTCATAGCATGAGACTTCAGGCAAAAAGACTAATATAATCTGCTGCTATATCAAACTAACATATTATATATTCAGGTCACATTAATAATTAATTTCTTACATATGGTATAAAATACACATTTTTACATCTATTATTTTTCTTGAGAATAACGTGTGAACTGTATTTTGCATATAGCTTTATTTATATTTGTGGTAAACTAAGTATAAACACATGTTTATGCACTCAGAATGGATGTTTTTAATAAAAAAGTTAGTCACAATCAGGATTCTTAACTCATTGTTTTCTACAATATCACTATTATTAGTTTTTTTTAGGAAAAGAGAAATCAAATCCCTTAATAATCTGTTGTTTTATTTTTTTAATAACTCCTGTGCTGAAACATTCATAACAGAAACTAAAGTTGGAGGGCAAAGGAAAACAGACTTGTTTAGAAATCTTAAATTGGTAAAGTAAGCAAAGTGAATATCATTTGGTAGAAATCTATGAAATGGAATTATAATCTTGGGAGGAGTTTTATCAGTGTCTTGGGTGCAACATTGTTTAGCAAGATTTCATACTTGTTTCTAAAATGGATGTGTACGGTCCTCACATCATGCAATATTTTCCTACAAGCAGAAATCCTGACTTGCTGCTTACGTTAATGTGCACTAGGTCATGCCTGCTTTCAACAATTCATATTAAATCCACGTTATCTCTGCATGTACTTGTGATAAGCTTGTAAACCTGTAAACAACATTCATCAGTATATTCACAACTGAAATTAATTTTTCATCTTTTCCAGTAACCCTCTCTTTCAAGGGTCTTGTAGAAATAATTTCCTGATAACGTCGAAATGTCACTCATATTTCCCAAATTTTAATGTCGAGCATAGTCACCTCACTTCCTGAAAATATCACAAAATACATTTTTAAAGCAAACAGGACTGAACATTTGTAAATCTAACAAGAATAGGATGAAAAATAACACTGGGACAGAAAAATTGTCAGCCCGAACAAACTTTGGCAACTGAGGTACCATGAATATTTCTACTTCCATTCCCGTTCCCAGCAGAAACAGACCTCTGAACTGAAGCCTGTGAAATTCTGACACAAGAACAGAACCTTCTAAAGCATTTCCTACTTAGGGATGGCAAGCAATTTTTCTTTTAAATATTTGTTTCTAAAGCTTTATCTGAGAATGAATATGATAGCATAGCATGTCTGCCATTCTCAATATGCTCTAAACTAGTCAAGTGCATCAAATATAACTGTAAATGTGTGATACATAAAAGATTTCCCATTACAAATAGTTTCTTTTCTATTTTAAAATAGAACTGCTGTAAATATGAAGAGCAGGTGTGTGAAACACAAGACTGTAAGACAGCACTATATTTGAAACCATGACATTCTGAATGGAAGCCAGGTAATTTTTATTTTTTCATAATTTAATTTATTTTATTTTACAGTTAAGGGATTTGGTCCTGGTACTAGTACAGAAACCCCCATTTGGGAGCCAGACATTTTGCTTGATTGAGACAATTCTCGTTCTATTTCCTACAGATGAGATTGATAAAAGACAGTGGTAACATTAAAAAATATACATCATCACAAGTATATTTTTCTTAAAGTCAACAGCACCTCAACCCACTGCTCACTATACACAGGTAAACAGTCTGAAGCACAAAGCAGAAGACAGTGGAATATTACAGTACATTTTCTTGCCTTATCTCTACAGTCATTAGGCTAAGTGTCTTGGAAAGGAAGACTATGAAGTGTATTAATTACCAATAGGTTTCCCTCCAGAATGCTTATGCATTTCAGTCTCTTCACGTTAAGCTCCTCAAGATAATAATTTTTAAAAAGCTATTTTCTAGACAACAATACTAAAATAAAAATAAAAACAAAACACCATTAAGTAAATGGGTTTTTACCTAATGGCAGTTAACTCCAGTCATTAGGTAAACTATATTAATGCACATCACTCCTTATGTCAATAATTTAATGTTACCGAAAATAATTTACACAAACACAGATAAGGATTTAAGAAAATAGAAAGAGGAATTAAACTAATGCTCTCTGAGTCAATAAAGGAGTCCTGTGAAGGCAGTTCCAGTTGTTACAAAACACAAGGGAGATGGGCTAGGGTAGTCGTGCATGGATTTCCAGAGGGAGAAGGGAGCTTTAGGTCTCCATAATTGGAATCACCAAGTGCCACAAATCATAGTGACAACTGCCAAGTTTATGAATTAGGACCTGGAATTAGGTCTCCCAAATTTGGACCTGGCTGCCATTAAATATAAAATTTAGACTCCTAAGTACTGATGATATGTGCCATTAGATATCATGTTTAGATTCATCAGTGCTAATGACCTACATGGAATAATTAATACCAGAAAGAAAAACAGGTCTGTAAATCTTTCCATGCTGTCTACAAAAAGTCTCAGAATAAATCAAAATTAATGCTGTGTTCTCTGTTTTCTGATGCAGTGTGGCATGACAATGGCTTTTACTTTGTCTTCAAAAATTCACTCCAAGACAACAGAGGAATGGAGTGATCCTGCAGCTGTAAATTACCATAGCTACTGTCTTTCTAAGTGAGAGCTGTATTATAGTATATTTTCAAAACCATGATATAGTTATCAAGAGAACAATGAGCAGAAATGCCACGATGGTAGCTAGTGCAAGATTGGGTAATCTCCTGAAAAAACTAGCTGCTCATGGCTTCCATGGGTGTACTCTTCCCTGGCTAAACACTGGCTGGATGGTCAAGCATAGAGCGGTGGTGAATGGAGTTGCATCCACTTGGGATAAATCAGTCGTGGTGTTCCTCAGGGCACAGCTTTTGGGAATATGCTGGTTAATAGCTTTATCAATGGTTCAGTGCTCACTCAGTCATTTTGCAATTTGGGTGGGAATGTTCTGCTGGAGGGCAGGAAGGCCCTACAGAGGAATCTCAGCACAGGCTGGATCCATGGGCTGAGGTTCCACAAGGCCATATGCCTGGTTCCACACTTGGGTCACAATAACCTCCTGCAGGATTGGGGCAGAGTGGCTGGAATGTTGACCATCATGAAAGGACCTGGGAGTGCTAGTCAGCTGTGGCTGAACATGAACCAGCAGTGCCCAGGTGGCCAAGAAGCCAATGGCACCTGGTCTATATCAGCAGTGGTGTGGCAGCAGGAGCAGGGCAGTGACCGTCCCCCTGTGCTGGGCACTGGTGAGGTCACACCTCAGTCCTGTGCTCACTTTTGGGCTCCTCACTGCAAGAAGGACATTGAGGGGCTGGAGCATGTCCTGAGCAGGGAACAGAGCTGGGGAAGGGGTCTGGAGCACAAGTCTGATGAGGAGCAGCTGAGAGAGCTGGGGATGTTTGATCTGGAGAAAAGGAGATTCAAGCAGACCTTATTGCTCTCTAGTAGTCCCTGAAAGGAGAGGTTAGCCTGGTGGGGACAAGGCTCTTCTCCCAGGTAACAAGCTATCAAAGGAGAGGAAATGGCCTCAAATTGCAACACAGGATGTTTGGAATGGCTATTAGGAAAAATTTCTATATGGAAAATATTGTAAAGCTGGCCAATGAACAGGCTGCCAGGAGAGTGGAGTTCCTGGAGGCAATTAAAATGGATGCAGATGCGACACTGAGGGACACAGTTTAGTGGTGAATTTGGTAGCACTGATTGGACTTGATCTTAGAAGTATTTCTCAGCCTGAAAGATTCCATCCAGATCTTCATTCTATCGTAATCTAAGGGGAGAGATCATCTCACAATTCCTGAAAATACCTATTTCTTCTCTTAAATATCTTTCGGAATACTCAAGCTTAAACTGAAACTTTGGTAGTTTTATCGAGGATCCCATGAGAAAATGGCATGCACTGATCAATAACATCAGTTTGCAAATTCTGACCCTTTCATTTTGACTCACATCAGAATGTTGCAAATGACCACACCAGGAAACCACTACTGAAAACCTGTACTTTTCCTTTCTACTTGAAAACTTGTGCAAAGGTGTGCGGTTCCTTGGCTTTCTTTAATTAAAAGGCTCTATTAATCATACTAACACTATAACCTTCACCTTGCCAGACTCCTGTGTTTCAACAATTAGGTTTAATTGTTTGTCAACAATGTACCCTTTAGCATGCATTAAAGAACAAATAAATTTTCTTACGCAGCAGGAACTTTTCTATTGCAAGGTCATTAGGTTTTTTTAATTCCTCTTTTAAGGTCATTTAATAGTTGGAGCAGCCAGAAGGCCACTTTTAATCCCTTTACTTGATGTCTCTGCATCAATTATTAGTATAAAATAGAGAATTAAGGTATTGCCCAAGCATGATCTAAATGTCTGTTTATTCTTATTCTTTCTTTTAAACAACTTTCATTTCTTTGTCTTCCGTCCTTAGGCAAGTTCCAAATAATGTATGTCTTGGTAACCTCTCAGGTTCTCCATCCAGTAATTAAAGTTTTGGCTTTTAAAGTAACAGAACCTGCTGTGCAGAGTCAACACAGAGTGCAACAGCCAGCTTTTAACACAAAAGGGAATGGCACCATATTGATCATAAAAGGGGGTACTTTCACTCCTTTTTACTGGTGGAAAGAAACCAACACAACATTAAGTTGTCTTCTGACCTACTTTTGACTTTTCCCGTGAAACTCGTAAATGAAAGAAGACTTAATTTCTCTGATGCAAAACAGACATTGTGATGTTTGAATCAGAGGGACTGCAAGAATAAATACAGGTGTGTATTAAAATTCAGAGAAACGTCCTTGTCTGGGAACCTAAATCTTCCACTTTGTCAGTGCTACATCTTGCACTCAGCTCTGAATGTCAGATTTTCCACAGCACAATGACACTTCAAAGCAGCACTTGTCTCTGCTCAAGTAATGTGATGGCAGAATTAAAGGGATGATCCACAATCTGGTGTAAACTAGAGCTCATTAAAAATAAGAACATTCTCCATAAATTTAAGGTGAAAAGATATCTTTTATCAGGCTTTAAAATTTGCATTAGCTGTGCAGGAAGGCAGCATCTGAGCTGTTAAGTAAGATGGCAGCTGTTTGGACATGCATGATAACGTTCTCTGACCTTGCTTCTACTCACACATGTGGGACCATGTGTATGGCTGTGCCTCAATCTCATGTCAATATTAAGAAAATAGCCCCTTAAAAACTGGTATTGTCACAAGAGGTGGTGGTGGAGAACTTAAAATTGCATCCAAGGTGATTGCCTCTAAGAGAAACCACAAATAGCAAATCTTGTAGTTCTGAGCAAGGCACAGTGCCTGTGGTTCAAGATGAAGTTATTGAAGCAATACTCTGAAATACTCCCACTACTCCTATCTTTAAAGAAGTGAGCAAGCAAAAAATTCATGATAGTGTATTAAAATTCAAAGAATTCAAAGGAAATAAGAATAAAGAATCTTGTTAAAACTAAATTGAAAAAACAACTAGACAAGATCCTTGTAAAAAGCATAGAGTCTATCTGAAAACAGCACATTATAAGTTCAGGGTGCACTAGGTATTAACCCTTAAAATTAGTCTACACAAACCCACCACAAAAAATCAAACCCAAAAATCTAACCCGAAGAAAAATCTAAAATAACCAAACACAGTGCCTAGTAAAAGTAAGACATGCTTCTGAATTAAGAGCATAAAAATCAAAAGCAAGGAAAACAAAGAATTCATAGTATGGGGCAAGTAAGATTTCAAATCAAAGACCAAAAAGGTTTTGGGAAATAATTTGCTAAGCCCATAAAAAATGCCAATAAAAGCCTGCTCTAATACATTAGGATCAGTAGACTGTCAACGGCTTGTAAGACTGAGAGATGACAGAAAAAAAAACCAAACAACCTCTTTGTGCCCTTCACCACAGAAAAAAACCTAGATTTATTTCCACAATTAAATCTTTCTTAATATAGGAAAATTTAAATAAGTGGTCTTAAACAGAAGTGTCAATAGAAGTGGCTTTAGATAAAATGGAAAACAAAGTAACTAGTTGTATGAACTCAGTGGTGCTCATTGACTGTTTCTAAGGGAACTTTAAAATACAGTTTTAGAACTCCTGTGTGATGCATTTCACCACTTTTAAAATCACAGCCTCACACAGAACAGCTGAGTGAGGAAAGCACCTCTGGAGATCACTTAGTGATCTGTGTCAAAAGCCAAAAAGTCAAAAGTCCAGATAAAGAACACTCATTTCTCTGCCCTCATCCCCTAAGTCAGCTGTCTCAGTTTGGAGAGCTGTCAGGTTGGGGAGGCATCAGCTCATACCATGTCCTTGAGCCTTAAGAAGGGTCCTGCTGTTGCTAAAGCCAAATTGCTGCTCTGAAGTTCAGCAGCCCATTAGGTGTTGCCTGGAAGGCCCATCCACTCCCCTCCTCAAGCCTCCCCTCTCAGGGACAGGGGGGTACATCCAACCCCCAGTTCCCTTCCCCTACACCCTCTCCCCCAAACAGCTGACATGCCTTGGGTCTTCCCTGGCTGTGAGGGAACCATCCAAGGGCTGGATGAACCTCAGCCTTCTCTCCACCATGCCCAGGCTCTGAGCTCCCAGTAAGCAGCAGCTCAGCTTGGCAGGCAGGGCCCTCCATCCTCTGCCTCAGGGACTCTCCCACCATAATGCTTCATGGCTTCATCCCTTCTCCCAGTGCTGCTCTGTGGCTCAGGTTCTTGCCTGGATGCAGGTCCTGGTGCCTCCTCTGCATCTCAGGTGCTGCCCTGATCTTCCTTCTGTGGCCAAAGCCCTCCAGTCTTTACTGTCAGGGGTTGGATCCCTACTTCACAGCCCCACAAGCACAAAACCTGTCTGCTACCCCTTGGGTACCCCTGGGGACTGAGATTCCCCTTCTCTCTGGGGTCTCAGAGAAGCCCCACCTATCTCCTCATCACCTTCAGCGTTGTGCCCCTCTTCCACAGCCCCTCTGCTTATTCCCTGTGCCAGAGTCAAGAAGAATGGGGACGTAACATCAGATCCTGAGCAGGGCTTTAGCAATGCCTGAACATTGTACATGGTCTAACTTCCATATCAGGGAGATCAATAAAAAGCATTGGAAAAGATCACACTTACTGGATGAAAAGATAAATTTAATATATTAGGGACACAATCACCAGCTGTTATGGAAGAAAATAAATTTTTAAAAATCTACTAGAATTCTTTGGGGAAAGTAATCGTGAATAGATGAGTATGATGAGTGCAATACAGAACACGTGGATTTCCACATCATTTTTGAAAAGGTTTCTCACTAAAAATCACTCTGGAAAATAAGCTACAAAAGAGGTAAGAGGTATGACCAGGTCATGAACTAATAGACTTAAGAACAAGAAACAAAATAGCCAATATTTACTGTGAGGATGAATTCACTACTGGAAGAGCCCTGTTATATAAAGGCATCCTAATGTTCAGTATGTTCATAAATCTGTAAAGGAGAGTAGATATGAAGATGAACAAACTGGTTCTTATTAATGGTGGATTGAAACTGAAACGGACTATCAAAAGTCATGATACTGAATGCCTAGGCAATGTATTTGTAAATGTAATAAAAATGTGCAGGGAAAACACCAAATTTCCATCTCCCAAAAAAGAGGTTTTGAAGATCTTGTGGATATTTGGCCATATTTATCAATTTAATGTTCAGCTGTAGTCCGAAGGAGAATTAATATCAGGAGACTAGAGTACAAAATAGAGTACAATTTATTTATAAATAAATCCATTGGAGACTTTTCAATGCTGCATGTTGCTCTGGTAGCCCAATTATAGAAAAAAATGGACACAGAACTAATACAAGAAATAGAAAGAAGAGCTCAATGAAAGGATAAAGAAGTTACAAAGTTTAAATCTTTTAACACTTTTTTAGAAAGAGATAACTCTGTGGGAAATACATGTCTGGTTGTACCGGCATAATTTCAAAGAAACTGATAAAATTTATATGGTGAGTAAATATGAAAGATTTTATCTTCCTCAGAATGCAACAACTAGAGGCATCAACCTAAGTTATCACACTGCTGTTTAGAAAAGAGCAAGTACAGTTTTGTTTTTTTTTTTTTGCCACAGGGTAGTTAATTAAACTGTGGAACCTTTTAGCACAGGATGTATGTGTCAGAAACTGAATATATTCAAAAGCAGTTAAAGGAATTCACAGAAAGGTTTGTGAATTATATAAAACACAAAGTTGGGTACCTCAGCCTCAAATATGAACCTCTGCTCCAGAAAAGGCTGTAGCTCCCAAAACCAGAAGGTTATGGCACAGGAAAACTCATTCTGTTTTTATATTCTTTCGCTAATCATCTGCGAATGGCCACATGAAAAACAGAAGGCTGGAACAACTGCAACTTCAGCTGGAGACAGGATAACTGTTTGTATCTTCTTTAAAATTAGAAATGAATTTTTCCCTACAGTTTGAAATCCTTTATCATTCTAAAGTCCTCATTGAGATCGTTCATTATGAATTAGCTTGATGAATGAAGAGAATGGAGTTTAACAACAATTCCATGGGTTACAAGCACGCTTTAGGTATTTCTAAAGAAGAAACAACCCCACTTTTAATTAGTAGCAGCAGGAGAATTTAGATGCAAATTGCAGTCCATTTCTATTTTTTTTTTCCTGAAGAAGTGTGAATTTAAAAAGCCAAACAATTGATTTATTCTGATCTCTACTTCTATTTGAAAACTATGAAACTCTCCTGGCAGCTTTCCATCCATCACTGCATTCCTAATTATCAAGGTGAACATTTAAATTTGCTTTATCTACTCTCTACCTTTAAAACAGCATTTTCTCCCTGGATTTCAGCTAAACACAGCTGGAAACTCTAGATAAACGCAGCCATTTCTGATGGAGACCAAAGTGTCTCTCAGATGTTCCCTCAAATGTGCTAAAAAAGCTACAAACTGAGTCACTTCCACAGTAATGGGATTAGAAATAGCCTGCAGGGAAGCATGTGCCAAATGGTGCCAGCTAGCAAGGATTATAACAAAAAACTGTGACATTATAAAAATGCCTCAGAGTGAGGCTCTGGGTGGTGGAATTGTGACTTGCCAGCTCAAAAGAACGTGCCTCATTAAAATGACGGGAAGAATGCCGAAGCAGTGATTCGTGCAGAAACACGATCCTCCTGATAACTCAGTAGTTATTTTTTTTCAAAAACCTTGTCACTTGACCATCAAATTCATAAATATCAATTAGAGAGTTATTAAAAAAACATAAATGGTGAGAGGGCATAATGAAGCAAGGAAAGGAGGGAGGGAACTTCGGGGGGGGATCAAGTTTTAAAAGTTTGGGGTTTCTTAAAATTTCACCCATAAGGTAATTAAAAAATACATAGCAATACAACACAAACATTAAAGGCAAGCATGCTTTTTAACCCTGAATTATGGAAAACATCTGAAGACAAAATAATCAAAATAGCTCTTAGGTTGCCCAGAATTTCAAAGGAGATGAAAGCCCCTGTCTGATGAAGATTTAGAGGCTGCTCAGCATTTCTGAATTGTTTGTTTGGCACGTAAAGCCAGAGGAAACTTCTTAGGTCACCGTTCCCCTAAGCCACCTTACCTATAAATTGCAGCTATGTAAAAGTGTGACTCCTTCTTCAGAAAGGTTTGCAAAATGTAAAATGGCATTATTCCTACAACTTAAACCATATGTGGCACTAAGGTCTTGAAACGTGAAAACCGTGTTCAGGTGTCAAGTACTGCCTGGAAAAGTACTTGATAAAATCCTCCCCTGTGGAAAGGGAAAAATTACCAGCAGCTCCAGTAGCACAGCTTTGGATGAGCAGCTACTCTCTTCTCACATGGAAGCAGGCAGATTGGGCACTAACAGGAAGAGGCTGTTCCTTACCAGACACATATCTAAATAGAAGCACTCAGCTCTCAAGTACCTGGGTCCAATCCTCCCCATCCTTGGACAGGAGAAAGGCTGAAGAAAAAAGAATATTTCCATTTCAGCAAACTCTTTTCCTCCATAAAAAAGAGAGGCTGTATCCTGGCTCTGTAAACAGTATCACATAAAATGAGAGAAAGGAGAGAGGTAAAATTGAAAAACAACCAACAAGCAAGAATCTTAGCTCACACCAACATGTTCTGTGATATTCCTGTTACATTTACATGAAAAATTCTGATATAGGATGACCAGTGTTCTTTTCTCACAAGTCACCATACTGTATTTCCTGAACTAAAAAGGGAATGACACTGTCTCGTTTTATTCTCTTCAGCTATAAAAATACTTTGGAACAAAATCTTCAGAGGATCCCAGAATCAGATAATCAGTGAAATATCTAGTCCAACCTCTGCTCAAGCATGGTGACCCAGAACCACTGGCTCAGGACCATGTCCAGGTGGGTTTTGAACATCTCCAAGGGTGAAGTGTCCACAAACTCTCTGTGTGAGCTCTGTCAGCCCCACGGTAATGCAGCGTTTTCTGGTGTTCAGAAGGAACCTCCCGTGCTTCAGTGTGTGCTCACTGCCTCAGTGATCCTGGGAGCCACTGAAACAAACCTGGGTCTGTCCACCCTGCACCCTCCTTCCAGGTATTTTCACACATTAATCCACATTAATCCACATTAATCCACATTAATACACATTTATTCCCTCTGAGCCTTGTTTGCTCCAGGCTGAACAGTCCCAGCTCCTCTCCAGTTTTCTTCCTATGTCCAGCCTCTTGACAGATTTTGTAGCCTTTCCCTGAACTCACTCCACCATATCCACGTCTCTCTTGTGCTGAGGAGCCCAGCACTGGTCCCAGCACTGCAGATGTGTCTCACCAGTGCTTAGCAGAGGGGAAGGATCACCCCCACAACTTGCTGGCAATATTTTTCCTGGTGCCACTCAGCATTCCATTAGTCTGCTCTGTGGCAAGGGCACGTTGCTCACTGGTGTCCTGTTCTGAAGTTTGCATCAGTAGTATATCAGTATTGATCAACTTCAGGCAGCTCACATTGTTTCAGTCCTTATTTTTGTTGATTCAAATGAAACTTAAACCAAAAGTGATTGAATATAGACAGTCAAAATGTAAACTAAGTCTCTAAGATTTTGATGTGAGAACAACATGGAACCTAAGCTGAGGTCAACAGGCAGATAAGTATATATTATATAAGTATATATAGAAGTATATATAAGTAATATATATTATATATATATAATTATATATATATGTATAAATTCATGTATTTAATTTTCCATTCCTAGGATGGAGTTTGAACCTGCCAATGTATTTTGATTTGTGGTTTAAATATTTAAATATTCGAATTCTAGTTAATGTATGCTACAGCATTAGCTTTTTAAAAATTTCTTCTGGGTTTTCTTTTCCTTTAGTTAATCTTACCAGAACAGTCAAGCTCAATTAGTAGCTCTGTGGATTCAAAAAACTACTGAGGTGAATAATTTTTTCAAAATACTATATATGTTGATATATATATATATTTATCTTTATATATATATATATATATCTATATCTATATCTATATCTATCTTTAATATATATATACATATATATTAAAGAACTGACTATACTTTTTTAAAAAAAATCTTAGCAATTCCTTTTTAAAAAAGCAATTCAGTATTAGTCTGCTTGTTTACTTGAAAGTTTCAGGTCTGTGTAAACAACAGGGAATACTGTGTATTCTATTTGCAATCAAATTAAAATAATAATAATAATGCCCTAAAATTAAATTTAAAATTAAAATAAGGCCCTGTTCCTTTAGCTGCAGAAACAGGTGATGCTCTACATGCAGCTGAAGTGGAGTGCACTGCAGTTCCTTCAGAGAACATCCTCAGTGAGTACGCTGTGTTAAAGTCAGTCAACTGCATTAGTGCTCTGCTCCCATTCATTTCAAAGTCTTCTGTTCCTTAATGCACTTTGTCTAAATATTTTATGAAATAGATGTCAGGCATCTTAACTGGCTTTAGTTCTGCCTGTTGTCCTGTGATTAAATACTTCCTCAGTAAACTCCAAGGGGAAATAAGCCTTTAAATTTATGATTGAGATAAAGAACTAAACTTTGAGTGTGAGTCACTTGCCACTCTTCCGTTCAGGTGCTTCAAGGCATCCTTGTGTGCCTTGAATAATCCTGTGCATTATTAGGTAGGAAATTCAGGTCACTGACTACAGCAGAGCTATGGTAGTTTATATCAGCCTCCCATGAAGGATGGCAAATAATGATTTCACAAGCATCGTATTTTGAAATATTCACGATCTTTAGTTATGCCTACCTCGACCTTCTCATCCTCAGGTTGTAAAGCATCTAAAAAATTCTGTGTCATATTTTTACATAATAAATATAAATAAGTAGTTTTATACTAAAATTTGAATATTTTTTAACTTCACTCGTGTAAAAGGGGTAAGAATCCTTGAAAAAGTTTCTGCAGATTCAGCATGCACAAGGTGGGGAAAGGTTGATGGGAAGCACCCTGCACCGGTTCTTGTATAAAAGCTTCCCTTATTTGCTAATATTTAAGGTCATCGTATTTTCCACATCAGAATAGTAGTACCCTAACTGATTTCTTAGTTCTACCTGACCTCTAATCTTTCTGACATTTGAGTCACCAAGTAAGTTACACTACAGTGGATCCTTTCCAAATTCAGGAGGAAATAAGAGGAAAAGCATTTAGAGGTCAGGTATGTCCTGTAACAGTACATTTAATATCCGTAGTTATCCCAAAGTCCTAAATCTTTCTTATCTGGCCATTCCTGATTGAATGTTTGTACAGCAGCAAACACAACTCATAACTCTTGTCTTGGCCATTCCAATGCAGCCAGCACCCTAAACTTTGTCAGTGAATAACATTTAAAAGCAATTCCCACTGACCTTTTGAAAAACATACCAAACCCCTGATATGGTGGACAGCACCAACAAAATTACATTATAGAGTTCCTCTAAAGGCATGAATTCTAAGGTATATACATGTTAGAAGCAAGGCTGCCTCAGCTGAGCGTGCAAGCAGGCACTTTCTCTGATGCAAAACAGCAGTGCAGGTTTTTTGTCTTTTGGGTCAAACCTACGTGGAAATAAATACTAAGTTTTAGGGTTTGCTATTTTTGAGTCTTGCTAGATCTATGAAGAGGAAATAATAATATTATTGCAATGAAGGCAATGGAAACTCACAAGCATCAATTCCAGAAGTGCCAATGCAGGACACCAGAGGATGTTATGTGTGTTGGAACCACTGAACACGCTGTGGTTTGAGGGTCTGGCCCCTTTCTCTGCTATTGAACAGGTTGCTGAACTCCTGAAAGTTGAGTGCTCAGGATGGGTGCTCAGGAAATTATATTAACAGAGTACTATAAAGGTCAAGGTAATACTATATTCAGTTTTTCTTTTCTCCATGTTGAATGACGGATTAAGAACTTCATTCGCTTTATAAATTACAAGAAAAGGAAAAATATATGCTGGGCCAGATACTCCCTGATCTATAAAGGGCAATGCTTCAGCTGCCTGCTGTGAAGCCAGAGCACCTCTTGATGAGGCTGTTCTACATATCTCTTATGATAACATACAAAAATAATTATGCAACTACTCTTTTGACATAGAAAATCTTTTCTTTGATCTATAATCTCAGTTCAGTTTATTAAATCTATATATACATATATAAATATATATATACATATATATCTATATATAGATGTATTTCACACATAAAATGTGATCAGTAGTTTTAATTAGGACTGTATGAAATTCTGATGTAAGGATATTTATCAGATAAACTGTCAAACTATTAATCCTCAGCAACATTCAGAATCCCACTAATAGCCAGCAAGTTGGTACATACAGGTATAGAAAGGCACATAAACCAAGGATGAAGTGGGCTGTAACTGTGAAATATTGCTGCTTTTTTCTGCCTCACAGATTTCAGATTAGCCCTTGCTGTCTAGAAGCATTGTTGAATAATATGATACCACAAAGTGCTAGGGATTGAATTCTTATTTTAAAATTTTCCCTGTATGGTAAATAATACATCATCTCATGTCTCCTCTCTCCTTTTCTCATTAATGTTTTAGATAGAATAATATCTGTGCTTGCATATATATATAGGTATGTATATATATATATATATATATATCCAGATTCATAAACTAATTGAGGCTGTTCAGTGAATGATTTCATTCACTATAACATGGAATGAATAGAAAATTTGCTATGACTTTCAGGATCTATGAACAAAATAGTTCCTCTGGCGCAGCTAGTTTCTTCAGCTGTCAATAATAATTAATAATAATAATAGTCCTAGAACCTCAACCATGTTTTCTACAAATACAGGACATACTCAGCTCCCATAACACCACTGGCTTCTCAAACTCCCTACTGTTCAACTCCAATTTGAAGAAGATCCCCTCCTGCTCTCCCTGGTTAGCCCCACAGTAGTGGCAGTACAGAGTTAGGGATTAGCATCATTTCTGGTACAGCCTCTGCCCAAAGCCTGAGTGCCTTTTCTCTGCTGTAAACACCTTTTAGACAGGGAGTCAGGCCAGAGATCTGAAAATATCCTTGGGGAAAGCTAGCATGTATCATCTTGTCCTCGGTAAAGTGAGAAGGTTATTCAGCTGTTATTGTAGTCCTGAATCTGCTAAACTGCTCTTGGCGTATAGAAACACATTAAGTTCATTCACTCTGAAAATTTCACGGATAATGGAGAGATCAACTCAATTTTTAAAAGGGGGAACTCTAACCATATCTGAAATTGATAAATGGGCATATCTAAATAGCATTCTCTGGCTACAAACATACTGGGTTTTCTCCCTCCCACGCCAGGGATTTTAATTTTTAAAAATTTATTGTTTACAAGAACCTTGGTGTAAAAATATTTTCATGTTTAGTTTAAAGTGTTTATCAGAAATGTCACAAGCTCTGGTAATGAGTAGCCAACATGAGTATAAAGGTGGTGGCTACTCAACTATTTTTTTCCTCTTGAGCACAGAACACCAATGGAAAAATGTAAAAAAAAAAATTTAACTTTCAGGGTTTTTAAAATTTACTGTAACCTTAGCAAGCAGAGCTCTATGACTCTTAGAGAAAGAGTCAAAATTAGAGAAAATTTTCACATCCCAGATGAGAGGAGCATGGCAGATATGTGAGGTCTTGGAGACGCTGCCATTCACAGCCTCTCCACTGACTTGTGACAAACATGTTCACAAAGTTTAGAATTCACTTTTTCATATGATGTTAGACAGGTTTCAGCCTCTTGCCTGGTCATGTGAATCAGCTTGATCTGGGAAGCCTTATGTACATACAATTGAAACAGCCCAATGGAGCTGCTGCTTTTTCATACTATGTCTATGCAAATCCATGATTTACCTAATCATTTTTCTAGTCTATAAATTGGATAATATTGCTCTGTATTTGGGTGTCCTTACTTTTTTAGTTTTAGGATGAAGTTATACTAAAGTGTCACTAATGTCAAGCTGTATTATTCTTGGCAATAATTGAAAAATCTCTTGGGATTTTCAAAACTATGGAGCGAGATTTTAAAAAGGTTGCAAAGACAATTTCTCATGCTGTGCAGAAAATAAACCAGCACAGCGTATAATCTTGCAGGTCAGATGAAAATATATACTTTATCTGGTCATTGATATTGATTAACTCTGTAATTGTCATAAAGCATCTCAGGAAACCATGAAAAATGAAATATCATTCATACACTTTGTGAGACATTTATATTCACAAACAAAAATACTATCTATATACTTAAGCAATCCATATCAAGACTGAAAAAAAAAACCAAACCAGTAACAAATCTTCTTGTGTGAGACTTAGCTTGTTTCCTTTCAATGCCTGAATACTACAAAATCAACAAAAATTTTTTGCCAAGAGATTGGAATTTGTTCTTTTGTGTCACACACTTGTGGTACATAACTTGGTTTAACATTACACTCTAAATTTCACCCTGGTTAAATCTGGATTATGCAAAAGTAACAAAATGGATTCCTCTAAGTGAAAAGGTCACTAGACTACATAGGTGTGCTTTTTTTATCTCCTTAATAATAGTGTCATAGTCTTCTTTCTAACCAAAACAATTGTGAAAGAATAAAAAAATCCAAAACAAAGCAACTCAAAAAAGCAGGACGTATGATATTTTTCAGAGAAGATAAGACACAATTTTGTCATGTTTATGAAACCAAGCAACACAAATAAAAAAACTTCTGATTTTTTTCCCCCCTGTTTTCACCAAGATTTGTGTTACACAAATAAGGCAAAACATCATACCTACAGTTGTTCCTGGTAATTTTACTTATCCTTTTACAATTCTTAATTGTTTTCTCTCTGGACGCTCTGTCAATGCAGGCATTCACGTGAGGTTTTCTGTTTTGATATGCAAAGAACAAATTTATAACACACCAAGCCTGCACTGAAATTTCATGTGATATTATCTACAGCAATGCTACTGTTGAATTGCAGCAAAAGCCTTGTCAAGAAGTCATTAAAAGCACTGCCTATGCACTACAAAGAACACTAAAGAACTCCTGATCTAGTTTCAGCACAAACATGTTCTTCTAGCCTCTTAAATTGTCACTTGACAACTAATCATATTCTGACCCGAGGACTATATTTAATTAGAGGACAGAGACACAAGAACATTTGCAATATATGCATCTAGGCATTATGTCAGTAGCCATTTTTCCTACGTTACAGTATTCACAATCCTGACAACATCACTTCCTAATGCACTAATTAGAGCAGGGTGACTAAGAAAAATTATTTGCCTGGTCTGGCATACAAAATAATTTATGAAACTCATCAAATAGTCAATATATTTTTGAAAAATAAACAACTAAAATGAAGCTGTGTGTAAAGCAAGAAACAATGGAAGTTATGTAAAACAATTTATTTTAAAATATAAGTAGAGTGAAAATGATCCAGCTAGATAGTCTTGATTATACGGTCTCTACTTCTTGCACATTTCTTAATTTTGAAAAATCAGCAATTACTGTAAAGTATTTGAGAGAGATGAATGTTTCTGTTTCTTCTGGGTTTTGCATTACCTGAATCAACACTCTGTGGAACCAAAAGATTTATTTACATCAGCTGAGAATCTGTTCCATAGGACAAAAATTTGCATCTAGGAATTTTTCTAGCATGATAAATTGTCTGACAACCACCGTTCAGCATTTCGAGCTTCCTAAATTGAATTGTATACATATATTTATGCATATATATAGTATAGAGTCAGCAGAGCAGTTTGGAGTCCCTGAAATATTATGAAACACCAGATTTTACTTCCTATTTATCATCCTGATTCAATGGCTATTTAATTCTAATACGGTCCAGTGTATCTCAATATTAAATACCAGCCCTGGTAGAGTTATTCAGAAGTCACAGGGAATCTGCACTAATGAAGAGCCATCTTCAGGGATCTTTCTGAAAAGAGTTCTAATGCTTTGTAATTTAAATTCTACTGTTATAAGCAACAATGGGTACCCTGCTCGGCTAAATGATTACACTGTGGCAAATGTAAGGCAGCTCACTGATCCAGGCAGGAAAAGCTAAAGCTTGACTTGGTACTATTCATGGAAACCTAATAACAGCTTTTATGCATTTTTAGGGACTGACTTTTAGGATATGGGTGAGGAAAGGAGAATAAGATTTTTGGCAGAGAGAGCAGCATGGTCACAGTTCTGGCTAAGAAACAAGATACAGTTGCTTTCATATTCCCAAGACAGCTACTTAAGTTACGAGACCATTGCCCTGGCTTTAATTCATCTTTGTTAGGTACTCATATTTTCTCCTCTCGATCCCAGGCAGGTTCCTTATGTTGCTGCTGCTGTTTGGAGTGTGAGGATGAGGTGACCCAGCATGGCTGGTCACTGCACAGCCAGGACAAGGCACAGGGCAGTGGCTGCTCCAGGCTCGCCGCTGCCTCGCTGGCCACTCACACCCGGGGTGGGCTCCTAAACCAGAGCTCTTTTCTTACAGCCTCCTTTGAAATCTTCAGCAGAAATAAGTCTGTTGCTCACCAGAGAGAGGCTTTACTTAGCTTGCTTCATAATCCCCTGATTTCAGTTCTGATAAGGCCTTAATTGTTGGCAGGTTTATTAACCTTAATCTGCTTGATTTACCTCCCATAGCCTCCTTGAATGGGAATTTACAGCATTTTACTTCAACTGGTAGAAGCTCTAGGAAGAAATCTGCCTTCTTTTGACTTATTGCATAAATATGGACTTCAAGGAGATGGCTCTGGTATTTGTATCAAATTATTCACAAACTAAAACTTGCTGTTTCTAGGGACTGCTTGTTGAAGAAAAAACTCTTTCACTCATCTTTTTATTTTAAAAAAGGCAAAACTTTTATTTTTTTTTCCTTTTTGCATAAAGGACTTTCAAAGATATACTCCAAAAATGCTTGTTCCAAATAAATCCCCTTAGAAGGATAAAATGCAGACCCTTCTGGGTTGCTGCAAGATAGAAAAGAATCTCAGTATCCATTTTTAACTCTTCTCATCATCAATCATCTCACCACAGGCAGAGAATAAAGGACTACACAAACCAATCAAAAAACCCCAAACAGGTGTGCATGACAAACTTTAACTAAAAGTTTTGAAAACAAAATTTACTACTTGTAATTCATGCTTATAACTTAAACTATGACAATTAAAGTACCCTTAGAGATTTGCTTCAAAAAACACAAGACAGAAGACAATGAACTAGCAAGAGCTGTGCTAATCAAATGAAGATATTTAAGAGTAAATAATGCAAAAGGGATTAAGCAGATGCAGGAAGGTTGAACATGATGATGTTTCTGTTGAGCTGGTATCAAACAGCTCTGTGTAACAAAACATAAGAGATATAAAAGACCAAGGAAATCAAGACCTACCTGCATGTACTATTTATGACTAATGATGAGTGCCAAGATGAAAGAAAAAAATGAAATGCTTTTGATAGCTTTTTAGATCTGTGTCTACGTACTTTATGGAAAATTAGGAACCAGAAGGTTCTGCTAAAGGGGCAAGGGAGGAAATGATGAGGAAGCATCTAACGGAATACAGGAAAAACTTCATTTCAGTAAAACACTGCAATTATTGGGGAATTTCTAGGACAAAGAAATAAAGAAATCAACCAGGATCTCATACTGAGAAAGCATACATTAAATTCTTAAATTTTGATGCTGTGGTTCAAATGTGTCTGCTCTGTTATCCAGGTCTCAAAACCAAGATTCAAAAGTACAATTCAAGGTACAATTCAGAGGTATTTTCTGTTGAATATATAATAATATAAAATAAGCCCCCAGTTTTTCAAACTACAAAGTCTACAGAGCTGTGTGGCAACAAAAATTACTAATAAAATTTAAAATAAACCTTCATGCAGTTTCAAGAAGCCAGTCACAAACTCCAGAGCTAGGGATCTCAACCTCAGTGTTTTATATTTCAAAGTGTCTTCATGTTCAAATTCATAAACACTTTAAAGTAAAGAGAGATTCTTCGAAGTTAGGAGATGTTTTAATTCTAATTCACCTTCTCTATATACACACAGATTTTATTTTAACTGAAATACTATATTTTCTTGTGGCTGGAAATGATGGATAGTGTGGGCTTAAATTAGGAATGTATAGCTATACTACTTCTCCGTTGGTCTTATCCAATTCCTTGAAAAATTTGAGATATGATTTCACACACGAAGATGAAATCTGTTGGAAACTCAAACCTGAATTTTCTGTACAGAATAGGAAAACACCTGTAATAATCCTCATCTGAAATTGTCAAAATAACATGACTTAAATCTGTATGGCATAGGTAAATATTTATTTTCTTTTCCCTCTCGATACACAGAAAATAGGTAAGATTAAGGCAACCACAACCTTGTAGTTTGAGGAAAAAAAAAAGAAAAAAAAAAAGAAAAAAAAAAGAAGTGTTACAGAAAATTAGACAAAGATTAAAGTAGAATGGTAATTTTAAGGTGAAGAAAGCAACTCCTGTTAAGGAAGATACACCTAGGTATTTGCCATGTTCTCATATGAGCTGTGGGTTCTAGCACAGGATTTCTGAGGAGAAATAAAGGGGCAGAGAATATTTGTAGAATGTGAAAAATCTTTGCCAGAGCAGGTTTGAGCATTAGTAGCTGTGATAACAGAATACAGACAGGGGTTCTTGTTGTGTTTTCATCCCCTCAAGACAAAGAGAAGTTACAATTTTCGAAATGACCTAGAGAAGCATGTACCAAAGACAAAGAGAATGACCAAAAGTTTTTCAGATGGCATTTCAAATAAAAACCTGAATAAATGACAAAACCTGAAATTATAATTGCTGCAGCTGGAGACATGACACGGAGGAATGTTTACCTCAAGGAGGACTTTTGTTATTGTGATATAATAACAAATTACACAGAAACAATGAAAACTATAAGAATGGTCTAAACTAGGAAGAAGGAACAAGATCTCAGGCTGCTGCTTCCCCCTCCTCCAGACTTTCTGAATGAAAGTATGGAAAGCACAGCAACAGTGTTCTTTTTACTCTTTTATTTGCACATGGACCACCTCAGCCTGCAGCACCAGGTTTCAAGAGTGCTCTGAAAACCTGCCCAAGCCTTTTGTCCAGGGAATGTTCAGCAGAAAAAACTACCTGTATTAAATACATGTATCCTTATTTGACACACATGTTAATCTTCAGTTCTCAGTGAGCTTCTGCTGGTCATAACCAAACCAACACTGCTCAAGCTTTAGCTTGCCAAAGGCAGTTGAATTTTTCCCCCATGGCACAAACTAGGATAACACAACAGTGATATATTTGCAATCAGAGCCAAGCCTTAACCAGACATCAGCCACTTGTTTCACAGCATGTACACAGTCGAATCATTGCATAACATTTCTGAAATTTTCATTTTCTAATTATTTAAGTATGCTTGCTTGAATTTCACAAAACAAATTGCCTGCGGGAGATGCTTTAGGAAAGCTTAGTCTGAACAGTTAAGCCTTAGATATGTAAATGCAATTAAAAACAGGAGGAGAGAACCTCTCCATTAGTGGCCTGCCAGAGAAGATTCCAGTAACTGTGAAATTTGTTTATACTGTAACAGACTCATTTTTAAATCACAGACTCATGTGGAATGGTTGATGCAGAGGGCACACCTGGAGATCAGGTTGCTCAGGGCTGGCCAGTTGGGTTTTGGATGTCCCCAAGGATGGAGGCCCCAACATTTTACCTGTTGACCTGTCCCTGGGCACCAGTGAGATGAGTGTGGCTCTATCTCCTCCATTTCCTGCCATCAGGTACATCACAGGAACTGTGACAGCATGAGGCAGCAGAAGATTCAAGTTGTATCAAGAGAATCAGGTATTACAGAAAAGAAATACCTGTGAGGGTGGAAGACACGGGGACCAGTGTCCAGAGCAGCCACGGAGTCGCTGTATCACAGTGAACACGGCCTTAGAAACCTGGCCTTGGCCTGCTTTGAGCAGAGGCTGGGCCAGATGAACCAGAGGTCCTGTTCCTCCTCATTTATTCTGTGATTCTCAATCCATTTTAAGGAAGGAAACTATTAGTTTTGTTAAGTTATCTTCCCAGTGTGATCATTCACAAGACTGGCAGCCATAATCCCAAAGTCCCAGACTGTCACTGCTGGGACTGAGCCACAGGGGTGGCTCCAGTGACCTGGCAGGTCCCCACTGCACACCCACTCACTCACACCAGGTTTCCTCACCAGCTCCATCTCCATGGCACTCTCAGATGTCTGGTTTCGAGGAAAACCCCCAAGGATTTTATCCCTTCACAGTCTAAGCACACCCAAGTCTTGCTCTTCCTCCCCAGCCATGGGCTCCTGCCATGTGCCTCAGTGTCCCTCAGCTGGCTGTGCCACAGCTCCCTGTGCCCTTTGCTGTGCAAGGGGTGGTGTTCACAGCCTCTTGTCTCAGCCTCCCACCCAGAGGTGAACCTGCAGCTCCATCTGCAGCTGCACCCTGAGCTCCCTGCACCAAATGTGTTCCTCATCAACTTTAGAGCACGTGCCTGAATGTGCCAAGTGGGCAAGAATAAATGATATTTTCTTTCTAACATTTCATTTAAGCACCTGAATTAGCATGTTCTGCTGCTTCTGAATTATCATGCTGCAATTTAGGTTGCACTGTTTTGTCAAAATATTCTATTGTCTAGACTTTCTGCCTTCTGGATTTGGGACTGCCTTAAAGCCACATGAACTAAAAATGTAGCTGGTGTTCTCTTCTTAGTTCTTCCTTTTTTATTTAATTCTTTCCTTTCCCCCCAATTTTGTTTTAAACTAATGATGGCAATGTTTTTGATGATATGTTCCTGATGGTACCTTCATTGCCAAAGTGGTCATTTCAACCATGCAAAGAATTTTAACTAGAATAATTTATCACAGGATAACAAAATCTCTCATCCTATGTTTCTCATCATGTGTGGCTGGGCTCCTTTTCTAAAGTATTTTTTCAGGCTCAAAGTAGATAATTGTTCAAGGGAATCAGAACTGTCTGTATTTTGATGTTTTGACAAGCTATTTTAATGTTACTGTCATACATGTCTTATGTAATTACAAGATCTTTTCAAAACAAGGATATTTATTTACTGATTATTTCACTTGCGTGTCATTGTTGATTTCTGTAAGTTATTATGTTATGTTATTATTTATTATGTTCTGTTTTTGTTACTTATATGGGCTTCAAAATAACTGGGAGCGGGGGAAACTTCTGTGTAAATAATATTGTGTATTTATTCCAACTCATTATACACAATGATACAATACTTTGTTGCAGAGTTTAAGGCAAATTTCCAAGAATGTCTCATTGAGTAAAATCTGACAGCAAAGAAACCTAGTCATCAAATTGGAATATAAAATATTAACTCCTGTGTCCCAAAGGAAAAAACAGTATAACTAATTGTGAAAAGCACAATATTGCATCAATACAATATTTGTGTCTGTGCTGTGTACAGATACAAATCAACAGAGAATTCTCATAATCATTTCACCCACTTGTGACATTCAATCTGTTGAGTTATGGTGAGAAGGAAATGCAGCTTTGCAGTTCCATGAAGAGCAGGGAAGAAATGGCAGCTGTGTGAGAAATCCTCCTTCCTGTCTCTCAACTGTAAATGTTATCACTGGCACACGAATAGCCACTAAAAACAACATTTGTTTTAGACAAGGGCACTATCCTGACTCTGCCTGTGATGCAGAAACAGGACAGAATTATCCCTCTGATTGCTTCCAGTTCTTGACTGCCAACAAAAGCAGACCATGGGGCAGCTAGTATGGATGGTTAGTAAAAAAAAAAGGACAATTAAGAGGGAGTTTACAGAGATCCACTGCACACCCTCATATTTGCCTGCCCAAGTAAGCCAGCATTAACCCTTTAATCTTTCCTAAGCATTTTTGTCTGGTTTTCTTTAAGTAAACAAGTTACATGTATCTCCACTGCAATTTGAAATTGCCTGTATGTCTGATTCAGACAGATTTCAGAGAGGAATAGGAATTCCAAGAGATAGCCATTAAAATAAGCAGTGGGCTAGAGGTAGTATCAAAGAAAGGCAAGGAAACCTCAGCACACATTTACAAACAAAGGGGAACCCCTTTGTTTGCAAAACAAGTTTTCACATTCCTCAAAAAAAACCAAAAAAACCATGGAAATACACATAGGGTAATATTCATCATTCATAATGAGCTGAGAATATTGAATGCTATTAGTGATCTCTAATACTCACCACTCATGATGAGCAGCCTATATCTAAAAACTTTATCTGTCTTTTGAGGCCATTCTATGTACCATTTGGAAAGATTTTTCTCTAGGGCATTGGATTTTGGCTAATGTAAAGGGTTAAAGAATAAATTTAATATCTGAGAACAGGATGTTCAGACTAGAACATGCTCAACCTTACTCTCCTATTGAAATTCACCTGAATTTGCATGTGAATGGGAAAGAAGATATGATTTTGGTGAATAGTTTGCATGGTAAATAATAACATGCATTTTATAACACAACTGTTTTTGAGGATTCTGAAACAATTTAAAAGCATCTTCAGCCTCAACATATTGCTATACAAAAAAGAACTAGGAATTAATGTTGACCCACTGATATCCCACTGTTCTCTCTTAGTTTCTTAATTCCATTTTTCTGCAAAGCATAGTTATATTATTTAGTGTACTTCAGTGTTTTAGTCCTTAAACTTATGTAAGATCCTACTCAACTTAGTAATAATAAGTCTGGGCTATAGAAATTAAATATATCATTCTGATCTGATTGAAGACCAGCAGGCCTCTGTAGGATTTGCTAAAGTGGGAATTTGTACTAGAAGAAGCTGATCAGAGATGGATGTGGGTGAGCCCGAGGGTAACTATTGAGTTTGGTGGCAGGAAAACCTGATAGAATAAAATCAGAAGCAATCAAACAGCTATTTTGAAGCAAACAGGATGAAGAGTGTTGGGAGCACATGTATATATCTGCCAGAGATGGAGGGGAAGTGGTGGTGAATGCAATTAACACACTTGAAAACAGACTGAAAAAAGCCAAGACTAACTTTCTCAACTCTGTAAGAGTCAAACTGGTTGCAGCTGTACTGGAAGAAAAACCCAAAGAACAAAAAAACCCAAAAAAACTAATGCAAATGTGTAAAACCTGTTTGTAAGCCTGAGCCTGAGGACCATGTGTTGAAGTATCACTATGAATTTGAAACTTTATTATGGATAGAAGATAGAATGAGAAAATCAGATTACTCTTTCAAAACATATTGAAGTACAAGGAATTACATCTCATGCATTCTGAGAGACACTCTTTGGTTACCTCATTTATTCATTCTTGCTAGTTCACCATATCCCCCTTCCTGCTTGACTATCTGGGGACCTGTTCAGATTTCACATTGAAGGATCAATTCACAGCAATGAAATACCACTGCCTCTTGGGGGGAGGATGACATCTGTTAAATAGCACCCCACAACACTACACAACAGTTTATAGCATCAAATGCAGAACAATTATGAATTTAATTAGAATCAAAGTGAGATTTTAATGAGAAAAATGCAATTATGCATGATGAAAATATAGGGCTAAGCTCCTTTATACTCACCCTGAGTTCCTTTACTACATAAGTATTTCCAAGGATTTTACTACCAGCAAGGGGGTACGACCTGCCCCATAGCAGTTAAGGACCCAACCTCTCATTTAACAGAAAATAACTGTGTTCTCTTTGTGTTACCAGCATGTTACAGAGATTAACAAGCTTCACACTCAAATATCAGCTTGAGCAGATCTTTCACATATTTTCCCCCTCTGATACTGCGTGTACCTATTCCTCACATATATATATGTTTAGTTGAATGGGCTACATCTCATCAGGAAAATGGTACATGGATTTGAATATAAAATGATAAATGGTGTTGGCCTGGGACCTAACTAATACTCTAAAACACCATAGATCAGCCAGATCTCTGAGTGCCTGTGACACAGGTCTACAGGAGGGAGAGGTTTAATGCCTGTACACAAAATAATAATAACTAGCTGTAGGAGAGGGAAATAAATTAATTTTATTTTCTCCTATAGTGCTGTAGGTGATTGCCTGCATAACTGCTTGTGAATAACTATGAATCATTGTAATATTATGACAATTGTTTTTAAAGTTGACAACAGAGAAATAATGGTATTGCCATATTGATAAATATTACTTTATCTAATTGCAAGCTGGCATTAAAATCTAATTGGAAACAGTTTGAACCAAGATATAAGAAGGATTTTTATGTGTGACTGAGAAATTCTTATCAAGCATTGTAAAAGCATATAAAAGGGAAAAGGTCTATCTTAATTTAATGTAACAGAAAACCTCTGTCATATGTCAATGGCATAGAACATCCATCTAAACAAGATGTTAAGTCTTGGATAACCTGAGCTACTTTCCTCCTTCAGAAATGCACCTTCAATGTATTAGGTCTACTTATTACAATAAAACTCCCAGCAGTAGGAGGAAAATAAAATGTAGGAAACTTGGATAAACTCTGGGAGGTAATATTTTTTTAAAAATTATATATATATATATATAGACCAAAGCTAAGTAACAAGGCTAGAAAATTGCATTGCACTACGGTGGCCATTTTGTCTATTTCATGTTTTTTTGCAGCACAAACTTAGAAAAAGAAATGTTTCCATGAAGAAAAACAAGTAACTCTGTAAGGCTCTGGAACAGTGTATTGGCATTAACTTCCCAAAGGCTGAAAAGCAACTGCCTAACCATTCCCTCTAACTGCAGGAATGCTTGGCAATTACAAAAGAATGATGATTACCACTCTTCCTCCTCCTTGGAAAAAGAATAGACCAGCCAAAGGGCAATAATATTTTTAAATGCTATGCCACACTTTCCCCTCACACCCATGATTTAATCTGTTGTACCCAAACATTCCCATGCAACTCTAAAATATCATTTTGTGGAACTGGAAATGCCTAGATGCATTGTAATCCACACTTGGTCAGACTTGTCATGGATTTCGTGTTAAAATTAATACTTGGAAAAAATCATAAACTATAAAAAATGAATACAGACAGCTGTTTATCACTTTAATATTTGCCTGTCAGTGAGTAAAAGTGAGATTTGCATAATGATATCCACAGCTTCCTCTATAATGCTAAGCTTTTCAGTTTTTCTTTCTCAGGCTATAGGAAGATTTGCCTGGAATAATATTTGCTTGTTTTTCTTAAATTTATTTTGGTTATGGTCAGGGGGTAAATTCAATATTATCCTTCCCTCATAAAGACCTGTTATGATAGTTCATGTTAAAATGCTAAACAATAAAAAGGACAATAAATAATGTCAACCTTTTCAAGCACAGGTTGTTTTGATCCTTATTGTGATAACCAAAAATATAAACAAATGTAGATTGTCCTACATTTCAACAAACAGTTGTGGAATTAGTTCAAGTTACAGGAATCTGATCACACTTGACTGAGTCCTCTGGATTGAAGTTAAATTTTCTATCTAGTATCATACAAAAATAAATACATGTCCAAGCAGTCTGATGGTAGGATATATATGTTTTATGAAAAAGGAAATAAAATGTGCAAGGCAGTCTCTTTTAGCTCTTAGTGAAAGCTGGACTCTACAGCAGTGTTGCTGCTTGGCTGGTGTACCTGCCAACCTAAATTTTATTTCCTCCTGATGTTTCCCAAAATAGTATCTCTTAAAGCAGACTGATCTAGCTTCCTCTTCTCCACCTAAGAGTTATAAAATGCTCATCCTATCTTACAGAAAAGCTAGCAATGCCATGAGCCAATCCAGCACAAGCAAAACTATAATATATCCATTTCTGATGTTGGATAATACAGACTTTCCCTAGCTGCTGTGGTTTTTCTTACACATAAAGATACAAATAAGTTCTTACTGAGTTAATAATATTTTTTGTAGAACACTGAATGTGACATGGCCATGTGCTTTTTCTGAAGGGGAATGAAACTCAACCACATTCTAAAAAATTTAGCACCAAGTAGCTTCTGAGAAAAGATGAATTAATGTTAGACCAGTCTGGCAGCCTGCAGACATTAATTGTCTGTGTTAAGTTATCCACATGGCTTCAATTTTTGTCCTGTCAATGTGTAAACTGAGATGAATAAAATAAGATCATTCACCTGATTCAAACCACTCCTTACTTTATATATGTTAGACTGCAAAATATCAAAATATTACTTTTTTTTTTTTTTTTGAGATTCAGTAAAAATTCTCCTAGCCCCACATTCTTTCCTTTGAATTTCTGGAAGACACCTGCATAATTTTCTCAGGAAAATTTTACAGAAGCAGGAAATCCAGAAAACAGTGCTGTCTGATGAACCTCAGGTGTATACAAGCTTTCAGGCCTTCAATGTTCATTCATCACTGGTTTCAAAGGATCCTTCCTTGCCTGGAGAGAGCACAGGGCAGTCAGCCTTAAAAACCAAAGGAAAGAAAGGGAGAATTATCCATAATACTGACAAAATACTCCTTGGGTTATGCTAGGGAAGCAACCTGTATGTAATGGCCGTGAGTTAACGGTGAAGAAAAGGAGGAGTAAAATTTCTTTAGAGGAGAAGACAACTACAGCAATTCCAAACATACAAAGCACTCCTTTTGGTGATAAGGAAAAAAGTGATAAAAGAAACTGTATGCTGTATGTTGGCAAGCTCCCTAAAGTCACTAGCTCCTGAACATTCAATTACTATGCTTATTCTTAGTGCCAGATAGCACTCATCTGAAAAGAAAGGCTAAGGAGAAACAAAAGGAAAGAATTTTGGCACTGAGACTCTCCAAACGTGAGAATTACAGCAAAGAAAATTAAGCACTTGGATTAAGTTTTTGTATTAAGGCCACTGTCGTTGCATTTGAATGTGAAGTGAAATCAAAGTCAGAAGATTTGTTATGGGTCAGCAAGAAGAAAGGAAAGGAGGTGGGAGTAGGGCTTTGTGCCAAGAACATTTTTAAATGTATGATCCTCTTTCTAAGAACATGGGTTATTAACAAAAGGCAAAGAAAGGCATGGTTTAAACAACATAATGATTTTAGAGAAAATCCTACAAATACAGATAATTATATACTTGATTTAGTTCTTGAAGCTGCAATTTTAGTAGTTTTATTATTCTAAAGTACAATACATCATCAGATACTTTCCACAGTATAGTCATTTAATGTCTCCAAATTATAGTCTGCAAGCCCGAACTGGGGATTTGGTCTAAGTAACAGAGAGGAAACTGCAGGAAATGTTGTGATGGATGTCAAGTCTTACAAGATTCACTTTGCTAAACTAGAGTGCACCAAGAGAGATGTTGTTACAGTTCTAAAAGTTTAATCTGTCCACCTCCTACTGTTTGGATGTGAACACCCTTTTGAATTTTATGATAATAATAGGATTGATTTTTTTATTCCTCCCTTTGCTTTTCTCCCTTTCTCTCCTCTTTTTTTTTCTTTAACAAAGCCTGGGTACCAGCTGGATGGCACGTTATTTTCTTAGAAATTGAGTTGGCCAAAGATTCAATAAAGACCTGGTGGAATGCTTTAATCAGGTGAGCTTGGGTCTCCAGTTAGAGAGGGGGTAATATTTCTAGTTGTTCTTAAAGCTCAGCATCCTTTATTAGGAATTTCTCACTATGTCATGCTAATCTTAAAGTTAGTATTTGGTTGCAGGCTGAGTCATGCCCACATCTCAGTCTCTCTAAATAATGCACAACCCATGTATTATCAGCCCTGAAATGTCACCATGTTTGTAAGAGACAAAGGTTTACTTGACAGAGAACGTGTTGCCTTTAAAGAGGGCCAAGGACAGAGTCAGGAGCTACTGCACGCTCACCCAGGATGAAACAAGACCTTCAGAGAAAAGGTAATGAACCAACAAGATTTCTGTCACACAAAGAAATCTCTCGCACAGAAATAATAAATGAACACAAATGCAAAAACAGAAAGCTTCTCTCAAAAATACACATGGCTTCTGATGACAAAAACAATGCAGGAAGGAAGAGTTTGCTCTTGCCAGAAGCAGGAGGCTGCAATACCTGATCAGGAGATTTCTGCAAACCCACAAGGATCTAAGTATGTTTCCCTTCTTCCTCTTTCAAAAAAATTATCCACAATTTCAAAAGGTTTCTAACTCAAATGCAGAAACAGAATTCTTCCACATCCACCGCAAAACCCCCACCAAATTGTTGAATCCAGCAAAGTGGCAGTTAAACAAAGATGTTGAATAAGAAACCTGGAAAGGGAAGATGAAGAAAACTGCACTGGAAATAGAAAGAATCCCAGTTCTTATATAGTAAGTAGAGGCAAACAGCTTGAGTCCCTTCTGCTCACTGCAGTAGGAATGTCACACCAAGCACTAATGACTGCTCTGCACTACAAGAGAATGTCTCTGGGATGTGGCATTTCAAGTGTCAACTACAGCACTGCAGACAGTCAGGCTTTGCCCTCAAAATATAAAATTGCTGGTACAAGTACTGTGTTTGAAATGTTCCCTGTGAAGAAAAATGAAAGGCAGCTATTTACATCCATGACTTTTCACCTGTTAATATCCCATCATATAATTTGCTTGCTCATCATTGGCTTGTGCTGAAGCCACTAAGAGCTTGTGGATGAGATCATGCTGGAGCAAGCACAGTGCAAAACGGCCACAGACCGTGGAGAACCCATCCAAGATTGCAGGAAGAATGGGAAATGAGGAGTGGGCAGAGAGAAATCACAGCCCACCGCCTGGACTGCTTGTAGACTCAGTGGAGGGACTGAGAGTAATCTCTCTATAGCAAGGTTGTGAAGTAATGGAGTAGATACTAGAAAGGAGGAAGGAAAAGTGTCTAGAGTGAGGTGGATGCTGTAAATGTGGGAAGAAAGGTGTTTCAGTATTTATCTCCTTTGTTTGCCAATACTGGAATAGCTAATAAAATATTTATGCTAATTGGCAAAAACAATTAAGTTAAATTCCCCAACTCAAATCAGTTTTGGCTGCTGGAGTGCTTTGTAGGTGACTTCTTAGTCCATATTTTGACCCATGAGTTTTCCCACTCCCATTCTTCCTATTTTGTCCCATGTCCCTCTGGGAAGCACAGTGAGTGACTGGCTGCATGGGTGTTTATCACTAGCTGGGGAAAATCCACCCTGGGTATCAGCCATGGGCCTGTGCTGTAGCCCAAAATGTCAGCTGGCTGCCTCATCCTTTCGTTGAGCTCAAATGCTTCCATCACTCTGCTAAGGAGGCACCTGAACTGCTCCAGCAACTTGCCCTTACAGGAGGAGAGAGAAGTAACATATTTAAGAATAAGGGAACATATAACATATTAAGAATAAGGGAAGTTTTCACAAGTAAATCTTTGCTGCATTAATTTAACACCAAGAATTTCAACAATCCTCTTATACTACTCGAAGTCAAAATCCCAGTTAACTTGTTTTATCCTTTTGCTGTCATTGCAAGAGATTTTGTTTGAATAATGTGGCTTTTTCACTCCAGCCAAGCATTTCATTTGGTTTTATCCTGCTGAAAAGCTAAATTCTGTGTTTCTGACAATTATCTGGCTGTTAAAATGACTGCTGCAGATTGAACACTGCAAGACTGCAAAGTGGAATTTAAGAGATAAACAGGAAGACCAGAAGTAAGCAGGGTTCAAATCATGAAAACCTTCAAAAGCTAGTAAATATAGGGAGGATAAAAAGTGTCTGTGACTTCAAACTTAGCTTGAAAGCCAGTAAATTTTAGAAAGAAGAATGTTAGAAGAAAAGAGCCTTGGGTAAGTGTGAGCTGAACAAAGTAACCAAAGTAATAACAACTCATTTTAGTTTTGGGAGTGGGTATTATTGATGGCTCTTTCAGATTCTTTGCCAGAGTCTACAAACTCCCAAAGGTGGCAGTTTAATGGCATAAAAAATATCCCCAACTCTTCCTCTTGTGTTGCTGGGTAGAAACTGAGAAAACATATTCATTCATTTTTTAAAAGCAGCACTTGGTTCTTGGTTGGCAAAAAAGAGAGAAACTACAACAGCCATTTTCAGAATATTTGCCACATTCTGACAGATCAAGTTTTCCAGGAAAATGTTATGGCTATTTAAATGTTTTCTGGAATTTCTGACCTCATTACAGACAATAAACTTATTCACCAGCCACACTGAAATTTGGCTGTATTAAATTTCCAGTCTTTTGATTTTAGCACATGATTGCACTGTAGACTCTAGAAATAATCTTTTTTACGTTCTTATTCGGTGTTCTGCCCTTATGACACTAAATAATCTTAGCCTGTACAGTTAGTTCACATTAAATGAAGCCAGTTTCACTGGGACTGGGGACACCAGTAATTCAATAAAAATAAGTGATTATCTTCACCAACCCAATGCCCCAGTGCTCAGAACAATGAAGTTAAATAATGATGACCCAGTAGGGGACTGTAGGGTGCTGAAATACCCTTTTTTTTAGAAAATCAGCATTTTTTGTTCCATTGAGAGATGGAAGCATTGGTCTCAACCAAACTACACAAACCAAGGCTTCTATTTGTCATTTTTTAAAATTTGAGAAAGCAGAGACACAAATACCTATCCCTCAACAGTCAGCCTGCTATGCTCCACAAAGCATAACAGAATGAAAATTTCAAGAATGAAAGAAGGGCAGGGCTGGCTCAGAGCAATTACATTGCACTGCTAGAGGAGAATTCCCAAATTTTCAGAGGACTGTGTGGGAAGCTGCTTTTAAAACCAGTTCAACACTGTCCAAGTCCACAAGACGTAAACTAATTTCTTTTGCAGCTTTCTCACCATTAAATGTTTGTCATAACATATTTGGGTGACATCTGCAATGTTGAGCCTAAAAGCAAAAAATCTACATCCCAACACTAATCTCATGGATTGTGAGGACTAAGAGCTCAATCTGTTTGACACAGCAGGAAAAAAATAATCATCAAAACAGCTCAGATTACAGTCTATCAAATTTTCTAAACTAAGAAACTGCATTTGAAATGTATAACTAATCACATCTACTTTTATTAAACTAGAAATCCTGTAGGCACTGGAGGCAGTGGTATGTGAAGTTTTAAAATCTGCTCAGAGATTGATGGGGAAAGCAATACTCGGAAAACCAAGAAATTTTAGCTTAAATTATGCAACAGTAATTTAACTGAACAGAGCTATCAAACCTTCAATTTTACACAGAAATTTAATGCTACTAAGTTCTGTGGTTTTTATTTTCAAGGATAACAAATTATAAAAATATATGAACTTAGAACAATAATTATACTTCGAAAAGTTTTCTCTTTATTTTATTCAAAAGTGAAAGGAAATTCTGCTGAGATTCCACAGACATCTGTCCTGGATGCAGATTTTTGCTCTACTTTCCATTACAATTGAGAGATTTCTGGATATCCCTAGGTCACAAGCACTCTGGATAACTGAAATCAATAAGGTGCAATTCAACATTAGCAAATGCATGAAGTACTATTCTTAGGAAAGACAAAATTAAATGCACAAATACAAAAGGATTAAAAGGAGAATAGGGAGTATTCTTGCAGAAAAAAGTCTGGATAAATGGCAGATCCATTAGGAACCCTCAATGCAATGTTTGGGGAAGGGAGTGAAGCAGTTCTATTAGGTCATATTGATAGGAGCTGAGGTTTGGACAACGTGCTGAGGTGGTGATTCCATTGGTGAGACCTCAGCAAGAGAACTGTGTGAGTTTCTGGCACTCCGTCAGGAAAGATGGAAAAAGTCAGACCAGAGAACAGCAATAAGAATGCTAAATTGTTTAGAAAACACAAAAGACTGAGGTTGTTTAGTCTATAAAACAGTATATTTAGAGGAAAAGCAAAACAGTTCTGAAATAACTAAAATTGTTTTCCATATGGACAAGGAGAAAGTTAGGAAGCAAATGACTTGAACTGAACATAGGTAGGAGATCTCACTCTTTAGCTTTAAAAGACAACTATGTCCCGGAAACCATTGTCAGGAAAGGGTTTTGAGAATCTTTGAAGAGTTTAGGACTTAAAGTTAGTGCTGATATCAAGATATAAGATAAGAGCATTGCTACTGACTGGTCTTGACCACTGAATTTCTGAGCTCTCAATATCTAGCACTGCTTTCCCTTAATTCTCTAATGAATAGCTGTATTTTTTGCACTCGTCTCACTCATTTTTTTGTTGAGAAAAGCATGATCAGATTCCTAGGAATAGGTATTCCTGAGTGTTGGCTTCCAAGTCTGCACCAAGTTTGGAGAGGTTGGAGATGCTGTTTCAGAATCCAATCCTGAGCTTTGTTACCCAGCACAAAGCCAAAACTATTCTACTCTCCTGCTTACAGCTGCAAGCAAGACCCAAATTCAGCCCTCTCAACACTAAGTAATTGGCTGTGAATTCAGATGAGGAAGTGGCTTGCTCACAAGGGTCTGATTCTGGCAAAACCACCTTCCTGCTTCTCCAGATTTATTTTTTTTAATTTCAAATTTTTTTTCCCTCAGGGAAATTCATAAAAAAACCACTGAATTATGTAAAGGCCTCATGGAAGTGTTTAACTACAAATCATAAAACCCAAAATAGAAAAAGATGAAAAAGGGAAAAATTCCCTCCAACATAATATGAAGCATGTGCTGGGATTCAGGTGTGATTTTCTTTCTTTATAAACATAAAAATGTTGTTGGCACATGCATGAACAAATCATAGGTAAATTGCTGTTAATAATGAAACGCTCTGTAGAAAAGTACAATGGTTCCAGTAAATGTCAGAACACATCTGCTCTAATTAAAAATTAACCATATCATTAAAGTTATATTACTAGTTAATTTCTGAAAATGCTTAATTATTGGACAGTTTTATCCCTCCAGCTTCCAGGGAAGAATTAGAAATATTGCACTTCTGTGTTTAAATCTTCCTCTGCCAAGCACTTTAAAGTTTTAGGAGGCATGTATTTTAAGGTATTTGGGAGATATAAGGGCTTTGATTTGTACACTATAAAGTCAATAAACTTGTGTCATGGCAGATTTTACCTGCTCCTTGGAAGTGTCTTGAAACAGATTCTTTTTTCTCCCACTTTCTATAGGAGCTGAGACTAAGGGGAAGATGCCTCTTGTGACAGCAGCAAATCTGGCCCAGAGCCTTTCTCAAGAGGAGCCTTGTCTTTGGCTTCATCCTCCTCCACATCATGTGTCAGCTCTGGCACCAGCTCAGCGTGACAAGCAACTTCTAAGTGAGAAATTACTAACACAGCCAGACTAACCTGAATTTAGCCCTATTACCTGATCTTAGATGCTTTCAGATTTAAGTTACATGAGGTTTCAGTTTGTTGTAAGTGCCTGTAGTTTAACTTGGGTGATCCTCAAATCTGCAAAGCCCAAAGCCAGAAGCATTAGGGCAAGAACTTAAGGGTGTCTCTGTGAGCTCTGCTGTCTGATCTCCTATAAACATTCCTCTAATAGCTCTCCAATCCACGACATGGGGTTTTTCTCCAAAAGACTTCCACATCAGCAGATGCAATATGATCATTGTATAGAGTGAGAGCAACATTAATCCAAGTCAATCAAGGCCTTTTACAGCCAGCCAGGTATTATAATAAAATTTTACTTGGCTATCTGTACAAATACATTCAAGCAGTTAATTGCCTAATTTAATGCACATAGTAAACAGACATTACTTGCAACTGACAGCACCAGGTGGACTGAACATTTCTCATTCAAACCAGACATTCAGCATGAAGCTGAAATACAGAAATAAACATAAGAGCAGAGATAGTGCAGAGGAAAAAAATGTATCTTAATTATGGGGTGTCCACTTTCTGTAACAGATTGTCATTCTAATTCACCCCATCTTAATCAACCTGCCAGCTTGCTTGGGAAACAAACCAGCAGCTGCACACTCTGAGCTCTGCTTATCGGGCATACAGGTGTCCTTGTTTGCATGTCGTAGTTATCCCGTGGTTCACCCTGGTGTCAGGGTTTGCACTGTAGGAATAGAAAAAATCCTCATTTCCCAGAAAGAAAATATCCTGTCTGCAGTCAAGAATGACTTCAGACTCAGATCAAAGGAATAGAGTTTGTTTTAGACAGCATCCAGTCCAGCTGGGCAGCTGGTGCTGTGCTGGCTGGGATGTTGCATTTTGAGGTAGAAGAAGAAAATCAGGTCCTACAGTTGTGTGTGGAGGAGAAGGTAACACTTCTTCTGAGCATCACCAAAATGTGTTGGGAGACTGAGACATGCATGTTAATATGGGGGATCAGTAAAAGAGTAACCACAAGGAAACCATGGGTAATGATAACAGGGATAACCCTTAGCTAAGCAAAGAGCAGTAACTATTTACTATAAAGGTCGTAGCAACAGATACTACCTGGAAATGGAGATGAACCACCATGATCTAAAAGATTTTTAAAGACTCAGAACTCAACTTAGTCCAACCCACAGAAATAACTCAGCAAATGTTTAAATTCAAGGATGGCAGCTGGGCTACTGCTATTCGTAGGAGATCTATGAATCTCCTACATCTGTTAGAGAGGGGGAAAAAAATATTGGTTAACTTGAAATAATAAGCCTAGATTTACACAAGCTCACCTAGAAAACAAGATTACCTCAAAATTAGAGACTTATAGAGGTCAACCTCTGAGATACAGTTGGAAAACAAACTCCATTTGGTCTTGTTAAAAGTGAATAGCATGTTTTGCCAGAGTTCCTATAAAGATGTTTTGGTTTAGGATACATTAGAGGTGACTAAATGAAATCTACTCTCCTTTATTTGTCCTAGTTTGATTTTAAAAAACACAGTTAGCTTTCTTTACAGCAAATGAAATTACAAGCACTTGAAGAACAAAAAAATCAATTCATTTTCAAAAATAATTACAATAAAATAAAAAATTCTTAGTAAAAAAACCAATGACCAAATATTCCTTGAAGCATTACACGCATTACGTTTTTAAGGCATAAAATTAAAACTTCATAATCTCAGAGTCATTTACATGTTTTACAGACTTTTCTAATTTAATGGAAATAAATATGAGTTTAGAAGTAAAAAACCTCTTATATTTTAAAGGTCATAATCAATAAAACTTCTGGTTTATGTTACTCTGGTGCTTGGGTCCACCTTTTCTGAACTCAGCTGAGCACTCTGCTGGAGGAAGTGAGATGCACGGGCACTTTCTGGACAATCTTGAGTAGAAACACAGGTGACAAGAGGAGTGAATTAAAAAGCTTTACTAAAGATCCCCTTGGAGGACAGAAGTTTGCCACAGGGTGTAAGCTGAAGAGAACAATGCCCAAGAAGTAACATGCTTCTAAAAGTGCAAAAAAGAAGCAGACGTTGATTTCAACAGAAAAGCGAAGGGAACATAATGGGAAAAGAAGGGGGCAGAGCAACAAATGGATTTTTAAACTATTTTGGAGACAGACAATAAAAAAGGCTTGATTCATACAAAGCTGATATCCTGGAAAAATGTAATCCTTTATCTAGATGAGGACTTATGCTCTAAAATGAGGGTATTTAAGTTTCTACAGGAGAGTAGAGAATGAGGTCAACTTGGCATGTTCAGTAGCAATCTGTCTCGTAGGCAGACACTGCAGTTTGGAGAAAGCTATTCTGAACCTACTTTAGTTTAAAACTCAACTTTAATCCCCTTGTTTCTAAGACAAGACCCAAAATGTCTTATTTCGCTTCTAATCCAAACCCCAGAGCTGTTCAGCCACTATAAATGTGCTAGAAAAAGGCTAATTTGTATTCAGGTTTTCCTGCCTACCTGCCAATGTGGTTATAAAACATTCACATGCGCATACACACATGTACAGACACGCACTGTTTATACACAAGCATATGGGCTCTGTGTCTGTGCAGCTGTGCACACACACACACATCTCTCAGGAATACTGTATGTGCCTAACAATGCCTGTGCAGTTTGGCTTTTTAGTTCCTTAGCTACACCCTGAAAGCTATTTTTTCCTTATTTAAAATTTTACTTGGGATGTAAGTCCACTATTATAAATGAGGTGTTGCTATAAAGTGACCTTTTGGGAATTTTTCACCGTATTTGATGACGTTTTCTTTGTCTTTATTTGATTTACTTGCAATTTTATTTGACAAATAAATATTTGCCTAAACCTGAAAAAAAAATACATCTAATTTTATAATTGAAATCCATCATATATTCTATGCATTTTCTTCACAAGTACAGTGACTTGCTGGAAATCACAAAAGGGATCCTGTATCAGGCCAAAACTAGAGCATACATGAAATCTGTCATGGTTGATAGTGAAAAGTTTGGTTCCAAAGGTTAAATATTGCTTGGCATGCCCTTGGTGGGAAGGAAGAAACAAAAAGAAGCAGCAAAAATAATATCTTCTATTTGCTCAGTTCATAAAGTACCTGCATTTCCAGACTAGAGACTATGGAGAAAAATACTGGTTTTACTGAATATATGATTTAATTGTAGGCAATATTAATGAAATACGGCAAAATACTTTGACGGTTATATTGGTTTTTTCTTTGGGATAATGGAACAAAATGCTATTTGAACAGAATCAATGTGGTAAGGATGGCTTCCACCCTTTCAGAATACATAGCCAAGCTCACAGATCCTCCCCCTGCATGTGCTGGGATAAACTTTAGAGAAAATGTAAGTACTTTTCTCATTAAAACCACTCTGTCTTCTGTAAATATAAGTTTGTTTTAACAAAGGCTTCTTTCAGTAATATAAATAATGATAAAAATAATGGAGTTGCCAATGTTGACTTGGTTCAATATCTGGGACAAGTATCCCCTTAGGTAAAGCCAGTAAGCCTTATGAAGTTAGCTATTACATTATTAATCCTATCACTCCTGAAATGCTTTATTCCATTTATTACCTGTGTCAGCATGCAGCCCACCTTCACACTTCAAACTGGTGATCCAGCATCAGGCATTTCCTAATGGTGTTTAAGTGCAAGGGATTTAGTTTGCTTTACTTAGCCTGTCAGAGTCTTCTACATGATTTCCTACCCTCAGCTGCTGAAAACCCTTCCATATGGCTTGGAGAATAAAATGTTATCTTTGTACTTCCCAATATGCCACTTGAGAATATCTTGGTTTAAAGTTGTAGCTTCTGAAGAAGATTGTTGGTTTTATTTTTTTAAGGAAGGTTAACTTCTCTTAAAAGCTCTCTTTTTCTGGGGTGGCATGCCCCCTTGACCACTGAGGATATAGCACCAAAATGAGACTGAATATGGCCCAAGAAAGGGTGATTTGTTCCTAAATTTTCTATCTACTTCCCTTTTTCTGATTCAGGCCTAGGGGAATTTATTTTCTAAAGCTTAAGGCAAACAAGTGTTTTGCATTCAGCATGGGTTTGGGCAGGGTTCTGAGACTCTTTCTAGCTAGTAATTAACAGGAACAAATCCATTCCTTCAGGGGAAGGTTTAATAGGTGAGCCACTCTATGGAGCACCAGCTCCCAGTCTCATGACAGAAAAAAGCCTGAGAGAATTTGGTTTTCTCATCCTGGAAAAGAGAAGCCTTAGGAATGACCTAATTGTGGCCTTCCAGCAACTGAAGGGAGCCCTCAGGAAAGATGGAGAGAGGGCCTGGAGTGACAGGAGAAGGGGAATGGCTTCAAATTGACAGAGAATGGGTTTTTAGGTTTAGATTAGAGACTAAGAAAAAATACTGTGAAAGTAGTGAGTCATCGGCACAGGTTGCTCAGAGAAGATGTGGATGCCCGTTCCTGGATATGTTCAAGGCCAGGTTAGCTGGGCTTCTGAGCAACCTGGCCTAGTGGCCTATGGCAGGGGGGTTGGAATGAGATGATCTTTAGGGTCTCTTCCAACCCAAACCATTCTGTGAGTCTGTGAAACATTGCTTGATTCCCCCTCCATGCAGCTCTCCTCCTGAGGAGACAAGTGTTTCAGGCCAGTGAGGTTATCTGTAATCTCCTTCCTTGTGATAACATTGATGGATCACCACCCAATGGTTATGGTGGGGTATTTATGACAGAGTTATTATGCCAGGGAATTGCTGTGAGCAGGAGCCACCACGATTACATCAGCTCTCTTCCTTTGTTCTGCTTAACTCCAGACTCACCACATGATATATTTTAGAAACCATACTTCAAGGGGAATCACAAATGGGTGGCAAATGACAGTAATTATTCTGTGGTAATCATTAAATTCTTAGCCATAAAGGAAGTGGTGAGACAATGAGGTATTTTCAAAGAAAGTACGTGGATGCACAGTCCTGTGAAACATGCGAAAAGGAACATTCAGCCAAAAACCAGTGTTTGGTTAAATAAACTCGTGTATGATTTGCGGGCAAAACTTCTGCTCCCTAAACGTGCAAGAACAGAATGTCTGCAGACATTATCAGGCTTCAAAAAGTGAAAGGTTTAAGACAATGCCAGCAGGGACTGTGTTTATCTTTTTTTTTTTTTTTATTTTTTTTTTTTCCCCAGAAAGTTACAAGCCTTAATATGCATCCTATGCAGGTTTGAAGCAGAGGATAAATTTGGTTAAAGTGACACTTTCTCAATTCTATTACAGTGGCAAAAAACCTGAAATTAAAGTGGGCTTGCAATTATTTCATTTGGCACTCAAGGTGGAATATTTTATTACAATTCCAATTATACTTTAAAGTTTAAAAGACTGTTAAAATATGCTAATTGAGACATTCAGGATGACAAAATCTTCAATTGTGAAATCTGTTCTTTCTTTGAAAGCTACTTAGAGTAAAGCAATATTTGGTTTCTCCTGATGTGGCTTTAGATAATTCATATCAAATGCTAAATTAAATGTCAATAATCCTTAAGGAGCCTATTTTAGTCACACTTTTTTAATTAAGGTTTCCAAAGTGATCTTAAGGTCCATTTGTTCCCAGAATATAATGAGAATTGTACAATTCTCATGCATTGCCAGGCAGAGCTCAAACACAGGTGTTTAATTTATGCTTATTTAAGCTACATTTTAAATGTTTCATATGAAAGTTTTGATTCCAACAAGGCTATAGAAGAAATAACAGACTGCAAGCCAATGGAGTTTTAGTTGTAGCTTTCAGAAAAACAAAGAAAACCTCATGAAAAGCACCTTTCAAGCTAAAAAACAATCACCATATTTAAAAACTATATATTTAAAAATATTTTCTACCAAAATGGCAGAAAGGTAAATGCAGATTGTATTATGGAAAATGTAAATCACTTAATGATCAATGTTTTAAGCAGAATATCCCTATCAGATGATGATTCATTAGGGTTGTCTTAGTGAAGGAGGTTATTGATAATTTGATACCTCATATCCACTATCCTAATTATTATTGTCAGAAAGTCTATTAAAGACCATAGGTCATGGATCTAAAATTAAGCATGCCACAAAAAAAATATTGAGCAAAGGAAAAGGACAGACATTCTTATAGATTAAGATTCACACTGAAATGAATTCAATCAATTAATTTTGCTAAATTATTGTTTGATAAAATAAAGCTACAGTCTCCAGTGAAACATTCCTCATTTAAAATGAACCAGAGGTAGAAGTTGAAATACTAAAACACATGAATATAAGTTGGAATATAAAACCACAACTCCGACTTGTTTTTTTTTATCCTGCTGTACATAGATCTGCCTTCAAAATGTATTTCTATTACAGATTATATGCTGGAGTACTCAACACAGTAATAAGATATGTTGTTAGGCTTTTTGGGTTTTTTTTCTTTTGCTCTGGAAGCATTCTACTTTTTGGACAACTCCACTCATTTTTGTCAGTGTTCTGCTAAATGAGAAGTTGAGAAGTACATGAGTTGCTGTGCTCATATACCTCACTTCATCAAACACACAGTTAACATAAACTAGATTAAAGGCAAATCTAAAAATAAAGAAGTACCATTTTCTTTCAAGCAAAATAAAACATAGAAACAATACAAGTATGGTGTCTTTTGGTGTCTATTAAGACTGAGATGGTGAAGAAAGGAAAATCATAATTCCAATCTAAAACTGGATCACACTTGTAATCTTTGTATTTCAGCCATTAGCACTTAAAAACACCCTTAGACTGGGACTCAAACTCATAGCATATCGTTTTCCACAGGCTGAACTCACAGAGGACAACTTTTTCTACCAGTGCTGCTATGATGACTTTTTTACTGGGATTGTCCATAGATTCCTTTTGGCTCTGAGCCTCCTCTCCACTGTTCTCCTGTTTCCTGACTTCAACATTCAGA
Organism: Pseudopodoces humilis; assembly: GCF_049639895.1. Lineage (NCBI taxonomy): Eukaryota > Metazoa > Chordata > Aves > Passeriformes > Paridae > Pseudopodoces > Pseudopodoces humilis. The sequence continues at coordinate 104,682,872 of NC_142201.1, read as the reverse complement.
AAGAGATCGGAGCCCTCCTCTCCTTCACCAGTGGCTGGCTCCTTTGGAAAAGCCTGGATGACATGTGTTCAGAGAGAGCAAGGACACTAAGCTAGGCTTGGCCAGGCTGTGACCAGTGTGCCCCTCCTGAGGCTGAGGGAGCAGCTGGGGAGGTGACACAGCACCACCCTGGCATTTTCACATGACAGCCCTGAGCTTCTACATGAGCTTCTACATACAGATTACAGATGTCACACAGGCTCATGGCTGGCATTAAAGACAGCAGCTGCTGTCTGAGTGCAGGCATGAACTAATTTAGTCTTTGAAGTGAGCTGTGACAAGCTTCAAACTGAGAAGAGGCTTAACCACAAAAATTCAAATAAGATCTAGTGTATTGCAGCATACAACACTGTCCAAAATGTGTCACAGCTCTCTGGCTTTCTGTTTGGTGAAAGGAAATAGCCCAAGCACCTGACAAAACCCATCAGCAAAGGTGATGGGAGCTGTGGTGCAGGAGCAGAAGCACAGGGAGATTCAAACACATGCTGAAGAAAGAGCTGGAGAAGCTAAGCAATGAGTAAACCAGCATTTGCCCTTTGAGTAACAGGGATGAAATGCAGTCTAGGTGACTGGACTCGCATCTTGGGGGCTGATGTGGCACCTCCAGCTTGTGTGACTCGGTACTGGAGTCACCAGGTGCCACAGTTCAGGCTACTATTGCTATCACCATTTGGCTGAGGAGATACAGGTTATGAGATCAGGAAATTTCCATTTCCCACAGTCAGTTTTGCAGAGGTCTGGGTGCTACCAGGTGGTGATGGCAGGAGCTGAACTCACAGACACAGTGGATCTGGGGCGTGTTACAGACACACAGAGCAGAGTGTTCAGCTGAGGTGGGACCTACATGTGCAAGTCATGCAATGTAGAACAGTTTTTTTTCTCCTACTAATGAGATTTAGAAACACTTTAGAAACTAGGCTGATGTCTTCTGTTTCCTTCTACAAAGGTTTATATTTTTCAAGAGGATGGTTGCCTCCAACATTGAATCAGGAATGCCAGTTGTAATTAAAGACTTGGGAAAAACAATATATTTAATGGCTTATTCAGGTTGACAAGTGTTGTCCTACCTTGGGAATGTCTATGAGCCTAATAGGTGTAGCTTTCCATTTGGATTTCCTTGCTGCATCATCTGATATTAGCTTTCTTCTTGCAGATTTTTGAGACCTATGTTTAAGATAAGCGCTTGGTAAACTTGTATTGAAATCATAATAAAATGTCACACTGATTTATTTGCTGGGAATATTTTGCCAGCTTATTGTATTAATTCCCCTCAAAGCTAATTTAGATGCTTGTTGTCTGTGTATTCCACATCTGTCTGTAGTAATAATTGTGCAAGCGTCTGAACAAATTAAGACATTTTACAACACTTAAACATCCCAAAGATCTTACATTTTCTTTGAAAGTGGAGAGGTTGTACTGTAATTTATGGACATTTTCCCATTAATCTCTGAACTGTTTTGGCAGCTACTGCCTGAAAGCACAGCTACCTGGCAAGGACAGAATATCTGTCAGGCCATGAAGGGTGCCTGCATTCACTGGAGAGATAAATGGGAACACTGAAATAGAGTTAAGCCCAGAGAAGGAAGCTCATCCTCAGACAGACTTGCCAAGCCTGTTTCATTATAGCTTATAGCTTTCTTTGTGGCTTAGGGAATGCTGTTAAGTATTCTGTCAAAGTAAGCTTACTTCTCCAGACAAGCAGCTCTGCAAAGCCCTAAGGTGCCACTGCTAATACTTGAACTTGTTTACAGTGGTGTTTTTTGGATAAGGCTTACAGGTACTGTAATAAAAAGTTCAGGATTTCTTAATATGTGTTTCCTTATCTAAAACATCGGGGAATGTTTTTAATTTTTACCTTTTCTGTTCAGCTGTAACAAAAAGAAAGATTTTTTCTTAAGGTCTGTCATTTATAAAGAAAAGTTCTTTCCTCGTACTTTGAGGGCAGAAAAGTGTCTTTCAAGTTCCTATAATTGTTATGATGTTACTCTATAGAATCTTAATTCATATTCATCACTGGGGACACAGACCATGGAAGGCTTTCTGCAACTTAAGCTGCAACTTTCTAAAGGTCTAGAACACATGATTATGGAGTTCAAGTTTCTTTGAGAAGAAAAAACAAAAATCAAGCTGAGAAAACTGAGTTAAAATATAATTTCAAATTTTCTGTGCCTGCTTATTTAAAATATTATTTTATGTTCTTCTCTAGTCACTTAAAATATGTTGTATTCTTTAACTAATTGCTCTTCAAGCCAGAAGATTCCATCAATCTTAGAATAATTAGGGAAAAATAATCAGTTGAAATAAAGAAGCTTAAAAGTTAAAGGAAACTCAAATATTTTCATAGAGAGAAAAGAGAAAAATCAATACAGAAACCGTGGCTATTTAAAGTTGTGTATTATAGGGGTTTTTTTTAACAAATTATTAAAATTTGACATTAAATGAGGAAACTTTACAACTTTATTATACTTTTGCTGAGAACTGACTTAAGAACATTCAATTATAATTCAACAGAAGACAACATAACACCTGCAAAGAAGCTTCAAGATGTCTTGTATCATTCTGGATAGATTTATTTAGTCCTAATGGGAGCTGAGGAAGCAGATTTTCCATTGTTTTTTGCTAATCATATAAAAATTATTTATAACCAAGCGAAAATAAGACCACAGTTTCTACACTGGTGTCTTTTCCACTGTGCAAAGTAACAGTGGTATTTTCCCAAACATAGTTAAGCAGGCTCTAAATGTAATACCTTGCACTGAGAACAGCTGCTTTAAGAGACTCTTTCCCATACTCATGTATTTGCAACCCATATGCTTAAGTGGATTTCATGTAGCAACTGTATTAATGGACTTAGTTACTAAACATTTGTGGATCATGTAACTGTTATGTCATTATATGCTAAATGGAGCTTAGTTGTAAGCCTCAGATCTTTAATCCAAGATCAACTCTTCCAGCTCCACAGAGGTGTTATTTGCATTATTTTCCATTTAGATCAGCCTGTGATCTGACTACAGAGTTAACTAGCCTTTGCCCTTAATTATTCTCCCTCCTCACTTCCAAGCAATTTTGGAACCTTTTCTCAGTTACCACGAGACAGTGAAATTTTTGTTTCTTATTGCACATTCAGCAGCAATATCTACTAATGGGTAGGCCCAGTACTGCCTTTTCACTAACACAGGTTTCCAACAGTAATGTGGCCTTTTGAACTGATGAAGCAGAGAAGGAACTAGTTGACCCAAGAAACCTCTTTCACCTCTAATTTCTACAGGAAAAAAAAATACAAAAAGCTCACTGACCTCATTTGCAATGTTTCCTGTCAAACAATGATCCTGTTATGAGGTTATTGAAGAAAATATTGAGATGCATTGCAATATTGCTTCAAAAATTATCCAATAAGCACTTTGCATTTGCAAGCTTTATAGAACTTTACACTGTATGGAAGCATTTGTATTTAAACTGTTCATTCAAATAGGATCTATGAACATAATGAGTGTTTTGAAATCCATTATAAAAATCATTCTCATTATGTACCATGTAGTAACCTGAGACCTACCAAAATCAAGCACACGCTACTACCTAAAGCGATCATAAACAAAAGTATAGAATATGATTAAAGCTTATTTTAGTCAGTATTTTGTATATTAAAAATAAAAAAAAAAACCCCTATATGGATCAAACAATGGTCCTCAAAAGAAAAAATAAAAAAGCAATCATTTAATTGCATCCCATGAGAGGAAATTGGGCCAAAATTGATCTGGATAGCCAAATTTATTGTTACATGAAGTGAATGTACAATGAAATTTGATTACAGCAAGTGTGCCATCATTCCCTTTTGCAAGATTGAGCACAGAACAGCACAGCCTTGATGAAAGGAATCGATAGCATTGAAAGCAAAATTGGAGGGCTGTCAAATCATCTTAATTCCTATTTTCTGAATGAGTGCAGTGAGATTGCTTGATGCACATGCTAATAACCAAATTAGTGTGCTTTTGACTCAGTACAGAGCCAAGCCTCTATAAAACTTAAATAATTTTGCTGAAAGGAAGAAAAAATCCCTCAAACCCACATGAAGCAGAAATACCATAAGATACAGGTTGCACCTTGAAATTATAATTAACAGAGCTGCATTTCTCTCAATTTTGGAGACATGAGGATGTGTAAACTGCATCTTCACATCTGTTAATAGACATGTTGACCAGTAATCTTCCTTCTCCCATGACTGGAAATATCATCTATCCAACAGGCACACAGACATATAAGCACAACATGGATAGCAAAAATCGACCTGTGGGGCTCTTTGAAGTCCATCACTTGGAAGTGCACAATACAGAATTTCTTTGAGATATCTCACACGAAATTTCCTCAGAAAGGTTTTGAGGGTGTTTTCAAGGTCAGCTGAAGCTATCCTAAAACTGAATTGACTTCAAATCCTACCTCCCCAGATTCCCCTCACATTTCCTCTCAAGCTCCTTAATGCAAAGTACGGCAGCTGTAGATGTGGCCAGGAGGTGTGGAGACAAGGAGGCAAGGTGACAAGGTGATAACGGTGGTGTCACCCACCACACCTAGGGAAAAATTCAAGATACACTCATAAATCTACAGATTCTTCAGCAGCAACCTGAGTTCTATTTTGATTATATTTGTATTGCTTTTAACAGCTTTCCAGTGCCTCCCCTAGCAGATGTTCCTCTTCACACCCTGTGCATGCAGGACCCTCCTGAAGATCAGCCTGGGGAAGCTCAGAAGTACAGATTAATGATGTTCAAACTTTCCTCTGATCTTCTTAAAGGCACATTTGAAATTATATGTTTCTCATTCCAGCTTTGAGTAGTGCTATATTTTCACAAGTACAATATTGAGAAATATATTCTTTAAGTATAAAAAAGAATCTGTGGTTGCATCACAGAGATGAGTCAAGGCAAAACCTGGGAAAGAGCATCTCAGCAGGAAGTCTTTGCATCTCTCCTTGCCTTAGAACATGAACATCAGAACTGTCCCCCACCCTTAAACAAACAAATAAATCACAGTGTTACAAGGGCACAGCAGTAAAGGGCGATTTTTAGGTACTCTGCTTATATAATTAGTAAAAAGGTTGCAGATAAACTGATGATTGAGGACAATGACTCAATCTAATTCAGGACTTTGGTAACAGGTGGATCCAGGAATATGGTGGATTGAGCAATGTCATGCTCTATGCTCAAGCCAGACCTTGAAGAATGTGAGGCTAAAAGTAATTTTATTACTCTATCATAAATAGCTAATACAGAAACAACTCACATTGAACTTAGTAAGTAGGTTTAAAACAGAAGACATTTTATATTAGACCATAAGTCAGCAAAAGGACTTTTTGCTTACAGTTGCAGAAGACAATAAGGACTCTCAATTTTCCATTTTTTCCTCAGAAATATTACTGAAGAGTTATAATCAAGTCTAAGATCTTTAACTGCATGTGTTTTGTATTTTTGCTATTTCTTTTACTGTTTTTTTTTTTTTATCTGAACTTGGGGAAAACTTACACACACAATATCTCTTAATAAAGACATAGGCTCTTGTGGAATTAGAAAAAAACCAAAAAACATCTATCTGCTAATTCTACCCAGAGGACAGAGGAGTAAGGTAAGAGCATTAAGTGTAACACTACAACACAGGTGGACAAGACACACAGCTTTTCTCATGCTGAATCCAGTAAATGGATGGATTATATTGTAATTTATGAAAAAATGCTGCTGCACTGCAACCTGGAAAGTTATGAAAAATATATGGAGCACCTTCAGCTTTAACATTTGGAGTTGGACACAAGTACAATATCCTTGGTGGTTATTGTGAGCCAGGCACTTGTTTTTAATCTGTGGTTCCTCTGTAATGATAAATTGCTGGGAATGGATAATTATATGGAGCATTAGTTTAAAAGTCTGTCAGCTGACTGAACATGTTGTTTAGATTCTTAGGCTGTCAGGAAGTAAAGCAATGTATTTATTATTTATTTTAAAAGAAGACATGGAAACAAGCAGCCTGACATTTTTTGCATTTAAAATACAGCAATGCACTTGTGACCTGTTCAGCTACCTCCATGTGGGTGTCTAGTGAGAACGCCAACTTGTCAACCATCACGAGTTCAGGATGAACTTTGTACTCATTTTTATACGTACAAGAAAATTATCCCGTACAGCGCTAGGCACTTGCATTCCAACTCGTGCAATTCCTAACATTATCAAATGCTGGTGATACATATATAAACCTGCACCAAAACAAGTTCTGCATTTCACTTGCAGCTTCTATAGAAGAAGATATTTCTTTGTCTCATTGCTTGGTGCCGATACAGTGGAAATTGTTCCTCCAAAGACTAAGGGTGATGACAGTCCAAGTATGAGCCACTAATAACCACTGTTGGTGACACAGGTTCTATGAGTACATGAGAAGGTTCTAACCAGCTCCCAAACTGCCAGAATCTGGGGTTTCACTGTCTTCTCATGGATCAAGCAATTCCATCCAGAATTTATAGATTAGCTAGGAAAACATTTTTTATACCACAACAAAAAAACCAAAAAAACCAACCAACCAACCAAACAAACAAAAAAAATCCAAAAAAGCCACCCCATGACAATTCTAAAAGTTCCTTGAGTAAAGGTCTTTTGGTAACCAAAGTGTCCCAGAGGATCAGAACTTAAATCGACTAGAAAGCTCATTGACAAGAAGATAGTACTTTACCTGCTGGTCATAGCAAATATACCTGGTGAGCTATTTAAAACACAGCATCTCTACTTGGATATTCTGGTTAATGAAACTATGGAAGCTACTCTTACAAAACAGCTCCCTATCTCACAATATCAAGTTTATCATTAAGAGAATTATATTAAGAGTTTACTATTATATTAAGAATTTATCATGATCATTAGCTGACATCTGTTAGGTTTCTGTGTCATTTATTAAGATGATTTTTAATTTAATGTTTCTATTTGTCAGTAGAAGAACCTTTTTTACAATGAAGTTGTACAAGTATTTAGACATATGAGCAGATAACTTTTAACTACTATGATCATTTGCTCCCTAAAGTTCAGTTATAAGTTACTTTTGCCAGTATTCTTTGCCAGTATGTCATTAATTACATTAGATCCATGAAGTCATTCAGAATCTTCATTAATTAAATTATAAAGTACTTCTCTAAACTCTGGTTTTAGAACATTTCAAATGAAAGTGATGGGGGGAGCTGTTTCTTTTGTACAAAGTCAAATTTTAATCTTGTGGTCAAACCTTCAAACAGATCAGTGCTTGCATCTCTTGCAAAAGCTGAAATGAAGGGCTGCCTTTTAGTAACCACAGATGGTACAGAAGAGATGCACACTAATTATATGAATGTTTGCTGCAGCAGACCAGTACTGGTGCCTGTAGAAGCGGTGATGTTCACAGTAGGTCTCAACACATACTCAAGGTATTAATATCCATACTTGCATATCAGCAATGGCAAACAGAAGTATTTCCTCTTACTAGACCATGGGATATAGCTTGGGCTCAGTAAAAGGAAAATCACTGAAAGACTGAAAATAAAAGATACAGGTAACAGAGGTTGTAGAACCCCTGTCCAATTCAGTGATGTTCTGCTGTTCTGCCGGTCAGTCAGAAATAGAAATACTATGAATTTTTGCAAGCTCACTCGGTTCTCATCCACAAGCTGCTCTGAGAAAGTAACTCCAGGTTGCGGTTGCTTGCACAGAACATTGTGAGAACCCTAAGGAAAAGGTTAATTTTCCTCAGGTAGATTGGAAGAGAATCTCAGTGAAGCCTGCAGTGATTCGCAGTTTTCTGTGGTAGCAGAGATGCAAGAGTTAAGTTTCATCTCATGGCCTTGTGTTTGCAATGTTATACTTTTTCTGTGGTTGTGCTACAAACCATGCTTGTGCTTAGATAGCTTCAGCAATGCTCACAGTGCTCTGATTTATCTTCTTTTTCCCTGAAAAGTCAGAATGACTCAGTCCAGTTTGACTAGCTCTGGTGATTATCTTCTGTAATACTATGCCTGAGTGAAGCAGCAATCCCTCTCTGAGGATGGAAGAAATTGCTTCCTCTGAGTTCTGATACCTAATAATTTGTTCAGCTGTATTTTCTGATTTTTTTAAAGTAGCTACCTATTCTTTTGTTAATTTGCAGGTTTTGTAGTCACTTTACCTGTTTTGCTATACAGACAAAACTGTTGACATTCAACTACATTTTTCCTCGCAACCCCTCTAATTTCTGACCTGGGAACAAGGCTCTGCCTTGCATATCAGTGTGGAGAATGATGTCAAACTTGTGTTCAGCTGTAGATTCTTTTCTTGTCTTATAAAACTCTTTAATTGTGGGCATATAATTAAAACAAAACAACAAAAAACCCATTTATTCACAAAGTTACAGAGTACACCTTAGGCTTACTCAAGATTTAGAAAAATATGCAGAGAATTCCAGACTTAGAAAAAACTCCCTCATTTCCAATCAAGCACACACAGATAGGAAACAAGCACTGAGCATTTAACAACAGAAGCACAGGAAGGTTGGAGCATGGCAGCAGCTACAGGTTGAGCAAAAACAATTCCTAGATCAGGATTTCTGATTCTCTTTCTTACAGAGCATCCAAGCAGCACTTTTAGTTATCCAGAGCCAATAATAGACCCTAGTGCATATTGTGTTTAAGCAACTGGAGTTTGCAGTTCTAAGGGTCAGGCAAAAACTAAAGTCAGGACTCTGAATTTCAGGAAAGGAAACTTCCAGCTCTTCAAGGAGTTAGACAGCGTGATCCCCTGGGAAATATCCTTCAAGGACTACAGAGCAGAACAGAGATAGAAAAAACTTTATGGTATTTTTCACAGAGTTTAAGAGCTCTCAATTCCCTGGTGTAAGAAATCAGGCAAGGAAGATGAGACTGGCATAGATGAGTCAAAACCTGCTGGAGAAACTAAAGGGCAAAAAAGGAAGTGCACAGGAACACCATAGGAACAGCTTAGGGGCACAGCCCAGTTGTGTAAGAATGGGATCAGGAAAGTATGGATGGAGCTGAATTTGGCAAAAGATGCAAACAGTGATAGAAAGGGCTTCTATGGGTGTGTGAGCCAGAAAGGGAAGGTCAGAGAATATGTACTCTGCGGATGAGGAAGTCTGGCAAACTGGTAAATACAAAGGAGGACAAGACTGAGTTATTCAACTACTTTTTTCCCCTCAGTCTTCACTGTCAACCATCCATTTCAAAAATACCATTCAGAGGAAGTCCCCATTGATTAGAAAAATTAAAATGTTGCACCCATTTTAAGAAAGGGTTAAAAAAGAAGACCCTGGCAACTACTGTTTTCTCAGCCTCACCTCTACACCCAAGAAGATTGTGGAACACATCCTGCTACAAGCTGTGCCGAGGCACATGGAGGATAAGGAAGCGATTAAAGACAGTTTAACAGGATGCTTTTTACCAAGGGCAAGTTGCACCTGACCAATCCAGTGGGTTTCTTCGATGCCTGCCTCAGTGGACAGAGGAAGAGCTATGAATGTCCTTTATCTGTACTTCTATAAAGCCTTTGGCAGAGTCCTCCTCAACATCTAAATTCGAGGGACATGGGTTCGATGGGTGAACTGTTTGGTGGAGTGGAACTGAATTGTTGGGATTGTTGCGTCCAGAAGATAGTGATCATTGGCTCAATGTCTAGATGGAGATGGGTAACAAGTGGTGGCCTCAGAGGCCCAAACTGGGACCAGTACTCTTTAGTGTGTTTTTCAGTGCCATAGAGATGGGGTGAAGAGCTCTCAGCAAGTTTTCAGGCGCTGTGAAGCTAAGCAGCACGGCTGACATGGCAGGGATGAGATGCCATCCAGAGGGACATGGAGAAGCTCTAGAAGTGGGTGCCCATGGAACATCAAGAGGGCCAAGTGCAATGTGCTTCCCCTGGTACAGGACTATCCCAAGGACAAAAAGAGTTTGGGCAGAGAAGCCCTGAGAAAAAAGACCTGGGGTGTTTGCTGACAAGAAGCTCCACATTACTCATGAATGTGAGCTTACATCCCAGAAAACCAGCCGTGTTTGGATTCATCCAAAGAAGGGTGTCCAGCATGTTGTGGGAGGCTGCAATAAGTCAGAATACTGGTAGGAAGCAAGTCATAAAGGCTGCTTTTAAAGTTTTAATATTTCAATAGGATGAATTGATCAAAATCAAAACCACACAAATTAAGTATTTATAAAAAAAAAATGTAAACAATTAAATTTTTGGAAGATTTGTGGATCAAAGTTTCCTGTCATTTAGTTTCTTGTTATTAATCTCTGCCTCAAATCACAGACACACAGAGAAAAATTTTAGGAAGTCCCAGTTTTCTGTTCTCACCAAATCTGTCCACCGATCCATGCACTGAAAAAAGTCTTTATTAGCCAAATATAGGTTTACCCTTGTAAAGTTTTTCATTTAAGTGATCCATGGAATTCTTAGCAAAAAGAGAAAAATCTCAAAAATATCTCAAATGAGTGCACGTTTTTCATTCTTTCAGTCAGCATTTTGGATTACTTCCATCACTACACCCGTCTGATGTCCCTTTAAGCTTTGCTCCATCACTGGGTTTATTGTCACATGGAGTTTATGTAGGTATTACAGAGACAATACCCAAAGTTAAATTATCACTTACACTGTCATCCTAAGAGATAGCAAATAAAATATCTGGGTTCGGTTAAAAGGCCCAGACTCAAAATAAACAGAATCGATCCTGATTTTCTTTTGTACTCATTCTTCAGTAGTGTGCTCCTGAAATAATGTAAGTCATTAAATGAGACCCCTGTCAATGCATAAATCCATAAATGTCATTATTCTCTGTGGTTTCTTTGCTTCATCTACAGGACATAGGGAACAGCCCAACTGCTCTTCCTTGGCAATTTTGTGCAATAGTTGAATTACACAAAGCACACCGGCAAAAGAAAGCTAATTTGAAGCAACTGAAGAAATGGACTTGGCTCATATAGTCAAGATCTAACTTCATGAACTGAAAGTGCTAAAAATATGCTGTGGTTTTCATTTTTGCAGGTATTTAAGGTAGATACTATGGAAGTCTTGACAGACATTGTAATTCCATTATCTGCAGTCTCATGTGTGTGAGCCAGCTGCATTGCTATTTAGGTTCAGCTTACATAACTGAGAAAGCAGCTATTCACTCATGATAATATTTATTTTCCCTGTTCTTTTCCCTTGTATTTATCATCATAATATTATTTTTCTTTCCTGCCTGCTCTTAACCTCAGTGGTTGCACTTGGGATTTGAAAGTAAGGGATGCATTAGGACAGAGATTGGGTTTATATGTAGTGAGTTTGGGCAGTAATAAATTCTCTAGATTAATAATGCTGTGATACAGTTTCTGTAGATCTTTTCTGTGGTTTTCCTGTATTAGCTGAATCAAACTAAGATTAGGCAATCTTAACAAAAACAAGGGGTCTTTGTCTCGCCGGGCATCCTCACCTAAAGTAGTTCATAACTTAATGCTGCTAATTGGTGAACATTCTAAAATATATCAGGACAAGTTTAAATAATTGGGATTTATCCCATATGGGAGTCATCTTGGGCCTGCATAAACAGAGAGCTGAATGAAAAGGCTTCGCTCCCGTTCGAAACATGACCTCTCTGGGCTTATTTGGGCTCCTGATATAACAGGCACTGAAACAGCTAATTAGCTTGGCACTGTTTCAGACAGCTGGATTAGAGTCAGTGATAAAATGCAGCAGAAGGCACCTCTTGGCACAGGTCCCTGTAACTCATCCCGCCAGCCTGCAAATCCAGTGGAGTAGAGGGGTCCTCCAGGCTGCGGTTGGAGGCTCCTTCTGAGTCCAGAGAAACCAACCCATTTGTCAAAGCCACATTTAACTCTACAAGCTTACACTGCAAGAACAGAGCAATTTATCTACCGTAAATCAGCCCCAGGACCGGGCCAAGCTACTGTAAGTTCCTCCCCTGTGAGCAAATACTCTGCCACTCTTTGTAGAAGAGAGGGAGTTCCACAAACTCAAAGATGAATTACAATCCATGGGCATAGTAACCACTCATACCCTTTTAACAAGGTGCTTTCACCAGCTACACTTAATTTACACCAGGGAGCATGAATTTTGTATCAATGTGCTTTAAACTACTTGGGAAATACAGTTAATATTTTATGCTCCTGAAGTGATATGGGTTGCCAGCATGACAGGGAAATGTTTAAAAACAAGGGGAATGCAGTTCTTGGGGTATACTGTTCTTGGCTAACTCGCCAGGATGAGATGTCTCTACATCAGATAAGAATAAATAACTGCAATATTCAGAAAATTGTTTGGGGATTAAAAGAAATTGTTCGATGACCATTGTCTCTGCTGACTTCACTGTTGTGTGCTCACAGAGACAAAATTTGAATGTGTTTTTTGAAAAATGGTTTAAATTTAACTACAACAAGCCATTCAGCTAAGCAGTAGTTACATGCAGTATCCTTCTGTGTTTAACAAGATTTTTATTAGTTTAAAACTTATGAATGTAATTGGAGAAATATGAGATGTAAATGGAGAAATTCCTACCAACACAGTAGGAAGGAGCATATTTAGTTATTCCATATGACTGAGTCTGCTCTGACTCTCTCATGTTCATACACTCTAATAAAGCCTGAGTAACCTTCTATTCCTGTTCTCTCTTTCGTAGCCTTCCCAATCTACACCCTCCTCTGAAAAATTATATTAGTATGAGGTCATAAATTTGCACATTTTGTGCATACAAATAGCAAGAACATTGAAGAATGTATTCCTTCAGCAAGGAACTTGGGCTCTAACCTAACTTGTCTAATATATGGTGCCTGAAATATATGAAGAGATTTAAAACATTCATCCTGGAGTTGGAGCTATGGCAGGCTCGCATCGTTTCCCATCCACATTACATTCCCTATGATGTGAAGGGATTCGTGGAGCCTTCTTTTCTGCTCTCATTACAGTCTTTGTCACTAGGAATGAAGTATCCAAATTTTAATGCCTCATATATTTTGTCAGCTGTAGTGGTGTGCTATACTACTCTGACCTTTTTGATTGGCTTGCCATTTCAGTTCTCCCTATTTACAGCTTCATTAACCTGTGGGGGAGAGGTGGACTGGCTACCAATCAAGGGACAGTCTACTGAAAAGGTCAGTGTAGTCCAGCATATTTACAATCCCTCCACAAACCAAGTTTGTATAAGTTGTAGAGTTCCCCATCTGGAAGAGCAAAGTAGCAGCAGCAGGAAAAAATGAAGTGACATGCATTCAGCCTGAATCTCAGACATAAGGAAAATGAACGGAAACAGAAAAAAATCTCCAACTCGATTTCAGAGAAATACCACATTTATTAACCCACAATTCTTAACAGAAAACATTTGATCTCAACTGGATGACACTATCCAGACAACTGAAATCTACAATTATTACTATTTTGAATTAGTTTTGAAGTCAACTCTAACATACTGTCTGTTTTATGTAAGCAAGAATTAAAACTGATCCTTTTTTTGCACAGAGAGCTTTTTAAACAGGAAATATCTGAAGTTTGCCAACATTCTTTGCTATAGACTTCACTAAACATCATCTTCCATATGAGAAAACATTAGTAATAGTTATGTAATTAGTGCCATTTTAAGATGATTCAAAACTGATTCATAAAACAAACTTCTATTTAGACCACAAAGATACAGGACAAAACTTAGACTAAACACAGGGTTTGATAGCAGAGGGCACTGTGCTACAGGAGGTTCTGTCTTTCAGATAAGAAGGAAAACTAAACTAATGACCACTTATGGCCAGTGAGGTTGTTTAGGCATGTTAATCTGACTGACCCAGCCAGACTCCAGGTTCTGTAATTACAAGCCTCCCAGAATATCTGCTCTTCCCTAAATGTAATTGTTTTGTGGTGGCAGGGGAGCAAAGGGAAAGAGCCTCCTTTCCTAAGAACCTGAGCATTCCTACACAAAGCAGAACAGAATTTCTGGGGTGAAAACACAAGAAAATAATTTTACATGCAGAGGTTTGAACTGGTTATGAAATTACCTGGGAAAGTAAGATACAGTGAAGAAATTTTAAAAAGCAATATTTTCCCCTTAATCATCACAATGAATAAATAATGACAGCTCTAACTAATATCTAATCTTTGTTGCAAGACACTGCTTCTCTCCAAAATTAAAAACAAATTGATTTTTTAAAGAAATAGATTAATTAGGCATTAATTCAATTGTTTTGGTCCATAAATAAGGATGCCACTGTGTAAGGTTTTATTTCTTCTATCAATTTTAAACCTTTCACCACATCTTCAGTCACATCAGCTTCCCACAATCATTACTAGTACATATCCAGGGGCTGTTGTAATTTTTTTCTTTATCACTTATTCTTCATTTAAAGTAGCACTTAGGAAACAACTAATTACTTGCATTAATGCTTCCATTTCTAAGCAAGGGAAAATTTGAAAACGAAAAAAAGAAAAAGAAAAACAAAATTGAGGTAGCTAAAAAGTGTCAGGATGGTAAATTACAATTAAAGCATGAATTAAGTCAAACATTAATTGCATCATGAAAGGTTATACGTGTACTGCACTGCCCTTTGTAGCTACACTTGGAGCATGGACATGTGATCTCATGCTCCTGAAGATGCCAGTGAGAGAATTCAAATCCTTACATTTCTCTTCCTGTGTTCCACATTCAGAATATTAAGGTCCCATTCATTTTGATGCTGTTTAATATCCTTCTATGATAGTGATTTTCTCTTTCTCAGGGACTCCAACCCACCCTTTTATAAGGTACTTCCATATTTTTTGACTATAAAAGACCATGCATGATGTGCAAGAAGCAGAACACAAAGGACAGACTATGAATCCAAACTATAAATAAAATTTTAGATTGTATTGACATATCCCTCATATATACACACTCACAAACACCAGGATTTGAACAAAAATCTTGTCATTGCATGACTTGTCTTTGATGTGTTAATCACAGAAAACGGTTTTAAGAAGTTTTATACTAAGTGGTCATTTTCACTTTATTTACCACAAATTAAAGCTGCAAAATTAATTAGATCCTATTGCTAATCAGAGGAATCTGCTCCAAAGAAATACTCTGACATATTGGTAACTTGGTAATGTGTTGAATTTCTGTAGGCCAGTATTTTTTCTTGGCTTGTTCTACATAAACATCTAATAGCAGAAAAAAAATAAAAAAAAGAAAAAAAGAAGGAAAAAAAAGTAAATCAACACAGTTTTATTGAAGTCTATGTTTATTTAAGCCATCTGAAGTTCTGGCTCAGTACTGAGATTATTTGTTATTACGAGAAAAGCATACATAAAATCAAGGATATTTTATCTTTAGAAGCTTGGCAGGAAATGTTGTTCTTGGGTGCATGAGGAAAACTGAAGACAAACATTTTGAACATAAAAAAAAATTGCTCAGATTTAGTGACCTCTGAATAAAAAAACCTGATTGATTTAGTCAACTTAATTCTACACCCATGGCTTTGTGTTGTTGCTTATCACACATTCTCTCTTGCATTATAAAAAAGATGAATCCTTGCTTAATTAATTTTATAATGTATTAGCTGAAAGTATAATAATTATGATTTCTTCAATTCCTTTGATCATTATCTTCATTAAGTTCTAGAAATGTCTTGGATGCATGAGAAACTCCTGAACCTCCCCAGCTGTCCAGACTCCAACTAGTAGTCAGTGGACTCAGAGGAAAAACCCAAAATACCTGAACAACCCAAACCAAATCAAACCAACAGGACTTGCAATTGTTGCTAGAGACAGAGAGTCAGTAAGTTTATTTTTATTTATATATTGCCATCCATGACAAAAGGCAGATCATAGCCTATAGCCTGCTGGGGATAGTTCTCCAATCTGAATTACAGAAGATGAGGCTCATGTCCATACACAGATTAGGTACAGACATGGACCTGAACTTGCCTTTCCAACACAGCTACCTGCAACTCTTTCCTTATCCATTGTCTTCTTCTCTACATGATCCCTTGGAGTTGCCAAGACACAAATAAATGCTAAATACTGCTGCCAAATCTTTTATGAAATGAACTGTGATGTAGACAAATGCCAGCTCCTAGGGGGAAAAGTGTTTGCCACAGCTTGTGGTGCTTTTGAGGACATCAGGAAACATAAGAGAGGAGTACTAAGGTACCTCAGAAAGGCAATTATTGGTTCTGCTTGTTCCTGCTGATGAAACACTTCTACCTGAAGACAATTTATCTTTCTGAAGAAATGAAAATAGTCTATACATAACCAGTTACTAGGCATAAAAAGATTTCTTCCTGGCTATTGCAGACATCTGAGTGAAGCTGTGAAGCACAGATTTCATGAAACCATTTTATTGATTTAGAATGAAGCTTCCTTCATGTTTTATGAGCATCCCAGAAGCAATGCCAGGAGCACTCTTCACTCAGTAGTCCATGTATAAATGCAAATTAACACAGACATTCATGTTTCAAAGTTGGGAAGAACAGCATACAGAAACCACTACCATTTTTTTTTTTTTCTTCTATACATACATGGACATGAGAGGTTAATTAAAAATGCACTATTAAAGCTGACTTTGTAAGAAGAAGTCATTTAGCCCTTTGAATCAGGCCAGACCTTAGAAGCCATTTCACTTTCTCAATTGTAAAGTTCTCCATCACTAATACTTTTCCAAAATGATAAGCCATCATTCTGTTTTCAAATGCCTAGATAGATCTCTAACTCTTGACTATTTTTCCTGTTGAGATGAATAAATAAAGCAAGGTTTACTAAAGCTATCAACTGGATATCAGACAAAAATGAGCTTTCAAAGTGAAAAAAATCTACTTAAGTTTAGGCAACACTCCCCCGTCTCTCTTATTAAAAGAACAAAGGTTTCCTTTAAGTACATCAAAAAGGAGGTAAACGTAAACCCCTTAAAAAAATTAGGTACAAAAGGTATACAGAGTGACTGGGGGGATGAAAGGTAGGGTAGATCTTAGATGACATGAGGTGTGCATACAAAAGCAAGCAGGGTTGTCAGCAGGAAGAATTCAGGGGACAAAGATGTTGATAACCCAAAGAGAGCACCAGAAGAGAATTTTACTATGATAAGCTCTAGTCTGGCCCTGTGAACCTTCTGGGAACCCTGAAAGGAGCCCAGTCTGTGTGCTCTAATACTGCTTTGCAAAGTAAAGTATTGAGGGAATGGGGAGGGTTTCCAGGGTTTCCAGGAGGAAGCCCCTACTGTGAACTAAAATGCTTTTACACAGCACTGTATCCTGGATTGCAAATGGAAGAGAAATAGCAGATGTTCATCTCTCTTCCACAGAGATGACAGAGTTTGTTTACAGGTTTCTCAAAAAGTCATTGCCACATGCTTTCAATTGCCATTATGTATATTTAGTTGACATGCTCACAAAATGCAATTTAGACCTATCTCAGTGCAGAATACTAAACTCTGCTTTTCCCCCTCTGCGAAGGGTTGCGTGTGACCTGAGCACAGCGGTTCAGTAGGTGAACTTTCGGAGAGGCAACAGAGGTGGAACGCATTAGTGTCACTTAGAGAAACATCAGACATTTTGGGGTCGTTTCCATCCAACCCACAGCCAAATAGAATGCTGTGGGAATATTTCTCAACTGAAACACTTCACCAGTTCATTTCTTGGAAAAGGATTTTATTTGAAAGAATGAAACATTGCCACTGCTTAAATGGTTTGTCTCTAGGCCAAGGAACGATCTCTGTGCTGAGTGGGCACAGCACTTTACAGACTTGATGATTAAATGATAATGGCAGCATTTCAATGAAAGCAATGTTAACTGCTTATAGCAAAAGGAGAAGGGAAGATCATGCTTGAGATTCCTAAAAGATGAAAAGCATTTTGCTCATACTGCCTTTCCATTGCAGACATGAATTGAGACATCACTTAGCCTCTGTATCTTCCCACTTTTATGTTAATTTTTGTCTGCATTTCTTACTGATTTTGCTGTTTCTTGATCTCTCTTTTTATACATAGAGCCTGACAGGTGCAGATATTTTTGGAGATTTCCTAAAAGGTGAATTTCCCCAGAACTATTAACATCATGCCTGAAACAGCCAAGATATTGTTTGAGAGAATTTTTGCATCAAAATATTGCAAAAAGTGCATCTCTGAAGGAATTCACTGGGGGATCCCAAGATAGTTGCAGTTTCAATTGTTTTTCTCTTTACATTTGTATATCCACTTGAACCTGAATATCAAATCAAGTTTTAGGGAAACAAAGTAATAAATATCTGCATGAAACAGCACAAATGCTGCCTATGAAAAGCAGTGTAAATATGCATCCCTTGCATTTGCAAATAAATTCACACAAGCTCTGTGTCACACAGAGGAAGGAATGGTGGTCATAAAATCCAAAATCATATGGAAAATAAAGCCTCATTAACTTGATGTAAAAAGAGAATTTAATTTATTTTTAGAACTTTTTCAGATTAAAAAGCAGAGTATTTTTAATACTAGATATACACATTTTCAAGCTGAGGCTACCCACAAGACATTAGAAATTTTCAAAAAAATTGGGAGAACAGAAGCCAAGAGAAAGAAAGGCTGTAGCCAAGAGAAGGGAAAAATCTCTCCACAGTTATGTCACACTCCAAGGACAAAAAATGTCTAATGGTGAGACATTTGCCACCACTTCCTTCACAGTCAGCAAAACCCTCTTAAGAAAAGAGACAAACACAGAAGTGAACACAGCAGAACTCACTTTCATGCTCATATTGATAGGGTCTAGGAAAAAATTCAACAAATTTCTCTACTTTAGTCCTGGTTAGCTGAGTAATACTTTGCTGAGATCTAGGCTTCCTACAAAACCTTACAAATGCAAAGAAATAAAGATAATCGTGTGAGAATTAATAGATGACCTCAGTGATTCCTTATAAAGGCAAATAATGACTGAACTACTTGTTTATATGCAGTTTGTGATTTTACAATGCAAACGAATGTGAACTTATAGAAAAAAAGGGTTATGATGGAGCAATAAACTGACAAGGAGACTTTTTTTAGTGTTCTCATGCTGTATACAACAGGGAAATATTATATGCCCAGATTACATAGTTATTTCTAGTGCCTCCTGCCCCACCAAGTGGACTAATAGTGTTATTTTTTATCATAAATTTGTATATTTTTCTTTCAGGAATAAATGAAGTATATGTTCCCATAGCAACAAAAGTTAATTCTTTACAAATTTAAGTCTGAGCCTTTAGCACTGAATTCCATGGGAGCTTACTTTGGACATGGATCTTTGAAGTGTGCTATTATATAGGCAGTTTTAATCTGCACAGCTCAGATGGAGAGGGGTGGGAAATCAGTAATCTATACATGGCATAATATTCACATTTCTAAATGCACCATAAAATTACTTAATACTTTACCCTAAAAATCCATCATCCCCCAAAAAATCTGTTTAACATGTCTGCTTCTGCTTTTTACAAAATTTTTGTTCCAAAACGTAACAATGGTCATTAGACAGATTACAGTTTCTTCTTAGAGAGCCATGGAAAATCTGATATTCAGTGAGTTCCAGCTTTCTAACAAGAACAGCTATTAGGCATACTCAGTTTAAATAAGCAAATAAATACTCTTTCAGCAGATGAAATTAATAGGACCAGAGAAGACTTCCAAGGGCAACAGCAACAGGACTAAACCAAATGCCAACTCACGTTCTAAAACCGTAAGGAAAAACTTACTCCACTATGTCTAGGATAAAGTTCATTTAGTCAAGAATTTTAACCCTTAGTTTATATCTCCTTTTTTAAAAAAGACATTACACATCACCTCCTCCCCTCCCAAAAGGGACCTTGGTTCCTTTCCCTTTGTAGCTGAAGGTGTCCCTTCACCCTTCTCATGGGAAAGCCACCACATGATTTCTCCTCCCCAACTCATGCTTTCATTTCAAGTTTTGAAAGACTAAGTAACTTCTCTAGTACAAGTTGCTGAATGCTTAGCTGCATTTATACTGTTCTGTTACAAATTTTTAAAATAGCTCACAAAAAGGATAAAGCATTTGCTCAAAATTTAATCTAAAACTACACAATTCCGAGAATAATTTCTCTTTGTACAAAGATGAAAGGAAGGTTAAACCACACTCAGTTCCAATTTTTTGGCTATGGGAAGTCTCACTAAACTTCCACAACCAAGTAATTTTTACTGAATTCATAACAGATCAAATCCTCCCATCTCACTCTTAGAATGAGTTTTATATACAGCAGTGTAACAAAGCATTTGTATTAAAATTTCATGATTTCTCAGGAAAAGCATCTCTTATCTACCATTTGGATTGTAACACCCATCCACTCTAGGGACACCTCAAATCACTACTTTTCTATCTAATGACCTCTACACACTGATATTTGAAATATTATTGATGCTACAAAGAATTTAAGTACTTGGAAAATTATGCCCTCAAACAAGTATTCAAATAGTAGGTGAAAGTATTTGCCAAATTCTCTGGTAAGTGTGATTGCAGTTATGACCCAGAATAGTTGGACATTGGCATGTCAGTGATCAGCAACCTGGAAATTATTTTGCTTTCATTGAGACTTTTCTCCAGTTTTGCTTAGTTTGGCCCAACCAAGGAAGGAGCAGATCTGGGAACAACACAAAATCTGCAGGATAGCAGTGGATATGCTGACAGCTGCACCTTTGTGCAACCAAGACAAAATAGCCCAGTGCACAGGGGAACACTAACATGCTTCATGGAATTCTCTGAAATCAGAAAAAAATCTTATTTATTAGAAGGAAGGGAGGGAGCATAGCCTAGTCAGCACAAAATAAGCAACAAAATTCCCAGGATTCCCATTCTGATGAATTCTTTCCTCAAAAGGTGGCAAAGCACAGTATCTAAGCAAATTTACTGAACTGCAGCCCAAGTGGCCACTGCCCTTCATAAGACGCTGAGACTTTCCACAGCCACAGGAAAACACAAATTGTGCTTAATGTACCACAAATTGTGTTTAATGCAGTTCTAGAGAAGCAAAACATATCCCTTTAAGATCTTTTTATATTACATATCTCATGCCTTTAAAACAAACATCGTGCCTGAAGGCTCACCCTATGGAAAATTGACTGAGATGTTTAGAAAAGCAACTTTAGAATACAAAAATACTGATTGAATACTTTTTATTCTTTCTTGCTCTTTCTTGAGATATGAGTGTTTTCCTCTTCCTCATTCTAAGAGTACTGCATTGAAGTGGCAGCTGCTAAAAACACACATCACTCATGCCCTTGGTTTGAAACATTAGGAATGATGGGCACAGTTCTGGTCGCAAATATCTCGGTAAATCCCACCATTAATCTCATAGCAAGGCTCTAATGTTTTTTTATAAGCTATTACTTGATATGTGCTTGAATTCCAAAGACCAATATGGGTATATATGTAACATAAGCCTGGAAGACACCCAGGGTTGTTTGACTTTTAAAACTCATCACTAAGTCAGGCTTACAGAATTATGCAGTGACACCAGGACTGGTCATTGCAAACCATCAGCTGCTTTAGCTCATGCTACCATAATCTTTTTTGCACATCACAGGGCAGCAAATCCTGAAATAGGGGCTGTTATATACTGGAAGCATTTCTGAATAGCTGGTAATTTTTTAAGACCTTAAAATCAGAATAATCCATACTATTTCTCTGGTTACATTTCAGTTCCTCTGTGCCAATTAAACTTTCCAGACAAACCGCATAGAATCACAGATATATTCCTCTAAAGTCTTTTACATTTTTACTCCCTTTCCAACATTCACTCCTGAATTATGCATTTAAAGCGAACTCAGAAACTCCTTAAATATCTCATCATCTTTTATTTAGAGACAGCTTAACATGAAAAGTCCTGTTAGAAGGATTTGTTTTACATTTTTAAAGAGCAATATTTCCTTTACAGCCAAGCCTAAGAGGTCTTACTTAAAAGCAGTATTAGCTTCTTTCAGGAGTTTTTATTGGATTTGCACTAGTGGTAGTAAAAGTTGTTTCTAAATGTCTAAATCAGTAGAAATACGCCTTTTTCATCTCTGTTTGCCCCAATGCTAATATTTATTCAACCTAAAAAACAGAAAGTAATGGGGGCCCTCAAGCCCCCAACAAGGTACATAAGCATTAATTTCTATGGATTTCTTTTCCTTTCTGTATCTGATGTTTCCAAGATGATCAATATGGCAATTTCCTTCCAACCCAGAAGGCTAATTACCGCTCATTTTCAGATCCTGACAAGGCAGAAGTATTAAAGTGTTCTGAAAATAAGTCACAGATACTCATTAAAGATCCCTAAAATACAATTCTTTTCCCTTTCCTTGGGAAAATAGGCATCTCATTATGGTTTATGTGAAGAAGTTGGGTGGTAGCACCAGTGGCTGGGGTGAAAAAGCAGTGACCCAGTATTTGGCTGGAAGTGGATGGTTAAACCACTGGGAATAAATTTTGGGTTGTGTATTTATAACTGATTTCTCTTAGGTTAAAATGAGTATTCCACAGTAAATTCTTGTGGTAGGGCACATGTTCCTCCAATGCACATATTCAGGACTTTTCACAGTACTTCTTAAGAATTAAAGAGTTTACCCATGAGACTATTTCTTAGTGCCTCATAAGCGTGAATAGAAAAAAAAATTGTTCATTTCTTTTCTCAGTAAAATCATACTGAATGCACATGTTCAACACATCCTCCTTTCAAATCAGATGGCCTGTGCTAATCTGCAGATTTTTAAGAGAAATCTCTGCCACCTGTTCCTATATGTGCTAGAAATACCACATCATCCAGCATGCAAAAGCAAGTTTTTATGGCCTTCATTGTTGCAGCAACCTTAAGAGAAAGGGGTTTCCCCTGGCAGCAACTGTCTAGCATTTGGTTGGTTATCTCATTCTTAAAATAAAAAGGTGAGTGCCCTGATGGAAGAAAAAAAAGGTATCTTACAGAAGGCATTTAGCAAGGGACAGGTGAGAAGGAGGCAGGCAAGGCAAACAAAAGGAATAAAATCAGACTGTGTTTGAGAAGGAAAGAAATAAAATATTTTAATATGCCATTAAAACAAACAAACATGAAAAATAACCAACCCAAAACCTGTATATTGAATTAGTGATTTTTTACATTGTGTTTTGAATTCCCAAGGAATAAAGTTTTTAGGCTTTCCTTGAGGATCACTAACAAGAGATAGAGGGTGACTCAGCAGAGACATTCACCACTGGCAGATGAGCACTTCAGAGCATCTTAGATTCCTGGAGAGCTGCTTCTGGCACACAGGTTTTCTTTGTGTCCTGTGTTTAGTTATGATGGAAAATGATCTGCTGGATTAAGTGTGCTACTGGCTCTTACAGTGCACAGATGCTGATTGCTCTGCTGTAAGGAATATTTGTTGCAGTGCTACTGAAGAAGTGTTGGCAGGTTCAGAGAGTGCTCAGGCACAGCCCAAATCCACTGGGTTTACTCTAGGAAGCAAACTAGAAATTACATTTCCAGAAAAATAATATGATGCCCAGGGTAAGAAATGCTGCCTAGCCTTTTACAACTCCCTTTTATTACTCAGATGTGTAGGCCATTAGAAAAGAAAAAAAAAAAAAGAAAAAAAAAACCCAACAATAAAAAAACCCCAAATAACAAAATTAAAGGCATGGTTTGCCAAGAAAAGTAAGGTGATCTCTGGTTTGAGATTAGCACTTGGGATCTTTCAGAGAAAAGATCTGAAAAATGGGCAGGAGGAAAGTTTGAAGGAAAGCTCATGGGGACTGCAGGAAAAGAACACTGTTAGGGGTTTTCTCACAAGAGTATTAAAACAAATTTTCCATATCCATCTTGATTTATTCCAGCATAGATCCTTGTTCTATCTGGCATCTCAGAGGGTCCTTGATGTAGTGAGAACAACCCACATAAATAAGATGGAAATTTCATGTAACATTAACTATTTAAGACAGCATTACTCCTGTCAAAACAGGTATTTATTAGAAATGGATAAGTGGAAAGGAAATTCTTCTTTTCTACTCATTTTATCCATCTCATAATTTCTAATTAAATGGAGCCTGTATCTCAATTTCTCTGGCTTTCAGAATTAAGTAACTGCAACTCCTATGATAATCTCTTTTCTTGTCTCAAAATCCAAACCATTTAATTTGCTAAATACACTTAAGTTTGTAATAGCTAAACTGTAATTTTAAAACAGAAGTGTGGTTCTTTATTTTTTTAAATAGTGTGATCTGGGAAAAAAAAGCATATATTGGCGATTTTTTTTTAAAACTGCTTGAAACCTTTAATATCAGTCTTGCATTTCAAGAGTCAGTTGTTTCAAGAGTCCACAAGCATGTAAAGTAGGTTTGTTTTGTGGTATAGCTATTTCCTATATCATAAGATAGATTCTGCTAAAAAACAGAGCCCGCTGTTTGAAAACCACTGTATTTTAAATAGAGAGATAGCTGAAGGGAACCCTGAGAGATCAGCAGGTGTTACAGAGACGTTCTTGTGTCCTGCTATCAAAGCAGTGCCACACTCCACATCCTCATGTCAAGCAGGTTAAAAAGCAAATATCTCAAAATAGCTCCAACCTCACCAAGTGACCCAAAATCACCTTCAAACGGAATTTTTTTGTAAGATTACCATAAGTTAAACTTCCTGAAGAGTTTTTAAAAATGTTCTTGCAGCAATTTCAACAGCTTCCTTTGAAAGACCAGCCTATGTAAGGCACTTGATTTCAAAGGATTTGCATTTAAATATACATCTATTAGAGTTCTAAAAAATGCCTAACCCAACATACAAGATGATTTTACTTTTTTTTTTTTCTGGAAAACCTCCATTAATAAACCTGACTTGATACTGTTAGGAAATTACCAATATCTTTGAAAACAAAACTGGAAAGCGTTCTGTAGTAAGAATTTTTTTAAATTGCCATATAAATGTGAGTTGCAGGATCACGAGACAAAGTGGAATCCTGAATATTCTGAGTGACAGTGTTCTTACTAGTTAATAAATGTGACTCCTCTAAAGTATCTAAATGATGATCCAGTTTTGTTAAAAATACCAAATTATCAAACTAAGTAACCAGTACTTAGAGAGAATTAAAGGGTTTTTGAAGGATCCACTAGGTGATAGCTTGCCTGAAAAAAGTAAAATAGGAAATATATGTAAATTTCCCTTATAACTATTTTAGAATACATTCACCTGTTGAAAAAATATGCCCTATTTTAAGAAACAATTGGTTTTTTCTAGAAAAGGGCTGAATGGAATTACAAGTCTCAAAACTTATTAAAAAAACACAAGTAAACCCACAAAATGTGAGGGTCCCAGCACAAAAAAAAACAACAAAACAACAAACCACATTGGGTTTATACTTTTAATCAGAAGTACAAGAGTTTTGTGTTTTCCAGTGAGGCAGGATCAGCATGTTTTACAGCCAAGAATGTACAGAGCTCCCATCCCTGCATCCCTCCAGGTCTGTACAGCCTCGCTGCCCTTAGAAGCTTTAGGGGCAGTTTAGTGAGCATTTTGGAGCTACTTAGCATGTTCTTTTGTGCAGAAAAATTTAAAATTGTAAAATTAAAAACTGCTAATCACCTCCACAAAGATGTATAGAAAACAAAAAGCTAAACAGCTTTTCTTTGAATGAAACCACTGGGCACATCCATTTGCAGCCAGACCTTCAATCCCAGCACAGCAGAACACAGCCTAAGGCACGAGGCTGACTGCAGTAGGGCCTTCTTAATCCTTACAGTCATATTCCCTTGGGGAGCAGGAGATATTTTATATATATATTTTATATACAATGATAAACACCATCAACACCAGTTGCCTGACTTTGTGAACCACTTCTCAGTGGCACCAAACACACTGAGAGCACTTTAAAACACCCTCCCTAAACCACTGGTCTTCAGGCCAAAGGGAAATGGGGAACATGGCCAGAACAGACATCTACTGAACACTGAGGAAGTTGTCCCTTTTGACTTGCTGGAAAACAAGTTATTCTAAAAAGGAAGCCATGCTAAACTGGCTTGAGAACGTTTTGAAACTAATGGAAGAAGAGATTACTTCAAGAGAATGCACACCATGTGATAGTTTTCCAGTAATTAAAAGAAAAAAAGAAAAATTCAATGTGTACATAAGTGAATATAAAGTATGAAAATCTAAGCCAATGATACCTATAGGAAGGTAAAGCTCATCACCAGTACTGTTATAATTCCAGAGACTATGAATTGTTGTTCAGAACAAGTTGTCTAGGCTAACCCAATCTCCATCTGGTCAGGATGGCTGGATTTTAGCTTAAATTATTCCCAGCTGGCATCTGATCATCCACTGTGTCCAGAGAGAGAGCCTGCATGTTGCTGCTTCTCAGCACACCAAGATGTGAGGACCAGCCTCGTGAACCCCACGTCACCCGACCCCCATGGGGACCTTGGGTAAGCAGCAAGGCTCTCCCCATGCCCAGTTAATAAGGTTTATATAATTAATGCAAAACAGCTGTGGATGAATTAATTCTCAGACTAAATTTGAAAGGTTGAAATACTCTTCTGCACTTTCCCAGTCTTCTTTACTATCGTGGTTTAACCCCAGCCAGCAGCCAAGCCCCACACAGCCACGGGCTCACTCCCACATCAGTAGGATAGGGGAGGGGTTCAGAAGAGTAAAATAACTCATGGGTTGAGATCAAGGCAGTTTAACAGGGAAAATAAAAGCCATGCACACACAAGCAAAGCAGAACAAGGAATTCATTCACTGTGTCCCATGGGCAGGCAGGTGTTCAGCCATCACCAGGAGCACAAGGCTCCATCATACAAAACAGCAATTTGGGAAGGCAAAGGGCATCACTGCAAATGTGCCCCCCTTCCTCCCACTTTATAAACTGAGCCTGATGCCACATGGTCTGGAATATCCCTTTGGTCAGTTTGGATGACGTGTCCTGGTTGTCTCCTCCCAACCTCCAGTGTGGCACTATGACAAGCAGAGAAGGCCTTGGCTCTGTGCAAGCCCTGCTCAGCAATAATAGAAACATCCCTATATTATCAACCCTCTTTCCAGCACAAATCCAAAACACAGCCCTATACAAACCACTGGGAAGAAAATAAATTTACCCCAGGAAAAGCCAGCTGGGGAAGGGAAAAAACAAAACAAAACAAAAAACCAAGAAAAAACCAAAGCAGAGAAAAAGTAAAAATAAAAGAAAGTGTTAAAGAAATTCTGCCACCTTGTCCACTTTTTGTGTGCAAGGTTCCCAAAAACAACACTATGAGATATGAATTATTTCACAGTTGTTTTCACCATGTTGAATAGTGCTGGGTTTGCATTCAAAATACAACAGCTACAAGTGAACTTGAACTGATTTTTTTTTTGTGCTCTGCAGTAAAATTTGCCATAAATAATAAAAAACCAAATCCTTTTCCCAAACCTTCAGTAGAAAAAAGAAAATATCAGTAAACTTTTTACTGTCAGTAAAAGTCTGAACAATTAGTGGTATCTGTTTATTCCTCTTAATTTAGCAGAACAATAACAACAAAATCACTTTATTACCCATACATTTTCCTAGTAAAACAGGCATTGTTTCAAACCATACATTTAAAAGGTTTAACACACTTTTGGCAAGCATATGGGCTCTGATTGTCAAACATATGCCATAAATTCATAGGCAGAGTCAGGGCAAATCATTTGACCTTCTTGTGGCTCAGACAATCCAGCTGTAAAATTAGATGAAAGCAGAACTGAAAAACAGATGCTGCAGCATCCAATTTGAGCTTTCTTGAGCAAATAACATCTTAAGAGAGCAGAGTTAATGTCTTGTATTAACTGCAATATTTTATTTGATGCTTATCGGCACAACCTGTAAATTAAAATAAAAACCTGAAAAACTTTGCAAGCCTGCTCTATGTATTACACTGAATTTCCAAATTTATGAATTATTTAAGTGTTTCCAAAGACAGGCAGTAGCTACCTAGAGAACTGAGCCTACTGGTCCTTTGGCAAGGAAGGTTTGCCTGGAGTGAGTTGGGTACCACAGTCCAAACCATCTGTCACATCCACTCTGGACCCTCAAGAGATTAGAGTGGCATCCAAAGAGAAGTCCAGGCCAAAGAACTTGACACATCCATGGGTTTAGCTCATTTTCAGGCAGTCAGCCACCCCCAGGAGCTCTACCTGGAATTTGAAATTCTTTTTCCCTCTTACCAACTCATAGGGAAATCTACTTTTGGCTCATATCTGGGCTGCCAGCTTCTGCTGGGTTCCAGTGTGTGGGCAGCTGATAAGAGTGTTCTGCAATGCCCTATCCCAACAGCTCTGCCTTCCCTGCTAGGAGGAATCCATCACACCTATGCTGTCACTGCAGCTGTGCAATCACAGCTGGTGGAGCTCCTAAAAATCTTAAAACCACAGTTTGCTCCAGGCTGGAAGGCAGAAGGGGAAGTTGCAGACACCCACAGGAGAATATGAGTTGCCACTTTGTCTATTTGGGACTTTCCAAGTTTGCATTGAAAAAATATTTCAAAATCCTGAAAGAAATTTAAAAAAGAAAAAAAACCAAAACCCCACCAGAATTCCACCAGAATACACATCCCACAAGTCAAGTTTGCTTACTCATGTTTGAACTTGGAAATAAACACTACTCCTAGTTCAAAGGCAAATGATGAAACATGCCTGAATTTGCACCTTGTCTGTTGACCTCACTTTTTGGAGGTGGAAAGGTGGAAAAACTCTATTTGGATTATTTTCAAGAACATCATTTGGAACAAGAAAATAAAGAAAAAACTCTAAGTTTCACCTAAGAAAGAGAGAAATTAATGTGTTGCATGTTTTTTTTCCCCTATCCTTTTCCATCTCTTGACTATATAAAGAGCTCAATGAGTTGAGCCAGCCTGAAACCATGTTGGCTTCACCTCCTTTTCCAAAGCAGAAATTACACCCTGCTCAGTAAATGCCTTCCTCTACTGGGAACCAAGTAACCATAAACCAGGTTCTGATGATGCTGTAGCTATTTCAAAGCCCTAAGTACCACAAAGTCCTCACTGATGACTCTAGGTTTTAAGTATTAAGTATTAATTAAGTACAACAGAGCAAGAACACTAAAAAAAAAAATTAATTTATATTTTAGTAATGCTGTCCAACTGTGCCAGCAGGTGTAGTTTTCATTACAAATAATAAGGAAATGCTAATAATTACTGTACTATATTTTTGGTGACAGCAAAGAAAATAAATTCTTCCTAAATATGTTAACCCTGTTTTTGCCCTACAGTAATAAAGCTCATGGAAATACATTTCTATTATAAACACTTGGTCATACCTTTGGAGCTGTTTATGAGGAAGGAGTTATTATATTAATTATCCTGTCATTCTGAAATTTAAATCATGTAGCAATATCCAGTATCATGTCCTAAGGGCACATTATATTTTCAGATAAAGATTTTTTTATTGTGTCAAAAAAAGACCCTTTATTTTAAAAAAATTTGCATAAGTTCTTGTCATTTTATCTAATTTGGTTCTTTCATGGAGCTAATCCATCACTTGGTTACTAAGATAGCTTTTGCAATTGAACACTGATTTGCCAGAGAATGTATGCATATTTTATATCTTCTTGAAAACAGAGTTTAAAGAACAGTGTGAATTCCCTGGAAGGCAAGTTGTAGAGAGATGAGGCAAAAGTCTTGGTTAATAAATGTCACAGTTTAATCAAAAAGTAAAATAAAGGGAGAAAATTGCAATTTATGTAACTAAGAAATTCCACTAGAAGGGCAAAGTACACATCCCACTTCACCATTGAGACAAAATAATGCTTTTTCTTGCCTGTTTAGATACATAAACACTCTCAAACCAACTTTATCTTCTTCACTATAAAAAAAAATCAGTTTTGATAAAATATGATCCAGTACTAGGTGTACAAAGATATTGCCTGGTGAATGAAGAAACAAAAGGATGGCATTACTTGTTTTGTAAAGAAGACAGCAGGAAGTTCACATAGGATTAAACCACACCTTAATTCCCCAGCACCTTGAGCATTGTGACTAGTTAATATTTTTATGTTTCTAGCTATCTGTAAATTTTAATTAAACATGAATGTTTCTGTCAAATGGTGAAGAACAGTCCTAAACTCTTAAATATAGGGTTAAAGGTCTCAAGTACTTCAAGAGTTCTTTAAGTAGAAGACAAGAGAATTTCATTTGCATGTAACAATATTTTCATAGTGAGGACAGCTCATTCAAATGAGAGAGACACAAGAGCAATGACATTCTACTTCACATGATCTGGAACTGCCTCTTTTTTGGAGCAATCTTGGATTCTCTGTTCCAGCTAAACCATTTCAGCCTTGATATCTCAGTTGAAATATTTATCCGGACACAGCTTGTCTGTATAAGAGTAGTTTCTCAGGAATTATTCAAAACCCTTCTTCAACAGCTTTACTCTTCCCATGAAAACAGTTTAGAGTCCATGATAGGTCCCACAGTTAAGCTATCTTTTTTGAGGGCCAAGGGACAGCTGGTAACTGAGAAGCTGAACAAAAAAGGGGTCTGCAATGGCAAAACAGGGCTGAGCTTCACCAAGCACATGTCCATAAGGCACCAAGTGGAGAGTTTGCCTGCATATTTCTCCCCATGGGACATTTCCAAAGGGCTTATATCCAAGGCAGGGGATGCCACTTGCGCTCGTGTCTCCTGGGGAAGGAGAAAAGGCAGGCTAAAAACAGATGAAGTGAATAAAGAGCAATATCCTCCTGAAAGTTTTAGGGCTTTCCTTTTTTCTGGTTGCAATCTGTTTTTACTCGAAGCCTTGCACCCAGTTATAAGGCTGTGCCTGAGAAACCGATGTGGAGCAGCTCTAGGGCCCTTGGCTTCGGCTGCATCTTGGCTGTTGGTTTACTCACAAGAACAGCAAAATCCATGCCAAAAAGAAAACTATTTAAAGACAGAATTTAAGACTCTAAAGCTGCCATGCTGAATGGATTATTGGACAATCTTTATTAGGAAGCTGTGGTCATCTACAGAGACCGTGTCCGGGTACCCCTTTTTGCCAGAGAAAGCTGAAATGGGTGATGGAGCGCATCCATACTGGGAGTGCCGTGGGTTTGCAGCATGATGGGTGTGGGTATCCCGTGTTGCTTGGAGGAGAACCAGGAAAAATCTTTTCTGTCAGCACTATTTCAGTGGGAAACATGAAGTGATTTGGTTAAAGCATGTCTCATTCCTGAAAAAGTTAGCCAGTGAGCACCAAAAAAACCCAGAAACAAAAGTAACTTTCTCCAAATCAGGAATATGTCCAAGAATGTTGATGGCTTAGGAGTGCAAGTAAGCTACAGACTTCATAGTCAAAGTCAGGGACTTTAAACAGGGCTTGGATATGCATATGAGATGAAAACATACAGGAAAAGGTGAAGAGTAAGGAAAACCTCAGAGGAATAAGTTTTGATATTATGTATAAATTCCACTAGGAACCTCTGGAAAACTTCCAGCTGAGGGGCAGAGAATATTCAAACACTTTATTTTCACATAACCAAGCTGTGTTGTTGCACAGTGTTGCATATCCATAGCTCTTTAGTCTCCTTGCTAACTTTTTAGGGAACTCATAAATTACTATTAATTCAGAAAATTAATCCCAGAATATGATGTTATACAATATTAATATCTTTTTTTTCCTATCATTTGGTTGTGTACAATATTAGAATAATTTTTTCAGCCACCAAATAAAAAGAAAAAAAACAGGCTGACTTTCAGGTCTTACAGTTCACATTGCTTTGGGTCACTTTTTTACAATGAAGGTATGACAAAAAATAAAAATAAAGTCCAAAAATCTTTATTTTCAGCTGATGGTTGATTTCCAATTATATGAATAATTAATAAAATAATTTAAAGAAAAATCAGTATAGGTTCAGAAAGTAAATGCAGATCAAAGCTGTCCTACATTAATAAAATATTGAGCTACATAATATTCCTGAACTGAGTGGGGTTTTTGTCAGGAAGATGAGTTAATTGATATTCTGACCTTTCACTCTTAGTGTTGACCTGAAGCTAGCAGGAAGGACAGTTGCTCTGGAAGGAAGTGTCTGACAAGTTGTTTAAATTTTTATTGTCTCAAACAGCCTTTTACTTTCTCAGTCAAATAGCCTGCAACAAGACTAAGCCTGTCTGCGACTACCGGCTGCACCGTGGCAATGTCAAGGACTTCCTTCATTATTTATATATATATTTTTTTGTTCAATTTGGCTGATGTTTGTTTTCCTGAGACCTGGCTGATCCCACTGGAAAGTGTTCCATTTATCCAGCTACGACAAAGTTCAGAGAGCGTGCAGGCAGGAGGGGTGGCAATCAGTCAGCAGAGGAGAGCTCTGCGCCCAATCGATAGCGCCGGTACGCGCCGACAAGCAGGATAAGCGTCATCTCCCCCATCCCCCAGTAAATGTACTCGCAAAATGTGCACTCCAGAGATGGAAATGTTATCACAGCACAGGTCAGTAAACTATTGATGGGACTAAGCTATGTCTACTGATGTACAGGGAATGATGTGTGGCAGTTTGATCTAGCAAGGGGACTAATTTGTATGCCAAACACAACTCTCTGCTCAGTGTTGTCTTTTTGGTTCACTTTACAATGCCTCAATGTCAAAGCTTCAGCAGACATGGGATCGCACTGAAGGGATGTCTGCAGCACAGGTTAAAAAAAAAAAAGAGAATTTTTTCTTGTAAATTTAAATGTTCTAAAAAATAACCTCTAGTTTATCACGCCTTAAAGTGTCAGAGCTTTCATACAGCTCTAACTTCATCTTGTGCACAAATGATGGCTTGCAATGACTAGATAGTCAAGTTTACTAATGTTCTAATTATGTCAGCGCAAATTAGATATACAGTAGTCTAAATTGCTTTGATAATGCCTGTAGGGTGACTACTAGCAATGAGAGAAATATCAGGTTAGACATTTGGGTCACAGCATGTCAACCTTTCCTAACAAAGTTGACTTTTTTCTGCTGATTTTAGTTTTGCCATAACATAAGTTTTAGATCTTAAGCTCAATTTGTCTGGGGGAGGAAAAAGGAATCAAAACCATTGGGAAAAATTTTATAGTATAACATTGTATAATGTATAATTTAATAATGTTTTCACATGCACACACATGTGTCTGGTTCTCTTTTCCTGTGCTCTGTGTAGTGCTCAGCTGTGAATAGAAACCACTTGAAACTGCAGACTTCAAGTCCACCCCACTACTGCAAGCATGCAGTGGAAGAGTGCAAGAAGAGCCTTTCTTTACAGGGACCAAGGACTAACATTTAACAAAATGGAAGCTCATATTCTTGACAGAGAAAAAATAAAAGTTATTTGGAAGTATTTCTGAGTAACTGGCCAACTCTGAATGGTTCCTGCACACTGATGAATCATGCAACAGGGGCAGCCATGGATCAAACTGTATCATGTAGGTATTATAAGGCACACCCACCATATGCCACAAGGAATTCTGCTCCAAAACCTTCTCTTCAGGGCAAAGTGATTTCACCACCCTTGTCCTCAACTAACTTATCTGCAAGTGCTACAGTCTGGAGTTCTAAAATATAGACTCTCTTCACTGTGCTTCTCTTGCATTCATGCACACGTGTTTGTAGGCATGTGTGCATGCATATGCATATACCTGTGCTCACACTGCATGCAAGCATCTTTTACTACATACTTGTGATAAATGCTAGAGAACAAAATCACTTTATTACTTAATGATATCACATTCCCACTGATTAACGAAGCTCAGCCTCTGAGACTCATTCACCTGTGTTGGCACAAAATTGAACCAGCTCTCCAAAAAGAGGTTTCTGGGGCGAGGATTTCGCTCTGTGCAAAACCACACACAATTATTGTTACTAGATCTGCTAATGACAAGACAGCAGCAGATGGTATTCTCCAGGCAGATGCAAGAGAGCTATGCCTCCTCAGCTAATAGAACATAAGCCAACTTGAAACCAGAAGTCCTGTGAAAATATAAGTGCAATCCTGAGCCTGAAATAATAAGCCTTCTGGATATTCAGCATATATCTATTTTGGCTGCACTGGGATTGTCACACAGCTTTTATAGTGTCCTGCCACTTCATCTGTGGCTAGAGAAGAGGCTGTGCCTGCTGCAGTCTCCCATATGGATATGGATGATAAAACTGTTTAGCTACACCCATGATGACAAACCAGCACTAGGATGTCATGCTACACATTGCTGACACTCCCTTGACACACATTTTCCCTCTGCCAACCAGTTGCACCCAGAAAACACCCAGGGATAATTTGAAGGACTGTCATGGATCCAGAGCCACCCTCAGCAGGCAGAAGAGACCAAGCCATTCTGTCTGGGAAGAAAGGGGACAAGGGAGGAAAGGAGGGAAATTAACCACATGGAAAAAGCTGTGCTATGCCTTTTATCTGCAGGGACAGATGACAAGATTTTCTCCATCTATTTGCTATTTAAAAGATATTTAAAGACAGGTCCTCTGAAGTCTACCTCCCAGACTCTGACAGAGAATTCAGAGAGAAATTATGAAAAATATAAAGATTCAGCAGTAAAACTATTTTCTTCCTTATAAATACAATACTTGAAGCAGTTATTTAAGTGAACACTTATATTATTATGCCACAGAAGATAAATAAGAAGCAGATATGTGAGAAAATTATATGGCCTAGCGCTTACTCCGCTCCTGGGTCCCAAATGTGCCTTATTTTGATGGTCTGGGATGTTCTTTATATACAGTTGAAACCCTTTAAAAATGAAGTAAACAGAACTAGATGTAAGGGGATAAATCAGGCCATATGGCTGTTGCGAATCACATTTTTATGAAAAACTGTCTATACTCTTGAGTTGTAGCCACTGGTTTTTAGTGATGTTTCTGTTTATCCTGTATTTTCCTTCATCTGCCCACCTTCCTTTTTTATTTTTTTATTTTTTTTTTTAGAAATACTATAGGAAAATCAAAGTAATCTTGTTTTTCTTGGAGGGTGGGCCAGGTGGTCATTGAAAGTCCCTCCCAACCCCAATCTCCCTGTGATTCGGTCTCAGCTACTCTCCTGTATAAGATAAGGTTTATAAAATGTCCTGTTGAAAAAGAAACACTTGGTAGGTTTATTGTCTTCAAACAGAGGGCTGAAAGGGACATCATGGAAAATATTTAAATGCTCTAGCCCAGACTCATGTTTTAAGGAACATGTAGAAAATAAATTCAACGGGAATATATATATATATCTTATGGAAAAAGCGGGAAACATTAAACTCAATTCAAGTAGCAGTAGGCAGAAATAACTTGTATATTATGGTAAATTTGCAGAATCATTGAAATTTAATAATAGTAAAATGACTTATTGCCAGACACCACCCTCTGAAACCCATTGCTGTGATCCAGAACATAAGTTCTTCTCTACATGCAGGCAAATGGCAACTGTGAGCCTACACAGCGTGAAGGAAATTGTGCAGATGTACTTTTGCAAGGAAAAGCTGAGGATTATGGTGGAAAGCAGAGAAGTGGCTTGCTGTGGTTCAAAGGGGTTTTTTACAATTATGTTCTTTCTGTTCTCAAACTTCTACCCACAGACCCCTTCCTCCCTACCTCACCAGACTTTCTAAAGCTCTTCTTTTATGTGGGTGCCTCATATATATGGTAGCTTACATTTGGAAACAGATTTGTGTCTTTCCCTCAGACCAGATGCAAATTTTCTCCATTTTACCATTTACTTTTATTAAAAAAAAAAAAAAAAGCAACAGAAAAAAACTAAGAAAGAGCATGTTATCAAAATAATTCTAAGAGGCTCACAGAGTGAGTTTTGTTCCAATATCCTGATAGGGAGTACAGAACAAGTCTTGATGGAGAAGGAGTTAAACATGAATTAAAAAGGCAAAATATAAGCAGAAGAAAATAAAACAAACAAACAAACTAGAAAGCAAAAAATAAATCCCCTGAACATATTGCAAAATCTATTTGGGGGAGAACAAAAAAAGAACTGAAAGTTTGAGTCTCTCTATTTGCTTCTGGAACTCAAATAATCTGAAAACTGTTTAAAAATGAATTATGCTGGATCTGTATCTTGGATCCATCTACTATACAATGACCGTATTCTGTTAAATATATAAGGGAATGCTTGTGATAAACAAGGTACTTTATCAATTTATCATCTCTGTCTTGATATGCTTCCTTAAATCACTGCAAAGTAGAGCTAGGCAGTGTGGTTACCACCACAGTTAAATTCCTTGAGGGATGGCAGGAAAGGGCTGCAGAGGAGAGAGGGAAACAACCACAACAATAAACAGTCAGAGCTCCATAATCCATGTGCTCAAAGGAGTTCTGAACCTGATGTGATTGCCCACCACTCAGTGCAAAGCAGTTATGATTGCTAAGATTTCACTGGCATTTTTTGGGAGCTAAGTGGAGCAAATTCACATCTTGCATAGGAATCACCTCAAAATAATTTCAGTGACCATTTGGTATCACACTGCTTTATGCCTCTAGTTCCATCTGTGCAGGGCATAACTGTCATAAGAAATGCACAAATACCTTCCAGGGTGAGATTTCTTGGTGTTTATTGCATAAGAGAGACATAGTTAAATTCACATTTTAATCGATACGGTTCTAATCCAGAGCTGTTGGAAGTCAGTCCAAGAGGAATTCCATATTTTGCAGGCCCTTGCATTTGGCTAAAATTTGGCCCAGCTGAGTGATTTCAGGATGCTATTCCCAGCCAGGCCATCCTACCATTCACTCCCTGCCTTTATTTTGTAATTATTAAAAGTAAAGGAAAAAATAATTATTAATATTTAAAAAAAAGAAAAAAGAAAACAGAATGAAAGCACTTTGAACCCCTAAGCACATAATCATTGATTAAATAAATATTGAATATATTGTACTTCAAAGGGAGGGAAGAAGTCACTCTGCAGAGTACCTGGTCTTTAGTTTGCTTAATGCAATGGAGAGGTGAACAGAAAACTAAAAAGAAAATAAATTAAAAGGACACAAGTTTCCTGAAATTTTCAATACCTCACAGGCTGAGGATTTGCAGTTTTTGGAGTGAATGTGATGTGGGGAGGCAGAGTAGCTTACACAAACTCCCAAGGAATTTACTGCCCAGCCAGAGTGCTGCTGTCTGACTGTACACAGATTGCTCCCGTGTCAGAAAGTGGAGTGCCTTCTATAATTAACAGATAACTCTTCTCTGATAGCATGCCAAGAAAATAATAACTTTGCTACAGCAAAATGTAAAACTCTGTCAAAAGGAGGCATCTATCTGTTTCCACAAGTCCCATGGTGATTAGTTTGGCCCTAATTAACAGCAGCTTTCTAAAGTGAGAGATAATTGCTGGCACACATAACTTAGATTTCAATAGCTAAAATGTGCAATAATGAATATTCACTTTGAAGCTTGCCTGACAGAATGCTTAGACTACAAAAAGTTAAAGTAGTACCTTGACTACAGCTGATAAATGAGATTCCTTTACTGTCCTCCGCTTTCCATCAGTATTTCAGCATTATCACTTTTAATGCTTCAGGTCTGGAGCTTTGTCTCTTAAAGTCAGAGATTTATGGCAAGTAAGAAATGTCCATATTAAAAAGGTAAAAGGAGATTCAGATTATATCCTTTTCTGACCATTATAATTAATAGCTGGATCTTCAGTTGTAACTAATTGAACGGAGGTCAGTGTGTTGCCATGGTAATATCCTAGCCAAGCAGTTTTACCCATTTTCCAGTCTACTGCCCCTTTGCATAACCACAAGTTATAAAGTGTTTTAATTGCAAGATTTGCAAATGATGCAACATCTGGGCTGCAGATTTCCATATAAAGGAAGAAGATTAATGGGATTATTAACATATCTGTGCAAACCCTTGAAGTGCTGAACATAATTACTGAACACCAGCATTTTCAGTGATCATCTGTGTGACATGTTGGAAATTCATATAACTAAGGAAGAAAATTGCAGATGTATATTTTCTCATCCTCTATGCCACTAGTAATTAGAAGAAGTGTCATTCTATTGCTGCCCTGGAATAATAGAGAAATATCTTTAGTCATTTCACCAGAACAACAATATAACTTCTTTACTCGTACTGTTGTTTCATTTGATTTGATTTGAAAACAAGTCATGTTAGTGAACCTCAAACTCAGATTAGTGATTTTGACCTCCTTGTTCCAAAAACAAACCAACAAATAGTAAACAACCCGCCTTCCACTCTCTGTATATCTAAACATACCTTTAAAAAAAATATAAGTTCCTTCTAACTAATCAAAATCAAATTACTCCCCCAAAAAATACCCCAAAATATACATGTGGGATTCTAACATCACTCAAGAATTGTGCAGGAGTTGTATGAGAATAAGATTATTTTATGAAAGGAAAAAAACCCATGAATATTTGCATACACAGGCAAAAAAATATAAATAATTTGATTACATGGTTTGAAATATCAACTATGAAGTTAGTATATTTATATCCTGACGAACTGAGGAAAGTACAAACTCGCAGTCTGGTCATTCTCCAGAGTGGCAGAAGAGCCAAGAACTCTCTTGCCAAGACAGCTCCAGATTCTGTTCCTTCTCAAAAGCAGAAGAAAACTATTTCCTCCTTTTCTCAGAACACAACAGAATGGTCATGTAAAAGGCATGGGGAGCTCCCAAAGCCATGACAAAGACAATGGCAATTAGAAGTCTCATCTAACTTTCCCCACTTTTCTTCAGCTGTTGAAGGACTCGGCAAAATTTTCAAGAGAAATCAGGTGATTCAGGATTACAAATTCCATTATTAGTTTATATAATAAAGTAATTCCAATTTAGTTTCTTAAATAATTATAATGCCTAATTTATTAAATAGTCAACTAAAACAGTATAAAATTCAAGGTACAGTCCTGCACCCAGCTTCAAGCTCTAGGTATTATGAACTCAGCTCTGTTTAAAGTATAGCTTGGGAATTTGTGTTGAAATGCAAAATTTGTTGTCTGTACATTTGTGATGGGATTACCATGTCCATTGGAAATATTTTTCCATGCTTTTTGACACTAAAACCATGGGGCCTAAGAGGAATATTTCTACCCAATTTAAACATTAGGGCTCTTAAAATATTTTCCACTCACACGAGTTTGCATAAAAATCTTCTAATACCACCTCATTACAATGCAAGTACTAGTCATTTATACTGATGTAAATTTGGAATTGCTTCTGAAAACTTTGAGGCCTCAGATCTGCTAAGCTAACATGAACTCGTCTTGTCTTGGTGTAATGTCTTTGTGAGAGACATAGAATCACCGTTCCACACATCTGCAGAACAGCCCCCTTTCCTGACCAGAGAAATCTCCCTTTGAAATGCTTCCTCGATAAAAATTACAGGATATTGTAAATTATGATTTGCCTAGATTTTCAAAAGGAATAACTCAACAACTTCTGGGCTCTACAGAATAATGAAACAATTTTGAGATTTCCGACATGCCCGCTGATGTCGATCTTAGTGATGCCTTTTGAAGATTTACCTGATATCAAAATGTGATGGATTGACTCTGGCTGGGTGCCAGGTGTCCAACAAGTCCTGTCTCTGCCTCCTCAGCTGGACAGGGGAGAGAAAATATAACCAAAGCTTTGAGGACTGGGACAATGGCAGGGAGACATTACATCAACCTCGGTAACACAGCCAAACTATAATCTTCAGAATCAGCTGATGTTTATGTGACCTAGTACAAAGTTCAGGAAGAGAAACTGGATGCAAATCATGAGAAACAAAAACATTCAATATCAATTTAACAAAGAGGAATGAAAACTACACAAGTAGCTGTAAAATTAGCACTAAAATAATTGCCAAAAGATTTAGAAGATGGATAACGTTCCAAAGAATCCTGTATGTGTGTTGTTGTGCTCACATCATGATGGGCTGTGCAGTCATGAGAAGACCCATGATGGAGGAAACTTATGCCTGTGAGCAGCCTCTGCATAATCAACACCTTTTTTTGAGCTAAAGTCTTTTATCTCACTAATGAGTTGCGCAATTCAACACAAAGCCTAAATGCTGTTGCTGTGAGTATATGAGTTTTATTTATAAGGTATTTTCAGAGACACAAGTGTTTTTAATTCTCTGTAAATAAAACAGTAAAGATGTGGTTGTATATGTCCCAAAAAAACCACAAACCCCACTTTGAATATTACCAGATAAGACATTCTCTTCCACCTCAAGGAGCCAGCCAGAATAGGTCCCAGCAGATGGGACAAATGTGGCAGATGAAAAAGACCACTACCAACAAAAGAAACCAAACTCTGAGGCATGTTTTCTTCATTGTGGTTCTCTGTGGGTGGTACAGGAACATATTGCTTCTTATACAGAACCCAAAAATATAGACCATAATTATCTTAATGATTTATTATTTCACTAGACTTTTAAATCAGAAACTCAAAACCTACTCAGAAGGCAAGAGTCCAGATCTCATCCTGATGTGCCCACAATAAAATTAATATCTCACTGAAAACATGATAGCCTGAGGATTTTCTACTTACCTCCACCACAATGTGAGGATTTTGGCAAGTTCCCCATCCTATTAATTATCAAGTCAGAAATCATTGTGGGATGTAATGAACTTTTTTATAACTAAAAGGGTTCCAGAATTAAATAAAAAGTATAAGGAAAGGAGGAAAACCAGAAAAACAGTACAAATTTCTGTGGTATACACCCCTGTATTTTGCATTTCTAACACTTGTGGAGACATCTGGAAATAATGCTTGTATGATACCTGAAGCTTGATATCTAATTATTGAAGTACCAAAAGAAGGAAAAACTCTGGGGAAAAAAAAATGGCTTAAATAGCACTCTTCAATAGTTTCCTCTTACAAAACTTTCTCTGTTCACCTGAAATGAAAGTTGATTGTAATCTTTATTTATGTGCAGTATAGGTTGTTTTACCTGTTTCAGTAAAATAAAAGAACTAGTATGGGACTATGGGTTGCAAAATGTGGAAACTGTGTATGCATGACACTGATGATCTATAAATGGTATTTTAGTACTTAAACTTGGTTTCTCATAATGCTTTTGAAAATGTTTTAAAATTACATATCATAAAATAATCCTAATTTTATGCTCTAAATGTTCTCTGGGTAAGATTATCTTTCATAGATGATTTTTTCATGTTCTCTTACAAATTTTTATTAGAGGAATAATTACAAGAAAAGGAGAATGATTAATAAAGTATCACAATTCTCCCACTGGCATTTCTGGCCTCATCAAAAGTGTCATTTTTTTGCATAATAGATTGACTCACACTTCAAGTGTGAAGCAACACTTGAAATTATCCATGCACATACTGATACATGTCCATATGTTTTTCCATCATTTCTCAAACAATAAGCCAAGGGCAAAATTCTGGTCTAGCAAACCTTCTAGAGTAATTCTTACATGTGCATTTTCCAACAAATGTTCCACATCATTGATTACCACTAGATAATAAGAGGCATACAAAGAATATCCCCAAACCACACTTACCAGCATAATGTAACATTTAAAAAAAATGCATGAGGTGTAGCAAAAAATACTAGAAAGTTAATAATTTTGCTCCCTGTGCAATTCAGATTACAGATTTTTTAAGATGTATTAAGAGCTGGTGGTTATATGCTTCACACTACTTAGCATCAATTGAAAGTGACAGGATAAAGAAATCCAACAGAAAGTGAGGCTAAAATGATTTACCCCATTACTTACTACAGCAACTTCAAAGAAGCACTAGACTTAGACTCTTAGACTCTAAGACGTGTGGAAAATAATTTTGTTGATTTATATTTATAATAGGCAAGGTGAGATATTAATGATTTAGCAATAAACATATCAAAAAGTCAATTTTAACATTCATTTACTAAAGGAACAGCCAGTAGTAGAATATAATGAAAAATCACCACTATACTCAAAACGCATTTTACTTTAAAGAAGGCTATTCAAGAGAACAGAAACAAACCAAGATTAAAATTAAATATTATATTAAAATTTCAGAACCTGGCACATACATCAGTGTCCTGTGGATTAATTGGGAAAATTCATTTACTCTTAGGAGTCCCCACAATAGATTATAACGCTTCCTTAGCCTCATTTCTCATCCTGGTATTTTTTTTTTTGAGAGAGTGTTTGCTAATTGCAGTTCACAGTTCAGCAGCCTGGCTGATGAGCACTGGTGTTCCCAGGCACAGCAAGGAAATCAGCAAGGGCCTTGAAGCACGTGCTTCCACCCAAGGCAGGATGCAGGAACCCCATTCCCAGCCACAGAAGGATTTGAAGGCAGCAGAACTACCCCATCCCCATGGCTTCTGCCTTCCCCTTCTCCCTCCCAATGCCTGCAGAACACCCAGCACCTCCTCAGTGCAGCAGCAACGAGACAGGCCACGGGGGAAGTTGAAAAACATTCTGAGGCATCACCTTCTCCCTTTCTCATATGCTTCCATTAAGGTTCTGGTTCTGCCATGTCTTCTCTGATGTCTTCATTCTCTAGGACACTCATCCCAGAAAATTCAAATTTCACCTGTGCTGGCATATAAATCTCCTAAAGCAGCATTTGCTTCATGTTCTGCAGGGTTGTGTGTTGTGTAGGAGAAAAGCTGCTGCAGGTGCCAGTTATCCTTTAGTTAAAAAAAGAGTCAAAGCAACATTAGAAAAAAAAATCTGGCAGTTTTTTGAGGGGAGTGTACACTAGGTCAGAAGTTAGAGGGACACGAAGTGAGAAGGAATCATAATGTTTAAAACTACAAAAGAAAATATGTGAGGAAAAAAAAAGACTGTCTAAAGCAAGAATGATATTTCAGGAGTATTTTTTATTTCTTTCAGCCATTTGTTCATTCCTGTCCAATTATTTCTCAAGGAAACAACCAGCTGTCAC
The DNA here is from genome assembly GCF_049639895.1 of Pseudopodoces humilis. Classification (NCBI taxonomy): domain Eukaryota; kingdom Metazoa; phylum Chordata; class Aves; order Passeriformes; family Paridae; genus Pseudopodoces; species Pseudopodoces humilis. The sequence goes on along the minus strand of NC_142201.1, from coordinate 104,640,058 downwards.
CAAAGATCATAGAATTACATAGAATTACAGACTGGTTTGGGTTTGAAGAGACCTCAAAGATCACCCACTTCCAATCTCCCTGCCATGGTCAGGGACACCTTGCACTGTCCCAGGTGCTCAGAGCCCCATCCAGCCTGGCCTTGAGCAGTTCCAGAGATGGGGCATCCCCAGCTTCTCTGGGCAACCTGTGCCTGTGCCTACACTCCCACAGTAAAGAATTTTTTCCTAAAACCTAATTTAAACCTGGGCAAAAAATACATATCTAGCAGCTGAAAGGTTCACTACTGTTCTCACATATGGGAATCTGCTCTGGTGTGCTGTTGTGAATGTTAAAAGATAAAGAAGAAACAAAAAAAAGAGAGAGAGAGAGAGATAATAAAATACCCATAAGGCTTTTGTAGTCACACCAGGATGGGCAGCAGCAATAACTTCTGAATTGCTAAGTGAAGAGAATTGTGAAATCTCTCTGGAAAGTGTTGGCTTCTTACATTTAAGACTGACTATATCTCATCTGAATAGTCATTTACTGGAAAACTGTCAGCCTTGATTCAAGATTTTCCAGAAGCTTACTCAGGTCATGTAAAATATAAGCATTCAAGCATTAAAAAAATAAAAACAAAACCAAAAAAAACCAAAAAAGAAACTAGAAAAAAAAGTCATGCTTCTCAACAAGGCCACATTATTATTATTATTATTATTAGTATTAGTATTATTATTATGGACTTCATAAAAGCAAAGTATATATATTTGAAATGTCAGAATATTGAGTTTTCTGTGCATCACTAGATAGAAATGGGTATTAGCCTTATTCATTGAAACTACCCTATATAAATCACCTTCTTACAGGAAACAGCAAAACACCCAACAAAACAGATGAAGAAAGAGGATGATACAGATCTCACTGTTACAGCTAAGAAATGCCTAATGAGTTGCTAATTTTGACCACAAAATACTGGCCTTTCCATGACCTAAGTCATTCACAATGGTGCTAAATTAATGTTTGTACTCAATGATCTTAGATGTATTTTCCTACCTTAATGATTATATGAAAATATATACCTTTACAAATACACATAATTCCTATTCTGGGTACAACTGCTCTTTTCTAGAACCCTTTTGGGAGAATCCTGAAACTTATGAAGAATATGTCCCAGATTTTCAGAAAAAAAATCCCCAAACAACACAACAAACTCACTTGACATTTACGCTTTTATTAGCATTTACACACTTACTAGAAATCCTCTATATTTTAAGTTTGTGGAACTAAAATCATCATTTTTCAAACTGCTAGATGTTTTTACTAAATTGCTGGGAGAGAGGCTATGTGCTTGCCTGGATTATCCAATCTGCTTCAGTCCCATATTCTAAAACTGGATTTATTTTGGCTAAGATGGCAGACCTGCAATGAAAACACAGAGCCCATGTATTTGGTCTAGAACAGCTACTTACTAGTCTGGGCTTTATTTAAAATCAATGGAGGCACTTTAGAGGGGTGAGTATATTGATTTTGTGCCCCTGAAAGTGCCTATTTATCCTTCTTGACTAGAAAGGAACTTTAAGCAACTAGTTCAGACAGACAGGTTGTAGACTTGTAAAATTAAGAGGAATCCCACCCAAGGCACTTAGAATCAGTCAGATTTACCATATATGTTTTCTACTCCATGGTGTATATTAAAGTTTGGTCATGCTCCTTTCCCTAAAGGTAGAGTGTAAAATTAGTTTGTTTTAAATCCCTAGTGAGACTCCTATTACAAGTAATTAAAGTTCAAGTCACAGTTGCATAAATGAAAATGAACTTTGAAAGCAGAAGAAAATTAAGTATTATTGAGAATGCAATAATCAGGCTGCTTTTAAAATTTATGACATGGAAAAGGAAAGAACTCACACCATAGTGTGGCATCAGGGGGTTGAAAATTTTAAGCAACCCTGGTTTTTGCAGATGGGAAGCTGTGTTTTTAATTCTCACATCATGCAGCTCCAAACTAGCAGTACAAAGAAATTTGACCTCAACATATTGAATACACCTGGACAGCGCAGTGCTCCCTCACAACAAATTATTTCTTAATTATTACAAAATGTCTAGGGTAGAAATTCTTATTAAAAAAAAAAAAAAAAAAAAGTCTAGATTGTTTTGTTTTTTTTTCTGATTTGGTTGTTGCTTTGTAATGTTCCTAATGATTACCCAGAAGTGCTTCTGCCAAATGGGACATCACTAGGGTTACCCTTAGCTGAAGACAGTTCTGCACTTGAGCGTGGTAATATATTATACTTTATACTGCAAAGAACATATTCTAAAAACATTGTCTTCAGCTAGAGGTTGCTTAGTCCTTTTTTGAATAAGAAGTTGTTCTTGAAAGGGGTCTTAGTGCCTTTCACTGGATGCAATTATACTAGATAACTTCCTCCTCTCTTTCTCAGACATAATTTTTAGTTACTGTCATTTGAAAGTTATTTATATACTTCTCTTCCAGTGCAGATTAAAACATTTCCATTTTAATATATTTTAAATTCAATTAAGAGGCCCATTTGAGATAGTGGTGAACACTGTCTTTTTACTCTTCACCTTGTATTACTCAAAATTTACTGAGAGAGAAAATATTGCTCTCAAGCTCTTTTCTTGCTCTCTGCTTACAGACCTCAGTCTGTAATTTAGTCACACAGAGACATCAAATAAATATTTCTCTCCACAACAGGAACCCAGATTTGATTCTAGCCATTCTATTACAGCTCAGCAGACTTGCTCATTTCACATCTGGAGGCAACTGATGGAACAACTCCATGGCAAAAAGTTCTGTTAATTCTTACAATTAAAGTTCATTGAACAGACTTAGGATCACCAAAAACTGAAAATAAGTAAATTAAAAACTTTGCTTACCATCTATTTCCTAACCTTGGTAAAAGGAAACTGCAGCTCCTATGGTGAGGTAAAGAACAGCTATTGTTGAATTTAATGGAAAAGAACAGGGGAATTGTGTTGTTAGCCATAGGAAAAGTGAACTGTGTCATATGTAGGTTTTAATATTTAATGAATCTATATGGCTGCAATCCATTATGTGACAATTTAATTATATGACAAAAAAGTTTGATAAATAATATTGTGGTAGGACATCTAATTCATTATTTAACAAAAAAAATCAATACTTCCATAACTCATATTCCTACACACATACACACACAGTCATACACACACATGCTTTTTCAAGTAGGCAAAAAATCAGACACCATAGACCATTCATTTTCTGGCCAGGACAAGTTCAAATTGAAGTTTAATCAGGCCTAGATGGGAATGGATTTTACTTTTTTAAAAACTGGTAGATCAGGAATGGTTGCTGCTAGATGGTTTTCCTCTGATAGCTTCCCAAAAGTGTTGTATAACTAGAAGGACTATCTTTTGTATTTAACAGAAAAAGATGAAATGCCAGGTTTCACTCTTCTTAATCACATAAAACTGCTGTTGAGTCAATGGGATCACTGGGGCGAGCGTCCTCAGGATTAGTGCTCAAGTTTAGACACAACATCACAATCAATAAAACAAAGGCAGTCCTCCTGAAGGGAGGATCATGGTAATGATTTACAGCAAAAGAGTCCTTTTTTCCTCCACAAAACATTCAGATAAAAGCAGTGTAAGGGGAGTCACCCTGGTGTCAGAGCGAAATTTCGACAGGAGAAAAAGAGAACGAGGATGTCAGGCAGGCAGAGCTGAGGGGGGACACCAGGCATGGGGAAAGGGACAAGGGGATGTGCACTCCAAAGTCCTTTATTCAGGAATCAAGAGAAGGGGGAAATGACTGAAGGGAGCGTGTGAAAGAAAACTGGGGATAAGGTACATGAAGAAGCTTTTTCAATCAGCATCCCTCTGACATCACTCTCTGTGGTTCAGATAATTAATTTTTTAGGAACAAATTCTTCCTCTCCTACCACTCAAAGTCTCCCCACCCTCCTGTGTGACTTATGTTCATATCTATTGGTTTGTCAAATTGTTCCTGACATTTTGCAATTCCAGCCCAAGCAGTACTCAAAGTCTCACTGTTTTCAAGTTATGGAAATTAGACCTAATTTAGTGCATCAAAATGATAGATTTAATACTTTGACCCAATTCTGCTCTACTTGCAGACCATCTTTGAACTTGAATATCAATTATTCATACTCTGGTGTTTTCAGGAAATTTGTTTCTTAAAAAATATTTTTAAAAAATTCAGCATTTTCTTACTGTTGTCCAGACAATTTATGTCAAGTAGACTACTCAAACAATTTAAGGCTGACTAGTTTGATGCTAATGCAGTGAAGTTTTTTTTTCATTCTGACAGCATTATCACTTTAACAACGACTTGTCACAGTGCTTTTGATGCTTTCTAATTTTATTAGCAAATGTAGTTGTTATCTCATACTTAATCTGGGGAGTTCATTCTCCCCTCCTGAAATTACGCAATTAATTTTTCATTATGTTGCATCTTGGCTTTTGCTACCTGGGATGGGGTTCTCTGTCAAGGGTTTGTATTTTTTTAGTAGAGGTTTGAAGAATTTGTGTCGGTCCATGTAAAAACTCTCCTCTCCTGGGGTATTCTGAAGAAACTATTCATGCTAGAAATATAAATATATATGTATATATACATACACATGCATCTCTAAACAAGCCAAGTTCCAAATACCAGGAGAGAAAAATATAACATTCATCATTCCTTGGTTCACAAATTCCAAATATAAAATTTGCTCTTCTGAAAACTGAAAACTTTGGAAATACCTAAACATACCTAAAATCATTCAGATTCTAGACATAGGTTTTTGATTTTAATATTTAATATTTCCTATTTTTAATTAGGTATTACATGTTTTCAGTTTCCTCTTGAATTCTGTGTTACAGTTTAGAATGTTGTAAATAACAGAAGAGAGAAATCATTGGAAGTTTACTGCAGGGAAACATTTACTTCATTAAGCATACTTCTGAGTACTCAAAATCAGTGTTTGCAAACAGTTTGCTCTGATTATTTCTTTCTTTTTTCATTACCTAATCTTGATCAGCTAAATTGAATGGTTCCTAGTATCTGTCTTCTCTGCAGTTTAATTAGAAACCCCAAAATTATCCAGAGACAAAAATGGTACAGAAGTTTGCCACTAATACTGTATCTTATGTCTGTAATAAAAAAGTTTATGTCTCTTTTCCATTAAAAAAAAAGGCAGGGAAGCTGTGTTTACTTGTAAACAAATAATGTTGTGTTCATGGTTTGCCAAGATGAGTAGAGTTCTGCTTCCTCTCCAATCTCATGAACAATACAGGATGTTCACATTCTCAAAAAGTTAAAATTCACTGAAGTACAAAATGTAAAAATAAAATTAAACTACGGTTTTGCAGTATGTATATAGCTTTAAAAAGGATTATTCTGAATCTCATATTAAAAGACACATTGTATGAAGTCACACATCCCATTTGCAACATCCCGACAAATACATTGCATCATACACACAACTGGATCTGCTTCCAGAACTTATTTCACACTGGTAGAAGCCATTTCCTTTTGCACCTCATCTTGCTCAAAGTAATTATCAACCATCACCTGAACACTTGTCTGCATATGTAGTAGGACATTAAAAATTAAATTAATTAGCACCTGGATAACAAGGATGAATTCCCACCCTAGACCAATGGCACAGCTGCACTGCATTCCTTAGGAGGGACAGCAGCAGTGTTCCTGTGATCCAAGTGTTAGCAGCTGATAAAGTAAGAGAAATGATAATAATTGTCATCAAGACTGCTTGGTGAATGGTATTACTAAAGGCAACAGAATTTTTTTGTTAGTACAAGAGTGAAAGCATTTTCACTTGGTAAAGGACCCCTGAAAGGAAAAGACAAGGCCAACACCTGTGTTTTCCCACATACCTCCAGTACTAATTGTATAAATTACATTTCAGAGATAATAAATGGTAAGTGACCATGGAAGTGTATCTGTTGTAAAAGACCAAAACCTGCAAAACATTAGATGCACTGTCAGACCTTTCAGAAAGTGAAAAGGCAAATTCAAATTCTCAAGTCTCTTTCCCAGGGAAGAAATTGGTCTGACCACATAAGCTTTGCTAGTGAATCAATAGTCTCAATACCAAAAATATTTACTGAATTGAGCAGAGTGAGCTAGTAGAGTTTTGTACTTACTGCTGGAGGGGAGTTCAGCCTGGCCTGAGTTCTGATCCTACTGATATACATGAAGACCCAAGGCATAAAGGCTTAAATAAGATTCCTGTGAAAATCACAGGTGATGGTAACCAAGAATGTGTGTCCAGAGCTCCATTAGGTTAAGGGTAACTCTCCTGCAAGTGGTACAAAACCCATCCTAAAAGTATTGGTGATCTGTGAAAACAAAAAAAGGGTGCTTCTTAAAGAAACCTTCCATGAAGATTTTCTGTTGCTCCTGGCTGGAATGTATACTTTGCTAGGTTTGGCTATTGGACTTGCTGATCTCCCTTGAGTTCACATCATGGATTTCATCTGGGTTTATGTACCTTCCCTTTCTCTATAGGGATATGATTGGGCCCCAACTGTTATCTCAGATATTAATAATTTGAGGTAATTTTGCATTATACTCAATATAAAAGATCCAGAAGTCATTACTGTCTGATGAAGATTTTTACTAAAAGCACATTAGGCAGAACAGAAACAAAATCCCTCCTAAAGTGTATTTCAGTAGGACCACCACTAAGCAACAGCAGCTTGGGTTGTCTTTAAATACTGATCTCTACCAAAAGAAGCTGAATTCTCTGAGACAGAGAATCTGGGAGAGGAATCTCTGTGTCCTTGCATTGGAAGGCAACGAATAGCAGAGCCTCAAAGCTTATTCCAAGGAAATGCTGATGCCTTTCTCTGCTTGATGCCACAGATGATTGGAACATATGACAAATGTTTTTAACTGTTTCTGAAGTTTTGCATTTCTGGATGACTTAGTCCCATGAGCACATCTTCGACTAATTTCTATATGAATACAAAAAAGAAACCTGTTTTTTGTATCGCTATTGTTTGCTTCTTATCAATAACTTTTGAATATTTTTTCCCTTGTTAGTTAAAAATTGTTCACCAGACCTTTTGTCTGCCTGTTCCTACACAAAGAAAATACAGGACTTTTGAAGGAGATGATCAATAAAAGACCAAATATTTAAAGTACTCTATCACATCTCTAACTGGCTAAGGACAGAGTTTTGTGGAAAACTTTCAATTTGTATGCTTATTATGTGAATATTCATTTATATTCTGAATGGACACTCTGGGTGCATTTAATTGTTTCCTAGAGTAAATATTTTTTGTGCTTAATTTGGATAAGAAGCTTAGCTGGAAAAAATTTGTTTCTATTCATCAACTTTTGAAAACAACGTCTGGTTCTAAATACACTGCAAATTTAGCAAGAATACTTTTTTTAATTTTGCTCAGTTCTGTGTCAGTGAGATGGCACCAAAGTGCAATGTACTGGTGTCTCCATCTTCAGACACTGTGGAAGTAAGGAACATATCAGTACCCAACACAAAAATAAAAGCAGCATAATAATAAAATATTAATGCTGTTCAAAGGCAGTAGCTCAAAACCATAGCTCATGTTTGATACTTCATTTAGGTTGGTCCTCAGCAATTCTCTATCATAGAAGTAGTAATAAAATTATATTAGACTTGTTTCTGTTTCTTTTTAGATTGGGAATTTAGATCTACTATCCAACAGCTAATGCTTTATTATCTCTTCTATTACTTGTCCCTTAGTGCCTTGCTCATAATTCTTCAACATGCTTTTCCATAAAGCAGAGATGGGAAGTAGCACATAGAAATATTATTTGTGTCACAAAAATGTAGCAGTGATGAAATAAAATGTAAATCTAATTAAAATTTTGCTCATGAAAATAAGACATTTTATTTAGTAATCTCTTTTAGACTTGCAGCAGGATTAGAAAGGAAGGATGCAACAGTGTTTCAATTAACACCCCTGAAATTGCACAGGACACTGGATATTTAATTTGGGCTTAAGTCTTCTGTGTGTGTCTGTCAAGCTGACCAATATGAAGGCCTTTCTCAAAAATTACTGTATGTATCAAAGTTTTAAATTATTCATATGATGAAATGAAATGATCAGCAAAACCACTGGATAATTAATGAAGTTGTCATCTTGACAAGACTAATAATAAGATTCTCCTTGGTAAATAACCAGTGATTCTTCTGCAATAGTCACAAAAGCAATTCTATTGTATGTTTTAAAGCTCATGGAATGGAAATATCAAACCTTAAAAGTAGTTAGTTGAGTTTTGCCAGTAGTTCAATGATTTTATGTGATTTCATATAATTGGTTACTACATCAGTAGGTAACTGCTAGGGATGTGAATTTACCAAGGAAAACCAGACATGATGTAATGGACATGGAAAATAATTATTTCCCTGATAATATTTTTAGAACACATATTAAGAAGAAGCAACAGCAGTAATAAGATGTGTATACCTACTAAATCTAGTACCACTGTAATATGTGGAATGATCTGTGGATTTCTTACTCTTTAATTAAAGATTCTGTTGGTTTAATCATAGAGCACTGCAGCAATAATGCTGTACTGGATAGATGGAGACAAAGGGCATTAGCGTAAGGCTACAGCAAGTCAGGTGCTTCAACACAGCTCCATCAAGCCTCATCTATATTGTTGTACCTGGGGCTCCTTCAAACCCCATCTCTACTTCTGACAGCAGTGTGCTAAATTTTGTTCACATCTTTTGTAGGACAGGCCATGAAAAGCAGTTTGCACCTGTGCAAAGAGCCCTGACAGACACAGCAGGCTAAGTGAAAATACTCCATCTTCTTATCAGCGTCTGGAGTGAGAAGTGGTGTCAGGAAAACATCTATTGAAGGTCCAAGGATGTACAACACTGTCTTTCAGGCTTTGCCTTCTTTAGTGTTTTTTCTTTCCCCTCTCTCACATGTAATAGCAAAGTATCATTTGTGTTTCTGCTTTTCTAGTACAGCTGGGTGAGTTTATCACTTTACATTGCAGTAAGGACCATGTCCCTGGAAAACCCAGGCACTTGTTCCATCCTGGCAAAAGACAGAATCTATAGACCTCAACACTGCTTATTACACCATTCCAACCTGAAAATTCTACGTTGAACTGGGCCATATGTACAGGGAGCAGTGTCTATATCTCTGTCTTTGTGAAATAAAATAAATGAGAAATGGCCCCAGTGCTCTGTTAGTTGGCTCTGGGCACATGTTTTAATATGAAATCTGGATACCATAAACCCTCTGGACATTGGCAATTCCATTTTGGTAATGAAGGCATTTGGTTGTTATAGACAGAAATGATGGGGCAGGAAAAGCATCATATTCCAAATACTTCCTAAGAAAAAAAAGGCAACCTTTTATCTGTTTTGAAGTTAGGTTGTTAAAAATGCAGCTTTATGTCTTTCTCATTAATGAAAGTCATATCAAGATTTTAACTCCCTATACTAAACCACCTAAGATAAAACTGCAGAATCTACACTGCAATCACTACAGGCACTCCAGACGCTCTCTATGCTGTCCCAGGAACATCTGCTACTTTCTTCTGGGTAAAAATATGTTGTTTGTAACTTCTTTTCTGTCTACCCAGAGGCAGTGAAGGTTTTCCATTCCTTTTTAACGCTTATGTGGCAAGTTTTGTGTCCTTTTCTAGTCCCCACCAAGAGCTGCCCCATGCTGCTCTCACTAATTGTGTGAACATTTCCAGACCCCCCTGCTCTCAGTGTGGTTTATTGATGCTCTGCACAGGAGAATACAAAGCAGACTTTTTCAATATTCACACAGAAAATTCGTAGCTCGTTACAACAAGGGAAATCCCAAACCATTTCTGAAGGAAAATCAGCTTCCAACCAAGAGTGGCTCCAACAAGGGGGATGAGGGATGGGGGAGCTGCTGCACACACGTACCAGGATTTTGGTGCCAAGCCCTGGTGCTTTGGGAATAGGGCTGGGAGCAGAGAAGCATTTAGCTTCCTACCTGGGAAGCTGCCATGGGCAGATTAACAGCTATGATCCCCCTGCACTGGGAATGAGTAATGCAGGAATTTTGTCTCTGCTTTGTGGAAAGGATCCTGTTCCTCAGATCATCAGCTCAATTTCTATTCTATCTACAAGATTCTAAAGCAACAACAATTTTATTTTTGTAAGTACATTAAAAATACTGTAGGGCACATGCATTTATGATGCTCATTATTCTGAAATCTAATTATGCAAACACAGTACAATGCACTTTGAGGGAGGTAAACCTCGATGGCAACATCACTGTATCACCTTCTTAGGGGATGTCAGGCCATCTAATTGTAGTGGAGAAACAGTTAAATAAACTTTTGCTTGGGCATTTCTTTAAGTTTATTAGTGAAAACATATTCCAAGCATGTACATTAAACATGGCAACTTGGCATTGCATGGGCAAATCTGGTTCTATATCATTTGGATCCCAGATTTTACATTTTATACTCCACTCTCACAAAAAGCCAAAGGCATGTTTTTGTCAACTGAGAAGGAGTGATATTCTGGGAGACAGGCAGCAGAGAATGCATAGCTGGCTGATTTTATTTGGAAGTAGATTGCAAGGATTAGGTTGTGGGGTTTGATTTTTTTACAAAGAGCTGAGGGCTAACAAAACCCACCATTTCAAGTTTTCTGTATTTCTTACACAAAGTAATAGTTTCCTGATTGCCATGAGACAGCACACTAAAGTGTGAAAACACTGTAGCAGCTGTGGTGGTGGCAACACATGTCATTTCTGTGCATAGGCTGAGATTTTTCTCATGAGACTCTTAAATAGATGCAATGAAGCATTCAATACACACAGTTAATATCTACCAGTAATTCCTGCATGTGTTTGTGTGCTATACTGGCAATATCTGGAGTGACTGCCAGCTTTTACAAATAAAAGATAGGTATGACAATATCCTGCTAGGATTGAAATATATCCCAGTCAAAACAGAAGGCCTGATTTTGTTTCTGTGGTCTTTGTTTGGCATTCCTTATGGAGAAAGTAATTAATACAACGAGGCAGGAGGAGGACAGTCTCGTGGGATACACAATCCTTTTGTAAGTTGATTCAATTATTTTTTTTCCTAGCTATAATTCTTCAGTGAATGCTCCACCTTCTCTTCCTTGTGTTTTTATTAACTTAAAGAAAGAAAAAAAAAGAAGAATGAAGTAAAATTACAATGACACTGCCAGTGTGTCTGTAAACTTCATGCTGAAAATTCATCCTTCTGTGCATTAAGTGAATTCCTTCTGGAAAAGGGCAGCTGATCCTAGACATTATTCAGCAAGCTCCATTTGTATGTTCTTTCACTGGAACACACGCTAGTGAGACGGATGATTAAAATCTTACAAACCCTAGAGCTGTCCCCAGACTCAAACTCTGCTTTTGTTCTGCAGCTTTCAGAGCATTTCAGAACTAAATCAAAACAGTTGTGGCAGAAAAAAATGGAACTGTGTGCTGAGTGCCATCCTCTCTTAAAAATGGTGAAAGAAGGGATGCAGGGTGAACACAGGCCTCAGAGCTCATCTAAAATCTCCAGGAGTAACCATGTCACTGACCTCAGCATGTGCTCTAGCATCACATTTTTTACCACTTTTAGGAATCTAAGGTAACCTCTACTATGTGCCAAACCCATCTCTGGTTTTAAAAAAATCATGTATAGCGTCTAAATTGATGAATAATTGAAACCTTTATCCCTTAAATTTCTCAGAGAATGTTCTGCCTACTGCTATATTCTCATGCTGCAACTTCACTGGTCCCACTTGAGCCAATAATATATTTGACTTCAGCTGATTTTAAACAGATATAAAATTATTGCTGGCTTGACTTTATACGTGTCACCATGTATTTCAATCTACTATGCAGATAATATTAAATATTATATTTCATTGTCTTAAATAATTCAATAGAAATATTATGATTTTTTGTCATGCCTTTTTTGGTGTTTTGTGGGATTTTTTTCTTTTTTTTGAGAAAGAAGTATTCAAACTTTTCAATTAAAAAAAAAAGCAGCAAATGTCTAAGATACTTTTCCTGCACCCAAGGGCATACTTGTAACTGCTAAATCTAAAAATAATGTTCTGTAATGGGAAAGAACTGTCATTTTTCTGATTTAAATTTATAAAAATCCACATAATAGGAATGCTTATAATGTTAAATTGGCACTGTTCCATTCACTACAAAGGATAAGGACACCTTGATCACACTTTTATTACCCTCTGTAGCTTTGTGTATTTCATATCAGTGAAAAAAAAAACAGATATCAAACAAACAACCAAGTGTTGGTGGTCATACTCCAGAAAACAGTAGTTAAGTGTTTTAATAAACTGCTTTAATATTCAGCATCAATCTTTGGAACTGGGCCCACACAACAGAATCTTGTGTGTCTGATTTGTGAACCTGCAAAATCAGGAAAGCTCTGAGCACAGTGATGTGCAAGGCTGCTTTGGGCTGCAAGTCTTAAGCATTCCTTGGTAATATCTCAATGAATACTGGCTTTGTAGCCACACTTATTTAATAAAAAATGCACTTTTATTATCTAGCATGTCTGCAAACCATCTGTGAACTGATGGGGTCTATTGAAACAAAAAAAAAGACAGAGGGAAAACTGAGCTGTCTAAGAAAGCCCATTTTGAAAAGCCATAAAAAAAAATAGGCCAAATTTTGGTTCTCTCTGATTTTTTGATCTTGAGAAGCTTCATTGGTTTCAGTGGAGCCACACTGATTTTCATCTGCTACATATCCATTCCTTAGCACATGCAAAACTTCTGTTATTTCTCTGCATTTCTCTCTTATAAAGCTGAAAAAGATTATAAAAAAATCCAAACCAAACACCAATCCTCTCAAAGCCACTGAAATTGAAAATACTACTTTACCTTAAATCTGTTTATCTTTAAAATATAAATTCTACTTTTAAGTTTTAAAATATGGTTGGATTTGTATAACCATATATCTGCCTAGAATGTTGTTTTAATATTTTGCTGTTATTTGCAGATGAATCTCAGTAACGAAAAGGAACTCACTAAAGTCTGGAATTTTACCTATTCACTTTCTGAGGTTTAGTGGGCAGCTGCAAGATAAAATAATGTTCTTTCTTGGCACTTCAGTCTTGGAAGAAAATAAAACATTTCAATGTAAAGATGCCAACGCATACATCACAACGAAAACTAATAGTGATTTTGTAATCATTCTGTCTATTTTATTGGCATGCTACATTTCTGAGGGGTTTGTGAGGAATGCAACTCAATGACAAACTGAGCTCTGTCTATGAAAAATCAATTATTTTGATTGGATTTTTAAAAGGCATTTCAATACGGTACCGATTGCACATCACTTACGAGGCTTGAAACGCACCAGAGCACAACATTTCCCATTTAGCAAGCCAAGAAAGTATCTTAGGCACTGTAGAAAAGTATTTCATGCATTTGCAAACACAGCTTTCAGGTGGAACAAAGAGCATGCTTGATCTGGCTCACAGCCACCCTTCCTGGAAGGGCCTTCCCTGAACATCCACATCACCCAGAGCCCACATGAGTTCCCAAATCATAATTCTGCACAAGATGCATAGGTGTTAATTTCCCTGTCAGCTGCCCTACTGAAATAATTTATCATTCAAAGACATTTTTTACTGGCATACATCAGACATGACCCATTGAAGTTTTTGCAAGAACAAGATCAAGGTGTAAATAGTTTGCAGATGGATACATTTTGGTTTTGACAGGGATTTTAAAATTAAAGGTAAACTGAGTCAAAAAAGGTAGAGAGGGCAAATGAAGGTCAAGTTCTGAAATACCCAGTTTAAAGTATATATAAGAACTGAAACAAGATGTCATAGACAGTATTTGATAGTCAATAAAGGATTACCATTCAGGTTCTTCAGTTTACTGTCTCCAGCTCCTATATCCACTATTCATGTTAGTGGAATAAAACTTGCAAGTATTAAAATATATGTAAATGGCGCCTTTTTTTTTTCTTAGGTATTGAAGTTCACATTTTCAAGTTCACTGTAATCATTTCAAGAAGGCAGTTACTGAAAGAATAGATTTTCACACTGATAGAAGCCCTTAGAGACTTAAAAAATGCCAAGGCACTGGAAGGCTCAACAGAACTGCTGGAACCTGGCTTGTGTGGAAAACTTTCAGAACAAAGTCCCATCCCCTGTTATTGCAGGTGGCCGTCTCATAGAATCTGTTTAAAAATAGGATTAATCTCCATTTTAAAACTAATTAACTTTTTACCCCCGTGACTCCCAGTGGGAGACTATTTTCCAGCATCTCATGACTCTGCCACTTAAAAACTTCTTTATTTTCAACATACATTTATCTGCGACCATTTTCTACCTGACAACTTCTCTAGTGATATTTTCCCTGAGCTCTTTTCCCATTTTCCCCATTTTTTTTTTCCTGTTGAGGCAGTTATAGAGAGCAAGTGTAAAGGCTCCTTTTTTTTTAATTTTTCACATTTTGTTTAAGACAATATCCTTCATCTTCTCCTCTTACAGTATTTGTGATCCCTAGTTACTATAGTAGCTTTACTTTGCATCTCTCCTAGTCTAAGTTTTCTGAACCTGGGTGAGGAGGACTGCACACTGTGTTTCAGTGAGAACCCACTATTGTCCTGCATGATGTCAGAAATTCCTCTCTCTATTAGTAATATAATAAAAGTCACATCCTGGGGTCTCATTCTCAGGGCTACATCATTTTGATAGTTCAAATATCCTGGTGTTGCTCAGAGGAGCCAAAAAGTTCTCTTCCTCAGATGTTTTCTTCTTATCACAGATCATGAAGGTCTTTCCATGTAATAACTTTGTCAACAGCAAAACTTGCCAGTACATTCTTATTTTTAATACTGGTAATATTGAGTAATGTTGATCCTAACTCCCAAAGAATCCTGCTAATGAATGTACGATTTTTCTAATTTACCCATTATTATTTGGCTTTCATTTAGTTTCTAACTGTTTTACAGTTGCTCTGCTAAACCCCTATCTTCTCATGCTTCACTAATTACTTCATATCAAATGCTTTAGTGAATCCAAATAAAGCATGCACTAGAACTCCATTTATAAAATCATTTCGTATAACACATTTATACCACTTTTACAATCTTTTCCCCTTAACGTTTTGTATTTCATGTATTTTAATCTCAGTTTGTTCCAGAACCTTAACTACACTGTTATGCAACCAGCAGGCCTGTTTGCTTTCATGTGTCTCCTGTTGAGACCTTGGTTTTTCATGGTTCATCTGTTTGCAGAAGTTAATTTCCTTCAATTTTCAAACTTTGTCACTCTGAAAATATTTATTCTAAAATTTAACTTTGGCTGAATGAAATAATGACTGCTCAATTAGATACCGCTGTGGCCACAGTTACAGAAAGTCAAATATTTTAAAAGTACAACATATAGGACAGATCAATAATTTAAGTGAAGAAATCTGGAGGCTGCCACTTGCAAGCTTAACTGTGTTACCACTTCTTTTAATAGCAGCAGGATAAAATGTATTTCAGGAAGGTCAAGATATTTTACAGATGTATTAGAATTAAATGTTTCCCAATATTTATCTGATTAGTAACACTACAGATGATTCATATCTATATTCAGATCTGTCCTCTGAGAAGCACCAAAAACTTTCCTGCCATTGTGCTTCCCCAAAGCAATCTTGATCTTAAAGTGCTTCTATTTTATTCACCTTTCCCATTACTCCACAGTCAATAACGATGTAGGCTTTTTTAGTCAAGCACATTTCTTCATTTCTGTCTTCTTTAACAGCACATGAGACTTGATTTTCCCCAAAACAACCCTACCATGCAACACTGACTTTTTCTGGCCATCAGAGCTGGAAACTCTTCTTGCAACAAACACAACCCGGCTAAGCTCCATTGCTTGAGGATTTCTGCCTTTTACTTTGCCCCTGTTCTTTTACTGCTTACCATGGGAGGACCAGACACCAACTAAAATAGTGCAAAGACAAACAAGAAAGACAAGCCCCCATTCTCAGCAGGTCCCAGCCACAAGTTCACTCACAGTACAGACAGAGCAGTCCTTCAACACAAAGCTGACCTCACACTTCTGGTCCCACCTGAAATCCTGCATCCTAGGTTCAAGTTTTGGCCTTTTGTCTTTTAGGCTTTGATCAGAACATAATACATTTTTCTGATTCATTTTTCTAGAGGAAATAGAGCACTACAACTCTCTGTTTTATTTATCCAGCTAGTGATCTAGTAAATTTAGTACTTTATTTTATCTCTTACACTCACTTTCTCTTGCATCCTAAACTGGATGCAGAGATTATGCAATCACTGTTGAATTCCTCATTCCTTAAATTAAAGGGTGCTTTTATCAACATCACAGAATTTGACAGTATTGCTGTTTTTGGACAGCCATCAGAAATTATCAGTTTAATCAGAGATTAAGAGAACTATCTAGTAAGAGAATATAGTGCCATTGGGATTTACCAGTGAGAATTAATTATATTACAAATTGTTTCAAATGACATTGGGAGTCCTAAACTTTATATTTCTATGTTGAAAAAAAACCCATAGTAACATCAAAATATTATATTCTAAAAAATTCTCAAGTGAATAAGAGGAAATATCAAGCTCAGAAATATGTTAAAAGCAAATCTTCAGGAAAAAACCTATTAGGAGTGACCGTGTCTGAAAGTTACATTCCAAATGACCTCTGGAGGATGTGTGCTGCTCAAAACAGAGTTAAGTACATGCCATCTAGCAAATGGAACCATTACAGAGAGACATTACACATACAGTGACACAGAAACATATTGGTTGCTAATTCCACACCCCTATTTATAGCTCCAGAGGTGAGAAGATCTCCCGTGCAGAGTAAATGTGCCTCGTCTTTGTTGAGTGTAGTGAGGACCTCTCATGTTCCATATGGATGTGGGAATGGCTCCCACAAAGACATCCCCATTGCTGGTACCCAGCTTTTCACTGATCTTCTCAGGAGTGCCTTAGCAGCACTAATGTGGGTGGCAGGAATGCATTCTGCCAAGCATCTTCCAAGGAAGGAAAAGTGAGCTGTTCCAGGACTGTATCATTTAACTTTGTCTACATTTCCCAGCCGCAGGATTTGTTCAACAGGTGCCCAGTGACACACTTTGCTGTGCAGTCAATACGACCTTATCTTAAACTGCTTTGGAAAGGGAGTGCACTTCTATCTTTGAAGTGTCTTGGAAAACACAAATACAAGTACTAAAACTTCCTTATAATTATGCAATTGTGATGGAAAATGGAAAGAAAGTCTGGACTTTGTCACTGAAACTGGTTTGCTTGATATATTTGGAAAATAAACAGTGGCTACACAGACCACTGTTCTCCCAAGAAGTAAACTTATAGTCAAGAATAAATTGCATATTTGCGGAGATTTTCCCTCAGTAGGCTTGCCTCCACATCTCCTCTGGGCACTGCAGTATTCGGGGTTGGTGTGAAGATCACGTAGCTTGTCTGTTTTCACAGCCTCTTGCTCATCCCAGTACACACCCAGATTGTGAACTGGCTCTCAACTCTTAAGGGGAGCAGAAATGTCACATTATCTGTAAGGATGACTGAGACATTTGTGGTGCAACCTGCATTCCAGAGGATCCTTGTTAAAGGAGAAAGGCATTTATTCGGTGCCGTTCACTATTCACATGTACTGCAAAGTGGCTAAAGTAATGATGTTATAAATATTGTGCTCATGTATTCAGGCCATGTTATAAAGGGAAACCATTTTAAGCTATTAGATAAAAAAAAAAAAAAAAAAGAAAAGGAGAAAATATTTAAACTGGTGTTGATTACGGTAAAATTAAGATGGAGTGATGAAAAAGGGATGATGGCCGGATCATTTTATGGATAGATTTTGTTCTGCTTTCCTGAATGTTAATTCTAAAATAATATATTTGTTACAGACTACTTCTATTCACATACTTAATTAGAGCACCAATTAAAGTGTGCTGTGGAAAACACTGTGGAAAATGCACCCTCTACTGGCTCCTAAAAACACGTTATTGAATAGAAGTTTGGAACTTTTCTAAACTATCTTAGAAAATATGCCTAGAAGCAGAAAATTAATGACTTCACTTACAAAAATGTGGTTCCTTGTAAAAGAGCAGCTAAAGATGTTTTACATACTAGAATTTAGGAAAAGACACAAGCTATATGAATGTATCTTAGGAATATAAAGTACACTGTTTTAATGAAGAATAAGCATATTTGTGCAAAATAATACCTTACACACGTCTTATTGTGAATACAGCATAATGAGAATGGCCATGAGAATAGATTGGTAAGAGAAATGCTTCCTGTATATGATAGACAACAAACTTATCATTGATTCAGCAACCCTGAAGAGAGTAGGACAGGATTATATAGCTAAAAGAGAAAACTAAGTGGGTTTGAAGAAAATCAAGCAATCACTGATTTTGCTTCCTAAAATACAGAGGTATGACCTGTCTACACTTTCCTATTTCAGCAGGAAAACACAATTTCTACAGGTAGTACAGATCTAGTTTTCTCCCCAGCCTATTGTAAATTGGGATAACTGAGTTAATTTCATTCCCTGATGTCATAAAGAGGAGAGCCAGGTGTACCCATGGCACGGAGTAACAGATTTTTCTGTAGCAGTAGGTTCATGTGTTCACTGCCTGCCTATTTTCTACCACAGTGCAGGCACATTCTGAAATCCACAGGCAATGTGCAGCCACATGAGATATTTCCCTCTCCAGCTGGTCACCTTGGCACAGAGGGGACAACTTTTGTAACCAAACAGCAATTCTGCTTAAAGGAATACTCCAACTCCAGTGGAAATTTTATTTTTCAAAGAGCCCTGGGGTTTATCCCGAAGTAACTCCTTCTACCTACCAACTTGTGGCTAAGAAAGGACGACAAGAGGAATCCTTGAGACATGAAAAACCCTGCTGAGACACAGAGGCAGACTGACTGATGTCACTCTGGAGAGCTGTCACATTACCAGGGTACCCTCCTCAATGGGCTGTGCAGCTGAAGATGCTGTCTAATGATGTGTTACCACGTAATGATAATGGTCTTCATGGAGCTTCTCTTTAATGATGTGTGTTACTTTTATAATGATAATGGTCTTCTTGGAGACAGACTATAACTTTAATCTCACAACCCCACTGAGGAGGTTATACTCAAAGCATTACAACTCTTGTCCATGACCTCTGTGAGCAGCCTGCTCATCTGTGAGTAGTCATCAGAAAGAGCCTTCAAATAGAAAAGATAAAATTTAAGTGAGAAGGCACAAGCCTTACTTGATTATGGGGAAAATATTCCACAAAAAAAGATTAATATTTATATACTTATATTTATATATGATTTATATGCTACTTTTATACATTATATATATATACACAAAATAATTATATTTTATACATTATATATACACACAAAATAATTTAGCTTTCCTCCACTAGGGTTGATCCTTTTACTTCAAAAAGTACTTAAGGAATATTATATTTCTTTTTACAGCACCAACATGTCATAGTTTTCAGCTGGCAGATGAGAGCAAATTGATGTGAGCATCACTGGAAACTTGATATTTTGTTTGTTGGAAAATCATGGAGTGACACAAGAGATCTTTTGCGCTGATTTCTCTCCTCCAATGCTCAGTGAACATTTTGGCCAGATGTGGAGGGAGACTCAATAGTTCCCAGTACTTTTTGTAGATTCCTAGTCTCAAAAAGAACAACATAATTGTAATTAGCAGAACTTTTGGGCAGTATGATAATAAGAAAGGTTGCATAGTCCACAAAGACTTCCAAGTGTGTTTAACTTGACATGATGCATGTCCTATCATTATTTTTTAAATTAAAAGAAAAAAAAAAATCCAGCTCAAACACAACCCCGCTCCCAAGCCTACAAACAAAAAAACCCAACATTCAAGTCACAACAGTTAATTAGATGGAAGATAAAGCCTTGCAACTGAGATTTTTTTTAAAATCCAGCATCAGGACTGACACTGAAACCTACCCATTTTCACTACAGTCAAATTTGTATCTTCTAATGTTTGTGTCTTCCCTCCAACATAAAACTGAAAAATTATGTCAGTATCCGAAAGAATATCACAGAATTTCTGTACCAACCATATAGAGGAAAAACCCCTGGACAATGTACTTAAAATAAACACCCTGTAGTAAATAAGAAGTGACCTTAATTCCTGTGTCTAACACATTTCTGAAATAGAGTGGTCATCTAATCATGCATTATTTCAGTTCCATGATAATATTTCTCTAACAAAAATATCCTGATGGTTCCTTCAATATGCATAAGTGTCAATGGAAATTATACAGGTAATCTAATAGATCCCTAACAGTTCAGCCAAGACAGTATTACAATGTGGACATGCTTTTCATATTTTAAATATGTTTATTCAAAATAAACTGCATATCTAATTATTAAAAAACATATAATTTTCCCTTTTGCTCTATAGGAAATATAATACAATATATTTTATGAAAAAAGAAAATATATGTTTCCCTTGAAAATAGATACTGCAGTATGCTTTCATAAGAAACTAAAAAGACAGACACTGGAAACCAATGAAATGGGCAAAGATTCCATCACTAGCCTAGGTACTGTAAGAATTTTTCAAGCTAAACCAAAATAAATTTGGCATCAGTGAACATCTGTTCCATATTCAGTGTAAGTCCTTCTCTTAGTTTAATTGGATAAGATTAATTTCACTTAAATTTCTACTCAAGTGACAAAGACAACTACACCTAAGTTAGTCATCAATGTCAGCTCCATCCTTTTATTTATCTTCCTTTCTTTTTGTCTGTTTAAACTTTCTGCATCTAAAATATAGTCTTTAGCATACACTAACAACTTTAATGTAACAACTGTGTCAGAAAAAAGAAAAAACCCCACAACTAACTCAATCAATGAAAAAACCCAGAGATCCTCACTCTTTTAAAAATTAAACTGTTTCACTCATGACAAATTCGCTTGAAACCTTAATTTCTTTCCTGTTGATACATAAAATCAAGTGAGAGGCTAAAATATTCTGTATATGGGACAGATATAACCAGATATAGCCTTAAGACTGCCTAAAGACTGTATATCTGACTGTCAGAAAAGCAATAGTAATATCTGTAAACTGATAAAATTTAATCAATAATTATTGACAAAGAACTGTGTATGATTTAATTTTGCTTATTCACTCTTCAGGATTTAATAACACGATTTCAATGATGATGCCAAGAATGAAACTTGGTCATTTTGCACAGCTGATACCAGTGAAATACCAGCAGAGTTTAACAAACCCAGCATTATCCATTCCAAAACTTCAGCATTTCTACAACATAGAAACTTTAACTTACACACCCACTGCAAGTAAAATCTGTATCAGTTATATTTTTCCCATGTCTTTGGTCTGTCTTTTGTATAATCACATCACTCTCTCAGAGGTATTCCCCAAAATTCATTGAAAACTATTCAGGAAATCCTCTAAAGATAATTTTACTATCTAGATATCTTATTTTCTATTTTTTTTTTTTAAATGCTATAATAAGTGGATAAGACATTAGGTTTCTTAACTGCATACTAATTTTGAAGAACTAACTCTGCTGTGATCAAATGCCAACCAACTTTGACAGACTTTGGAGATTTTAAGAGACACTATAAGCAATTCTGCATGAAATATATCAAACTTCTTGCACATCAAAATGAACCTTTGCTGCTGTAAGCAAATAGCCTTTAAAATTGGAATTGGTAGAGTAAGAATTTTATGTCTTCTGCTGTTGCCTCCTAGTACCTATTTTATTGCACATCACCAGAGGGAGCTATATTTTGTAAAATTTTAGTACTGCTTTGATGCTCTGAAACATAATTGGTGTCCTAAAATACTTCCAGTGTTTCTTGAGCAGAACACAGGATCATTCTTATTCTCATTCTCCACTGGGTCAGAGTCAAGATGTGCTCTAGGATATAAATGGTGCAATGGTTTCTCCCAGTTTTTAGCAGATCATCAGTGCTGATAGTTATTAAAATGAGTGACAAAAACACTGCTTAAAGGATGTCTTTTTCCTTTAATGGGGTGGAATTAGCTCTTCCAGTGGGCAAGCAGGGTCAGTGAGAGCTGCCTGCTTTTGATGCCCATGGGAGGTGGAGGGGAGCATGTGGCCATTCACTCACTGCTTGCCCACTTCTAGAGACAGAGCTTCTGGCCAGGGCTGCTACAGGAAGGCCAAAAAGCTTTATTTCCTTCTTTCACAGGCCTGCTTCTCCCATGAAAGTCAGCAGCTGATGCTCCCCATCCCTGGAAAAGGACAGTCAATGAGGTAAGGTGGCAGACAGCTCTTCCATAAGCTCCCTGCAAGTAATGTAGTGACAGCAAAGGGGTGGTAGGAAGAAAAATCTTCTTTTCTTCAGGACTGATCTACTTCTTCTTCATACCCTGTGAGTAACTCAGGTCTCACATTTCATACAGCTAGTCAGGAGTCCAAGAGGATTTTCCAGTAAATCACTGCTTTGCCCTCCTGACACTGTGGGACAAACAACCTTCTGCTGCAAGTGAGGCAGAGGAACAGCACTGAGCTGGGAAAGGTAAAGGACATTAGACACAGTGGACTGGAAAGGTAGGATAAAGTTGGTTGTTTGTCAGCACATCACTAGTGTTGTCAACACAACACTAGATTTTATCTGTGATAAAATTTTATTTTCACAGGCCACCAGGGCTGATGGAAATACATGTCTAATTGAGTTAACACACATACACTGTCTAGGTATAAGCTATTTATGTTAAAACTAACTTAATTTTTTATTAGTTATGTCTTGTATATTAATTTCTATACATTCAACCAAGTTTAATGCTTTATTTTTTTTTTTTTTTTCTAGTAAGGAATGTCATTACTCATTTTTCCTCTCTATTTATATATATTTTTATATATATTTATATATTTGTATATATATTTATATATTTATATATTTATATATATATATTTATATATTTATATATAATATTTTTATATATTTATATATGTTTATGTATATATTTATATATATATTGGGTTAGATTTTAGTGTAATAAATACAACGCATGCCAAAATATCTCCACACAGTAAAGTCTTTTATCACTGTCCAGATCCTGAGGCCAGTAAGCATCTACATAACATCATTCAAGGATTTGGTCTATGAATGTTCCCAACCAAAATAATTTTTTTTCAGGTGTCAGACAGCAGCTCCCTCCCTTCTTTTTTACATTCACATATCCCCTCCTGGGTTAGTGCAAACCCACTTACACCATTAGCCCCCACCTTAGAGTGACTAAGAATTATTTATTTCTAGGCTTGTGATTTGTTTGTTTACCTTCAAGTTTGATTAGATCTCATTAAAAGTTGAGAGGAAACAATAAATTTTCTCACATGACTCTCCACTGAGATTAAATGTCACTATACAAACATGGAGAGAGAAGTTACTTCCAAATACAAGAACTGACCCTTGCCATGCAGTGACTAAAAACTGGTTTTCCTCTTTTTTTTTTTCCTTCTATATGTGCTAGGAAGTTATTCTTGATATCTGCATTTCACATCATATGACTAGGAGGAATAAAACATACGCAGCTTGCCAGAAACCAGCACAAATACACTAACATAAAATTGGCACAGACCACTGGAAAATCAAACCCCATGAACAGGCATGACATGTCACATGAACAGACTAGAAACAGGTTCCAAACTATATCAACAACATCAACTATTGAACCACAGAATCATGTAGGTTGGAAAAGACCTTTAAGATCATCAAGTCTAATCGTTAATTCAGCACTACCAAATCCACCACTAAACCATGATCATCAATTCCACATCTACATGTCCAAATACTGCAGACTTTTGGGCTTAAGGAAAGGCAAAGTTGTTGCAGCCCCTTTGCAGTACATGTACAACAACTGGTTAGAGCCTCCACCAAAGAGCAACACATATCTTAAAACTCTGGCCACCAGAACAATTCTGAAAGGTCATCAAAATTTACTTTCTCTCTTCCAGTCTCCTCTCAATAAAGACCATGGAAGACAGGACTACAAAGAAGATACTGCACTTGCACATGTTCCCAATTATTAAAAAAAATAAATAAAAGTCACTGGAGGAACTGTATGCTATGGAAAATACAATAACAAAAACCACAAACCTTTACCTTTTCAGAAAATTGAACTCTAGAGCAGGTAACATTTAGGCATCATATTCAGTGTCTTCAATTCAGATTTGTCCGTGGAGTAGGAATAATGTTTGAAATCCAATATTCATGGTTACATAATGTTATCAACATTTCCACCCTATCCTGAGGTCTTCAGTGAGCCATGAGCTATTCTGGACTGACAAACACATGCTAAAATAGAACAGGACAGAAAATCTTAACTACATAAAGTAACAATAATTTTCCTAAAACCCCTCTGAGAAAAAATTTCAAATTTTAATCTAAAACTTCCAGTTCCACTAATACATAGACCTTTTTCCTCACAGATGGAAAGAATTAAACCAAGGAAATCAAACTAAGTCGATAATTAAAGCAGCATTAGCAGTAAATTGACAGTTTGTTCAGTAATGAAAACCATCAATTGCCAACTGTAATGAAATGCATTATTAAAATCATAATGAGGGTGTAAATACATAATGCTGCATAAAAATACAATCTGAAGGAGTAACCCAGTATAGGAAATAATTAACCTACAAAACAGCAGCAATACAAAACAACTGGGACCTACCACGGGTTGAGCACCAGAGAAAAAGGGAACACCCGTTGACCATTTCTCTGTACATTGTTCCTGTGAATGCAGGAAGATGTCCCATTTTGGGATAGCTTGCAGGGAAATGGGCAATCTAGCCACTGCAGGCACCCAGTAATGACTAAACCTTTCCACTCATAGCCCAAATTGTGGAACCAAGGCCAAGAGGAAAACTTTTTTTTTTTTCCCCAGCTGTCCTCTGTGCTGTAAACCACAATGCCTTGCAACCTATCAGGGTCCCCAAATTTAGAAATTCCTTTAGGTTCAAGGGACTAACACTTTCCCTACTGAGAAGGTATCCGGTAGAGAGAATAGATGTTCTCTTCTTCTATTAATCAAAGCTGTTTAAAATATAAAATTCCCCTTCCTTTCCCATCCCCCCCCAGACTCCAATTAATTCATTGCAACAAAAAGGTATTGAATTAAAGTGGATCATTGAGCAGAGCTGCAGAAAATGCCATAACCATGATTATGCTAAAGGTCTGTGTCCTTTGCACTTCTCCACACAGGAGTGGCTGTGGAAAGCAGATGCTGGGAAAGAAGTGCTGTAGGAGGCAGCGTGGCAGCCTCATTTGGACAGACCAACTCAGTGGTAGCAGTGTTTATCAGCTAACATAAAGAGTCAGCTTGAAGTTAAAATAAAGATGAGAAAAAAGGAAGACAGAGATCTGAGATGAACTTCTGTAGCAGATGAGAAATGGTATGTAGAGGAACGAAAGAAAAAGAGAGCAAAAGCAAGAATCTAAAAGAGGAAATAATGGAATCACAGAATGGCCTGGGTTGGAAGGGACCTTAAAGATCATCTAGTTCCATCCCCCCTGCCATGGGCAGCAATATCTTCCACTAGACCACGTTGCTCAGATGCTGAATTTAATGCCATAAAGGTGGTATGACTTTAAAAACCTTTTGCTGGAATATGCATTTGTGCAAAATTGATACTTACATAAAGAGTAACAAAGACATAACCAAGAACACAGCTCTGTTAGAAACACTTGTTTTCATTAATGAGATAAGCCCAGTTATACTGATCTATTTACCTAAGCACAGTCTAGTAAAACAAGTCTTGGAAGACAACACTGGAAAATGAAAAAGGATTCAGACTCAGTCCAGACGAGCAACTTCTCACTGAACACCAAAGGGTAGCTGAGATCCAACAGCTAAGTCCAGCCTGAAGCCAGCTCAGAAATAAAAGGTAGGGAGGATGAAGAAGAGTAAAAATATTTAAAATATATGATAACTGAAAAAGGAATAGGTGGACAGTTTTATGGATGGACTGTGTTGGGAAGAAAATGAGACTACAGGTGGCTCACTGTTGCCAGCACCCTGAGCAGACACTCTGGAGGCAGTCCGGAGTCACAGCACCACCACCGCTGTGCCTCCCATGGAAATTCAGATCCACATCTTTACAAATGTGCTGCCCTACTAATCTCCTTACTACAACCACCTCTGCCTCAGTAATTTTCATCCCAAGAGAAAAGGCAAAGGTTCAGTATATGAAGATATGCTCGATTACACGTTGCTGCACTGGCAACTTGCCCACCGCAGGGAAGATATGAATAATCTGTGACAATAAAGGGGCAATATTATGTCCTTTGAAAGGGGCATCTTTCAAAAATGCTTCATATTATTTATGACCAGATATAAAAAAGCCACTAGTTAATACAGTTAATAAACCATGACAAGTTTGCTTTAAATGAGTGGGATATCTAAATCCAACATTATTTATTAGGCAATATGATTTTTTTCTTGGTATTTATCCATCAAACATGGCACCCTTATTGCACATGCATTATGTAAAGTGTCAAATTAAAGTATTGCTTATAAAAATAAACATTAGTTACTGAAGTGATCCAAATGCCTGATTAGAACATTATTTAGGGAAGCTAATAAATATCTTTAATAAATCTTTTGAACAGAAGTAGGAAAGCATGTAAGAAAATTTTCTGGGGTCTCACCTCCTTGCTATTTCTTTCTCCAAGCAAACAATGAGACAGAGAATTAAAGTGTAGTCTGGTGAGGGTTAATAAACCAAAGACCACATTAGCTATTGTGGCATCTCTCTTACAATGAGAAAAAGAATACAGTAACAACTGAAAGGACTTCTGGAGCAGAGTGCAGGAAGTCATAAATGGAGAATGGAGTCTCTCTCTGGTTTCATTCCACACCATTATTTGACTTGCATTTTTCACCTGGAGCAGCCTCAGTCTCTATAAATGCCCACTCATTAGGCACTGATACCTGAAAAATGCTGAGAATGATTCAGGATTCAGCCAGGAACAAAGACAAGCAGTGACCTCATGACTTTTCAGGGAGACGTCAGGATCGAGCCTTTGGAACAGATATTGAACAAAGAGGCAAATTTCTGCATATTCATAGCTGAAAGTTTATCTTCTGAAGTTTGGCTCTGTGGTACATGTGTTAATTTGGCTTTTGCATTCAGAAAAGATACTACAAACACAAAGTTAAGTATTCTTTAAACACTTAAAGCTGACTTGATCACCTTGGACAGGGTGATGAAATCATGGGGTGGGGGGAGGAAAAAAAAAAAAGTAACCTGTTCTTAAAATTTTGGGTGCAATTTCTCTTCACACTGGGACAGGGAGAAGGAATTTCTCCTATGGCATTAAGCTTTCAGAGGATATAGAATTGAAGTATAAATAATGAACAGAAATGAAATGGGTAACTGAAGGCATAAGCTGAGGAATGTACCCACTGAGCTTACTGCATACAAACCATTTGCTACCATAATTATTAAATTTGCTCTATTGGAGAACAACAAAAGTACTTGTAAATTGTAAATTGTAATTGTACAGTCTCTGAGCCAGGATAAAATGCTTTTCTTTGAAGTTATATGGGTTATAGAAATAGTAAATAGTTACTTCACTCAATAAAATATTTAAAAAATTTATGACAATTGGAAGATTTTTGTTCATTAATTCAATTTTTTATTTGGAAAAAAAAATGGTTTTAATGAACAAGCAAAAAGTCTCACAAAAGAAGAAAAAGACAATATTCCATTGCCAGAAGGGTTGCAAATATGGTCCTTTAAAACAACCAAGTAACAGACCAAGCACAGTCTGGGGTATCACCCCAGTGCAGCCAGCTTCAGCAGTAGGAACCAGTTTTGGGACTGTTTCTGAGACAGATGTCAAACTGCTGACTTGCAGAATGTGATCCAATATCACAGCAGGCAAATATGTGATAGCTTAAATTTTTAGAAGTATTTGCACAACTGCATTTTGCATTTCTACTCTTTTTATGTGGTTTCTGTGCAACCACATAAGCTGAAAAAGCAAATAAGGCAGCCCTTCTTCATATTCAGGGCTTCTGCAAGCCTTTGAAATTACTTGAAGGGTACAGTAGTAGAGTACAAACATACTTGGATACAAGGTAAGCAAGAGGTAGAATAACTATTTCTGGGCCAATATCTCAAATTCCAGAACAAAATCTGGTCTACATGAGGTTACCTGTTTATTGTGTCTTTAGATTAAGTAATTGGTTCTTAGGCTGAAAATATAAATAACCTTTGATTTCTTGGCATTTATCATGCTTTAAACATGATCAGGGAGTAGATAATGGAGATACACATTTCGTATTCATAAAAAGCCATATCAAAAAAATCCAGAACACATTGAAAGACTCAATGGAAATGGTTATTTGAAACAGAGAACATGGATTTAGCCACAGTTCTCATTAAAATTAGCTGCAGGCAGACCCCTAAAAATCACTGTATATTATAGGAAAATCACTATAAATCGCTCAGGCACAGCAAGGTACTACAGTCAAATACATATTCCCAAGAGCCCTCACTAGAGAAAAACTAAATATTCTTTTGAAAATTTGAAGAAAGAGTAGGTGCATTACAGTGTAAGTTGATTTGTTTCAGTGGAGTTCTTTGAACTTACAACATTTGAAGACCTTTGCCACAATGCTGAGCTTCCTTTCCAGAAAGGCACGAGCAAGTGTGGAAGGTTATGAAAATATTATTAAAATGCAAGTCAAATGAAATTTGATGAAGGTTACTGAAAGCAATATTCTTTACTGAAACCAAATGACAGAAAGCCCTGCTTTACTATCACTAGTCTAGCAATGAAAACCTGATTCTGTGTTAAATATTTCTCAGGGATTATCTCAAATCCCTGTTTTCTTGCATAAACCTGCCAGGAAATCTCTGCTCCTCCATTTTACCATAATTTTATTAAATTTATTAAATCTAATGCAGTGCTTAACACTACTATATAGTCAGACTTCATATTTTAGAAAGCTATGGGCAGTGTGGGAGACTTTGTTGAGAATGCAAATATTACACAGAGCAGAAAGAAAAGAGCAGAAATTACTTCCATTCTACCCCATAAGTTTATTACTTTGTCAAAATGTTCTACTCAGAAAATGATCCAAAATTTTCACTGATCACACCGTGATCTTATAAGTAATTTTGGTTTCACTTTCTATGAAAGTCTTAGAGAATTCTGATCAAAATGGGAAAACTAAAAAGGGAGGTTCTAATACCACAATATACCAGGGAAACAGTTAATAATTCAGAAGTTGCACTTGACACTTTTACTGATGGTTGCCTTGACTCAAATTTGGTAAAACTAACTGAGGTAAAATTAACTGATTTTATCTGAAGATAGATTTTCTACAGGTAAAACCACAGTATCATTATAATATTTTCCCAACTAAAGATTACCCATGAAACCACCAGTCCAAAGTGACACTTGGCTTTTTAGGGTAGAGACAGCACAGGGCTGTCTGGGAGGACATTACTAAACCTGGCTTCATTTCATATGTGATTTTAAATACTTCCGTCTTGGGCAGAAAACTGAGGCCTGGAAGTTTCCTGTGCTGAATTGATGTGGAAAGGTGTGAAAAACTCTCACATCCTCAAAGATTTTTTTCAGTGTGTGAGAAAAATCTTGGCTCTACTACTCTGGTGTTCAGCATGAGGGCTGTCTGAGAAGTTCAGCGCACACGAGTTGAACTCCGGTAAGACCTTGGCTGCTCCAAGCTTCGTTTCCTGGCAGACAAAAAAAATAATTCCTCCCTCATTTATCAAACCATTGACCTAACTGGCATCTGTTTAATCTTCTACAAGGCAGTACTTGACAAGAATCTGATTCTTTGGACCTGTTCCTTCTTGGCACTGAAATGGTTTTATGATATCCTGGCAGCACACGTTGGCTCTAAATCCATTTTGATTCACTGTGGGAACTTCCTCTTCAGATAATCCTCAGATGACTTTTGCATTTGTCCCTTAGTCACACCCAGCACACCAACACCATGGTCATACTGATATTTCTAAATTATATTAATTTATGTATTTTCAAATCCTACCAAAACCAACCTATAGAATATTAGTACTACAATTACCATTGTCCTCCAGCGTTTCTGTACTCATTTCTGTCATTAGATTTATATTGCATTATGCACATCATTCCCAATTGGAGATTCTATCAAATTTCTTTTGTTCAGATAACCTGGTTCACATTCTAAACTATATCCATAGTTTAAGAGTGAAAATGTATTCCTAGAAAATGTAGGTTAATCTTTTCAGCAGGTGATCTGAACTTTTTGAACTGAAATACCAAAAAAACAGTATTTCACTGGATTATTTAGAATAAGCCCTTCTGGTGCATAACGCATTACAGAAATGTAGGAAAACCTTCCAAGTCTATTTTCCTTACTATTTATTGTTATTGATATATAAAAAAATGCAGCAGTTTAAATTCCAGGGTCTCATATAATTTTTTTTTACTTCAATATCACATGCAGCCCTCTTGGTGTCTTACTAATCCATTTACACTTTTACCCCTGGCATTTGCTCATTGTAAACCTACTGTTGGATTTTTAAAGATTTAAAATTGCAGACCTGTGCAGTAAGTAAAAAAAAAACAAAACCACTGGGGTTGCAGCTATGGAAAATATCACTTGGGGGTTTTTTATTATCTTTTTTTAAACAAACAAAACAAAAAGCAAACCATAAATGTGCCTTAAGACTGTAAACTTTAAACTATATCATATTTTGAACATTACTGAATTTGAATACTTTTTTGTATTGTTACTCCGCATTCTGACTGTAAATCTGGTGAGATTACACCATTACTCTTTACAGCGCTGCCTCAGGGTGTTCAGACTTCTGCCTTAATTGCTGGCTACCACCCAAAACACCTTTACAAAGGTAACTCTGAAAAGACCTCCCAGGGTCTACAGGAACCTGCTTTCCATCTCACCTGCGACCTTTAGAGGGCAGTGCTCCCTTTGGATACCCACAGACATTCCAGGAGGGCATGATGCTTCCATTACCTGAGAGAGGTAAAACTTGGAAGCAGCAAAAGAAATTTCAAAGGACGAGACAATTTCTTGCTTTGCTGATGTGGGGAAGGGACCCCATTCATCATGTGCCACACACTGGGTGAACCCTTTACATTTTGAAGGGCAGCAGGGACTTGAGGTCTTGTCACTTTGGCTTTGACAATGACATCCTGTGGCTGCTGAGATGAGCATACCCACAGTGGGAAGGGTAGAGGGAAGCAGTCGTAACAGTGAAATGCATCATAGTCCTACTCCAGTTCAGTCTCATTTTCATGCAGACATTCAAACATGATCAGGGCCAGCACGGCTTCTATCCGAGCTATCAGCACACCTTGAAGGATAAACACTGTTTACAGAGTCACAGCTGTTGTTGCCACAGCATTAAGGAAACTTCCCAGTGTGACCATTTACAAGGCTCTCTGGCAGCCACACTCCCAGTGTCACAGACTGTCACTGCTGGCACTGTCACCCCTCCACAGGGGAGGCTCCAGTCCCCTGGCAGGTCCCTGCCTGACTCCCTGCACACCCACTCAGTCAGACCAGGTTTCCTCACTGGCTCAGTCCCAGCATTTCCATAGCAGAGTCTCAGATGTTTTATTCCACAGAGCCATTTACCCACAGTGCAGTAACACACACACACAGCCTGAGCTGTGCCTCCAAGGAGGGACCCTGAGCAAAGGAACCCCTGGGCTTTTACCCCCTCCCAGCCCAAGAGTGCCAAAGTCCCGCTGCTCCTCCTGAGCCATGGAGCCATGGGCTCCTGCCATGTGCCTCAGTGTCCCTCAGCTGGCTGTGCCACAGCTCCCTGTGCCCTTTGCTGTGCAAGGGGTGGTGTTCACAGCCTCTTGTCTCAGCCTCCCACCCAGAGGTGAACCTGCAGCTTCATCCACAGCTCCACTGAAGGTATTTCTCAAGAGTAAAAATGCACAGATTTCCTAAGGCCTCCCTCAGATTGCTATGAAGGGCAACATTGTGGGGTGAGAATCTGGAAAAGGCCAAGAATTCATCTAGTGAAAGACCTGTGTTCCCCTTTTATATGTAGTTTACCCACCAATACCGAGAGTAAACTTTTCAGATTTATTTTTTAAAAGGGAAAAAAAAACCCAAACACAAAGAGAAGAGGAGGCTCAGGGCTCTGATCCACGTGTCCAAACACCTGTGGGAGGAGTAAGGAAGAGGCAGCCAGGCTCATTGTCACTGGAGCCCAGCGACAGGATAACAGGCAATGGGCACACATGGGAATACAGGAAACCCCGTGCCCAGCATCCTACCCTGCACTGAGTCCTAATAAACCAGACACCACCCTACTGGGGCTCCATCAGCTCCATCTCATGCCCAGGGCCTGCAGCTGTGCCTGGGGATGGTCAGGCTGTGGCCAGCGCTGGTCATCACTCATCCCATCCTGACTGACCTCACTGGGGGCTACAGGACAGGGATGGTCAGGGAGGGAGGGCACTGCACTGCACTGCACCCAAGACCATCTTTCTTGAGGTTACTACATGATCACAGTCTTCATCATTTTAGCATGTTTGAACAGGGTTTTATTGCCTGTTCAAGTTATGCTTAAAAATGTTTTAAGTGCATCTTTAGACACAACAGATGAATGTCACAAAGCTTCTGCTTTGTCCTTGTTCTTCTTCCTGACACCAGGAACAGACAAAATCCTGGTTTTGAAGAGTTCAGCTGAAGGGTCTTCACATGTAAAATCTGGTTGACATCTTGGAATTGACATCATGGCCTGTGTTGCAGACCTTTACTTATAAATTATATTGCTGGACACTGTAGTAACTTCAGATTTTCAACAGGATTCAGATAAAGCTATGGCCTTTCTTTCACTCCTAGCTAATTAGCACACAAATCTGTCCCTTTTCCTGACACTCACACAAACTATATGAAATAATTTAGATGCATAACAACAGATCACAAACTTTGCTGCTAAAATGCTTTTCTTGACAGCGTGGCTCTCTTTGCCCAGGGACATCATGGTTGTGTGCATATTTTGTGCCTGGTGGCCCAGGCTTAGGAAGGTCCACGGGGACTGTATTGTGGGTATCAATAGCTGAGGTGGTCATCCAAACCCACTTCATATTCACTGGGACAAACAGGCCTGTCTGGAATCTGCTCCAGCAGAGGAGGAACCACGCCAGCAAGCGGCCAGCTACTTCATGAAATAAAAGGGACTGATCCCCTCTTCTGACTATAAAAACAGCAAAGAATAGTTTCAACAGAAAGCATATAAGGTACTATGTTTTTAAACATTTTTTAAACTACTTTTTAAATATCTGATATGGCCCAGAAAGAATGGCAAGAGTAGTAAGAAACCAGACCTAGCAAACTTCTGAAAAACATTCATAAGGTACTAGTCATTAGCTATCATCACTTATAACCCAAGAACTGCATTTATACTTTTCAAGGTTAGGACCACAGCATAACTTTGAGTGGAAGGGATTTCAACAAGTCTTGTCCAAACTCCTCTTCAGATCAGCGTGCTGGCACTGCCACAAAATGCAATGCTTTATTTCTTAGTAGGTAAGCATTATCCTCGCCCTACTTGCCTGATCACGACCTTGGTCCTAAATGCATTTGTACCATGATTTCTTTCACATTTGGCTGAAGTCTTTACTTTTTACGCATCCTTTGAATGTTCTTCCTTGGGTTAATAGCCATTCTGTGTGATCTCTCAATGGTTTAAATCAACATTCATCAGAGGAAAGCTATTTTGGTGCCATAACTTGAAGCCAAAGAAGTGTTTTGTAGTCATGAAAAAGTTGTGCTAACTTTTAAATTGATAAGTAGCCTCTAGCCATGACCTAGTGTTCAGTAATAGAAATTCACATATAAAATCAAAATATATTTTTAATGAAAATATGTTTTACTGATTAAGTGAAGATAATTTGCTTTTATGAGAACCATTAATTTTAGGTCTATGAGAATATAAGCATCAAATCTTTTTCTTTTTTTTAATTCCTTAGATTTAAGTTGTTGGTTCAAAACAAGTTAACGTGAGGCAGTATATTTCAGCTCACAGTGCACATTCACTTGTACTCATTGACAGACTGAAAACAATCCATTTATTCATTAGAGAATGCCAAAAATAACTCAGCAGTTTCTGTTTTGCTTCTATTCGTAGATTTCCTCATTTCATGTTAATCACTTCTTTCAGCACTTGGCACTTTGCAAAAAATTCAGAACATCTTGAATTATTAGTTGTTTATTGCATTCACAAAATAAAAATGAAAACATAATACTAATAGCACTTCGTAGCAAGTCCCATGTAATAAGATTGGGGCATTTGAATCCTCTGTAATGTACACTGCCATTTTGATTAATATCATGAATGGCAAAGTAATTTCAAGCACATAGATAGATGCATATTCAGATGTGTGGAGACAATGGTTATTTTAAGCATTTCTTGTTTAAATGTAGAATTGGAAAGTCTCAATTATTATTCTAAATTATCATAATAATAGTTGAATTAGGTTTTCCTACTGTACCACTTGATTAAGCCTCAAAGGTGTATGCATTTGTACATTTTTAAGGTTCCATTCCATTATTAAATGACTGACATTTCAATAAGAGGCTTAAATTAAACCATAGCAAAAATTGAAGCAGAAATGGTAACGCTGACTTCTGCAATAAATCCTGTCCCTAGGGCTTTTTTGAAGAGTGATGTAGTTGTTGTCTCCTAAATTGTTTATTGAAGAGGTTTTACAGTAATGCAACAAATGAAATCCCATAGATAGCATTCTATTTCCCACAAATACTGAAAAACTGATATGAAAACTTCCAGTGTCATTGTTTATGGTGATCTTGTCCTCAATAAACTCATAAACACTTTATTCTGCCATTCAGTTTATATGTTGCTGCCTCACATTTGGATTGATGGTTGACAGCAACGATGTATAAATTATGCATGCCAATTTACTGAACACCATTAAACCCAAAGAGTATGGGTAATTTCAATAATTATACATATAAATAGTATTATTAGCTCTGTCAAACTCAGTACCTGGATAGCATGTCAGTACATAATATCTTCTAGGGATTCAAAAGGTTCAGGATTTTGCCTGAGGTGGGTGGCTGGAGAGGTTCCAGCTGCCATTTCCACACAGCCCATACCTATAACATGCAGCTAGACACCACTCTTAAGATTCAGAAAAGCTTTGGTGTGGGCTGATCTGTCCATATCTGTGCTTCACTATTAGAAAGAAGAAGATAAAGACTGAAAAATAATTGCTTTTAGTAAATACCTCACCAGGGGAGTTTAAATTACTGTCACCAAAGACCTGGAGAACCTTTTCCTCTGCACTGCTGAAACTTTCAGGTACCTGTTAAATTCCAAAGCTTCTCTCAAGGGATGTGCCTGGAAATTGTTGCTTTCCACCCAGAAAGGAAAACTTCCACTCTATTATTGATTACCAGCTTCCCTCTGGTTCTGTCCATAGGCCCCAGTATGGTAGATGTTGTGCAAACACATAATGAGCAACCCACAGAAAAGTATTAAAACGGACAAGGAAGACAAAGGATCGGACAAATTTGTGTCACATTTCCATTTTTGTCAATTATTTTAGCACCTGGTATGCTTTAGATGCACTGTAGAGGCAGGGCAGCAACAGCCTATGCACATGGAATTCTAAATTTGTCAGGAATTTCCCAGTGAAAGTCTTACAGAGACTGCTGCTAAACAGCCTGACATCTACTTTCAAAATCAGAAGTCTCAACAGAAGTGGTGGAAACAGAGCACATGTAGCCACTTATTGTTTTAATTTTAAACCTTAGCCCAGATACAGAGAGATTAAGTGATTTTTTTGTTCAGTGTGTCAGCCTGACCACAGGAAAAAATGGTGCAAAAGAGATTTAATGTGAGCAACATTATGATTATTAATCTGAGAATTAAAAAATGTCTATCCTCTGCTGCCATGTTTGAGCAGTGTTGTACACATCCTGATTGCATATTTACATAAAATGCTTGTACCCACACAGAATTATGATTTGGCCTTACAATAACCTTTAGAATTCCATTAAAAATTTTCTTTACATTATTCACTACAGAAACAACATGCTTTTGACCTTTATTTTTTTTTTTTTTTGCCATTGCTACCAATGCCTCAGTTTCATCTTGAGTAATTTTAAGACAATTTGTAGGTAAAAAAAATAATTTAAATTAAGCGGTGTAGACTATTAAACATAGAAAAGGAAGGAAAATGTAGAGCATGGAAAGCAACATAAAACATAGCATGTAAAGGGAAGGTAAGCATAATGGCCATGTAAGATGTGTTACAAAACAGCAACCAAGGGAGAAGAAATTTCAGAATTTACAGACTATAGCAGCTCTTCCTCCAGTAGGAAAGTACCAGGGAAGCGCAGGAAACTTGCTTTTTTTATAAATGTTAATAAAACACCCTTTTAGAAAAGCAGAGAGGATTCTTTACATTGTGTGACCCTGAGGGGTAAGGATGCTTGCTGATGAAACAGGTTCACTTCCTTTCCCTTCTTGGCAGCAGCCCTCTGAAGGGTCTGTGCAGAATTGCCTGAATTGTTTATCCCATGCGTTTAGAAGCTCTGGAAAGAAGCTTCTCCAACAGCACATTCTAATCCCTTTCTGCTGCTTAAGCAGACAGTAAAATATCTCACCCACACTTTTCTAGTCCCACCCCCCCCCTTTTTTTAATTTTTCTGTGACTTTAGCATAACTCCCAGGCTAGGTTATGCTGTCAGAGAAGATCTGTTAATGAATTAAAACAACCCAAATGTTGCCACGTGTTGTCATCTGATAGCAATCACTCATAATTACTATCACCAAATGCCTTCAGCACTCACACCAGCATACACCACACATCTGAACTAGATCAGCCAAGCCCTGCAGCCACCAGAACTACACTGAATTACAGCAGCTCCAAATTTGGCCCTGCTTTTCAGAGTTTGGCCTGTGTGTCACGTTGCATCTTCTGACAGACTGCAAGCACACTTGCAGAACCATATGCAAGGTCTCCCTTAGCAGGACAGAAGTAATTTAAAGTTCTTGGAATTTAAGGATCTCTTTGCAATGTGCTGAAGGACCAGTCCCTCAGAGCCATTCTCCCAATGCTGTGCCCTCTCTATCCTGCCCATGGATACCTTCAAACACTGCACTAACCAATATCAAGCTTTAAAAGGTAATGATAAAACCAAGAAACACCTCTGTCTCTAGTTTTATTGTATGGAGATTATTATTTTGAGCTGCCAAACTGAAAACAGTCCTACTGGAAGCACGACTTGAAAGGGCTCTTGATTTGTGATGAGCTGGTTGTGCTCATCAACCACAGAGACACAAACCACTCTGTAGCATCCAAGGAAGTGCAGAATCATGCCCAGGCTTTGTGTAAATGGTGGGACACATTCAAGCTTCCAGTCAGATTGTAGCTTGTCCATTGAAACTCATGGAAGATTGATTGTTTTATTCCCTACAGTTTTCTGGCTGTATAAAATTTTTACTCGAGTACTCCGATAGTCCAGATCACAGCAGCAGTCTTACCTCTCACTGATTGTATGATAGGAACATATTTTCAGCCTGTTCTTATGTCTTCCCTTAAGACTTTTCTTCTGGATAGGGAAAATAATTGAAGTTCTTCCCTCTATGCCCAATTTACTTTGCAGGAACATCAGCACCAGGAAGAGGCAGAAGCAAAAGCTGAACCCATAGAGCTGACAGACTGCTCCCCACCCCGTAGTAGATGATTACTGGCATGGTTGTGAGTTGCTGCCTATGCTGTCCCTTCACAGCAGGAAGATTTCTAAGTGCTATTTTATGTTGAAAAGATAGTCCAATAATTCCAAGTGGAGGTGCTTGCCTGCAAACTCTCCTGCTTGACAGAATTACCATTTTTACTTTTACCAGAGCCCACCAAGGCTGCAGGCAACAAAATGGGGAAGATTATTCAGGGCCTTGTAAAGCCTTTACTGCATTATTTACTAGTTTTTCACCAGTTTTCAATTTTTGAATATCATTTTACATTTTTTGGTAAAAATATAATGCTTTATAATAGACCTTTTTGAAAATTTAGAAGAAAAAAATGCAAGCATTCATGTACACAATACTCAGCACACCAATTTTTCACCTTGTTCTATGAATAGTTTACAAAAATAGCCCACCCAAATGTTTGTGACCATGTGGAAGTGCTCAAGATGAAAAATCCCTGGACTATTTTTCTGAAATGATCTGACTTCAGTGACTCTCACTGTTGCTCATGCTTGCTCTTGTGTGATGGGACTTCAGAATGAAGCCCCACTGGCTGCTGAAATCTATTGCATTATTTCAGTTCTTGGAGATGAAACATACAAAAGGCACAAGTCCAAAATGGCATTTTGGGAGGGCAGGGAATAACTCTATCTCTGAGTACCTAGTTTTCCAGGGAGCTTTGACTAAGTAAATGATATTTCTTTAGATAACTAGAAATCAGTGTAGAAGGAGCAGGTAAACTCAAACCATACCCATCAAACAAAATTAATGTTTACATTAATTATTTTTAACTTCTATTACTTTATGCATGCAACAGGTAGAATCTGGGATGGAAAGAGTACAAGCATCACTATTATTCCCAGATTTTACTTGCAAAAGTATGCGGACAAAAAAGAACAGGAAGAAAATATCCCATTTAGAAAGATAGAGGACACTGTAAGAAGTCAGACTTAGTAAATAGAAAGGGGAAAATAATAGGGAAATAAATATTTTCAAATTTTAAGAGAATAAAAAGTCAAATTTAAAGCTATAAAATACTGTTTGGTATTGTGATATTAGCAAACATTCCAGAGTATTGCAGGAGATCACTTCAGACATGTACTGAACACACCCAATTTCCATAAGAAGTGAAGAGACACAACCAGATTCTAATCCCAAAGATGCAGTCAGAAGCTACTCTGGGTAAGCAATGCAGAGAAATTAGGATATTTCATTTCATGGATACTTCACTTGGCTTGAAGGAGTTCCCTTGCCTGGTAGCTCTCTGAACACAAAGTCCTAAGAAAACTTAGTGTTTGAGTTCCACTTCATTTGTGAAGGTAAATTGGAATTTACATTATTGATGAAAATCACTTCTTCATTTATGTACTAAATTAAAATCCATTAGAGTAAAACTGATATTTTCCTTCCTGTGGCAATTTTTCATGATTCTTTATGAATTTTTAGTCTGAGCCTAGACTGAACAAAGTCAGCTGAGCCTCACTGGCACTAGAGGCACTCTGAACTAAATCTAATTTTTTTCTTGTTTCAGTGGCAATTAATCAACAATTATTTTTATGTAGATCCACCAGACACTGAGAGGATTGAGAGAAGCTAGGCCAAATGGAAACCAAGAGACACTGCCTAAGTAATCTGTCTAATTGAAATTATCATTATCCCAGAAGGGAGTAAGAGGAGTTTTTTCACTGAAAAGCCGAGATACTTTTCTAATAAAACATGAACGAATTCAAAATATCCAGATGATAAATAAATTTCTGGATGATAAATAAATATTCTGATTTGACTCTGGACCTAGGTCTGTACCCAAGGTAGTCCTGAGACATCCATTTGGACTTGGACCTGACCATCAATAAATTGGAAAGTTCTTTAAGGTAAGCACTGTCTTCAGGTCTGGGTAAGAGTTATGCTGACTTTAGGGCTGCAGGTGAATTGGAGTTCTTTTAGCATACAAAAGTGTCCAATCCAAGAGATTTATCTAGGATCCATTTGTATTATGCTTTATTTAAAATCAAAGGGGTGACCAGAACCTCAGCAGTAACACATAGGAAAGCTTCTCACAAACTAATTCCAGAAATAGCTAAAAAAAGCAGGCATCATAAATTACCAAGAAGGCAGCAACACAATTAAAAATCTAAGAGAAAAGACCTGAATTATGCCTATCTCATTATCTCATTAAACATAAAGTTATCCTCCTATCTTTTGTTTGCTCTATTCCATTATGTTTTCTTTGCTGTTACCAGTGCTGGCCTTCCCAGGGTCTATAAACCTGTTAGCACCTTGCACAAGCTTGCTATGCCTCCTTTTATGATCCACCTTTCAAATATATCTGCCTGAGTTAATTTCCCATTCATCAAGACAACATTTCTAAAAATGCTCCATTTCTTGTGGCTTTAAACTTAGTCTTCCAGTGTTCTTGGAGGAACAGGTGGCATCTGTATCTTCCTGAACATCTGGAAGTACCTAGCACTGCATGTACATGTCATAAATAGGGGAGTGAATCATCACAGCAGCCATCGTGATGTTAAGGTGCTTGTAAAAGTCTCTGGGACACCAAATGTCAAAGTGTTCAGTTCTTTTCTCCAGGATTGGGATTGATGAGCAGAGAGATGGTTTTTGCATTCAGACTTAGGATGTTTCTTTTACCTTATCTATACTACATTTTTACAGATAGTAAGCACTTCTAGACACTAACGAAACAAGCTACA
Organism: Pseudopodoces humilis; assembly: GCF_049639895.1. Classification (NCBI taxonomy): domain Eukaryota; kingdom Metazoa; phylum Chordata; class Aves; order Passeriformes; family Paridae; genus Pseudopodoces; species Pseudopodoces humilis. The sequence goes on along the minus strand of NC_142201.1, from coordinate 104,599,589 downwards.
AATGGCGACCTCGGGCTCTGTCCACACGGCCTTGTAAGCATAAACCATCCAATTATCAAATGACAACTCATTTATTTTTACTTTGAACCCAATAACCAAACGCCTGTGTTCTGCACTGCATACTTTTTCACCCAATCACACAATATTATTAACATCCATGAAGAGGAAGGTGAAAGAACAAGGCTGTTTAACGTCCTAAAACCTCCATCTTGTTGCATATATATTACTGTGTTCTAAAACCTTAAAGTCTAAATTTTCTACCAAGTGATATAACACACTTCTGTTTAAACTACACGCAGTTTCAGTTCTATTTATTAATTTTGGAAGCCTTTTCCATGGCCTCAGGTCAAACACAGAGTTTTCTTGTGGATCTGTGCCTGTCAGCATAGAAAACATGAAATTCTCTGCGTCCAGGGTTCCAACAGGTGCTCTTCTTCCTGTTCCACTCTTTACTTACTGTGTTGACACAACAGATTAGAAGCAGATTGACATGAATTCTGGCTATATGTCAGAGGTTGTCTTCCCTTTGTCCCCTGCTCACAACCTCTACAGGTGGTAGTCTCCTGCTTGTCTCTACATTAAAAATTAGGACCTTGTTTTGACTTTTTTGTTTCCAGAGATGGTAACAAAATTGAAAATAAAGCAAGTAAAATCTTATTTTAAATACAAGCAGTGACTGAAGTGTGAGAGGAAGCCCAACAGGGCTGGAACCCTGGTGGTGCATGAGAAGACAAAACGCTCTAACTATACACCAAAACCAACTCCATGTGCAATAACCGCATGGAATAAAACCTGACCCACATCTTTGAAGCTGAGTGGGAGTTTAGATGGACTCATTCTTCATGCATCCAGGAGGCAGTTCTCGTGGGGAAAACAAGAGGCCAATTCAAGCTGCCTTAAACAAAGTGGATGAACCCTGTGCAACTGCAGATAAGTCAGGGGTTAAAGCTACTTCAGATAGCCAGAGGCTCCACAGCTGCTTTGAGTGTCTAATTGTCAGCATCTTCTCTCACATCCAGATTTATTGAGGAAAGCAGGGGGAATGCACCTTTTTCCTCTGGGAAAAATAAGCATGCACATCTTGTGCTTGTGTGTGTGTACACGCCCATATAAACATACACAGATGCATGCTTGCGTGTAAAGCAGACAGACAGTTTTACCCTCTTAATGGATCTGTGCCTGACTGGTGTTTCTGCGTTGGTTTCTTTCATTTTTACAACCAGGATAATATTTGGCAGCCAACATATCTCAAAAGACTGTTATGTTGACAGTTACCCTCTGCACAGAAATGTGAAAGACTAGGATGTGAAAGACTAGCTACACTTGTCAATAAATGGACTGGATTAGATTTAATTTTTAAAAAAATTATTCATTTTATTGAAAATTGTTCCCCAAAGCATTTTTAAACACCTCTAACTGGGATATTTGCATACTCAATTTACTTTATTGTGGTACAATATATTTTCTGGTACACACTCTGGTGTGCAGCTAAACAAAATACATTAGAAGCCATATTACACCACCAATGACCTCAGTCTTGGGAAAAGCAATAAAAGAAACTCCCTTTGCAGCTGCAAAGTACATTTAAGAAAGTGGCAGGGCCATGTAAAGGTCCTACTACAGATTCCTCAGGTGCCCTCTGTAGATTTACATGTTGGAGCTATTTTTCACTGTGCCCTCTCCTATCCTTTGCACGGTGCTTGTGAAAAGGAAGTAAGAAAATGTACTCTTTTCTAAAAACTGGTATCAGAGTAGATCCATTTTATCCCTGATTTTAGATGTAAGCCACTATTAAAATAGTGTCTTCAATTCAAGATCAGCAGAGGGAAAATAAAAAGCTCACAAAAGGATGGAGTGAGAATATACCCTCAGAAACAGGAAAGTCTAATATAAACACTTGTTAGAATTTTGCAGTCGGGGCCAAAATTGACCTGAGAGAATACTTTTAAACTGCCTCTGAACTGTTGTAGCACAGTTCACTTGACTTAGAAAAGAAATTCAATCCCAAATGACACAAAACCTGCAGTGGATGTTTACATCTTGGAAAAGGGAGAACTCTTTCCTGCAGGGCTTGAATCAGTCTTGCTAATTCCCTTCCTCCCATATGTCCAGCTGCCATAGCAAGCAACACGTAGCAGCTTTCTCTCCCACCCAAAAACACTCTCAATAAAAACTGCAGGATCTACTCTGTGCAAGAAAGACCCCTTCACCTTCAGGAAAACAAGATTTGCTGCTCTTTCTTTTAGGAAAACCAAAGCTTTGGTCTTAGCTGGAAAAGGAAGGTAAAGCTTGGCAAATGCACTTAATATGCAAGAAATTACAGATGGAAAATACTTATTAGATCATTTAGCTCACTCATTTTCCAGTGCAGGATATTCTCTATGGTAATGTAACAGTGATTTCATTGAAGTTACCCACTTAGTCTCACTAGCCAGAGTTTATCATTCCAGGGAGAACTGCCTTGTCAGGAAAAATTGTTCCCTCAGTCATCTTTATCAAGTGCTATCCAGAACAGACACAGATAAGGGCTGAACCACTGTGGCACTACACAACAGTGCTAAAGAAAGCAAGGAAGATGTTTTTGCTTTTTGAGCTTTTAACATGACATGAACACCTCCCCAGACCACCCAAAAGCAGGTACAAGATGTCTGGGCTAACACACAGCCTGCTGTAGTCAGCGGTCGAGTTGGATAATCTGAGATTTAACTGAAGCTGTAAAATGAGAAGGAAGGAAGGAAAACTGAACAAAAGAAGGATTAAGAAAATCATTTTCTGCTGTTCATTTTCAAGGTCTCTTTGATAGTCCATGGGAGGAGCTTCCCATAAACCTCTTGATTGCTTCATTAAAATTCTCCCTCATAACTCTCTCTGAAAACAGCATGGTCACTGAAAAAACTGCCTATCATAATGACAAATATTATGCTACTTCCCCCTTTCATTTCCTCTTTAATTAATTCCTTTATTTATTGAGATTCCTCTTCTTTCAACCCTACTAAGGCCACCCTTTTATTCTGTTTTTGTGCCTAAATCCCTAAAAAGTAATTTTCTGGTTACTGATTAGAGCGTCTAAAATCCACAGTGGTACAATATTACTCTCCAATAATATATAATTCTCCTCCCAAAAACACTACTAATTTTCCAGTTTTCCCCAGCATGATGAACAAACTCAGACACATTTCAGAACCACAAGCACTGTGGAATTTGAGTGCTTTTAAAAACCTTTGCATCACAAGAAAGGACTTTCTGTTGTGTACACCAAGCAAAATGTAGATTTTCTAGGATTAGATCTTCATCCTCATCAAGACCTGATCTCACATTTCCTTCCAAGTTTCAAAGGTTACTATCAAGCCTTCAAATTGAGCTGGCTACCAAAGTCCACTCCACTAAAAGCATTTTTTCCACAAATAATGAATTTTTCCTTACTCATGTAAGTTAAGCCTTAAAATAAATTTAACCCCTTAAGTAGTTGTGCTATTACACAGAAAAAATATCCAATCAACCAAAAAACAAGTGAATCTTGGTATCTCAGTAACTTTCCTTGTAGAAATCCTGCAAGCAAAACCTGACATTGAGTACAGTTAGAGTGACCATGTTGTTGCTGAAAATCTAGTTTTCAAATGGTTTAGGACAATGCTGAAGAATTTTTAGCTAATGAAGGAAGTGTGACTTTAGCCCCCAGAAAATAGCCTTTAGTTTGCTGCAGATGAGGCACAGCTGGGGCCAGCACAGGCAGATGTTTCTTTCCAAAAAGAGCACGTGTTATAGTAATACATGCAGCAATTTGAGTCTGGAGAGGACTCTTTGCCCTCCTCAAACAAGACAAAAAGGGTTTTCCTCTTAAATGCAAAAAGGTTGCATATTTCTCAGGCAAAACAATGTTTGGAGCACCATGTTTCATGCATACAGATGTAATCTCACAGTAAATTTACAATAGGTTAGGAACTCTGTTATGAATTTTGTGTCTTATCTCTAACTTAAAGTATTAATTTCTTTTCTTGCTTCTGGTTGCATATTGTTATGAGATTTAAATTAATCCATGTATTTTTTTTTCCACTTAGATGGAATGGACTTAATTAATTTTGTAGATCAGATAGAACAGCTGAGTTGCATAAGGGGAGAAGCCTGTACAACATCAATCTCAATAAAAGAAACAAACACGAATGAGAAGCGTCTCATCGCTTCGCTGATAAATCCTCCCCTCTGCTTCTAATCCTCAGTAGAAACCTGAACAGTATAAAAAATGCTTTAGGGTTTCATAAGGCTCATAGTAGAGCTTCACATGGCATTATGGTAAAACTGATTCATCTTGGCCTCTCCCTCCACAGCCACACGTGGAGATACATTCTAACAAACCTCCAGTACATACCCGTATTTATAGTGCATGCTTTCAGGAGGAAAAGAAGGCAGAGATGCTAAAATTAGATCAAAACTGATATTTCAATTACATTTCAAGATTATATGTGATCACATTCTTGAATCTTTTGGCTTTTATCTTGCATTAACAGATTTACAGCATGGATAAATTAATCTTTCAATCAAATACCATTTTGTGTACAATAAATCTGAAACATGATCACTGTACCTTTTGTAAGAGAAGAGCAAGAGAAGAGCAAGTTGTATAGTAACAGTATGAGTACAAAGTAATTAATGGATATGTTTATCCATACCTTTCACAAGCAAAGAGATAAGTATGTCTCCTGATAATAGAAATTTTATTTGGTTCTCCTTTAGGGTTCATTCTCTTGGGTGAAATGGCAGGCATCAATTTTGTTGCTTGGGATATCCCTGATCCTTGTCTTGGCCTCAGGGGTCCAGCTCCCCCACACAATATACTCTGCATCTCTGCTCCAGTTAAAAACAAAGACCAGAAATAGCAAATCTTTCATTCAGAACTAAATAAACTGTGAGTGCAGACATTTACCACCACTCTCAGTGAAAGCCCAAAACGTTCAGCATGACCCTGTGCTTCTTCCTCACCCTCTCAGAGCTCCTGAGGCCTTTGGTTGCCACATACACTGCCTGCAGGCATTGAGCAGATTTTTCACCAGACCCAAAAGCTTCATTCCTCCTCCTGCAGCAGTCCTGAAGGAATATTATGAGCTCCCCCTTGCTCAAGAAAAGAGTGACATGAAAAGCATCCAAAGTGAAGCGGGGGCAGGAGGGGCTACAAGCAACAAATTACTCTCTCCACAGAATAGAAAGTATATGAACATCAGGGAAGCAAAAGTGGAATACAATAACCCACTGTCAAAATGTCAGAGGAGTCACTTGGGCTCAGATGATTCTGTATCAGCTTATGTAGGCAACTTGGCAACCTAGAAATACCCAGAAAGCACAAAGGAATGGGAGTGCTATAAATGCTGCAAATTGGCACATAGTCTCAAGGCATACTCACAGTAACTTTTACAGAGAGAAGCTCTCTAAGATAATTGCAGGCACCACATTGCCTGTTTGCTTCTTGCTCTGTTAGAGATAAAAAAGAATTTCAGAGCAGTCTAAGTGCTCATATGAACTATGGCAAATAACTTCTTCAATGTCCTACTCCCACACTTAGAGCCAAGGAGAACTGGGCTTTTATCCACTGAAGCATGTTTTCTACAGTGATTGACTCAGGGTTGCTCCATCTTTTCAAAATATATCTGCATACCTCAGGAAAAATAGCACATACACTTGTTCCCTAATATTAGGACCACAGCTAGGCTTCTATCATCCAATGATCTCCACTTACAGGCTTTTCATGGGTTCAAGAAACCATGTAAATTAAACATTTTTAAGTATACAGCAGGCTCTCTTTTAGTTTTGCCTATGCATCTTTAGCTTGCAATCACACCAGTGACCTAGGAAAGACCATGTGAGGAAATCACAAAAGAAACAAAATGCAGCTGGATTGGAGATTAAAAAAAGAGATCACAATCTTTAATAAAAGGAAGTTCTTGAAAGCATGTGTGCTCTCTTGTCTTTGGAAGTTTAAGGTAGAAGCCTTATTTGAAAAAAAATCCCTAAACAAATTTAAAAGATAGCAGAAAGAGATAATCTGGATGTTTTCAGATCAGATTTAAATTCTACTTTTTCCTCAGTCTTTTGCTCCTAGTAACATGTATGTATGCATTAAAGTTTGCTCAGAGAAATATTGGAAGTATTTGTAGAACCAGGTCCTTACCGTGTCCCACTTTTTAATCACTTGGAAACATTTCCTGGCATGTAACAGGCAATTATTACAACCCAGAATTGATCTAGTTTGAAAATAATACAAGATGAAGACCACAAAATTAATAAGTATTTTGTAAAATAGCATGAATAGCTTTTCCACCATCACTGCTAATGTTCTACCATGAAAACAGAGCAAAGGGGAACACACATCAATCCTTCTGCCAAAGTCATACCTAACAGAGAGGGCTGCCTTGAGAAGGGAAACATGATTCTTCCTCATCTCCTGCCAGGAGACGCTTCCTGAACACTTTAATAACATCTGCACAATGAGAAAGAAGGAATAGGCCTGCTTTCCAGGTCCTTAAAGCCAAAAATCACTGGTCCTTAAACCCAAAAATCACTGGTCCTTAAACCCAAAAATCACTGGTCCTGCACAGCATTATTTTAACATAACTCACCATGGCTGGCTGGTCTCACGTGAAGTTTGCCCTGTGAGACCCGTTTAATTTTTTATCCCTCTCAGCAGCAGAACATTAATGGGTGGCAGGTTTTGGGGAGCAGAATTCTGTTTGCCCACATTAAGGATGATATGGGGTAGGATGCTGCAATTCTCCCGGCACAACACATTTCATAAATTCCACCCACTAAATGTTGCATTATGGAGCGGCTCCATTAGAGACACAGCCTGTTTGTTACGTAGCTGAGCTTTACAAGCTCATAGGGCTATAAAGATATATAAATATTTTTAGAAAAATAGATTATACATAGGACCATAACACCACTTTATAAGCTAAGCTATTTAGTCCTGAAGTGATAAAATACATCAATGTCATGTATTGCATTTCCATTGTGTAGCAATTTTTTTGTCTCTCTCCCTGTTATATCCTTACTCTCTAATCTGTACAAATCCTATTGAACTCTACCAATGTCATTCAGATTGCTTGATCTTAAATTCATTTTATGACACAAACAAATTTATATTCTGCTTTTCATCCCATCTTATGAGTCACTTGAAAGAAATTATTGTAGCCCTAAAACTAACCCTTGCAGTTCAACCATTAGTGTTTTCTCTTATTTAAGGATGTTTCATTAGTTTTTGCTAAGGACCTTTTCTTTGTTTCCTCTTTTTCACTTTAATCATAAAATGGCTTCCCTGCATCTTCCTTTTAAGTACCACTAAGGATTCATTGGGAAAACACAAATATATTCACCTGCAAACTCTGAAACACTATGGAAATTAAAAATAGCTTTTTCGTGTGGGAATACTGACAGTCTCACCTTTTATAGCTTTTCCATCCCAAATAATTTTAACTGCATCAAAAATATTACAGTCACTTAATGCAAAGCTGATATCCAATGTAAAATTACTTATCAAGGTTAAAAAGAAATTCAGCCCTCTTTAAAAAAAAATTTAATTTAGGCAGAATTTATTTGGAATATCATGGATTTCATATAGTTTTACCATTGCACCTACCATATGCAGACTTGAAGCTTTATTATCAGCTCCCTCTTTTTGCACTTAACAGTAAATGAACATTTCTAACTTTAATATTTTAGAAGATGACACAGAGCTCTCACCTAATTTTTTTTTCTGACACTTGGTGAACCTTTCTTTTCTGGCCACAAAAATCCCTCAAACTTTGCCATTTTCATGTGTTGGACTGATGACAATGAAAGCAGTATTTGAACACTCATGAAGACAATAGGAGGTTGGAAAACTGGACCAGTTCCCAATGCTGGGTTCTAGGACAGAGGGAAAGTTATCAGAGACAGAAAGAATATGCATTGACAGGAAAAGGGGAATTGATTCGAACTGAGAAGAGGTTTAGACTGGATATTAGGAAGAAATTCTTCACTTTAAGGATGGTGAGGCACAGACACAGGTTTCCCAGAGAAGCTGTGGAGCCCCATCCCTGGAAATGTCCAAGGTCAGACTGGGTGTGGCTCTGAGCAACCTGGTCTAGTTGGAGGTGTTTCTGCCCATGACAGGGGGTTGGAACAAGATGATCTTTAAGGTCCCTTCCAGCCCAAACCATTCTATGATGCTGTGAAAAGTTAGAGTATTTGTAACTATCCACAGGCAATTGGATGACATGAGACTGATTGGCTACTCCACAGTTATAGGTACTGCAACAAGGAAACCCGCAAACCCTCTTCCCTGGACAATGAGGAATGCTCACCCAATCATACTTTGCTTTTGTGGTTGACTTCATCATTCTTCCCCATATGGCCAAAATAATGAAAAAAGCTTTCTCAGGGAAGCTTCCATCCAGGCTTGTTCCTCTCAATTCCCCAGGATTTTCAGGTTGGTTTTCCTCTTCCCCAAAGAAGGCTAAATGCGCTACCAGTGGTCTACATCAATGCCACCACTCCTGTGCAGATGTTCTCTCTTCCCCAGTACTGTACTATATTGGTAGGGTTCTGTGCCAGCTGTGTCCCTGTGGAACAGGAATATGTGCCTCCCTGGTACGTGTGCACACATATTGTCCATACTTCACCTTTAACGTTACATTAAACTGAGACAGCTGATGACAATTTAGCGAGAATTGCTTTAATGAAGTTAGTGCAGAAGTAAACACGCGCTTCTAGGCACAACAGAGACACCTAAATTAAATGGAAATGGATGAGATTAGTATGCTTACAGGAAAAAAAAAATTGAAATACATATTTAACATTTTTATATACTATTTAGTGCAGTCAAAGAAGATCTCAGTCCCCAGACAACACACACAACACTTTAAAGACCATTCTGTTGATAGTTGTGATTAGCTGGCATTCCTTTTCTTTCTTATCTCTCAAAGAGAAAGATTTTCCAGAATGAAGAAGCTGATGGGCTGCTGTTTGTACAGAGCACTATTCTGTGCTGAATGGACACTGACCTGTGCCCACTGACTGGCCCAGACCCTTTGGGAATTCTCTAACTGGAACTGAGAGGCTCAAACCAGCAGCACAGCAAGGCAAATCCCTTTGTGATAACAGCTGGGATATTGCCCAAAGAGAGACAGGAACACCCTCAGAGCCCTTGGAGGACAGTATCTCCAATACAGGTGTATTTTCCCTTTCTTACAGCTCCATGTAAATGAACAGTGTTACACTGAACATGACTAAGCTATCTTTCAGCTTTTAATGAACACAAAGAGAAATTTTGTAAGCCAATGCTAATAATAAGATGAAATTGTCATGTCTGAGTGAACATCAGCATGTAGTTACAAAAGGTGCACCTATTTTGACCTCAGCTGTCATGTTGCACATGGTACTCTTTATGACAAATTGCCTTCAATCTTTTTTTTTTTTTTCTCCTTCTGCTTCTTTTCCTTCCTGCTGTGGAATGTTTTTTATTCATTACTGGTGGCAAGCTTGTCCTCATTTTATTTTTTTTCCTCCTGCTGAGGTGCAGTAAAATAAATTAGTTTAATACATTTTATAAAGGTAGTTGGTTTAATTTTCCCTTTGGTACATCTGATGATACAACTGCTTTAATAAATCGGTATTGAGATAGTTTGGTTTAAATGTTTTGTGATTTTCTACCTGCTGTGGAAGATGCCAAGTACTTTAGTCAAACATTTTTAGAAGTGCTGGAATCAATTTCTTTTCCCCTCATATTGCTGCCCTGAAGATACACATTTGGCACACTAAGGATTTATTTCTTGAAAATATGAAGCAGCAGTGCAGCCTGGTTGGTTTGATTGCTTTGACTCTAAACTGTTCAGAGCTTAGAAATAAATTTCAGCTGGGAAATACAGTCATTCTCTCAGAAACAGAGCTTTTCATTTCAGAATAGCTTTATCTAGGTCTAGTTACGATTTTTGTAAGGGTTTTGCTGTTTTTACCTGTTGGAGTGTTATGTACATTGAGAGCACTAAAAGCCTGACACAAAGATGTACATAGAAATCCAAGTGCTGTTTCAATGGGGATTTACATGCTTAGAGTAGAAAAGCAAGGAATTCAGGTCTGAAAGCTTTCCAGGTGTTCAGGCAAAATCTCTTAGTCAAGCAGCTCCATGTGGCACATGCTCAGTCTCCACTCAGAAATACCCACAGCAAGCAATGCTTCCAGTAACAGGGAAATTAACAAAACAGGTAGAAGAAGTCAGATACCAATCTGGGATAAACAGTGGCAGCTTCCTGACTCTAATGCGGCTATGAACAATTGATTTCCGTGAGTATTTGTCCTGCAGAGAGAAGCAAGGGTTCCACAAGTATCCCACAAAGAAATAAAGAAATTAACTACCTTTGGAAGGTAACATAAGAGAACTACTTTTAAAATACTGTAAGAAGAGCAGAGAAAGAGAAAAAGCTATGGTCTTCTTGAGTATTTTTACCTTGAGTCTTTAGACTTGTGGACATTCAGAATAAAATACACAAAGGCAGCACAGAGCTGTGTGCTTCCTTTTGACTAAACAGGAGTGTGCTCTGTGTCACTTAATGGCCTCATTACTGTTCTTTCTGTGGTGGAAATAAAGCCATTCATGTGGAAACACAGGTAGTGTGGGAGCTGACATATATAATATTTATGCCCAGGCTGATCTACAGACAAGATACCCTGGTGATAAGCTAAGGGATGTTGGCAGTCTGCACCATGCTCCACCAGCATTTAAAAATTAAAATCTGTGACAAAGGAATCCAGGAAGAACTGTAACCAAGCAGAGAAAGAGACTGAGAAGGGGAAAAAAAAAAAAGGAAAACATCCATTGCAGTTCTTCCACTTTTTTCCAATATTGTAGGATAATGTAAAATATGATGAGACTATGAACAAGAAGTCTAATAGACAAGCCCTGGAAAACTTTCCTGAGGAAAAAAATAGGAAAAAGTTTAATCATGTGTCTTAGCATAAAAATTCAAGTTAGTCTTCGTTTGGCTCCTATTCCAATAATCAAGTCTAAGACACTTGAATAAATTTACAGCTGGATGATAGCTAGTTACAGATCCAAACCATAAATTAATTGGGATGCAGTATGAGGTACAAGGTCTAGTAGCAATTAACTGCATCAACAGAGTTCAGTTGTCCTGTTTCTGTCAACACCAGTTTTTTTAGTAAATAATGATGCAATTATACAAAACATGCAAAATCATGATGAAATACTCAAGACCAGATAGTGATAAATATTACTCACATACAGGCATGCAAATATTATGGGCTGATTCCAAGTGTAGCCTAAACACTTTTTATTTAACGATTTTATGACAGCCATGTGTATTTATAAGAAACAAATAATGCCAGATGTGTGTGAGCAAACATACAAATGTCATATTCTTAAGCACTTGTTTTAAATTTTGTAGTAAAAAATATTCCATCCCAAGTGATGTAGAAGAGAATAATGACTTCGCAGTTACTTTATTTTCAGAGAAGTAAAAGGTATTTCTTTCTTGAACATGATTTCTCTTTCCTGCTCACAGTCTCCTGAGATGTTTCTCTGCTGCCAGTACCAAAAAGTCTTAAAGTTGAAAAGTACATTCCAGATTTTTCTATACCATCTGTCACACAGCCCCTGTTCTTGGCCTTCCCTCAGTGTCATGACAAATGTGTAGCACTGATATTTTACAAGAAACTGAATACCCACACCGTGCTGTCAATATTTTTAGTCTCTTTGGCTTTCCAAGGGCGAGTACTTGGCCCATCACTGCTGTCACCTTCACTGGGGACATCCCAGTCCCAGTAGGATCCTCCTGGGATGGGCAGGCTCAGTCTCTGGTAGGATGGACTGCCCTGAACTGCTGTGGCTTCAAAACTCTAATGGCATTTGTGTACAGGGAAGAGATTTGAAAACTGTTAACACAAGCAGGGGAGGATAAGTGCCATTATGCTCAATTAATAGAGGATAAATATAATTTGTTATCATTAAGATTAACTCTGTCTAACAAAAACATGTCAACAAAGCAGATGAGAATTTTTAGCAGCAGCACATGCTGTCTCCAGCTCCACTTGCATCTCTGATGTTTCAGCTCTTCACTTCTTTCCCATTTCATTCTCCCCCCTACCACTATTGTGCAGTAAAGGAAAAGAAATTGCTCTCTGGCTTCTAGAGGTGACCAAAAGAAGCCTCTGAGGCATGTAATTAATATAATCTATTAACAGCACAAAAAGTGCACTGCAGATGAGGTCTGGCTTCCCCCAAAGCAGTCAGATTGCCAGTAGTTCCTAAGAGCAATGAAAAGGTAAAAATCCCATACATCCAGCTTTACCAGGTACTCACCACTTCCACAGATGAAACAAATAGACCTCAGTCAGAAATGCAGCATTTGTGATAATACTTGCATTGGAAGAAGAGGTATGGTAATGCCCAGATGGTTAGGGGAAAAAATACATAAAAATCTCAGTACATAATAGCAATTATTTTCTCCTAGCTGTGCTGAAGTCTAGATTTAAAACACATAAGCAGCATGAACAATTTTAAAAGAAGGTCATCTGGGAAATCAGCATCTAGGGTACACTCTTCTGAAGATCAGATAGCTCAGTTTTACTTTTGTGAATTCAGTAAAAAGGGTTGATTATGTTTTTCTAATCTGTTCTTTTCTCTGAAGACAGTCAAGATCTTTTTAGATTAGTGTTTCAACAGAGTACAAAATTACCTTAGTGAACAACAGAAAATATGCAAATTAGTTTGTATTAGGAAGGCTTTTGACACCAAAGTAATTTTTTTTTTAATGTGCAAGTGCAAAGCTAAATCTAGTCTTATTTACCCCAGATTTTAAAAATAAGGTGCTTTAAGTGGCACATCTGACAGTTTACTCTGTAATTCACAGGTCATTCTTCATTCTCTATTCTGTCATTCCAGCTAGAATCAAAGGGGAAAGAAAATAATTTAAATTTAATTAATATTTTTAGATATTTAGCTCAGTTGTTTTGTTTGTTTGTTTTTCAGAGTAGTGATTAAACCAGAAAAAATAGAAAGGAATCTAAACTGCAAAGTTTATCACCCATTCTTTTTACTAAGGCTCCAAGGTCACAATTAGCTTATGACAACCAGGGAAACTAATAGAAACATAGTTATAAATTCAGGTCCAGTTTCAAATATAGGTCATATTGTGGCATCAGTTTGTGCAAATATTTATAACACAACTTTTTTTTTAATGCAAGAAAACAACTAACTTTATCATCTGCCTTCTCAAATGCACTGGAAATAATTACATAAAATACATCAAGGTCCTGAGGAGAACACTAGAAATTCTTTCTAGTGGCTTTTGTTCATACTTCAGGAGTACTGTAAGCACAGATTAGTGACCATTTACTTAAGTACCATTTGTGGGGGATGCACAAAGTCAGCATTGAAACCAGCAATTGTAGGATCACTCATAAAGCGGATAGATAAACAAATAATGAAGCATAATGCAAGGCAATTTGTTGGGTTTTATTAGCATCTAGGTTTGTTACTCATTACAGCAATGAATATGTCTTTTATTTTTTCAGTCTCTTTTTCCTGGCAGGATTACTGATTACTGTTCACCAAGAAGAAGCTCATCAAGAGTCTCAGAGGATGGCTGTCAGACAATATAAGATATTTTCAGTCTTCTTATGCAGTAATCACCTTTCCAGTTCCTCACCGTTTCTGACACAGAAAATATTTACTCAGATAAGCTTTGCTACTGCAGAGGCAGTAAAAGAGCTCACAAAAAGTTACTGGTATTCTCAGCACAGTAACTCTACAATGCAAATGTTCATCTTTTATTCATTAGTTTTTAAACAACCTCATCCATAACCCCATAATTTCTCTACCTGGGTGTTTCCTATCTACCTGTGCACTTGCATTTTCCCTTGGATTATAACTGAAGCAAGGCCCTGACTGTGACAGGGTTGCACAGGTTATAAATCAGAGGCTGGTGTAATTTGTGGTTTTGCTTCCTTCCAGGGCAGCTAAGGCTGCTTAACCCAGGCAGGCACATCCCTACATTTCCCTTCCTTCAATCTCTCTCTGCCCCAGGCAGAAACAAACCAAAGATGAATTCCCTGTTTAACATACAGAGATAGGGAAATTTGCTGCTAATTACAGTGGTTAGAATTCCTAATGGGTAGGAGAGGGGGGTCTCCTGAGACCACCCCATTCCACAGGCAATTCCCTTAGGTTGTTAAGTTTTCCTGCTCTTTTTCAGAAAATTTCTTAACAAAATTACTAGCAGCCTTTATCAAGCTGATATTGTAATTACTTTTGGGAAACAAATGGTATCTGAGGAAAAAGAAAACCACATTTCCATGCTTAATTTAGTAATGGGAAATTTAGAGAGAGAGAGAGAGCTCTTAATAAATTCTCATCTCTTTCACAAATGGGATGAAATAGGCCACTAAAAGCTTCATTTGGGAGGTTAATATTAACAAGCAGAACCGTGACCTTAAAAAAGTAAAAAAAAAAAAGCCTTTAGTCTACAAGTCCTGAAAGAGTTTGACCATTCACAGGAATCTGGGGAAGAGGAGTGTATATGCTCAAGTGTCCGCTTCTGACATTTCACTGCATCAGCATCCTTTGCCTCTCTTTGTAGAAGTAAAACGCTTCTCTTTTCTTGTAGATGCTCCCATTCTGTCTTAAAAGCTCTTACAGATGATGAATAAAAAACCCCAGTCTGAACTCCTGCCCTAACCTCGTCCTCTCTTCTCATGTTAACAGTAGTGAGTGTGAGGAATTAATTCTTTGTTTCCTTACAAGCCTGGACAACACTTAATGAGGAAAACTGTATAGTAAGGATCAAGCCTAGGAGCAAGAAAGGCAGGATCCCATTACAAAGCATAACGGAAGAGTTCTATCTGTCCACACATCCTTGGAGTAGAAACCCTACAGATCTTCCCTTTCCTTCCTTCACCTTTGAAAAACTACATATCCTTTGACTGACAAAATCTGTAATCATTTCAATAACCTCCACCCCTCAATACTTACTGTAGAAGCTATCAGAGGCTTGCGTCCTTAGAATGTTGCTATTATTCCAGTTTGAACTTCAGACTCCTGAGTAGCTGGTGCATATCACGGTCATAGATTAAGTACACGAAAATGCAGACTTCTTACAAGGAGATGTTGCACTTTGTGAGCTTTTTGAACAGTAATTTTTGTTGAGAGTAGGTCTGAGCAGAGCACTGTCTCCTCCCACTGACATTAATACTCTGGTTCCATCTCTTTAACATGAACACAGTCCAGCACTGAGGGATTTCACAGAACCCATTCACAAGTTAATTCTGGATGCTCAAACACAGTAATTTTGTGAAGCTGAGTTCTATGAGACTACAGTCACATCACCCATGCAAACTCAACCACCCTAAAATCAGCTGAAGCTGCAAGCCCTCATTTGAGAAAGATGGTGCTAAGGAGGTGCCAAATGCCAGTTCCTAACCCTTCCTGGCCCATATTCAAAATTCTGACCTCATCAGAGCTATGCTGATTCACAACAGCTGGGCACTGGCACTTGTTGGTTTTAAGAGATACACAGGGAGTTCTCTGGTAAGGACAACTGCATCACACTGCTTGTGATAAAATTAAAGTGGGACCACAGATGAGCTCTGGGAAAGTATTGACCTTACATTTGCAAGTTCACAATGCTATAAAAATGCTTTAAAATGTGCCAGAATGACACTTAACGTGCCAGTATGACAAAATTTTCCAAAGACCTAAGGTATAATTAAATGATTAAAAAGAACTTTTAACAACAGAAATTACCAGCAATAAACTGTTCCATTTTCAGGATTTGTTGCATTCAGAGCAAAATGTTCCTTTTTGTTATAAACCAACTGTTAACCTTTAAAAATGTTGCTTTTGTTAACACAGGAGGATAACGAGTCTTAATTTAGTAGGTTGTTACATAAGTATAACCAAAAAATACTCAAAGCATTTGCATAGAAAGCCTGGGGGAAAAATCCTGCACTTAGATATCTATATTGAAAAAAACCCAAAACCAAAACACTTGTTCATAGAATGTATGTAGGGCAGCAAAGTGGAACATAGCAAATTGAACTGCAGGAGAGAGTGATTTTAAGATCTATTGTCAACATATACTGTAACTCTAAATAGTGACAGGTGAATTTCTGGGAGATTGGAATATGCGGTAAATCTAAAACTCAGAGATTGTAACATGTTTCTCAAAGGCTTTTGTCTGCACAAGGGGTTGAAATTCTTATACAATTTCCTCTTTTGCTTAATCTGGAGATTGTGAGATCATTCTTCATCAGTCTTCTAACCACTTATTTTTTATAAAATACATATTCTCTGTATGCAGCTGGAAGTATAGAAACATTCAAAATAGGGAAAATTAATATTTTTTTGAATTAAAAATGGGCTCATGTTTTTATTCACTAAACATTTCAATGATAAAACTGTTAATGCCTTTGACTACTGGATAATGTCTTTGAATCTCTTCAAATTTTGTCTTTAGAAATTTTCTGAAATGCCTTTGGTATAAATGAAATTAGCATCCTGTCTATCCTTGCTTCAAGGGATGAGATTATGTTTTTAAAATAATTTGTGATTTTTAATCAAAAATACTTTGGGTGTGATATATCGTTTTAGTAATCAGGGTTTTACACCGCTCTGTCATCATTGCCATTGAAAATTATTAGAGTAACATCATTATGGCAAACGATTCTGAAAGTATTTTCCATTTTAAAAAATCACAATGATCCTTAAAGGTGCTTAAAAATCCTGCCTTACTTTCTATGTTATAATATTGTCAGAATAAACAACTTGGAAGTGAAGGAACTGTACAAAAAGAAGCCTTTGTGCATTGTTTAGTTCTAGTGTAGAGGTATTAATGTAGGATAAAGCTATCACCATAAGGAATCCAATGTTTAAGAGTCCTGCTTATTGAGGATTTATCAAACTTGTGAGGTGAAATAAGGATGTGGGGCTGGTTTACATGAGTGGAATGCTGTAGTATTCATGTAGCATCCAAGATGGCTTGCATGTGATTTTTTGGTTGTTTCCAGCTTTTTCAAATACTACATTGTTGTTTATCAATGGAGAAAAGCTTGGATCCACGCCCTTACCACTTGTCTGCAGAGGAACTAGATTCTGTGTGGACAGGTGGATAAAAAGGCCCAAAGTCATTCTTCTGTTTTGCAGGCAGAGTAGAAATCAGTTCAGATTCCAGTCAGGAACAACTATTTTGCTTTGATGAAGCCACAACTTCCTCGTCTCTGAAGAAGGCCACTGTACATTTTATTTATTTATACTTAAACCTTCATAGTAATTCAATCTCAGTGAAGAACTGAGTATTAAGTCTCCTGGCACAGATGGTGAGTGAATGGAAAGCACCAGAGGCATGGAGAAATCCCTCCATTTGTCTTTCTCTTTATACTCATCTCCTGTATAGCCAAATATTGCATGGTTTACTCAAATGGGAGCAGAACTGCTCAGCTGACACAAAGCTTTTGCAGTGATATGAGTTTATAACCCACTGTTTCCAACTGAAGTGTTCCCTTCTGTTGTGTTCTATATGCTGAGCGTGGTTCTGAGCTGCTGAAGTCCTGCCCTTCCAGTGGTCACAAAACCATATCCTTGTCCCTCCCAGGTGACTATTCCTTGAAAATTAAAGATCAGAATATTTCCAATGAACAGAGGGCAGTAGAGCCATAGAATTGCAGCTACCATGACAAACAAATCCATTTTCATGAACTAGTGTTATTGTTAGCTTGGGCTCGAAGACCTGCTGTCATGATTACCTATCACCCATCATGAGAGGATAATATAAATCTCTAATTAGTTTTGACACTCTCTGAGGGATGAAAGGTGCTATCTAAACCACAAATTTATTCCACCTTAAAAGTAGAAGTGAGAGTTCTGTAAGTTAGTGTTCAACTAAACGAAATATGAGCTATTCTTTGTTATCCTCAGAGTGTTCAAAAATCCTCTTTACTTCTTCCTTTTACTTGTGAATTTTCTGTATAGCATCATCCTGTATAGAATACCATTAGTATGCTTAAAACCACATCACATAACAAAGACATAAAATTATCTGGAAAGTAAAGCTGGCATTCAGAGTAGTTTCACAATTAACTGCTTCTATTTTATTGGAAATAAGAAAATTACAGATATAAAATCCAAACATTACTCATAGCAATAATCACAAGAGAGGAACGTGAATGAAAGGTTAATAAGCTGTACTTAAATTTGCTTTAGAGTGTGTTGTAGATGTAATTTAGGAGAACAAATTTAGGAAATTTCATTGTCTATGCAGTCACCAGAGAGAGAAAAGTGCCTCTGAGTGGCACCACACGGCACCCCTTAGACTATAAAGCATGCCCCTGTAGATGACAAAGCTATCCCATTTCACTAGTGATAGTGCTAAAGACTCTATTAATCATAGTCTTTTGTCCACATTTGTGAGAGTAAGGTGTTATTAAGTAATATATTAAAATGAATATTTTGACTATGCCACATTTTCTATGTGTTAATTGTTGTCCTTATGGAGTCCCTAGAAAACATTTTTATCTTTCTCCTTACTGTAATACTATGTATTAAAATACCCATGGCTGAGTTGAGAGAAGAGAACCCAGAGGCACTACTGAGGTGCTTCTCATTGGCTTTGATGGCAGAGGGATCATCCATCCTTACATGACTTTGAACATATTCAGTGTAAGGATTTATTATAAAAAGTGATCTAATTATGTTCAAGCTAAAATCTTATTCCAGCTTTTTAGAAAATACTTCTCGCTATGGTAAAATGTAAGTACTTGTTTTTTTCACTTTTCAAATAGGTAAGTATTTTAGTCACCAATGGTAGATTTTACCAACCAGTCAGATACAAGTAGCAGTAAACCAAAGACATCTGTTTTATGTGGTCTTCAGGCACTTTATACATTGAGAAATGGAGAAAAGGTGATTTATTTCCAGAATGTGAAATGCTATTAAGCAGATTCTGATCTTCATCATGTGACTTATTTTGCATGCCATTAAAACAAATAATCCAATCACACTGGAGCTGTAACAGCAATCATGTGATGTCCATCACAGTAGATGTGAGGTTCCTATTCCCATAGCAACATCTGTAGCACTCACGCTAATCACTTTAAATTAACCTTGATATGAAAAAACGCCCTAGGGATAATGCTGTTGTTGTGGTGGTTCACATGAGTATCATGATTTTCTAATAAAACTTCAGAGCAAAAATAAGGGTGATAATGAGATGTCCTGTTAGGATTTTTTTTTTTTTTAATATGCTTTAGTTAAACCAATACATTAGTACCAGCATCAGGATAATTATGAATAACATAGATAACAAGCTGTCTTATTGATTACTGCCCTTTCATAACTCACTGTGGTTAATTTAGGTTATGCACACAAACCAAACATCTTATAAGGCACAAACCTGACACGGTATCTGAAAATATAACTTTATATTTTAACAGTTCACCTTTTCTTAAATGAGAATAAAATAAGACCAAACATGTCTACTAGTGCCTCTTGGTAAGATCCACATATTACATGTGCTAAGGAACAAGCCTGTAGGACTTCAGTACAACACAAGAATTCTTCAGATTTCTTCAGATCCACCAGATTTTGAGCTAAGCTTCTCTGGTGGGAAGTTGTCAGCTTAGAAGAGCTGAGCATGAGCAGACAGTTTCACACAGCGTTTGTTACCCCTTGAGTTGAAGACTTTTGAACTTTACAGAAATTTTTTAATGAGAAGTCTTTGCACACAGGAATAAATCCTTACACAAGACGTCTCTGAGGAGCCTGCTGGAAGATGCAGACTTGCATATATGGCAAGGGTACCCATAGCAGAAATACATTTGTGCTCCAGGAGACAACTGACAAGTGAAATTAACTGTTCAAAATGCTCAGTCCAGAACTGTTTTGAATGCTAAAATCCAAGGTATGCAGAGGAGCTGAAGGCAATTAGGTCCCTCAGCATGCTGGCCACCCTCTGCTAGGGGTGCTGGTACAAAGAGGATCCTGTGAGGCACTTCAGCCAGCCCTGGAGAAGAAGCCTACATGGAGGCACCCCTGGGCAGCCCCACTACAAAATAAGTCCCCTTCCCCAGCCCCAGCCCAGCTTCTGGCCTGCCTTCCCTGCTTTTAGTTTTCTTTCCTGCCCTATAGTTAAACACTAGTGTTTATTTTATATGCATTTATTGTTACTACATCATGGTTACAGGCCTGTAGCTTTAAAATATAACGCTGTGTATCCTACTGCCTTCTTTTATGGCGACTAGTTTTAATTAGAGAAGGAAAGCAGCAGCAGCATTATTAGTCTACCAGAATAATGGTTATACTGCTTTCCATGAGAAAATATAGATACTTACCAACACCAGCTAGCTGTTAGGTTAACAAGGGAATGCAATATAAGGTGGGTGCCTGTAACAATTACAGCAATCCAATGTAAAAATTTCTCTTTTCAATTCTTCTTCCATATCACTAGCCTTGGAGCAAGCAAGGCTATTTAATGACTTCTCTTTTCTACCCCAATAATTCCATCCTGTGGAATTAAAATTGATTTTCTTTTAGCTCATGAAGACCCAGTGTTGGCTGTCTTTTCCCTGATGCAAAGCCAAGGGAATGCTGTGGAGCCTGTCCATAAACTTTAGTGGACATTGAGTCAACACGTAAATATGCACCAGTGACAATGAGAGAAAATGGGGACAGCAGTATTTTGACTATCCACAGGGAATCTCAGTCTAAGAAAGCAGTGCCAAAGGCTTTTCATAGCCAAGCTATTGAGAAAGCAAGAGACACAGTGTGAGCTGGAGTTTCTTGTTGTTAACGAACCATCTCTATAGCTTAAACCACAAACTTCAGTGGTGAAATTACCCCATCAGCAGCAGTGCCCTGGAGCTGAGTAAACCTGAAGTGCCAGCCAAAGCCCCCATCGTGCTTTCCTCCTGCTGTGCCAAATGACTGCTGATACAGCTGGAGCCCTCACTGCCCAGCCTCAGCAACACACTTCAAACTCAACATTTGCCCTGCTCCCAATCTTCCTGGGTCACGCAGGGAGTCTCAAGAAACCGAGTTCTCCACCCTTAGTGTACACCGGAGTGCAAGAGGATTTCCATTCATACACATCTCAGGTAGGAATCTTTGGTGTATCAAAGTGGTTGAGTGATGAGAGTTTTGACCATCATAAATAATTTATTAAGTCTCCCACATTTTCTTCATTGCTTGGAACTCCTTGACAGCATTGACATGCAATGTTGCTAACAATGTTGATAACAACTGTTGATGTCAGATGTGGATTTTTCAATTAAAATGACAAGATGCTTTTATATATCCTAAAAAGCTCCAAATTTTTTGGGCTTAAATTTTGATAAGGTTTTGCTGTTTTTATGTACACAAAAGAAATCACAGATTTTAACTTAAATTCCATTCCCTGGGCATGAAAAATTAAAAAGCAAAAGAAAAAAGTTTGCCTTCATCTGGCTTATCTTCCATTTTCTAGGGAAAAAGAAACCAACTTTTTTATATCTACTGGAATAATTACTAATCTTAAAAGAAAATTTTCCAAAGTTCAATTTTTGAGCCTTAATACATACAAATAAAAGATTATATATTAGATATATAAAACCAAGCTCTGAGGTTTAACTTCTAAGCTCCTTGGAGCCAAGAACTGATCACATTTATCTGTAAAGCACCAGAAATACTTCCCAGTTTTCTATGAACAGCAAAGTAGCAGTGGGATCTTTTGGAGGACGTAACAAGGATGCTTTTGTTTTGTTAGATTTCTTCCCTATCAGCTTAAGACAAATGAAAGCTAGAAGAACTCAGTTGTTTCCAGATAACAAAGTGCGAGTTCTCACAACAACACACACACATTTAAATAAAATATTTCTTGAAAATCAAACGAATGTTCTGTTTGTTTGTTTGTTTGTTTGAATAAAATGGTTCCTATCATTTGAACCCCTTCTTCCTGCATGTGGAGACCAATACCAATCATACAGACTGTGGCAAAAAGAACAACTGCCTTATTTGGCAAAATTAGAATTATGTGGATGTTGATATGGTTTGCAAACTGCAAATACACTAAACTCTTGTTGTTAAGGTATATGAACTTTTATGAACTTTTTGTACCATTTTCAATTCTCTCAGCATACAAAGCAGTTCTTTCCCTCCTATTCATTACCTACAACACATTCTCTCTGATAGATGACCTTTTAAAAATATCGATAATGCCACCATTGCTATTGTGACCTGCCAGAGGGACTGTGTAAATTGACAAGAACGAGAGATTTGCCCTGACTGACAAAGTAAATAAATTTTGTGAGGAGAATGTGACTGTGTGTTTACTTTGGCTTCAGGCAGACTCCTGCATTTCAAGTGAGCGCCGTGTGAAGCAGTACTCAGAACTTTTGGTGGGGCTCTTATTGGCAAGCCCTTCCTGGGACTCTTGTGTCCTGGAAAATATGTCTGTGTCCCAAACTAGGGAATTATTAAACAAAAATAAATTCTGGAAAATCCATCTCTAAGTTGTGTGTATATTCTGAGTGAGTCTGATACTGTTTTTTCCTGGGTGGTCAGTGAACTGCTATCAAGCCATAATTTATAAAGCATCAATGTTTGCAAAAGATGGTCTCTACCACAAAATATGTGTTGTTGGTAGTAGAGTGGGAGAAAAGCACATGTAGGTAAAAATATTAGGACAGGAGTAAATGCAGGTGAAAAAATAAGACAGGAAATCATAAACAGCAATTTTGCACTGATATAACTGATGATGAAAATTTACCAGCCAAGCTTCCTTTTAGGCTTTTGTTCTGATTCTCTTACCACCATGGAAGTAAATTGTTGATCTTGATACAGATGAAATGGGTGAGAAAAAAATCTGTCAGGTGTCTCCAGAAACAAAAGTAGATAATTTGTCAGGACAGCACAATTTTCAGTAAATACACACAACAGAAGATAAATCTCAGAAGCTTCTATATACAGGTAATCATTTCAAATTCAGTGCATTTTACAAGCCATTTCCTAAAATGGGACTAATTCATACTGACAGAGTAGAAGTTTCAGATCATCACAGTAAGAGAGATGAAATGAAAAGGAATAGCCTCACTCTAAGTCCATCTTTATAAATAACAGCCAAATAATTTCTACATGCTGCTGCTTCTTGCAGCATCAGCTGTGCACCACCCAAGGCTGATCTCCCGAAGAGATGAGGCTTTTTCAGATAATATGTAGTAATAAAACCATTCAATGTTATACTCAGACACTAGACAATCTGGTTAAGATTTGATTCCTAGATCAAACAAATTGATATTGCATGGCAATTATTTATGCTTTGTTCTGAACTCTACATGGTGCATAATAATCACATATGCTCTTGCTCAGTATCTTGTCACTTAAGTCATCAAAAGGGTGGCTTAGAAATAGTACAGCTAGAGCTGAAAATACATTTATCTGTGTCACCTTCACACCATATGTGTAATTTTACTATTATTTATTCCACTTTTCCCAGTTCTTGCTAAAATGCTTTCTGCAGATGTTGGAACTGCTGTCAGGAGAAGAGCACAGCCCAAGATCCTTATGCTCTTCAGGTTCTCCCACCATCAACAACTGACAGCAGTTGCTAAGTACATGCCAAAATGTTCATTTTGCTCCTAATGGGAGCCCCAGCACATGTGCTGCTTTAGCTTCATGTTTCTACAGATGCAGTGATCAAAAGAGAATCTCAGTGTCTAAGACTAAAGTAGGAAATAAACCAGGAAGGCAGATGATGAGATAATCAAAGGGACAAATAACTAGGTCTCCAAAATACTTGAATTATTTCCCTTTGATATGCCTGTGAGGCTATATGGGATGGTTCAACAATTTACAGGCCATTTGTAGAAGAATAAATTTCACTTTTGAATGGGTATTCACTGAAAAATGCTTATTTTATGTATCAAATCCTTTGTTATCACACTGGATAACCAAACCTCCAAAATGCCCTCTATGTTTTTTTGGTGGGCTGACCCTGACTGAATATCAGGTACCCACTAAGCCTCTCTTCCACTCCCTTCCTCAGACAGGGGTGGAGAAAAATAATATGGATTATAAAACAACTCATGGGTGAAGATAAAGGCAGTTTAATAAAGCAAAATCCAAGTTCA
Organism: Pseudopodoces humilis; assembly: GCF_049639895.1. NCBI lineage: Eukaryota > Metazoa > Chordata > Aves > Passeriformes > Paridae > Pseudopodoces > Pseudopodoces humilis. The sequence goes on along the minus strand of NC_142201.1, from coordinate 104,575,454 downwards.
TGTGCAAAAGCAAAGGAAAACAATTATTTTTCAAACAGAATCAGACAAGGTGTATGAAACCCCGTTGCTTTGGAGTTGTTTAATATCACTGCATTTACCCATAGTATTTAGGATTTATGTATGCCTTGTATGTTTATAAACATATATTCTCTCTAGGGACTTTTTTTTAGATTTGTGGAGTTGAATAATTGTTTGTGAACTTACATTTTTTTTAGAATATTGTCAGAAAAGAAACAGTACAGCATGAGGACCTTGTAGACTCCATTCACCCCTAAACAGCCCCTACTAAATGTAAACACATGCATATGAAGTTGCAGGCAAAATAAGAAGGGTCAATATGATTTCCTACATGTTCAGGACCTCTGTACTAATAATAAATAAAAAAAGAAATCAGCCTCAGACTTGGATGAACCATATTTTTAATTTTCCAGCAATATTAACATTCAGCCACTGTAAGACTATTTGAGAGAATGGAAAATGCAATTCTCATTAGGATTCCATTTCATACGGTAATAGAGAAATGAAAAATAACTAATATATTCTTAGGAAAGCATTTTCAGAAGGATTTAGCAGTGGTCCAACAAACTTCATGGGACTTCATGTGACTTCAGGAGAAGGTTGTTTGGTCAAACATTAGAAAAATACCTTACACCACCCTTTTTTTATCTTCTCCCAGCAACACATGGGGAATGGAATCCTGGTCCTATATAATGCTATGGGAGTTTTGCTACTGACTTCAGCAGAGATAAAATGATTTTTATCATAGTCCATTTATGCTCATTATGGAAATGAAACAAATATGAGGAAACACCAGTTATTCTACTTATTCATTGCTCTCTTCAAGAGTGACATAAAATCAGGGCAAAAATAACTGAATGGAATTATTTAAGAAATTAGAAGTGTAGACTTTTTTCCTACTTAGTATTCCTGTTTGGGTTTTTTTATGGTTTGGTTTTTATTTGTGGGTGTTTTTTTTTTTTGTTTGCTTGGTTGGTTTTTTTTTGATTTTTTTTACACAAAGGGAAAGAGTATAGATGGAGAAATACTTGAATGGTTGATTTAGAGCCTGTTTTACCCCTGGCCTGTTAACAAACAGGGACTGCAGGTAGACTCATTGTCTAAATAGAATTTTCACAATGTAGGAAGTGATGAGAAGAATAATGAAGAATATGCCAGGAATATTTTACTATTGTTTGCTTTACTGCAAAAATCTCTTGAACACTCTGCTTGCCCTTGCTCAGGTATGACACAGCAGCCTATCCAGGAGGAGGTATCCAGTAAAGTTAAGAAAGGGATTCCCAGAGGTCAAGATGTGCAGACAGCCCCACTGACACAGGCTGGTGATCTTTAGGAAGCCCAGAAATGCAGCCCTGCAGAGCTCATCAGGCAGAAACAGGAGGTGTTACGTGGCATTAACACCAGAGAGCTCATTATCCTGTGATAATCTGTCACTGGGTGAAAAAAAATGACTTGTTTGCATAAAGTAGGTTTCCTACCAGCATTCTACAAAATGGGCAACATTTGATTTTATAAGGGCTGGAGTTACATCAAAAAACTATGGAGGCTTCTAGCAACTGCCAGAAGAGGAAAGCAGTGATGCTGCTGCAAAGCTGGGCCTTTTCAGCAGTCTTTTTTTAAAAAGAAAAAAGTACAAAGTTATCAACAGACAGGGCAGCTCCTAATATCTTAAACTCTTTCCAGATCTTGGAGCCCAAGACTTTTTCCCAAGCAAAATGGGTTGAGTTGGACTGAGTAATTTTTATACATTATCTACGGTGTAGCCCACCCTGAATCTAAGAAAACTCTAAATGCAGTTTGCTTGCACAGGTCTTTACTGCAACAATGTGTGAACTGCAGTTCTGAGGTATCATCTTCCTATCTGTCAAAAATTGCTAAAAAAAAAAAGGATTGCAAATTGAATGTCATGTAGGCTCACTTTCATCCTTCATCTCAGAGACAACTGGATTTTCCTGGATTCCTTTTATAGAAGAACTGGCTAAGGCTAGAAATTTCTCTCTTATAATTTGGGACAAAAAGACCAAACAGAAAGGATTTTTATTAAAAAAAATTAGAAGTTTGGAAGTTTTGCATGTCACAATCAGTTTAGTACCACTGACCGAACATCCAGAGTTTGGTGCTCATATGTTTCTTCATATGCTGGGCTCTTGATCAAGTGGTGTTTATGCTGCATCATCTTAAAACAGATTAATTTCCCTCATTCAAAGGACAGATGCAGCAGAACCAGGAACCTTATGCAGAATCATTTGGATTTGAGTATAGCTCACTGGAGACACTCTGGCACACCCAAGAAGTTAAAAACTGCAAGTGAAACTATTCAGACAGAGCTTTTAACATTGGTACAAAGAAAAGAAAACAATCATGTCAAAATTGACATTTGCCCAGGGAAAGCATCAACTTTAAAAGGAAACCACAGATCCACAGTGGGAAAACAGAAATTCTGATTAGCTTTACTAATTACTAATGGCTTAATAAATAAAATTGTAAAATATTATGTCTTACTTTTGCTTTACTAAAGTTACATATATCTGCATCCTAGCAGATACATGTACTGCTGACTTTTTACTGAACTTTTATGCAGTTCTAGTTTCTAGTGGGACTGTACAACAAAGTTTATTGAAGAGTTTTATATCCTAGAGATGAATTATCAATGCAACAAGAGGTATTCCTATTGCTTTGAGGAAGCACAGCTTCACATAGCTGTGATTAAAAATTATCAATTAGCCTTTTTATTTTACTTGTTTTTTTTACTGGTTTCTAACTTATGTTTGGGAAATGACTAGGAAATACCCAAGCAGAACCAGCAAAAATAAATTATTACCTACACAAGTACTGTGGCTACTTTCAGATTTGCAGCACATGAACTACAAATCTCTATAAGACTGTAAAAGTATGAAAGTATGAAACCAATCATAGTGATTTGTTTTGTTTATTTAGGACGTGAACTCTGTAAATGCCAATGGAAAATGACCCTTGGTCTATCTATCAAAGGGTATTAGCTCTGGGAACATACATCACTGGACTAAATCCAGTAAAATGATGCAATATTTTACCAGACATAGTCACACAGAGTCTGGGAACAAATTAGGTGTTTACTTGTTTTTATATTTTTCTTCCTTTTTTTTTTTTTCCCTATCTCATTGTAACTCTGTGTGTCCATTACCTATGCTCTTATTAGGATGATACCATTTTCTCATTCATGTTACACTGTGATCTTCATCTTTCTTAGCTTCAGAGTACCAGCTCCACATTTGCCTTCTGGCCATGGCCCTAAATGCCCGCTCCAGATCCAGGGAATATCTGCATTGCAATAATGCTCTTGCTCTGCCTCCTTTTGTCCATTCCCCCAGGGACCAACCTAAGGAACAATCAACAGGTGACTTAAACCAATCTTTAGGCTATCTTAAAATAGTCTGATGAAAGAGTGGAGTGTATGTTATAAATAAATACATATAAAGCTGATAGAAGGGTATTGTACTGTAGCTAAAAAAAAAAAATCAGGAGAGGAAATCCTACTTTTCCTTTCCTCTTTCCAGTGGTGGCATGGCAGTAGGACAAGCACATGATTTTGCTCATCTCTGTGCATCCTTTGGATCAAAGAAGAATTTTCAGTGAAATGAAAGACAAAATGTCCTTGCTCCTGCCATGCATGACAGAGGAAAGCCTCAAGTAAAGTCAGCAGAGGGCTCTGCATTGCTTCAGTAGAGGTCAGATGCAAGATGGTCCACAGCAATACTTTCTAAAAAAATTGTTACTGTATTAACAGTTTATTTTCTATGTGTATACCTATATATTTAGGGAGGAAGAAGAGAGATATTCAATATTATGAAGCAAAGCAAATGATTTTGGATGCTGACTTTAATTTTGTCTTAATATAAGCTTAAAAAAAAAAAAAAGTTTTGGTCTTAAAAAAATGCTACAAGCCTAACAGATTTTACTGATTTTTAGACATTCTTTAAGCTGCAGGAAATAACTCAGGCATGTAATACTAGACTTCAAATTTTGAAAAAAACTTTCCATGAGCATAGTATTTGGGCTTCCAAAGTTTGTTGCCCTGATTTTCAAAGACACTAAACACTAAACTCCAAGGTCTGTTCACCTTGGGGACAGAGGATAAAGTCAGAATCAGCTGTGGATAATAAACATTTATGAAGAGCAGACCACTAATTTAAATGCCTGAAATGGACAGCAATTTCAATTAAATGGAGGTTCCAACACTGGAAAATGCCTGCCCTGGATCATGAACATGAAAAAGACTCTAGGGATGCCATTAACTGAATTGACCTCTTGTGTGCATAATTGGCACTAAGGACAAAAAAGCCAACAACTGTACCTTTGGAAATTTAATTTAGTAAGGACAATACATGATGGCTTTGTTATGAACTTTTGATTATTATGAAAACACTGATTGCATGGCCTGTTTCCTTAGAAACTAACCAAAAGGTGACATATTCTGTTGACTTTCTATTACACATTCACAACATCATCCCTCAATTCTATATCATAAAGAATTTATGTAGGGCATTAATCATGCAAAACCATTAAATTGTTATCTCATTTCAGTGATAATTGTTTACTGCTATAAATGGCTCATGTTTTGTTCCAACAGTTGGATTGTGACTAAAATGTATCCTCAGAGCAGCGTTGGCAAGGAAGATTAACTTCTTCAGAGAAAAGGAGTATGAAAGTAAGGGAACATTTCACCACTGTGTATAAGAAAATATGACTTGTAAAAACTCAGTAATTCGTTCACCAAGTGGACCAAATGAAGAAGTGACAATAAGAAACCTGACCTGCTCACAGCTATGGGCATCTGATCAAGACTTCTAGGCAAAGGTTTGTTGCAAAATTCTCATGTTAATAATGCACCTGGCCCCTTTCCCAAAATATAATGAAGATAGTATATTCTTTTTTTCCCTTTTTTTAATTGCTTAAACAATGCCAGCTGAATGTAATAAAAGTTAATTATGAAATATACTTGCAATTATAAAGAAAACACAGACTGAAAACTAAAAGTCAAGCATTTACAGAAAGGAATGTTCATGAAAAAACAGCAAAGCTGCCCCACAGCATAACTCAGCTAATCAGTTATGCTGTGCAACACAATGATTTGTCACCTGCTTTTAGATTTCCCTATTGACTCCTGTGCAGAATAAGAATGGGATCAATTTAAAGCAGTCCTTTATTCCCATGGGTGCCATCACTAATGCTGCTGTCTGTTACTGCTTTCTGCATGGAACCCAATGATATATTTTTCTGTAGCAAAGTGTCTGCTTTATGAGCATAATAAATAGCAATGGCCCTTTAATGACAACTTTAGCTTTGGCCATTATAGTACATTTTAAATGCTTAAAAACACTAATGGGAGCTATCCAGTGTTAATTATACTTAAGATATGAGTGCCATACACAAGAACTACTGCAACATTAAGTAAAACACTTCTGCTAATCCTAATTATAGCCTGTATGGAAGAGATAAGAGAAATCAAGTGCCCCTTTACAGCAAGTTCCTAAAACAGCAGAGACAGGAAGGACAAATTACTTGGAAAAGTACTGGAAGCACCTTCTAGCATAGGACTTGATCATTATTTACACCATTTATTTAAGCAGCTGCTGGCACAAATTCTGCTCTTCTGGACTTGCCCTGTCATCAAGCCCGTACAGGGTTAATCTCTGCCCTGTTGGAGCCAGCTGGGCTCTGTATAAACATGAATTAACACAGCCATTAATCTGAAAGTGCAGGCTTCAGACTTCAAGAAAACAGGGAAGAAAAACAGACTGATCAGACCAGTCTACAATCATCTTGACTAGCTGTTTAACTCAGGTACTTGAATTCAGAGCAAAGCTGCCAGGCCAGATTTCCAGGGGCGATGCAGATTTTCCTGCAGCAGTATCCATACCTATTTATCTCCACAGAAGAAATCTAGGATGACTATGCTTCACTTTAGACAACTGAAAAAAAATGCCTAAAACTGGGTAAGGGACTAATTGGGCCTAACAGCTCACAAAAAACAGTGCTCACAGCTGAGTGTTTAAACACAGAGGACCTCTCACTGACTGGCTTACAAAAGTCAAGGACTGCATATATTGACTTTCTGAAGCATTTCAGAAGGGGCAGAGAAGGAGCAAAAATGAGAAATCTCTTAAAAATGCAAGTTAAATTAATTCAGAAAAAGTCCACAAGTATTTCAGACTTGAGGTCTAGTCCTAATGTTGTTCAAATTACAATGTCTGTATGATACCATTGCTCTTTGTTTTTCTTTGTTAGGGGAAAATGATACAGAGAAAATCATAAACCCTCTCATGGGCATCTAATAGAAATAATAGAAATGCACAGAAGAGAAACATGTTCAATCAAAGAAGATTGTAATATACTGGTCTTAATCCCACAAAGTTCAGTTTGATGACTTTGTGTTTTAATACACTTATTTCCAGCCAGTTGAGGACTGAGTTGACATCAGAAAGAACACAACAAACACATAGAAACTTCTCCTTAAGGTACTCTGTGCCTTCAGCTATTTTATTAACTTGCAAATTAGCCGGGAGAGAAAGTGACAAGAGACTTCAGCATACTAATGAATTCTTAACTGGGACACTAGCAAAACCTATTTTGTCCCCCCTCTTTATCACTCAGATATAATTTTTGGACTCCCTTTCTGTTCAGACTTTTGGTAACTGCTCTGTCTTGTTTACTATGTCTGTACTCAGCACTTAGAGTTATTTTTAAGATAACAGTCCCTGTTAGTCTTGTTTCACAAAAGGTCCCTGAATTTATGAGCAGCTCAGCCATCAGGATGACCTGGGATTGTGGTTTCAAAATTAAAAGAGTGAATAACATAATCTTCTGGAAACGTGTTCCTTGAAGCTAGGTCAGGCATGTTTTTATGACTACAGCTAAATGCTTTATCTACAAGTTTGCCAGCACTTGCTTGAAGGTAAATTACTGAAATCTTAAATTTAACTTCAAAGAAGTATGCATTAAAAACACACTCTAAAAGCAATGAAAATGTGTCTAAAACTGACGGTATCTAATTACTGAGGATATAGCTAGTGGTTTCCTGTTTTTATTTCTCCTACTGTTCCCACTCTGCCATTTCAGAGCCACGGGAATGTCCCCAACATGATGCTTTTTAAGGGAAATAGGGGCAGAGCTTAAGAGAACGATGTTCACGTGCTAGCATCTGACAGGTTTGAGGCTGCAAGACACAAATGCAGCACCCACAGCCAGAGAGTGGAGACAGACAAACTGTGTGCAGAAGGAAAGCAGCAGCTCTGAGGATGGCAAAGAGACAATCAAGAAAAACACAAGTTTTTGTCCTTGTTTTGTCCTCAACCTCGATGATGTCAATCATGATACCGACCTCCTCGGTGGAGCACTGGAATTCTTACAGGAAATGGGTTACTGTTTTCATTTAAAACTTTGAGAACAGTTTGAATGAGCTTGTTGGAGACAGAAAGTGCTAAAACATGTTATTATTCTACATTATTATTATTATTATTAATAATAATAATAATAATAATTTTCCAATATCTTGAAAAGATTGTAGAACATCAGCCTTGATTTATAACTGAAAAACATTGCATCTGTTTAGCAGCTTGCAGATTTCTTCACACTGAGCATTCAAAAGAAGTGTCCTTTGAAGAATCCTTATCAACTCAAACATCAGTCTTTCATAAACTTCAAAACCGTAAAAGCTGTTTTTCCTTTACCATCTTTATGATCTATTTTTCAAATATACAAGCTTCCTCTTCAGATAGTAACAGATTTTCTTTTAGGGGTTGAGCTACAGAATAGGAAAAGGTGAAAATGTTTTGACCATTGAAATTTGATATTTCACACCGCCTTAATAAAATGTCAGAAATCATCCTCATAATTTGTAATCTGTTGAGGACTATTTTTGTAAAGCCTTTTTGACATGCAGTTTGTTACTGGTCTAGTAATTTCTTTGGTACTATTTCTACAAGACTGTCAATATTTATTTTGCCACGGTTAGGTAGCTCTTCTTATAAATATGGAAAATATACGTCCATTCCCTAAATTGACACTGACAATCCATAGTATTTAAATAGAATTAGCATCACCAATTTTCAGTGTAGTGTATGTTTAGTGAGCCTGCTGCAGAATGCACAGGATTCAGGACAATTAGCATATGAAGTTACTCTTCCCATTTTGCTCCTCTATTTATATTAAAACTCATTACTGTGCCATCATATTTCAGAAGTAGTGATGCAGAATTTGGATTTGACAACGATTCAGGAGTGAGCCAGCCAGAAAATTACCTGTGGGGACTCACAGACCTTTCTATAATGTCGTCCCACCTGGGCATCACTCCAAGTAACTGCATTTTTATGTCACTCAAGGGTGCTGCCCACAAGTTGGAGTGCCAGCTGATCTGTATTGCAAATGGTACAAATTGTTTCATTTATAAGAGACACAATTCATCCCAACAGAGTCAAAGGAGCCAAGGGAGCAGGGGCAGCCTCCACCTGTATCCTTGCCTAGCTCAGCAGGGCTGTGTTATAAAAAAGAGACTGGGCTTGCTGGACCCTGATGCCCAGGACCCCTGGATTTATCCCCTTGTCTGCAGGTGTTGGTAGCTGCAAACAATGCTGGTAAATCAAGGTAAAAGTCCAAAACATGGAGTGTCTTCAGAAGTTTTAGATCTAAGACAGAAATTCTTTATGATGAGGGTGATGGGACACTGGCACAGGCTGCCCAGAGAGGCTGTGGGTGCCACATCCCTGCAAGTGTTCAAGGCCAGGCTGGATGGAGTTCTGAATTACCTGGTCTAGTGAAAGGTGTCCCTGTCCACAGCACAGGGGTTGGGACAAGATGACTTTTAAAGGTCCTTCCAACCCAAACCATTCTGTGATGCTGTGATGCCAAGCTACAGGTTCTAGACTGTGGGATGGGCAGTTTTTTGTCACACTGTGGTTGTGTAGAGGTACACAATCAGCTTCTGGGCATAAACCTAAATCAGGAAGTTCTGCTATCCAAGGTCTTTTTTTATTCTCAGTCTGAGGTTGTAGTTCATCATCTTTCACTTGTGTCTAACCATTTGCCGTGCTGAACACTAAGCTGAATAATGAATATCTGCACTCTAACTTGCACATACACACACATATGGACTCTGGAGGATTATTTCTGTACAGAATACTTCAGATTGTGAACTGGCACAGCTGAAGGAGGGGTGAACTGTCTAGTCTGGAAGTGCACACAGAGAGGGACAGGATGCTGGCTTTCAAACTAGAGAAAATGTCTAAGCAATCAGTACCTTCACAGAAGGATGCCAAGAAAATGAGGGAGGCAGAAGCTACCAGGGGCTTAAGGCAAGAAGAGAGAAAGTTTCTTGTATCAGTGCAGATACTGGAGAAGGGAGACTTGACATTTCTGAAAAAGAAGACTTCTGTCTACTGCTTGTTTAGACTAAGATCACAGAAATGCTGTTTCTGTGATCATAAATGATTCATTACAAGTTTCTTGAGTAAATAAGGGTCACAACTATTCCTAACTTCTGTTTTACTTTCTGTTTTACTGAAAACTTTTTCTGTTCTGTTTGTTTTGTTAGAAAGCACAGCTGAGAAACAGTAACATGTAGGAGCTTACTTAACAAAAACTCATTGAAACAGACAGAAATATAATAGTTATCTCCACCTGACCTACACCACTGCATGATTTTGGAGTCACTATCCTGGCAGGGGGGAACAAAAATCCACTTTCTTTTGTCCTACCTCATATACTTATCTGTCATTATGCCACAATATTGGAGTTTTGGTAACACTTACTTCCATACACAAGAAGTAAAGTTCTACTGCTAGCACCTTACAAGCATATCCTTCCCAAAGAAGCCATTTCCTTTGGAATATATAAGATGAGAACTCAAATTATATTTAAGCAGTACAATTATGTTGACCAATTTCAGACACAGCATCTCTTTTCTAGGATAATTCCTCTGCTGAAATGGTGGAGCATTTATAGCTTGGGATGGAGCTGCTGAAGGGATGTAGCTACACTTCAGGTCTTCAGTGTCACTTCACTCTTCAGCACCATCAGTCTCACAAGGACTGCACTTACTTTGCAATTTCATGAAAATAATGGACCGAGACATCTTTTGTCTGGTAAAACTTCTGTGATTAAAGCATAATAACACTTATGAGGTGTTCAGTGCTCTGACTGTCTTCATCTGCCTGAGACAACAGCAGTTTCTGGTATTGTGATATGCAAGAATTTCATGGCATCTTAGGATATTCATTCTGTACAAACAAATATCAGGCTAAAGTCTTCCCCAAACACACAGAGCATCCCTTATCCCCCTCATCTTCTCCTGACCAGTGACAATCTTGTGCTCAGTATATGTTGCTTGAAATATCAGAGGAGTCAGTTTGAGAATTTCAAGTTGTATTTGAATGAAAATCCTAGAAGGAATTATAATGTGGCAGTCAAATGTCCAACAGAATCACCACCTCTCTCTCTCCATTTCAGACCTAGATTTTATTCTAAATTGTGTCTTTTTCATGTCTAGGAAGCATATAAGTCTGGTGGAATGTAATTAGTGAATAAGGATTTTTGTTAATATAGATAACCTCCTCAATGACATCACCATTTTTTAAGAACCACAAAAAAAAAGGTAAGCTATCTCCCCTAATTATCATATGGCTACTGGCAAAGGCAATAACAAATAAAAAAGAAATAATTAATTAATAAAATAATAATTAATTAAAGGCACTATTCCCTTACTTTTGTGGCCTAATCTTGAACACCTTTGAGGTTCTTTATATCAAAATATTACTGTGTCTACACCAAATTTAGCTCCCAAAATATGGCAGATGAAGACAGAGTTCTGGACCCAAGACACAAAATTTCATAACACCTAATGCTCATATTTAATATTTTTAATAAAAAATAAAAATATAACTTGTATGTATAATAAGAATATAAGAGACAAGACTAGCACATATTAGTACAATACACTATTGTTAATGCATTGCATGTATGCTTGACTATCATGTGAACACTTGGGTAATAGTTTATCAAGTTATACATTAAGATCTTTACTAAACCTTTAAAATGATTGATTACTACACTTTTGAAATACACTACATTGAAAATTTTGAAACTATTAGGTATAGAAGTGGGACCACAAATTAAATTCACCAAAAAAAAAAAAAATCAATGAGGAATATTCTCATATATGTGAAATAAATCAAAATGTCCACCTTTTCAATGTTGTAAGGGGGGTGGAAGAAAGGAGTATTGATTCATCATTGCAAACTTTCATAAGCATAAATCAGGATCAAAGAATGTCTGATACTGTTTGGGACCTCTGAAGGTCATCACATCCAACCCTCCCTCCTCAAGAAGGGCCACTTACATCCCAAGACCCTGTCCAGGTGCCTTTCCAATATCTCTAAGGATGGAGACACCACACCCTGTCTAGGCAGCTCTTGGTCACAGTGAAGAAGAGTTAGCTTGTGCTCAGAAAGAACCTTCTGTGTTTGTGCCCCTGGCTCTGCTCCTGTCACTGGACAGATCCTGGCTCCATTCCCTTTACACATTCACATTCCTTCTATACATATTTATATGTATATTTATACACATGAATAGGTTCTACCCTGGTTCATCTGCACTCCAGGCTGAGCAGTCCCAGCTCTCAGCCTTCCCTCATAGGAGGGAGATGCTCCAGTCCTTAAATCCATGCCTATGGAAAGCATGACATCCTTGACTATTTAAATTTCCATCTGGATTACAGGGAACTGGCTGATTGACAAATCTGTTTACAAGGATGAAGCTGTAACAAAGTCATTCTTTACAAACTAGTTGGACCTGCTCCTTCTTACTCAGAAAGATAATTTCAAGGCCTGATGATTAATTGTTACTTCTATTCATCTAAATGGAAATTGCTAGGGTGTTTTTTCTCTTTTTATGTTATAAAAGTGGAATGTGGACAACCTCATGTCTGAGATCAGAAGCATAAACTTGAAAAAGTTCTCTAGTTATTACCTAATACACTTTCTGTGTTCCAGCTAAGTTGATTGAATTTTTTCTCTGTTGGCATCTGTTTATGGGAGGAAACACCACTGTGTCCAAAGAGCAACACCAGCTTTCAAAGATTTGCTCAATTAACCTCTCAACACTCTTAAATATATGATATTTGTATTTTATAACAAAGATCATAGATGATAAGCTTGAACTGTTATATTCTTTATTCATTCAGAGCTGCATAATTAATGACTCTCCTTTTTTGTCTGGTCCCATCATGTGTCCCCTGAGGGAACTGTTTAATTCCATGGCAGGTAATTATTTACTGCTTGCTGTATGTTTGTTGTGGTTTTGGTTCCGGTTTTCTTCTGTTTCATTACATTTTGCAATGTTGTGTCTCATTGAAAATCCTGACAATCCCCTGAGCTGAAAGTGACGGAGCCATCGAGAGCCTCAAGGCTAAAGCTGATAAATGGATGTACCACAGGAACAAGCTACTCTGAAATTTGGCTATGAGGAGCACTGGAGAGAGAAGATATTGGTCTTAATTACATGCTCATAAATATCATTAAACACAGACAGCCTTTTCAGGAAAATTAAAATAAGCATTTTTTTAATGTCAGCTCCCTGATTGAAACACATCTATATCTTTTCCTCTTTTCTATTTTAACATCCTTTTTCCTCCCTAGGGTGTGTTTTTCTAAAGCTGTGTTGAAACAGCCACACTGTAAATTGAATAGGTTCAAGGCATTTCTGTGATAGGAAGGATATGTAACACGGCAAGGCTTTTCCTTGTTCAATAGTTTTAACAAGTTCCTGCTCAGCAAAGCAGAGAGAGTTAAAATGAGGAGGCTGCATTGCCACTGGGCAGCATATTTGACCTCTGAAAGCACTAGGAGGGTACAGCTGGCCCCAGTCTGTGTTCTGGAAAATCCCTTCCAGAAATCCAGAAGTAGGCCACATCATCCAAAGCACTGCTGATCTGCTTAAGTTCCTGAGTGGTCTCTCACTTAAAAAAAATTAATGGGATTTTTGCTCCTAAGTGATTAAGAAACATTTGAAAATGAAATTGAAACCCTGCATTTTTTTGTTGTTGTTTGTTTTGTTTTTATAATTTGCACACTGATACCTTGTATTTTACACAGTGGATGCATTTTCCCCTTTATTTTTAATTGCACACAAAAGAGGAAAACGAGGTTTTTTGCTCCCTATTTCAGGTCACCTCTGGGGAGCATGCCTATTGGACAGTTTGGCCAACTATTGAAGTAACTTAGATTTTTATATATACAGTTTATTTATATGCATCAGGCACGACAGTACAAATGTAATTGCGTATTACAGGCCCCCAGGGGAGCAGTCATGGTCCCAGGCCTGACACAGTTCAAAAAGCATCTGGGCAATGCCCTCAGGAGCATGGTGGGGTTCTTGGGTGTCCTGTGCAGGGCCAGGAGTTGGACTTTTGTGATCCTTGAGGGTCTCTTCCCACTCAGAACGCTCTAGAATTCTATATGTTCCCACAGTAAAGCAGTCTTTAATCTATGCAGGGAAAGAAGCTTTGCCAAAGGCATTTGTTTTAAAAACAACTTTTGTAAAGCTTATCTATATAAGATATATATAGATATATACAGAGCCAAGACAGTGAAACACACTGTGACTGCCAGACCATGCAAACAGCACTGCAGCCATTCTTACATTCCAACAGTTCTGTTTGCCCTATGAACTCTGCTAAAATATTATAGTTATGGTGGAGAAGGGATGGGTGGGTGGATGGGTGAGTGGATGGATGGATGGATGGATGGATGGATGGATGGATGGATGGATGGATGGATGATAAGTCTATAGATGGACAGCTAGAGGCTAATGGATAATACTCATCTGTAACAGAGCTTAGACAGCATTTTAATAAATCTGTAGTATGCAGAACCTGCCCTTCCTGAAGGAAGAGAAGAAAACAATCCAGTGGCACATTGTCATGAGCCTGTTGAGGTGGAACTGAATGGAACACTATAACCGTCATGCACTGGGCAAGCTGTGACAGGTTACAGACAGTTGATAAAATGAAATTTTAAATAAAGGAGCAACCTTGTTCTACTGTATCCTGCAATTAAAGCCATTAGGCAAAGGAAAGACCATTTTGATTTCCACCTTTATGATTCTGGAATGTATCTCCTCGTTGTGCTGATAAAATGTAATGTGTTATATATTTCACCATGACAAAATATAATTGATGTCATGAGCAGTTTTAAATTATTACTTGTATAATGTATGCTTTCAGCAGAAGTGTATTTATTATTGTAAAATTTCTGAAACTTGTTCTAAATTACCATGAAAAGCACCAGAGTGGAAGAAAAAGATTTGTCAATGACAGGACCAGTTATTTGGAAGATTTTAAGTTTCAAGTCAATTTCACAATACTTTCAGCTCCCATCTTCTTTTCCTTAGGAGGAAGGGGAGTAAAAGGGATAAGAGAATAGAAATACCCATTACATTTATGAAACTAGATAAAAGCAGCAAAAAGCAGAATGTTATATGTAATAGCAATAAAAATTTAGAAGCGTGTAATTTCATGAAAACAGCATCTGTAAAAAAGAGTAAGATGTAGAGAAGATTTTTATCACCAATACCAACATTAAAAAAAATCAAGCCTCTTCCAAACTAATTAGACAATTTAATCTTTTACATTCATAGATGTGTCTGGCAATGACGCATTATGGCTCAGGCTTAAGCACTGGATCATTAACTGAGCAGAAATGTTACATGCATTTGTGTATACAAGATTAAATGCTATACATTCCTGCAATGTTCCATATTCTATTCTATCATTTTAGCTGCTCTTTCGTCTCTCTGTCACTTTCAATGAGCTGTAAATTTGATAGCATGTTTACAGATATTTTTCTTCCACTGACTAAACTATCAAAAGCCTGTGTGATGATTGTATCATTTCCTTGGCCCCTCAGGATTAGAAATGTGCACTGTGCTACACTCTAAAATGCATTTGTATGGAATGCCTACTCAACATATTCTGCACAGCTCTTTGGTCTCCCTTAGAAAGACATCCCCACACCTCCCAGACTGATTGGCCTTTACTGCAAGAAATAAAATAAGACAGAAATCCATCAATCCCGCATGAAACAATATTTCAGATCAAGCTGAACTGTAAAAGTACATAAGGGGAAAGAGAAAATGAAAAATCTTTTCTTAAAAGCTCCTAAATGCTCTAAGAAGTGAAGTGGGCTTTTTCTGAGATGATTTCCTGCATATTCTATCCAGAGTTATCACCAGAGTAGATCTCACAATCTAGTAATTTATTAGCTGCAATAGTGTATAACAGTACTACAGAATACTGTTTTTCAGCTTAATAGAAGAAAAGAATAATAGACTATACAAAGTTCTATAAAATCAAATGACAAATAAACACAGAATGGAAGGATGTTTTACCACCAATTTTAATGTTTTGCTGACTATTGAGCAACTTAGAAATGCAAAGCAACACCAAACAGCTACACACAGAGCAATGATTGCCTGTGAGACTGAGACTGTTCTACTGAACAACCTGGTCTAGTGCAAGGTGTCCCTGGCCATAGCAGAGGGTTGGAACTAGATGATCTTTAAGGTCCCTTCCAAACCCAGCTATTCTGTGCTTTTATGGAGATTCTATTACCAACAATTTTTCATTTTGTCCCAGGATACCCTGTGGTGATGGTACCATCTAGGTTCAGTGCCATCACACTTCAGTGCCTCTGAAGTAGGGAACAGTAGTGCCAAATGAAGAATAAAATTATTAACCCACGTCTCAGAAAAACTACCTCCCAGCCCAGCCAAAACAATTAGAGCCTTGAGAGTACAAATCACCATTTTCAGACATTATTACAGGAAACAAAGTACTTTTCTGCACAGATCACATCCCTTCCCACTAGTGACTGATTACAGGACCAACCACAGCAATTCATTATCTGGAAAACAGATAACAGAAAGGTATTTAAAGTACTTTAAGCTGTCTTTTTAATCAAATTTAAAGCTGGGAATTAAAGAATCAGAATGATACCACTAGGCAGATTCACAGACCACCAGAGAAGTCTCCAGAGAACACAGAGTTCGCCCTTGTTCTGGCAAAAAGCAAGAGAGTTTAGTGACTACTGGAAAGATTTAAAGGCTGAATTTATCCTATCATGTGCACTGCAGAACAATTAGAAATCCGTGAAGCACTGGGGAGAACAGCAGAAAATCGTATCTGTCCAGTACAGGTTCAGCAAGCTAATAATAGGACAGGTACTATTTACAGGGAAAATGTTTACATTTTAATATTTGCATGTGTACCAAAACATAAAGCTGTTTAATCACTTTTAAATTGGCTACAGAAACAAACCTCATTGCTGCCTGCACATACAATTTACTTTATCCAAGCTTCAGTTTCCCCTTCAGTGATTAAAATGCAATGTAAAGGTATGTCTGTGCACATTTAAGATGGCTTCCTAACCTACTCCCTCTGCTTAAAAAAATACCATTTGTTCCTTTTGCAACATTTTGAAATAAATTCTTAAGTTTGAAACAGACTTGTTAGCGTTACTGAATCACTGACTCTTTATTATAATCAATAAACTTTATAGGTGAACACCAGACAGGCAACAAAATAGGTGTTATTAAAA
This sequence comes from Pseudopodoces humilis, assembly GCF_049639895.1. Classification (NCBI taxonomy): domain Eukaryota; kingdom Metazoa; phylum Chordata; class Aves; order Passeriformes; family Paridae; genus Pseudopodoces; species Pseudopodoces humilis. The sequence goes on along the minus strand of NC_142201.1, from coordinate 104,558,811 downwards.
GTTAACCCACCTAATAGTGCTTTCCCAGATCTTACTTTCACTGGATGACCTGATTCAGACTTTGTTGGCTTTTTTTATATGCTAAAAGACATTAAAAGGAATCTTATAGTAAAACAGATATATAGAATAAAATTAATGAAAATATTGTAGACCAGTTTTTTGATGTCAGACAATGTAACCTGAATACTTTTGGCATCTGCAAAGGCTCTCAAGACAACAATATGAAGAAACACAGGTGTTTAATACACACTTTTTTAATATCCCTGTAGACCAGGTAATTCTGAAGGTTTTGAGTATTAAATCATGAAAATATGCATAAACAATTAATCTCATTAAGAATTCTTTGCTGATGAAGAAATTTAGTTTTCTTCCCCTTAGACTCAAGATACAACATCAGGGAGAGAAAAAAAGTAGTGAGTTTAAAGGACATGTTTTCTACCTCACATTAAGTATTTCAAAGCATGAGCTAGCAATGAAAGACAAGGTACATTTATTTTGTGTCACTGCATTTCTCTTTGAGAAGATATGAAGAAATGAAGGGAAAAAAAAAAAAAAAGAAACAGTCAGCTCTGAAAGTGCAGACACCATAAAGAGAAGCATAGGATTTCTGCTTGTTTAATTCTTTCAGAATTGATGAAAAGGACTAAAAGTGGAAGACTTTCACTGATTCCAGAGGTCACACTGGTGAGAAATACAGGATCTAGTCTTGTTTTCTGTGACATAATTATGTTAATACCCATCATATATGCTCAGCCTTTGTATTGATCTGTCTTTTTCACACTGACACATGAAGAGTCTTTGAAATATCCCTTGCAATGTAATACATCATGTTTTGAAGAGCATGGCTGATTTTCCATTGCCTTGTGTTACCTATGATTAAGCAAGCTTAAAAGAATCCTGAATCAAGCATTTTAGAGATATATGTCTTAAAAGCTTGAAAGACTTTAAAATCTTGGGAAATTATAGAAAGATCAATCCAAATGATAGAGAATTCCTGGCTTGGGAATGTAAACTTTAAAGAACTCAACTGTGAGATCTACATTTGTCTGAGGTGGGGCAGGCTGTTGTGTGAGCCACAAGCCTGTTTCTGTACTCCAAAGGAAACTCAAACCAAAGTAAAGTTTGGAGTGCCCCAATTTTCAGCTAAAGAAGTGAGGTTTCAAAAGTAAATGCTCTGTCTAGATCTATCCAAGTAAATAGGTTCATGGATTTCTCACTACATTCATAATTCATTGGGATTTTGCCATTGTCAGCAGTTCATTTTAAATGCTCTTGCCATCTTTGAAGGACCAGCCAAACAAAATCCTCTTAACTAAGAAGACAGCTGCTGTTTAATATATTTTCTAAGATAGCTAAATGAAACTATCTTTTTTTTTTTTTTCCCTCTATAAGCTGTAATTTCCTGTAACAACTTTCCTCAATTTACTCCTAGGGCTTTGGGGTTGGGAAGTTTGCTAATTTTTAAAGCAGATCTTAAGTATATTTTTATTTATAAAAATATAAGTATATTAAGTATATATTTTCTGAGTTCACAGATCTCATGTACTGCTGTACTTTGAAAAAAAGTTGTATTTCTGACATGTACACACAGCAAGGCTGCGCTTTTCACAAAGTTTGCAGATTCAACATTCAGCCCTAATGATTACCAGCCTTTATTCCTAGATGGGAACACAGTACCTCCAGTTTCTGCTGTCACAAAGTGCTGAGTAATGTCACTGAGTATTTTCTGATATACATATTCACAGCAGTGCATGTAATCATACTTTGATTAAAATCACAAGTGTAGCACAGAAGCCAGGCTGTTCTGATTTCTACCAGACACAGATCTCTTTATAGTACACTGCAATAATACCAATATAATTCTGAATAGCAATGAACTGGCAAAAAACAAGGAGAGAAGTTTGCAAACACCAGAGCTTTATGACTTTATTTCCATGCAACAATCAAATTACTTTTTTCCCAGATGAGAGAAAGGCACAAAATTACAGGAATTAATGTTCAATATAGTGCAACTTCTTTTCTAAAGCAGTAGCTGCTCAAGGCATTTAAATGTACACGGTATGGAGCAATTATAAATTGCTATCTTCCCAAATCAAGGTAGTTAGTGTTTAAAGGCTGTCCTCACTAGAAATTGCACCTACCTATTACCTTTAACAGCCTCTCCAAGGCCTAGGCAAGTTTTGGGTGCACTGACCTGTAAAACAAGACACAACTTCTCTACTTTGAGGACATAGAATAAGAAACTAAATTCCTTCTACTTGGCAAATGTTTAAAATAGGGAAAGGAATCAGGTTCTTTAGCCTTTATTTCACTGGAATTTAGTGACTACTTTTTTGTGTGGAGCCAATAGGGAGGAATCTGCGCCGTTCATCTTTCATCCAACATATTTCTTTCTAGTGCTACTAGCACTGTGGTGTCCATGCAGATTTAAAATCACATTTCATCATCTACATTCCCCACTAAAAACATTAGCATTCAAGGACATTACATGCCTTTGAAAGAGCTTATTTGAGATTTACACAAAGGACTTTCAAAAGAAGACTCCTAGTTAGCTAGAATTAAATTCAAGTATTTGGGCCTGATACAGAGTTTATTCTGGATTATTTAAAGTAACATTGTTGTGCACTGTTGAATTGGCCTTTGTGTAAATGACAATCAGCCTCATATTTTATCTAATGATGTTTTTAATACACATGGCCTTCTGGCATTGCACAGTTCTATACTGAACAAAGAGGTTTCCTGGTTTTTGCTTTTAATCCAGTGCGTGAAGCAATATGTGAAGACATGAAAACTGTTAATGAAAAATTAAACAACTACAGATTTTTATGACAAATAACATGTTACAGCTGGAAAGCAGGTACGTGGCATGACTTTAGCTTCACTGACATGCATTTCCAGCGCCATATGTTGCAGATAGTTGCAAAACATGCTGCTTCCTTTCAGGACATTACCTTGTTTTGACAGCAAACATGACTTGACAGATGCCTCAGCAGAGGAATTGCATGATATCTGACCTTTTTGTGATATGTCATTTCCAGAAAGCCTCGGTGCAGGTGCTCCATCATGGGACACATAACAGAGATACACCCCAGACATGATTCAAAACCTTTTATCTGGTTTCTGACTTTCCTGCATTATATTTGTTTTAGAGCATGTCATCTACTGGCCTTTGTAAAATGAGATGCCAGAACTCAGGTTATAATGTTTATGACTGCATTATCCTAAAGATTTGTATCTATTCTACTCTGGGGAATATTCTCTTAGGTTTGTTTTTGGTTGCCTAATGTCTTAATTCAGGCAAAGCTGAGGTGGAGTCTCAATTATTCTGCTTCAGACAGAGATGGATAACTTTCAGAACCTTCAAAGGTCACTTCATCCTGGAGCTGTTCAAGGCCCTGTCTGCCTGCTGTAAACAATTTCACATCTCCAAAAGCCACAGTATGAGGGAAAGAGCAATATTACAGTGAACTATGACCACACACCTTAACTCAGGATGAAGTGGTGAGGATAAGGATAAATAAACACACACTTAAGACTATACCTCCACTGTCCACACCCTGAAGCAGATTGTTTCTTCTCTGGAGGACATTTCTGCCTTTCTTAAAATCAAATTACACAGCTATGAAGAAGTTCAGGGCTAAAAGAATAAGCTCAGTCTTGTTAGCTCAGTACACATTGGCCTAATTTCTTTTTCACACCATGTATAAATTCAAGGCATGGAAAAAAGCATAATTACAGGTTTTGTTTTACCATGGAAAATAGATAATTATGGGTAATTTGTGGCTCAATTAAGTTGCAGGATAATTATTATTCAAAGTAAGAAACACTGCCTGGAGATTATGGGGTAATCTGAAAGGAAGTTACACAATTTATTCTAGTGCACTCAATTTACTGGTTATTTGCTACACATATGCTTTGATCAAAGATTAAAATATTCAAGAAAGCATGGCACACCTTTATTACACTTAGATATGGAGAAAAACAGTCCAAGAGACAACAGTTCTTCCAGAATTTTGAGGTCCAAACTATTTCTTCAATCTACAAAAGTGTTAGATTAAGTGCATCACCTCAAGTGTAAAAGGGCTCCTGACAACAGTGTAAAACAAAGAATTTTCTGACTTAAAGCAGGCCTTATAAAGTTTCAAGTTCAGGAAGCCCACCCTACTTATCTCTAGACATGAATGTGTGTGCTTTGTAACGTGGTCCACCAGCTCAGCTTCCAAGAGAAAACAGAATGGGATGCATGAGGAAATTGAACCAGGGGTTGGTGGTTGTCATGTACCTGGAGCACTTACCAGGGCTTCCAGAGCTGGCATTACAGAGACAGACATTTCAGCTCTGGAGCAGAAATATCAGAGAAGAAGACACACACAGATTTAGCATACAAAAAATACCTACATGAGCACTGGAAGGAGTCATAAAAATGGAGCATTAGTCAAGCCTGTCCTGAGGGTTTAAGCTAAACTATTTAGTAACATCTCTTATGTTAGCAAAACAGAAAATTGATTACTTCCAGCCTTGGAAAATATGAGATAAGGAGCTAAAAAGGAAAAAAGGGGGAAAAAAATAAAAGGCATCAACTCCAATAGCTTTGCTGAAAATAGTTTGCAGAAAATACATATTGAAATAAAAACAATGTGCTTTTCTCTGACCACAATCTCATTTATGGAAATCAAATCCTGTGAGTATGGCCTGTATTCACTCCTTTTGATAAACAATTTAGATTCTCATACAGAATAGTTGAAGGAAAGGCTCTCAAGCTTTTTGCTATAAAGGTGTTTATGATAGAGCCTTTTAAATTGAGGGGTCTCATTGTTACTCAGAAGAAAAACATTTAAAATGCAAGTCTGTCATATTGTTGTTATTGCTACTGTTTGTTTTTTAGAGAAAGGTTAGACCTGTAAACATTTCATGCTGTGTAGTCCAGGTGAGCACACATTCATCTGTCTACTAGAGATAGAAGTTACTCTGTGGGAATGGCTCCCTCTGTCCCCTCCTGGCAAAATGGCTCAGACAACAGAGGGTAAGAAAGGCCAGACAGTGTAAGGAGTGTGAGAGACTTCAACATCCAGAATTTCAAGCATGTACAGTGTCGGGACATCCTAACTTGGTGTAGGTGTGCTGAGAGCTTTTGGGGATTAGCTACAGAAAGGATGACTGGATATTTCTAGGCATTACTTAACATTGCCTGGATGTTGAATACTTCTGTGCATTGGCTGAATCGATGATATTGATACTTAGAGTTTCAGAATTGCTGGTTAAATATGTGTCATTAATAAGTCAATAAACTGCTTTGGTACTGATCTGATTGAAAGGATGCTAACTAGGCAGTTTTAGTCTATGATGCTATTCACATGTTAGCCAGAAATTAAACAGCATCTCATGACACTCTTAGGATCTTGGACAAGACTCTTTATACCCTTTCACTGGTATATTATCCATGGTGTGACTTTGTTCCAAGCCAGGTGGTAACAGCTGTGCTCATTTTGGCTGGGTACAGTTATTTTCTCCACAGCACCTGTGCTTAGGATTTGTGCTGAAAACACAGGGATGTTTTTGTTATCACAGTTTATCAGCGTTTATCACGCTCTTTGCGTTTGCAAAGAGCCAAGACCTTTCCACCAGCAAGTTAGACTGGAGGTGCACAAGGAGTTGGGAGGGGACACAGCTGGGACAGCTGAGCCCAGCTGACCACAGGGATATGATACCTAAAGAAAATTAAATCAGGGAGGGATAGGAGCAGTTTCTCATCAGTTTGCCTCAGAAATTGGGCTGTCATGTTTTTGCATGTTTGCCTCAGAAATTGGGCTGTCATGTTTAACTTACCAGAAAACAGAGCCACAGCATTCAGAGAAAGAAAAATCTTAACAGCTTTAAGACAAACTTTTAGATCAATAATTTTTGCCCCTCATTCTTGGAGACAATCAAGAGATAAATGTAATTTTCACCTCTCTGTCAGGGAATCACAAATCTCTTCAAGTGCAGAAAATTGTGTTGCATGGGGCTGCTCTTGGTCTCCCACACAGATGGAAAACCCCAAAGGATCTGGTGAGAGAACAGCCTGCAGACTGTGGAACCAATCCCAGAAGGAAACTTGTTATATTTAATTAGCCTCATGGTTGTATTGAGAGAATTAACAATATTTTAATAAATTGCCATTGTACTCATGCTGTTTTAAAATGATAGTGTACAGCACCCTAAGTTCTACCTGAGAAGAAACCCTCAATAGTGAAGACTCATTAACAACACTGTTGTATTAGTACAGTGGCCTTTAATTATAAAACCACATGCAGACTTCTGACAGTTTGCTATACACATGATAAACCAAAGACTTACATTTTTCTTTTTCAGCCCAAATTTCAAGGCAGTTTTTACAGGCACACAGGGTAAATACACTGTGCATTCAGAAACTGTTAATGTGTCTCCATTAAAATGACAACATACATCACCTGTGATGTCTTGGTCCCTAGGGTGTCCACTTGGCTCTTTTCAATTCCCTCTCTGTATGAAAATTAAAAGCTGACAAAAGCAGGTTTTCAGGTTTCCACAAAGATGAAATAAACCTAAGCAGGGAACACTGGGGTTAATAATGAAAGACCCTCATACTTTACCTCTGGAACTCACCAAAATAAATGGTTATTGCTTCAGTGTAGCAAATGGCACTGTTATGGAGTATTTATGCAGTTTCCTGCAACACACAGAATTTCTTGAAAGAAATTAACTTCACAAACTGATCTATGTTGCTCATACATTACTTCATGATCTCAGAGGAAGCAATATTTCACAAGTCTGTATGATATTAATAAATTGTTGTTTTCTATCTCTTCTTATTGCCTTTTTTTTTTTCCCATATGAAACAAGAAGAAGTAGAACTGCCTAAAATAGCCCAAAATCATCATCCAGGAGATCTAAGAGACAGTTGTGTGACAGCTGTGTGATGGAGCAGCTTGTACATCACGGGGCCAGAAGTGTGCTGTTGACAGTGTCAGCACCTCTGCCACAGCACTTGTGTGAATGATGCTGCAGAGTTCCCTTTTGTGGCTTACCTGAGGAAAAATAAAGGTGGTGTTTGGAGAAGAACATCTGTAATCAGCTGCAGCAAACACTGCCCCCCAAGCCAGGTGTGCAGAGTTATTTTGTGACAGCAAAATGTTCTGCATGGTTGTGTATGTGGGTGACAAGTATTTGTGCTCCTGTTTGCCAATGAGTTTTGTTCTCACCCCTGACACCCCACCGTAAGGAGTCCACTGCCAATCTGAATTCTGCTGGGTGGCTTATACTCAAGGGCTGCAGCTGTTTTGGCCTGTGTTCAATACAGAAGAGAAAAAGAGGCACCTTTGAACAAGGTACACTTTGCCCATTTATATTTTTGTGTAAAAAATCTGAGCTGAACTAGAATATTCTAGTCATTCACTTCTCCCAAATCATTAGCAATTATTATCTACTATGACTTTGGCACTATGAACTAAAGACCTGAGGGAAAATTTAAAGGAAAAAAAATATGTTTTGGCATATCTATATTTTCCATCCAACAACTTAGTTTCATTTTGAGAAAGGCAGTTGTCTCCAGGCTTCTATAAAGAGATTCCATCTACCATCTGAGGGTGCTGAGGCCAGGGCATAGGACAGACCATTAAAGAAAAAAATCAGGGACAGATAAAAAAACAGGGAATTGGTGTCATTCAAAGAACAATTTATTTTTCTCTGGATGAGCTTGTTGGCAAAAAACTCACATACACAGCACTTTTCTGTCCATCTATGAGACAGGTAACAGCAGTAATCTGATATCTCTGACAGAATAACTGCTGAAAACATCTTAAATGCCCTGATGACAGTTCAGGCTGGCTTTCAGGTATCTCCTAAGATAGACATGAATGTTTTTTGTTGTTTCCCTCAGCTAATTTTTGCCATAAAGTCATCACTCTTGCAGCCTTGTGATATTTAACAGCTTGCAAATGAGCTGAATGCTAGACAATTTGTACGTCACATCGCACGCATGCTCTTCCAGCACCGTAACAAAGACAGCGGCTTCTCTCCCACTGCATCAGGGAAATCAGGAGAGGACTCCTGCTTGGCCCAGGAGGAAAACTGAGTCACCCACACCTCACCACACCAACAGTTTGCATCTCTGGTACCAGGCACCGGGGTGGTGGGGGCTGGTGTGCCCAGACCTTGCTGTGACCAGCTTCTGTTGGATCCAGTTTTCAATTTTCCAAAAAAGCACATATCATTAAACACTTCTATCTTTAAAGAAAAAACAAGGACAACAAAAAAACTTGAAGAAGCATGGCATTCAGCCTTTAGTGTCTCATGATTACAGATACATTGAATGGAAAGAAAATCTTTTTCATAGAGACCACTTTCTTTTTGTTGTCAGCCTTAAGTGTCTTCACTTGGAGAAAACAGTGAGGCCCAAGCCTTCAACAGCAATTACTGGATTACTCTGCTGGTGTCATTAAAAAAAAAAAAAGGCATATTTTTTGGCTACATGTTTTACAACATGCAAACCCCAGAAACTCCTGTGAAATATAATGCAGTGCTTTTTTTCCATGAAAAGGTATTCAATTTTAGGATAATTTCTATCCTAATGACTTTTGATGGGTTATTTTTGTTTTCATTGTGCCATTAATAAAAAGTGATAACTCTTTAGCTCTAATTAGACCACTATCATAGAGTCCATTAATAATTCAATACCCCTTTATCTATTCCCTTCCCCTTTAGAGCTCTTCAGTCAGGGCTTATGCAGCAGGTTGCATTTGCTCTGAAAATCCATTAGCCTTCTGCCTCACTTGTGGGCTTTCCAAGGGACATAAATGGATAGATACATAATTTTATTTATTTATTTGTGTGCTTCTGCTTTTAGGCTAAAGGTAAAACAATGGTGACAGCGGTGGGGAGTGGGAAGATGGGGCGCATAATAATCTCTGGTGTCACAGCCTTACAGCTCAATTTGTCATCTTATTTTTCCACATGCAGGATTCTGACAGCATTGATCACCTGAATCTGTTAAACAATTTTTTCATGAGGCTGACACACTGCCCCAGTGCTTGCATCTATCAACATCTGCCTGATTTATTGGCTTAATAACTGAAAATCATTTGGTAGCCCAGCTCTATTTTGCCTGAACACTGACCTGTGACCTTAATTTGCTGCCTTTTGAGTTTCTTTGTTCTCCCATAACAGGTAGCTCACTAATCAGCAGAAACAGCTTTATAAACTTAGATAAATATTTAACCGAGATCTAGGAATATGAATCTTTAAATTATTCTTCTTGGAAAAGTATAAATAACCCAGACTAAACAGAACTACAGAAATCAAAGGCATGCTTGCAGAAAGGATGGGATTTGGCACACTTTTAATATTTCATGTCTTTCTCTGTTCCTATTTCAAAATATTGACAAACAGCTGTTATGAATTTCTGAAATAAAAGAAACATTTCTCTCCCTGCTAAGCCTTTATTACAAAATCCAGAAAGCAACACAGTGATTTTTTTTTTTTTTTTTGAGGTATCAGAGATAAGACTAATTGCAATAAGGTGGTGACAATTAGAATTGGTAATCTCACATTGCAGCAAAAGTTTAATAGTTTAGCACAACAAAAACCTATTTTAGAGCATATCCTTATATTCTATGGTTTAATGAAAACCAGCAAAAATAGTTTACTGTATGAACATTTCCAACCTTCTCAGGTCTCCACCCATTGATAAGCATGCACACAAACCCACAAACTTTTTAAAGGAAATATATTAGTTTAGGACTTGCTTTGAAACTTTATACAAGCACAAAATGCATTCACCTATTTTTTTTTACCAGACAACACACTGGCATTAAGGACCCCTTAGACATGCCTATGAAACAGCTGTATGTAATGCTGAGATGTGACTTTCCAGTCAGAAATTTTACTCACTTTGTGAAAAGAAAACCAGCAGTTTTCTTCATTATTATATATGATTAGTTATTATAGTTAGATTATTATATATGATTATTATATATGATTATTATATATGATATAGTCATCATCATCAGGAAAATGATGACTAGTGTTTGGCAGGCCTTGAAAAAGCATTCTGTCCTGAGTAGGTGGTTTACAGGGTGGGGATAAATGGGTAGAATAAACACTCTGGACCTGCTTCATTTCAGACCTGTTGAGTCCCATCTCCCATTTCCCTTCCCCCTAAGCCACACTAAGAGTGGGGCACAGCACAAACCAGCCTGGGTGATAAAGCAGGGAGTCAACACTCTTCATTAGCAGCTGGCAAGAGGAGCTTTTCCCCATGCCAACTTGGCAAAGTAGCAGAACCCTTCTTGTTGTGACAGAAGACTTAAGAGAATTTTCAGAAGTCCATGGGAGTTGGGTGTTTCCAGGAAGGTGGTTTTGTTGAGAGGAAAGGCAGGAATGTAATTTTAAAGAGAACCATGTCCACAGTACCAGCGCAAGAATTAAGGAATAAGTCCCCTATGGGACCACCAAAGTCTGTCAATTTGTATCTAATTTAGCTCTCCATAGGTAGGTAACCTTTGAAATAACTGTAAGAGAAAGTCACCTTTAACTTCAAGATGACCAAATTCTTGTAAATCACCCAGGAAGAAAATATTGGGTTCTTACACATATTTTTGTTTCAACCAATACAAAATTTCTCCTCCAACAACTTGAGAGATCTTAAAACAGGCAAAATAGCAATTGGCTCAATTATTCCTACACAGAGGGATTTACATGGATTCTATCTTAAAGCATACCTACATACACATCAAAGTTTTGATGAGCTTGACAATAATAGCCACTATTTTAAAATATATTGAACATCATCTTTCCACTGTGTTCAGTGCTTCAATTTTTATTTAGTTTTGATTATAAAAGTATGAGAAGGAAATAGCAAAGCCTAGCCTGTGTAGATTATCAAAGCAAACAATGGTTTTCTTGGATGTGGGTTAGTACTACATCCAGCAGACCTGAGCACCCTTTTCCTCCCCATGGAAAGCTGTCTGGAGCACAGGCCAGTGCTCAAGTCTAGGTAGTCATTTGTTGTGGTACTTAAAGGGGAGAAGAAACACGCTGCTAACAGTGACATCTTCCAAATTCTTCCTATAGCTAATTTCTGTAATATACAAGTATCACATTTGTGGTCTGTTGTCAGTCAAATTAAGAGCATGTTACTTAATGCCTGTCACCTAATCGGCAAAAATAAGGGAAAACACCTTGATTTGTTTCTTTTAGTTGATGTCAATTGTCTGCATAATACTTGAAGGTTAATAGTGTGACAATGATGGACCAAACCATGCAAAGAATATCTTTCTAACAATGGACAATTTCCCTGTGAAATGGATTGGAAAAAATGTGATAGTGTACAGAAGACTATATTAAAATTACGGCCCTTCAATCTCATGAAGAGTGGAAATGTTACTTGCTCAAAGGCACCATTAAAACTGGAAACATCTATCTATACATTGTCTTGATAACTGCTGCAGACCTCTGCACACACACTCATGTGGATATTATTCTGTTTGGGCACTTGGCTATAGCTCACTTGTAGGCTCTGCTCAGACAAGAACCCAGAAGAAGAAGAAGAATCTGAATTCTTGCACTGGGAACGCTGCAGTAGCTCAAGCACAGCTTGTAAGCAAAAACAACAGCAACAAAAAAGTCTGTGTCAAATAAGATTCCCTGTAAGATTGTCTTTCTTAATAAAAATGCTATTAGCCAATGAAACTTCTAATACTTTAATGACAAAATATTGCTGCAAGATAATCTTAATTGAAATCTCAACCTCTGCACAGCTTTTCTGTACTTAATGGAATCGGAAATATTTTAAGATCAATTAGCAACTAAAAGAAGTATTTTGCTCCCCTAAGGCTAACATTTTCTGCAAAAAAAGCCCAGATATTTTTGAGAAGCTTCAAGGAGCCTTAGTGTGGCAATGTTGTAAGTTTGTGAGTTTGTCTCTTCCAGTGCATCTCCACTTTCATAAAAAGCTCTCCCCAGATGTAACTGAGAAATGACAGAAGCTTTGTCCTCCTCCAGAATATGTAATTGCATCTTTCTAAATATATCAAAATGAAATTAGGCTCTCCAAATGCAGAGACTTTTTCAGGGTAACATTTTGTCTAATTTCTACAATAAAACACCATTCTACCTGTTGGCTGATAAACTCCTACATTAAATCTTTAAAGACTCTGCTTCTTATATGATGGAAACTGAGGTGAAGGTTCAAACTTAAATGTATGAATCAAACAGGATCTAAAAATATTTTACTAAAAAAATCAAGATTTTTGACTATCAACCAAATGTCAAGACAAACTGCCATTGTTATTTACTAGAAAGTGCATTAGCTGTTGGTCTTGGGAGAAAAGAAACCTGCATTACTCAATTCCACTGCAGAAATACACATTTTTAGCAGGATATTTGTGGGCAGCTGCAAAGAGAAGCATTGCTGCTGCTGGACACAGAAGCAGGAGTAAATTCCAAACAAACATTCAAGGTTCTACAACTCTAATTCAACATTGCCTAGGACATTCCTATTATTAATAATCTGGAAGTGGCCCAAAGGCCAGTTGAGTGCTAACACTGACTGAGAAATTGATTGAGGAAACATTCAGTTGAATTTTAGATTTTAAAATGAAATGCAATTAAAAAACAAAAGAAAAAAATTAAAAAAAACCCCACCAAAAACCAAAACAAGCACCTTCAAAGTTGTAACAAAAATCTAGGAACCTCATCTGGGGTTTCACAAAAGAAAATATCCCACAATGCTGTAAAAATTATATTAACAGATAGGTAGAATGAGGTTTTTTTAGCTTTTTTTTTTTTCTTTTTATTGGGCCATCAGCTGAAATTGAGGCAGACCGTGACATTAAAAGTTCAAAGGAATCCAAACACAGTGCCCAGAGCTCAGAGTCCCATCAGCTCCATTCCCCTGAGGCACCTATCATGGAGAGATGACAGAAGTGCTTTAGTCATCAGGTGCTGAAGGGAACCAGAGTAAAACCTCATCTTATGCTGTAAATGGGTTCTTCAAGGGGTGCCTACACTTACAGGCTTTTCCCAACATACAGATTATCAAAAAGTGCTTACAAAGAGAAGGATGGCTGTGCTTTGCAAGGTTAACAGAGACAAACATATTCCGAGTGCTACGGGGAAAAGAAGGTGGGGAGAGAAGGGAGCAGTGTGGAGAGGATCACCCGGAGAGCAGTTTAGAATAAGTATATAAAGCATAAGGAGAAACATGAACTGTATGTGAAAGAGAAAATCCTGATCAATAATTTAGGAAGGAGGGAACTATGATCAGAGCAATGCAGTTGATAATGATGTCAACATTTTGGATGTGCGGAAAGGGAGAATGTTTGAAGTAGTGAAGATGAAATTAAAATGTACTGTAAAAAATGCTGAGATTTCAGCAGCAAAGATATAAAAGAATAGCAGAGAAAGAAAATGACAGGAGGTTGTGATAGAATAAGCAGAACAACCTGAGGTTTTAACTGAAGTTACGAGTGAGCAGTAGTCATGAGACTACTTAGCTTTAGTTCATTACTGATTTTGCACTCAGAAAGGACTAATTTTCACTTAAACAAAAACTGTGCAGTTTTCGGTATAAAAAGGTGCCATGGAGTATCCATAACTAGTTTTCAGAGACCAGAAAGAAGAGAATGGATCTCTTGTGTACCAACACCAGAAGGCTGGATCACTTACAGATTACAGTGATCCCAGGGCAATGCATATCATACTTTGTTTCCTACGCTTCCCTCCAAATAAAACCTAACTTTTATGCTGGTTTAGCCCACATTTGATGGTAATAACATGAAGACTTTCTAAAACACTCCATTAAGTAAGCCCAAAGGCCAATGCATAAAAGAGCTGATGTTCCCAAACCATTCAGTGTGTTTGGGTCGTTTACAAATGATGTGCAAAACACAGCACAAATGATATAAAATCAGGGAGTGCTGTGCCCTCGGCACAGATCCTTCCCCTTCTTCCTCCCCAAGCACCTCCAGGAATAAATTCAGAAGCAATAAAAACAAAGCCATTTCTGAGCTTCTATAGACTGAGGCAGACATTTTTTTATATATATACATATTTTTAACAATTGGTTTTAATATATAAAATACAGCAAATTTAATGAATTCCTTCCCCCTCCCACCAAATATAGAAACTTACATAACAATCTGTATAACCACATTTTATTGCACATGCAGTGTCTTACTGAAAGATTTTTCCTGCTCTAGCATATTGGACTATGTAATTCCCTTTACAGTCTGCCTAGGAAAATTCCTCCTTCCTGGAAGTTACTGACCATAAGTATCTGGGGAATGGAAAACCAGACACAAAGACATGTTGCAGAAACAATGAAAATATAGGTTTTCTGAGGATTTCAAAAGAGACCACATAAGTTTTACAACCTAAAAAGCTACTAAAAGTTACCAGACTGAAAGTAAAGCTGAACAAAAGGATTTTCTCTGAAAGGAAACAGCAAGCAGGGGGAGAAATTTTTGCTAAATTTTCAATTTTAATTTATCCTGTTTCACCCAGATATGGATTTCTGTGTTTGAGAAATTCACAGGTTTATTTTCTTTTTAAGTAAAATCTTAACAAGATTTTATAAAAGCTTCTTGGGTGTTTTTGGAGTGTTTCTGTTAAGAAAAAATATGCAGGTGAGTCCGTCTGACAGCCTTGTCAGAGCATCCCATACTTTGCCAGCAAAAAAGTGATGCAATCCAAGGAACCAGATTTGCAGGGCAGTGCTGATCAGCTGGGAATGGTAGGACTGGCTCCAGCCTGCTCACACAAACCGAGTAACCTCAGCCACTGGAGGAATCAGGGGTGCTCCAGGACTGCATCATCCAGTTCGTTTCCATCCAAAGGAATGCTAGTTTACCTGCCCTGGGAACAACTGCACCATGCAAATCAAAACCTGGCAGGTTATATACCAGAAAAAAGGAAAAGCAACAAGAAAAAGAATGTTCAAACTGAAAGCATACAAATTCCAATTTATGTATGTAATTAGCAAGAAGAAAAAAGGAAATGTCTACAAAAACCCAGCGAATAACATCTGGTTTTGAATGCATTTGATCATTGCCGATCTTAAAATAAGACTGCAGGATTTCCATCACCTATAACTTTTAATGGAGGAAACTCAAAAAATACCAAGAGAAAGAATAATACCAAATCTGTATAAGAAATATTAGTTTGTCAATTAGTGCTGTTTATTGTACTGTTCACATGTACACATGACGGGAAAGAAGGCAAACATCCAGAACGGGTGTTGATCAGCACTGATGCAAAGTCCATACTATCTCATTGCTTAAATAATTCATTTTCAGCTTTTAAAATGAGATGAAGTGACAAACTAGACCCATTTCTTTCCATGCTCTATTTAGTTCCTCACAAAGTTTTACCAGTTAGAGTAGTCCACAAGGATGGGATGGAAAAAGCACTTTAAAAAAAAAAGACATTCAGTATTCCCACTGAAATCTCATAGTGAATGCAAACAGATCACAGACTAAATCAAAACCTTTGGAGAGTCAAATTTGTTTTATTTATTATGTAATGCTTGTAAAGACACAAGCTAATTTATGTGACACAGCAGCTGAGGTTAGTAATAAGACGCCAGATAAAGCTGGATTAATAAATGTGGTAAAAGCTGACCTCTGAATATTCCTTTTCTGGTGTAAATAAACAAACTTTCAAGCACATCAACTGCCCTCTGAGCCAAGGAAAGAGATCAGAAAGCCAAAGTAAGATGGTTGTGCCTTACAGCATCTGGCAAACCACACCTCACAGACATCCACAACTAGCAGTAGTCCTAATACACTTTAGATCAAGTAATTTTGTAAGACAGAGCTATATTACAGCAAGTTTTAGAGATGTATTATAAGACAGATATATTTTTGACCATCTTATATTTCTTTATCTAATAATCAAAAAACCCCCCATAGTGCACATGACTCTCTAATTATTGGATCTCCTTTGTGAATAATGCATTTTCCCTGAGTAATTTATGCCATCAGTGGGGCATAATTAAATTGACACCTGGATTATCCTGCACTGCTTGCAAGGATACAGCACTAGGTTTCTTCACCTTCTCTCATCTGCTCACATGATTTGACATACCCTTGTACCAGCTGAAACAATAAATAAAACACTGGATGTGAGTACTAGTACAACACCAGAAGTCCTTCAGTTTTGACTCAGTTTTGACAGTTCTTCTCTTTTTGCTTCAGTTAGTACTACTTAAAGTTGGAATATATCCATTGGAAGGGTATCATCAATAGAGGCAACTGCTTCTGTTTTGAAACTTACTTTTATATGATTGTCCTACACATCTTCATCACAGCAGAATATAAAAAATGAAGCCAAACCAAATAATTCTTGTCAATATTGTCTTGACAATAATTTTTGTCAATGTTCTTATGCTGGCACTGGAGTGGGAGTTGTACTGGAGTACAATATTGAATTTTTGTTGAAATCCTACAGAAACTACACGTGTTGGAGCTCTGAAGAACGTGCCCTCTTTCAAACCTCCGGATCACCTAATACTATATACTTCTTCTACAAAAATATTAAGAACATATACCACTATTTACAATTTTCTGGAAGTTTTCTATAGCGTTTCTTCTTTATTTCAGTCACTTACACCTTTGATCTGATCTTTGCTAGACCAAAAAATGTGGTTAATTGTGCATCCACCACTAGAGGGTTTTGGTTTTTTTTGTTATTTTGGAGGGAGGGGGATGTTGTTTTATTTTCAGGGTTGTTTTTTGTAATGTGATTAATTTATTTAAAAAAAAACCCCTTACTTCTGACAAGAAACATTCAACTTTCCTAATTTGAATTAATAACTACCTTACACTCATTTTTGAGAAACATTTACCTTGGAAAATTTGTGCATCTGTTTCCAGTAATTTGTAATTGGCATTGTACACGTAGTGGGAGAGATTTTTCCTCTTCAGTACCTGGGCAAAAACTCTCACTAATATGGTTTTGTTCAGGGAAAATCTGTCTCCTCAATGAAGGACTATATAGGTTATTTATAGTCTGAAAACATACTTTTAACATGTTGATACTGAAAATCACTTCATTAGAAAGATCCAACCTGTAATTTCCAAGTTCAACCACCGCCTTCAATTTTGAGAGTCAAAAAGCAGGCCCCATATGACAGGGCTGTTCAATAGACCTGGACAACCTCACATTCACCACCACACTAGAAAAAACTAATACAAACTGAACTGTGGAATGCAGCAACATAATGCTGAATCACACCTTCACAAAAACCTGTGAAATCGGAACAGGGGACTGCAAAAAAACAAAAATTTGGTTGGTTTGGGGTATTTTTGTAGTTGTAGCTATTGATGGCTGCAAGTCTAGTGCCTTCTACCAGAAACAGATTTCTAAAACTTGTAGAGTGATCATTCCAAGTAAAGCTTTGTAAAATTTCTTGGATTAGTAAAATCTGTCTGGCAGCCTCACCCGTAAGGTGAGTAATGAATAATAATGTCAGTCATCCATCAGACCAATAACCACTGGCACAATGTACTTCACACACCCATTATATGTACAGAAACACAAATCTCAGTGGATTTACAAAGCCACAAAGCTGAACTTTGAAATTATCACCCTCTTCCTCCTCTGCACATACAACATCCCTGACATTTTTAACATATTTACTTAATAAATTACACAGGCTGTAGTTTTTATCTTCAACAAATGCCACGGAAGAACAGGATGCCAGTGCTAGAAAGCAGAAAGTGGGGCATCCTGCCCAGCTCCCAGCCAGCAAAGGGCTTCCTACAGCACCACCAAATTTCAGATAATAACCTGGAAGCACCATCCACCCTCTCCTTCAGAGGGAGCACTATATGTCACCAGATCTAATTATCTAAGGGTACTCATTAAGATTCAGTCAGGAGTTATAACTGCTTAATCTCATCTCATTATTACCATTAACTAACATGCTCTAACATGAAATTTTCTCTCCTTTCTCATGTTTGCACTCTTCAGGTGGGTGTTTGCTGTTATCAAGCCTTGTCACATCCTGGCCAAAATGTGTCTGTCTAAAGGCTCTTTGAACCTTTGTCTTTCAAAGGAATCCCATTAACTCTGCCACCAGTCACACTGCTGTGATCTTAGAGTTTGTCAATAACTTTTGGATAACAAGCTGTAGTGCTCAGACATTTGAACTTGGACGCTGCCCACAAGCTCTCGAAAAAACAGAGAAAAAGGAAAAAGGCAGCAGGAGCAGCAGGATTTGTTCCTTCAGCCCAAGCAGCCAGCACTGGCCATTAGAGGGGAAGGCAGTGGATTAATGAGAACAAGAAAGATACTTCAGGGATTAGGAAGTTTTTGCATGAGGGTCAACCAATATTTCAGGGCCACTTGGAAGTTTTTTTTCCTTTTTTCCAGAAAGGGGACCTGGCCAAAAGTTTCCAGTCAAATGGCAGTACATAACAACATATGTTACCATAACACTGCATATTCTTGTTCTTTCACCATCATTAAAACCATTGCTGGAACATTCCTACTTTTTTATTTTCCACCTAAATATTTTAAATAGGCAAACTTAGAAATCCAGCTAAATAATGGAGCAATATAATATCACCTGAAATGCCCCAATGCTTTTCCTGTACACCTTAAGGCTCTCAGGAGAGAGGAGAAATCCCTTTCCCTGCTCCTGGTTCACCTGAGGTGGCACAGAACAGCTAGGACCAGTGAAGTAACCTGTTTTCCTCCTGGCTCTGCAGCCAGCCACCCTTAGTGCACAGCAACCACCGTATCCTGAACACAAAAACCAGATGCCATCTGCTACACACACCACAAATCTTCCTTGGATGGCTTGCACCACTTAAGTTAATTAATTAAAAACCAATCAGGATAATTATTTTAAAATTAATGACTTCTAAATAATTGTTTTTAAATCACATGGATGAATTCCCACATTAATCAGACATAAAATTTTCGAATCTGTGAGTACATTCAAAAGTTTTTATATCAACCAGTTAACTTTTTGGGTTTTCTTAATTATGTAAGAGATGTTTCATCTAAAGAAATTATTTATTAATTATTAGCAACTTCTTTTCTCCCCATAAATGGAAACATAACTTTCATTCATCAGAATATTTTATTTAAAAGAGGATACAACCTAAAAAACCTGCCAGAGAGGTAGCCCCCGTCTATGCACACTGTAAAATAGAAAGCACATGCATTCTGCTTGAAAAACTTGATGCAGGTCCTTTCACAATTCCTTGTTCTCCCTCAAACATAAGGAATTATGGTGCACAGAGGAGTCCACTTGGTTAATTTATACAGATACATTAATGTTTCCTTTGTAAAGGATGATGCATGAGCTAAATACATGCACAATAAAGCACAATACATGTCCTAGTAATATTTCCCAGCACATCACTGAAAATAAAGCTCTGAACTTCATTCTCTTGAATACCTGAGGATAGTGAAACCAAAAAAAGAATCAGTGAGGCAGTGATGAACACTAGGTTTCTAATTCCAAATGGAATGATGATTGCTGTTGATACAATCCCCACTTCCACATCCCACCTCTTCTATAGCGGTCATCCATTAACCCATATTGTCAAGTCCAAGACAACTTGTTGTCTTTCAAGCTCCAAAATCTTGTGTCCATCCTTTCTAGCAATATTAGGGGTGAATCCACATCTAAGTCAGAGAAAACCCCATTACTTGTTGGCTTTCTGACAGCATTTTAATAAGTACATTGAAATAAAATTATCCTATTAATTTAAAAGCCACGTTATTTTGCTATCTTTGTTACAACCATTCAGTAATTTCCTTTCAACACAGTTGGTGTAGCAAGTTTACGGTGGGTTTACATTCATGCTCCATTTTTTCCTGTAATTTTTTTTGAAACACAAAATCTACTTTCTATATCCTAGTACCACGGCCTTGAGCTAAATGCATGGGGACATACAATCTTGAGTAATGCATACACCTAGAGAGTGTTTATACACAAACTTCTCAAAATAAACAACATTTTCAGTAATATTTACTGGACAACTGTGTAGATACCAGAAATATGAATTTTTCAAAGTTACAATTACAGTATTTCTCCTGTGTATCAGAAATGGTCTGGAAGACTCTTTTTAGATGAGAGAAGTGTTTTTGATGAACTCAAAATGTATCTTTCTTAAGTGTAGCATCTGAATTAAAGGTCCTAAATTTTCTTTAGTGGAAATGGCTCAAAATATTGCCTTAAAAGAGCACATTGCACATGGCATTAAATTAAGAAAATCCCTTGCATGAGGCCTGAGGTCTCATTTCAGGCTTGCTAGCTTGCTCTGTTGCATCTGGTTGGAAATATTGCTGCAATAAGCATTCTTTAGGGGAGATGTTCAATGTTTTATTCTGAACAGCAATGGAATGGACTAAATACACAATTAAGCTAATAAGATAACTGCATTTTGCAATTATGAAACATCTTTGATTGTTATACTGAAAACAGTTATAAAATAAAATGCATAAAGGACTTAAAGTGAAATCTGGCCTTCCTTGTCATATATTAGAAGTTTGTTCTTAGGATTTACTCATTAAAAAGTTATGCACCATTTACAGTTTCTTGCTTTTTATGACTCACAAGGCAGACCAGCACCATGCTCATTCTGTGAGCTTTTGCTGCCCATTAAAAAAGCCCTTTCACCCCATTAGTAAGTGGTTTCACACTGTGCCCCAAAGATTTTTAAAAACTAAAGAAATTGTGTTTTTCTGGAGAAAAATATGAAAAGTAAAGAACCTAAACCTAACCAAAACGCAACACAGCTGCAATCTGTGGCCTTGCCAGCTCATAAAAGTGCCAGCTTAATTCAATAATATTCAGTAATAACCACATGCATCATGAGAGATTGAATCCATTTTCATGTTGACACCGAAGTGGGAATATTCTTAAAAACCTGGTCTGAAGGGAAGTGTCCCTTCCCATGGCAGGGGGTTTGGGACTGGATGACCATTCAGATCCATTCCAACCCCTTAACATTCTATGATTCTGTGTGTTATTATTCAGAATTAGTCAAACTCTGACACTGACCATAAGATTTTGACTGAGACATACTTCGGTTTTTATTAAAAAAACAAAAACCAACTTGTAAATATTTGGTCTGGAATACTTATTTTTAAAAGGGTTTTAGCTACAGCAAATAGATCCCAAATGTACACATTTTAATATGAACACAAAGACTGAATTGCTACTTGTATAATTTGGAGCTACCACCTGAGATGTTAAATAAATATAAATTAAGAGAAGTGTTAGTTTTTTGGAGGTTGAAGAAGTAATATTCATGGGGATAAGAGCAGCTATTGTTAAGAACACCTTTGTAGAAGGATATATAGGTATGCTACTTGTTCTGTGTTTAACAAAATCCCAGAGGTTTTGATTCTACTTTTAAGGGCACTGATACTGATATGAAAATGCAAATAGATTTTCCTTGCACACCCAAACAGATGTGCACACTGCATGAAACACAACCTGTGCACTACAGAATATTTTTAAACTGTGCCCTGAAGAAGACATTTCTAATTAAAGCTCAAGTAGGCGTCCTTCTTTTGATTTATTCAAAGGTGTGATATTACTCTGGCACACGACAAGCTCACGATATATCCTCAGGCTGTATAGAAAACTATGCCAGAAAACAGTGACTAGGAAAGCTAAGTAGTGTCCTTTAAAAAAAACAAACACACAGAAACAAGGTTCACAACAGACACAAAGCCTGGTGTACAAGTAATTCAGATGTTAAACATTTTTTTTAAAATGCTTTTTCTAGAGCAGGTTGTTTCTGTGGTGATAAAAGGAGGAGTCCACTCACAAAGCACCTGCCTGTTCTCTCAGTCCTCAGGCATGAGGAGGGAAATCTGCCAGCTTGAAAAAGGATTCATGTGCATATCCAAACCTACAGCAGACAGCTCATCAAACACCCTGACCTCTAAAGAAAGGTGATTAAAAATGTCAACAAATTAGTAATAGGTACATGGTTTAACAGGATGCTGTGGTTTCCATTCCTTGGGGACTTTGGATTTAGGGATCTGCAAAAATAATTAAGAAAATTGTGCCTATTGCCATGAGAACAAATGAACTACCAAGGAACCAACATTTAAAAAATCCACAAGCTGGAAAAATATTAGACAACTTTGCTATTGGTAAAATTACTTTCTTAAGAAAAAATAGGTTTAACTACATTTTAGAGTTGTTTACAATCAATATGAGCTACTACATCATACATTTTGCTCAGAAAGTAGTTACCAAAGTTTGTGTTGAGCCCGATAATGTGTTTTCACAGCAAGTATTGGCCTAAAATAAACATATTCAATAGCTTTAGAGAAGCCAGATTTAGCAGATTTATGGAAAAACTCAGTATTTACAGATAAGCAAAATATTTGACAGCAGGTAAAGTAATTTTATTTGGCAGATTACATTCATGTGTGGAAATGTAAACTTCTAATTTATCAAACAGCAGGAAAGACATGGTATTTTATTGGATTTCTGCTCCAGTTTCCAATCCATATGAAGGTTTAATTTCTCTGACTCATAACTGTAAATTCTTTTTTATGGTACCAAAAGAACAAGTGTTAATATTCAGAAAGCTTCTTTCCATTTTGTGTGTCTTTTGCACTACCTGGAAACAGAACTGAAATCCTAGCAGAAACTGAGCACTGCCTTTGTTTGTTGTGTTGTGCCATTAATACATCAGTAATTAACAATGTGTTTGTAACATACTCCCTTCTTAGAAATGCTTCCCAAGAGCTGTGGCTACCAGTGGGCGATGTCCACTGATGATGTGAAGAAGGAAAGAATTCTCAAGGGCCAGAAGCAAGAAACCACAACTTGGTAAGACTCTGTGGTTTCTCAAATTCATCCCAGTAGAATTGCAAGGAAAAAAAACATTGCACAGAAAGTCTATAGAAAAATAATAGATTCAAACTCTAATTCTGAAAACTATATTTATATTTATATTACAGATTCACTGCTCTTGCTTTAAGGTATTGGAGTTGCTTACATACCCAAGATTTGTGTCACTGAAACAATGCCTGGCCTTTGAGGCATGGAATAACTCCTGCAGAAAGTTCACAAATTCAGTCCCAGACAGATGGCAATGTGGCTTTAAAGCACAGAAGCTTCACTGAAGGAAAAGAAAATATTGTGGATTGTTGTTTTGTTGGGTTTTGTTTTTGAGGGTGGTAGTTTTTGATTTTTTTGGGTTTTGGTTTTGTAAGTTTTTGCATGTGTGCATATGAAAAAGGGTCCAATTTGGGTATTAACTAACTAGTTTGGGCAGGTTTTTTTAACCCTTTAACCTCTCTGGACTTTTGAGAATAACTGAGGAATGTGGAAGTGGAGTCAGAATTAGAGAGCACAATAGTGTCCCTGCAACCAGGCAGGTGGAAGGGAAAGACAGACAAGGAAACAATAAGAAAAAAAAAGAGCCTGAAATCAAAGCAAAATAGGAATTTCAAAACACCAGAAATGCAGGACAGTGGAGGTGAAAAAAAAAGTGACACTTGTTATAACTGACTATTATGGGATTTTATTTAATCCATGAAAGATGAAAATATTATTTCTACATTTTCTGGGGTTTCAGTCTCTCCTGGAAAAACATGTCTGATCAGTGGACTTGAAGGACAGAAACAGCTTTCTCAGTGCTCCACATTGCAACTCTCCAAATGAATTATTTGCTTCTTCATAACAAATATTCAAGACCACTGCTTGTTCTGAAGGTCTTTCTAAGCAAGACTGCAAAATTATCTGTTTGCTTACAGTCTACTGTAATATAAATTAATATCTTGGCAATCAATAGTGCTGAAGTTTTAAAGCTTGCTTGGTATTTACTTGAAATAAAAAGCTTTATTAAACTTTTAAATGTATTACCTTTCATGCTTTGAATAAGTCCTTTCTTCCACACTTTAGTGATAGAAAGAAGCTGCTAAATAAATACATGAGAAATTAATCACTCAGATAACTTTGTCTTCTATAAGATTATCATATTTAATTGTATTTACAAATAATGTTACAGTGGAACCTGCGGTTTAAAGGGGGTAGAAAATTTTTATGTTTCTCCTTAAGAGAAATCATCAGCTCATTTTAGAGTTTTTTGAAATCTAGAGAGTGTTTTGACATTCATTAGGAATGGAATGGGCTACTTCAGCTTTGTGTTTACCTATATCACCTGAATGCTCTTTACTTTAGTGGTATTTTGGAATATGTTTGAAATCCAGTGCTAAAAACCCACTTTACAGCACTTAAAGCGCTAGGAAAATCGAAAAAAAAAATATTCTATTTGTGAATACAAAACCAGAAATACCAATGCAGAGTGGGCAGGTCTTTCAAAATACAAAGTGTAACCAAGATAACTAAAGGAAAATTAGTGTTCTTAGATATTATCCCATGTGTGTGTTTGCTATAGAAACAAGTACTTAAAACTCATTTGCCTGAAGTGTCTCTGAAATTACAGGGAATTACTAACAGTTTTGGTTAGATGTGTTTATGCTCCTTAATATAGGACCCAAAAACCTTATGAGGGTAATTAAAGCAACACTTGTAAACACCCAGCTCTAATAGCTGTAGGGTTTTTTTTTACCCTCCTCACATTAAAGACAATATTTTGTTTCCATAGGAGTTTACATTTCTGTCAGCTGACGTGTTTTCAGTTTATCTGCCACACTAAAGTGTGCAGACTCTGTGCCCACATTCTCCTGCTCTTACCACGGACACTGTCTGGCACCCCACAAATGTGGGCTGGTGTTTAACAGGGAGTTTCAGAAAATGTTTAGTGTGGACCCAACACATCGAGAACTCTGTCCTGAATTGATATTCAGTGTGAAGTCTACGGAGGAAAAGATGGGTCTGAAGTTCCCCCAGTGCTGAAATTATAAAAAACAATGTTCCCTACTCATTGCAAATGTATAATTTTCCCAAGTTTTAATGATAAGTTTTCTATGCAGCTGGACACAGCCATAGTTCAGCTGATCTCTGTAATGAAAGTGTGCACATGGATGTGTCATTGTCTTTCAGGGCAGGGAGGTTTCAGCTAAGTAAGGGTGGGTGTTTTTTGGGGGGATGAAAAGCTGTGAGTCATTACGGCATCTGGACTATGAAGTGTCAGTAACATCATTGAGCACTACAAACAAATCACAGAATAATAGAATGGTTTGGGCTGGAAGGCACCTTAAAGATCACCTCATTCCAACCCCCTGCCATGGGTGGGGAACACCTTGCACTAGCCCAGGCTGCTCACAGCCCTATCCAACCTGGCCTTGAACACTTCCAGGGATGGGGCAGCCACAGCTTCTCTGGGAAACCTGTGCCAGGGCCTCACCGCCCTCACTGAAAGAATTTGTTCCTAATATCTAATCTAGACCTACTTTCTTTAATTTTGAATCCATTCCCTCTTGTCCTGTCACTACATGCATCATAAAACCTCTCCCGACCTTTCTAGGTCTACAACCAAAATATATTTAGAAGCTTTGAAATTCCAAGCTTATCTCTTGTGGATGTTCATAGGACAGCACCTACTTTTGTACCTTGTATTAGATATTAAATTATCTATCTGAGAGCATTAAGAATCAGAGCCAGGTATGAGGATTGGAGTGTTTGGGTCACCACCCATGTTCTACAGAGCTCCAGCTTTCACTTGCAGTGTGCTGACTGCTACCAGTTACTCCCTTTAAACTGCTTCCAGCCTGCCTTTTTATTCTACAAAGAACATTACTCCTCATCACAGCAATCTGCCTTAACTTTACAAAGATTCTTACTTATGGTTGTATACAACAGCATTAAGCCTCAAAATTTCCACAGGAACAGAACAGTAACATCATTTAGGAAACAAAGAAGATGGGGGAAAAAATCTGCAGTCATTCTCTCAGCACATACAAATAGGTAAAATATTCAAGTTTTAGTCCACAGTCAGTGCCTAAAGTCTAATATGTGAACTTCATAAGTCTAGAGCTATTCAGTGTCAGAATTATCTTGTGTGAATTCTCAGCATGCTACTGAGAGATTAATTACAGATTATTAACTTGACTATGATTTTTAATTATGTACATTCTTAATTAAATGTACACTCATATCAATCTAATCAACACTGATTTACTGGAAACATGGTGATTTCAGAATTCAGATTGAAATAAATGTCCATAGAATTCCATCCATACCCATCTTTTTTCTTTTGGGTCATGCAGTTCAGGTATGTGAACAGAGGAACTTATTTTTCTAGTTAATTGCCACTGGGGATACGGACATCTGGTATCTTGAAAAACTGCCTTTCAGATAAGATTGAGAACAAAATGAAAAAGAAACAATAAAGATTGTGCTGTACTTCTGAAAATAAAACCAGCAAACATCAAATGAAAGGATAATCCTGTCCCACTCACAAGCCCTAGGGGACAGTGACGCTGGTGACTTGCAGCATTATCATGGTTTGTAAACTGTTGCTATGCAGAAACTGTCAATTTAAGATATACACTGCCTTACAAAATTACAAAGAAACCCCTGCAGTGAAAATGCAAACAAAAGATATACAATGATGTTCCAAAGGCTCAGTCATTTTCCAGGAGTTGCCATTCAACAGTGTGAGGCTTTGTTTTATTCCAGTGGATTGGTGGCAAAGGAGTACATTAAAGTTAAAACACTTGAAGTCCTCATCTATGCCTTTATCATGAATTAACTCACAGCTGTGCTATCACTTGAGTGAAACCCACAAACAGGTGTGCCATCTTAGATATGCCACATATGGTTTGAAAAAATATAGTATTTGAACTTCTTATGTTATAATGTGTTGTTAATATTGTCCAGGGGGAAAGAAAAAAACATTGGAATTATATATGGACACAGTAACCTTTAAAACATTCAGGTACTTATGTTGACAGACACTTTAATACCTGCTGACATCTAGGCTTGAGCCCATGAAATCCTAACAGCAAAAGATTTGCAATATTCGAGGTCCAAGTGAAACCTCTTTACGTTATTTTGTGGCTGAAACCAGGAACAGTGGAACTTTGAAAATATTTCCTGTTTATAAGAGAAACAAATTGTTGCTGCTGAAAGCAAGCCAAACTTTTGTTTCATTTTAATCTTATAGTCTTACTCCCTCAACTAAAAAGATTTAGCAGTGCTTTACAGATAAATTCTCTGAGGTCAAATGTGGTCTATCAAAAAGAGGTGGTATAATTTCTAAATGGTAATTCCTAGAACACAAAAATTCAGGGTTTATTACCACTTAAGTACTCGGGAAGGACACTGTCAATAATAATCCTGAAAATACTTGTGTTTAAAGATATAATTATCTATATAAAAGAATACATCCAGAAATATTAGTTTTTAGAAACTGAGAAGGAGATACACCCTTCCCAACACATTTTTCCACAGACTCCAGGGAAGAGAAGGGAGGTCCCCATTCTACAGGCAAGGCTTCTGGTGAAAAGGATGCCTCACCATGTCTGCTGGTGGAAAATTTCACACTGGTCCCAGGTTTTCTTTAGATCAATCTAATGACCCTTTAGACCAGGGGATGAAGGCACCCTTTACACCCTCAAGGGATAGTTCTCTTTACATCAAAATCCAGGAAATTCTTACAGAATGCAGACTGCCTAACATATTTAAAGCAAAAGAAACTAAATTGATTAGTTCTTTATGACTGAAATAGTGACTGGAATATTTTTAGTTGTAGTGAGATTCTATACTAATGACCAATTATTTTCCTAGCAATAGATAACAATCCTTCTTTGGGCAATCTTTGGTTTTGGGAATCCAAAAAATTCTTTAGAAAATGTATTCTTCTGTTAATTGTCTTCTGTAACATGTTTCAGCATTCTGGACTTAATGAAATCATTAATGTTAAATTAATGAAAGAGGGAATGACTGTGTGTGGAAGAATACACTGGATTTTAGAAGAATGATCTAATTTAGATATTTTAGTGAGTACTTTGGGCAGTGTTCCTGGCTATTCAAATATGAAAATTTTTGTGTTCACTCTCTAAAGCCCACCAGGTACCAGTGTACAACACATACCAGTAATATACTCTTGTTTATTGTTCCTTTAGATATTATAAATATTCAAATGATGTAAAATCAATAATATATCTATACTTCAAAAGGAGCATACTGAAAAGATTCTCAGTAATGATCTGTCTTGATTTTGAAAACACATTTAGCAAGTAACAGTAGTACAAGTTCCCTTCCAAAAGAAGGCCCATGTAAATATATATCCACTGGTTTTTATCTCTTCATATTGTAGCCATAAGTTGAAAATGTCATTGCAATCTGAAAAACTTTCTTAGAAAAAGCCACATACTTTAACATGCTCTTTTTTTAATTTTATTTTAATGTGTCAGGAAAACTACTCTAAGAAGTTACTCAATAATCCTTGCTAAATATTTCTAGGTATAGTTTTCTCTTGGTTTTCAGAGTTATATTGATATATCATAGCACCATTGCAACTGGAAGCAGAACGTGGAACCCCATATATTTCCATTTCTCATAAGAGTATGGAAACTTCTTGCAGCAGAAACAGAATTATAGCCCTTAACTAGCTCAGAGGTTTGTAACTCTCACTGTTGCCAAGACAGAAAAATGCAGACACATATAGTCACCCTCAATATAAATGCCAACTTTATACTAGCTCTGTATGTTAAAATAATAAAAACTTATCTGAAAAAATTATGTTTTTTGATCATCCTTGAAGCATTAAAATAGATTGTACTAAAAGCTATTTTCATCCAAACTTAAAATTATTTCTATGTCTACTACAGAAAATTTAGGATTTTTTTTTTTTTTTTCACACAACAACTATTCAAAGAACACATTTTACATGTCTTAAATCTGGTCCTTCATCTTCCTTAGCTGCACTAGTGGTAGACTGACAGTCTGATCACAGTTTCTTTTCTATCTAGTTTTTTCATCTCAAGTTGTCATTTTCCAATTCATGGTCTTCTCAGTACGTGACCTTAATCACTTTATTAACATTATTGTTACTCACATAACACTCACCAGGGTGACAATTTTACTGACAAGGAAGTAAGGACTAAATTTTAAATACAGATGACCCCGTTGGATGGAACATAAATGAAAATGAGAGAAGCATATGAATCTCATGAAGGTCTTTTCTTTGATCTCCATGTTATCAGTTTTTTTCCCATATAAATGAAATGTAGCCAGAGGAGGAAGAACAAAACACTGATATTATTTCATGCCTGCCACTGCATGCTGTGCAAGCATATGAAAAACCCTACAATGTGTTTGGACTACTGGATGTATTTTAAAGGAGTTGCTCATTACTCAGTCAAGTTCCCATTCCAGCTGTGCACAGGGGAAATCAAGGGGCTGGCAGTTTGGAATGGCTACTTCGAGTCACCTCCACAAAAATGACCTCTGGAAATTTATGAGCAGTACCTGTTTCCCACAAGAAAGCCTGTCCCTGCACTCTGGAGAATTATTTCTTGCCATTGTCATACACATTGTTTCCTGCCTTGATATAAACAATGGCCATGGATGAATGTGGTCTCCAGCCAAATGGCAGAAGGCAACTGACAGGGTTCTGGAAAACCTCTTTGGAAGGGTAGATGGAAATAATTATGTAATTATAAATAGATACATGTGCATGTGTTTATCCAGATATGTAAACACACAAGTCGATACCAAATATTTTTTATTTACAGAATATAAATTATTTAGATTGTGTTCTATGTGTAATGGGCTTCCAAAAGCTGTTCCAAGTGCAGCCAACAGTTGTTTTAAAAGGCCACAACACGGCATTAGCTGATCATATCCTCTGTAGATTGTTTGTGTACCTTTAGCAAACACAAAGCCATTTCTATGTGTGTGTTTACATGCGGAATATATACATGTATATAAATATATATAACACAATTTCAAATGTAAATATATACAGTACTGTGGTGATACTAAGGGTTAATCAGTTGCACCTATAATAAATATACAGTATCTGCACTTCTCTGCCAAACTTTTTATGAGGTATATATTGATTATTGAGCTTTACCACAGCTAGTATAAATAGCTACGGCAACCAGCCAGTTTAAAAGGGCTTTTCTGTTATATGTTATTGAACCAGCTACTCTTTCTGCACTTTGTATTAATAACTGCAAATAAGAATTCCCCTATGTGCAAAGGCTGTACCTCTGGTGAGTTGGTGTGGGAATGACAGGCAGAAAGAATGAGTCTGGAGCTGGGAAAGGCAAGAGCAGACATGAGTAGCAGGATGACTGATGGCAGGTGGATGGGCATGCAGCTTTAATGTGGGAAAGAAGCAGGGGAGGATATGCAGGGGAGAGAAGACCTTGCAAGATGGTCACAATCCCAGGATACTCCTTAGCTCCTTTGCTAGCAGCCCCCTTTTCTCAGGCATAAACTTTTACTCTAGCCAGTTTCAAAAGGAGATCCAAATTAGTCTGGTACGTGTTCCAACCACTCCTTGGTCTGCAATCACGCTGGGCTTAAGCCACAACACACTCCCATAATATTTTAAAATAAAGACCACTTTTTCAGTCCACATTGTTTGACAATATTCTTTGCTATATTTACCTGGAAATGGAAATGAAAACTAAGAGGCTGAAACTTCCAGTGCAACCACTGTGCCGTAATGCAATTTCCCTCCCAGTCCCTTTGTGAAATGCAGCTGATGTAAAGAAAGGAATTTCACTGACACAGAGGGAGTCATTCCTCACTCAGCTTCCACTGAATCTTTGCCTCTAATTAAGCATACCTGTCAGTGATCTCAAAGAAATCTCCACAAGTCATCAGTCAAATGTGATCCTCTGCGATAAACAAGAAAATTATGCCGCTGAGATTTAAATTTGCAACAAAAGCTGCTCTGTAGCTGACTGATATTTCCCTGTGAGCCCATTCCTGCTAGGGCATCTCAGCTCCCCTTGCACTCACAGATCACTCAGGCACTTGTGAAACCTCCATGTGACTATCCCATGTGATTGCACACATCCTGCAATTATTCTTGTATATGTCACTTTTCTATAGGGGAATTAATGTCCCTCTCTGTAATATTATATTATATTATAAATATAATATTATTATGATATAAATAATATAATCTTTATATTATTATAAAGAATAATTTCTTTATTCAAGTGTAAGTTCAGCACTCTGATTGAGAGACCTTGTGTGAGCCATATGCTAGTTACCTACCTGGCTGCTGTATTTTTTTATTTTCATATGAGTGCCTTGGAAATTGTTTCACATGAAGTCATACCATTTACTACAAAATGTGGGGCCAGTGACTTAGAGAATGCAGGAATACATTTTAAGTTTAGAACAAAACCATTTGCTTTGTGTAGCTTTCCCATGTTACACATGAGAAATTAGAATCAGAGAATTAAGAGCAAGGCTTGGGAGCTCAACAAACCACCATGAATATGTCTCATTATCATTCCAAGATGAAGAAATCTGTCTGGGAGTTTCTACAGGAGAAAGCTCATGGGTTTTTTTCAGATACACTGATGGGTGCATTAGCAGGGACAGATTGTCAGCTGACTTTCAGGGAGCACAGGGACAGTGGTTGTGCCTCATATATTTGTGGCCAGGTAAAGATAAGCCAAGCTTATGTTTAAACTCCAAAATCCCCATCCAAACAGCCAGTGGAATTCTTGGTAATCTAGAGGCAGCTGAACACTGGATGCTCAGAAAAGACAGAGTGAGCTGAACTCTCCATCCTCCCTCCCATGAAAGCACACAAAGGAAGAGCTTGAAATGAGGGAAAGTATGGAAAGAAAAACCCCAGAAAGAACAGCTGTATTTTTTCAGGGTTTCTCTAGAAAGAAAGTTGATATTTGTACATGGCAGAAAATGAACCCCTTCCTAGAGTGGGCAAAATGCCACACTGACAGATGGCAGAAGTGCAGGCATGTAAGAGAACAAGTTTATGAATTGATGCATGGGCATGTTTTCTGACCAGGAATGTTGAAACATCAGTTTTTGGAGAACTATTTCAACCCCTAAATTGACAGAACCATGTCATTATCAGCTTAGCTTCAAGCTTGCTTCAAATGGATATAGATGTTATTTCTTGAAAGACATTTTTGCTTTCAGTTATTTTGATAATCACTCAAATATTTCACATACTAATGTTTATTATAAATGAAAGAGAAGTTGTGCTTTGCTGTTATATTAATATTTTTGATATTTATTATTTTAACGTATCTATGTCTAAACATCATGCATTAGTTTTTTACCCATATGCAGGGCTATTTTACATGTGTATCAATGAGTTTGCACTGATTTTTAAGGCATTTTGGAGCTCAGCATTATTTAAAAGCCATCATATTCCATCTATTTGTGCTTGGCTATAACCTGTTGCTGTATGCTCTTGAAAAACATTAGGGGAAAAATCAAGAGATGATTTTTTTTGTCTCCTGCCCAGTGCACCTTCATTATGACAGCCACTCCATCAGTTCACTCTTTATCAAAGTATGAAGAAAACTAAATTTTTAATATTTAGGACTTGAAAAACATCTTTAGTCCACTGCTTTACTGGTCTGCAGCCTTAAAATCTTGCTAGACAGGTGTTTTATTACATTGATATAACAGTATTTCTGATCAAAAAAAGGGAGAAAAATAAAAACACTCAAAATTGTCTGAAACTTGTTCCCACTCCTCTGAAAAGCCCTTAGAGCATCTCCACTATGGGGTGTGTTTGAGTTCAGCTGAACAGGCACCATTTCTTATGAATTTTGCTTGACTTACTGAAGAACTACACCTACATGAAGTCTGATACATGAAGATTGACATTAGAGATTTAAATTAAATAATATTCTACATTGTCAAACCACACAATTAGTCTGGAACAGGCTCCTCTGGGAAGTGGACACTGCACCAAGCCTGATAAGAGCTCAAGTCTTAGACACATGATGAGATTTTTGGGGTGTCCTGAGTAGGGTCAGGAGCTGGACTTTGATGATCCTTCCGGGTCCCTTTCAAGTCAGGACACCCTGAAAATTACAAAGGCTGAAGATTGGCCTTAGCATTTGGATGAGCAGTATGTGAAGGAATGTGATCCTGCGACAACACAGGCAGAAATACAAAGGCTGGAGCTGAGAAAATGGAGTCCAGTTGTCTCAAAGATTGGAGGAGACTTATAAGCCCTGACTCATTAACATTTTAAGGGGAATAGAAGATAAATAATAGCATAGAAAGGAGCACTGCTTTCTTCTGATCAAAACATGAAATAAAGTTACATTTTCTCTCAAGGATTTTGTTGAAAAATGCCACCTACATGCCAGTTTCAAATCCAGTTTTAAGTTCTCACAGTCCACCTACTTGAGGAGTAAGTACAGATATAAGGGAAAATAAAGGTATTTAGGGAAGAAACAAACAAAAAATGTCAGTGCAATCCCTGATGTGTATGGTTTCAGTGAAATAAGAAAATAAAATAGATGTTCAGCTTCTATCTAGTTCATACCAGTCAAAGATGTGGCACAGGTAACATTCCCACTCACCACAATGACTAACAAAGGCAAAAGTAACTCTGAAAGCACCAAAAGGACTGCTGAGCAAAGGACTTCAGAGGAATTCCCACTTGACTTTCAAATCAGAATTGGAAAATAATTTTCTTTAGTTACTTTCAAGAAGTTCTAGATGTTCCCAGTAACATAAATACATAATCACCTGAAAATGCAAAAAAGGTGCTCATAAGATATTCATAAGATAATTACAGCTTTAGTTTGTTAACTTACACCACAAAAATAGTTGTTTAGACTCTTTTCAAAGCTCTTGATAATTCACAGAAAACCATGAGAGATAAAAGCCATGACTGGTTAACCATTCACCTCAATAACCCAAACCTGTCTTTTTGTTGCCTGGCAAAGCAAGGAGCAGTCATACAGCTGGGAAGTGCAAGGAGAGATGGCCAGAAAGGGGCTCTTGACATCCTGCAAGCCTTTTGGAAATATTTTAAGTTAAATAGTTACTCTAAGAGGTAGCATAACTGAATATTTCTTCATGCCTATTGGGGATGACAAAGAAAAGCAAGAACAATTATGAAGATATAGTAAAGATACTTGGAAAACAGACTGAATTAGTTATTAGGATACAGGAAAATCAGCTGGAATATATGGGTAGAGCTTTCAATTAGCAATGGTGCTTTGGATTAAAAAGAAAGCTTCTCTGCATCACAGTGGCTATCAACTGCAGAACTGGTCCAAGGGTCATTTTTTTGTCCCCAAAGTCCTTTTAGATCTCCTGGCCTAGCTGCCCCCAGCCGGCAGGCTCTGTGTAACCAGAACTCTGAAGCATGTGATCTTCAAGCTAGTGAGGATGATGGGTAACAACCTGTGTCACTTTTTGATGCTGTCATTTGAGCCTAGGAAATTAAGATTATTGATACGGCTTCAATATCTCCTCCTGGCAATTTTTTTTCTTCTTCTTTGAGCTTCTTGAAGAGTTAACCAACCACTGGTATTCTTTAACTTCCTCTCCAGTGATACTGCTACCATGGTGGGTAAAATCATTGATCTCAAACTACCTCAAGATTTCCTCTGCAAAACTAATCTTCATGCTCACTTAGCAACAGGTCTTTCATCACCATGCCACAGCAACATTAATAATGAATGAATCCATTATGATCAATGCCTCGACAATGAATATAAAATGACTTCTCCATTATTAAGATCATTACAGGACACTAGAGGTAACTGTTCAGTTCCATTCACAGCAGTTTAGCTGTATGATCTCTTTCTCCTTTAATAGGATTTCTATGACTAAAAGACCCCAAATCACACTGAATATTTAACCTGAGGTTCAGTGATTTTACACTTCATACAATAAAACATCATGGATCAGTAGGGCAGTAATATGTATCAGTGTCTCTTTGAGCAATTTAATATAATCTTGCTGTGTACACAGTCCCTGTCAGCACCATCAAAAAGTGTTCTCTGAAGATCTGCAGCACGGATATTAATTGTACCAAATCTAACTAAAAACTAGCAACTGAACAGAACCACTCCAGTGTTGTCTTTAAAAAGCTGCTCCTTTTAACTATGTTTTTGTTTATTTTCACCCACATTCACAGTAGATAATGCAACTGATTAAGAAATGAACACAGACCATTAATCATAGTGCTTAACCAGATATTTCCTAAAGGTCACCCCACTTTGAAAGACGGAGCTTTCCCATATTGTGCCCTTGATTAATGGTCCATTTCCCGTCCCTCCCGCACACCCTTGGATCGCCGTCCTGCAATTCTCCCTTGCTCCTGGCTCTGGTGCGAGTGGCATGCCTGTCAAAGTGACATGAGAAATGACTGCATAACCTTTGCTGACATTCAGCAGTTCCCAGTCTTTCAGTTTTCGCTCGGCACGGCTCTCCAAGAAGTCCTCTTTAGGTTTACAGTTTCCCAGGCAGAATTTGCAGTGACAGAAGAGAAATGATTGCTCCAGATTACATTGCCAACAGAGCTTTGACAAATGTTGCGGAGCTAAAAGATCTTGCCCGAGATAAATAGATATCAGTGAATACTGTGGCTAGTTCCCACTCATGCAATCTCAATTCTAAATCTGGACTCAAGACTCAGCTTTGGTAACAGTAGTGCAATGGAATATACTGAGGGGAGAATGATTTGATGGGAAAACATGATAGAAGGATTGATGATAGCAAGGTTGAAAACAACCTGGTGTCAGGATTTGAGTCCCCAATGCTGTGGTTTAAATGCTGTTTCTGAACAGACTCCTGTGTGGAATGAGGCTACAGCAGCCCAGACACCTGGGTCTCCACCTACCCACACATCTGCAATTTGTTCCTGAAATAGGTACACTGAAAAAGAGGAGCAGTTTCCTTGCATTGTTATAATAGATTTGAGGGGAAGATAAACAAAAAATTACGACCCCTCAAGTCTACATTGTTTTACATCTCATTATGAACTACAAATATTTTACAATTCAGAAAGTCCACTAAGAGAGATCCCAGTGACTGAGCCAGGTGAGTTCCTAGGTCTCCACACCAGATACCAGCTCAGAGGAAACTACCATTGAAAAAGGGATGCATCTTTGTTTCTCCAGGAAGCAACCCACACCTTACCATGGGAAATATTGGGTTTTTTCCCAGACCGTGGTGAACATTCTTGTAAGAAAAAAAAGAGAGATGTCAGAAATTACTGTGATTCCTTCCAAACATACAGAAAGGTATGGCAA
Organism: Pseudopodoces humilis; assembly: GCF_049639895.1. NCBI lineage: Eukaryota > Metazoa > Chordata > Aves > Passeriformes > Paridae > Pseudopodoces > Pseudopodoces humilis. Next base: position 104,522,664 of record NC_142201.1, on the reverse strand, counting down.
ACCCAAAAATGCAACCCATAATACTCTTGTGCTCGTAATAGTGGTTACTTATATGCCTTATATGCCTTATACTTATATATGCCATATACTTATATGCCTATATACTTAGAGAGTTCTTTCGATGCAAATTAACTAATTGACTAAAGTAGAGATGATGCCATTAGCAATAATTTGTTCATCAACCTTTGATACTGAAGAGGGGTCATGTAGGATAAGTTCCCTGTCTTCCTATTTTCAAGGAAAGACATATTTCTCTCAAACCCCAATCATCTATCTGCATTTGTATGCTGAAAAACACCAGCACAGTTACTATGTTCTTTTTTTGTCCAGTTATTCTAAAAAATTCAGTCACTCTTGGAGGGGAAAGAGCGTGTACTTATGCACCAAAAACCTCTAGACAATTACTGTGATCTGTGTCTGGGAACATCATAGTTTCTGGTTGACAAAACACCTCACAAGTGCACAGCAAACATCTTAATGAGTTTGAAAGCAGTGATGTAAGGGAGAAGGAAAAATGGAGAACTATCTGGATTTCTTCTTTTTTAATGCTGAGGAATATTCCTGCAGAGAACACCTTTGTTTCAATTCCTCCACTGATTTTTTTTTTTTTTTTAAATAAACTATTCCACACCAGGGCACCTTTCTGTGAGCAGCTTGGCAGACTTTAACTGAACTTTCCATTGGTGCAAAGATATTGCCACAGAGAATGTGTGTCTGGGATTAGGGAGATATAAATATATATATATATATAGAGAGAGAGAGATAGGTAGATAGATAAAGATATAAAACATATATATATATACACTAGGGAGTGATGGTTAACTACACCTGAAATCTCAGCCACATAATTTATTTGGCAATGTGGAGAAGGAGAATCAAAACCTCTACTTCATACAAGGTTTGAATAGAGAATAATTTAGGAAAGTTAACCATCATTGCTACTAAATGTGGAGGCCCCAATCTTGAGTCACTTAAAAGTGACATCAGACAACCAGAGTTTGCAATCAAACTACATTTTAACCTTTCGACCAAAGTTAAAGTTTATTCCACAAAGGAGGTGATCACGGAATTTATTCTTAAAAAATACCCACTAGGGAACTGATCATGAGTTATATAAAAATAATTTAGACAAGAACACAAGTGTTTCCCATTTCTCATTTCTACAGGCTAAGTCCTAAAAAAAAATACTGAATATTTTGTAGCACTCAGATGTTACAAATGCTCAGCGCTATTAGTGCCCTTACACGTGTTCAGTGATGAAAAGTGATAATAAACAGTATCCAAAAGGACAATACAGGAGCTTATACTGCTAATATTTCATGGTGGGATACTACAAAATTATGTAGTTACTGCTGAGATTAGTATATGGACTAGGAATAACTTGTTTTCCAATATAATTAGTCACATTCAGAACATTTAGGAATAAAAATTAATCTTAATTGAAGTTATGTGTTAAAAAAAAACAAAAAAAGAAGCCTCTTAAACATAAAATATCCATTTTGGATATAATTTTTTTCTGAAGATAATTTCTGAATTCTCAAAATTCTGTTCCACTTAAGCACTTCAAGGTTTAAGCACACAGGGTTATGACTTGGAATCAGAGCCCAGGAAAACACACATCAACAACATCAATGTTTATAAATTGAATGGTCTAAAAATTTCTCTAACAAAGACATTTTCAAAAGACAATAGAACTTCTTACATGAGCATTGCAAATGTTGTCCAGAAACTGCAATATTAACTGTGTGGAACAAAATTTTTTATTTCATAGCATTGAAGAAGTGAAAAATGGGAAAATTTGGACTATACAATGATTAAAGTGTGTGCACTGTTGCTGTAATAGACAGGATACTTTTGCTGTCTATACACGGCCGGTTTAATTTCTGACTTAATTTTTGCCACTGAAAGCAAAAGATATTTTTAGTAAAATTGTTCTAGCATATTAAACAAAAAAATTCTTTGTATTCTAAATAAAGATTTAATGGATCAGCTCTTGCATGCTGTTTATATGCAAGTTTCCTACATTTTGCATTGCTGAATAATTGAGAACATTAGCTCCCAAACCATGAAAAATTCATTTTATCATGATGTATTATTAATCAATTTAATTTACAGTGATCTGAAGAGTCCCACTTTCCATTATGGTGCTTGAAGATACATTTAGACAGTAGCTTGGTCTGTATTATACCACTATGTAACTCTTTCTCATCTGATAGACTTCTCAAAGTGGGTCATACTCCACAAGCATATTAATGGATAGAATGGATAAAAGAGAACCAGTTGACATAATTTATTTGGACTTCTAAATCCTTTTGAAAAAAGTGTCACATAGAAAACCACTGAAAATTTAAGTAGCTGGAGAGCAGAGCAAATTATTTGAAATTATTAAAAGCTGCTTAGCAGACAGAAAGGAAAACATTGCATTTAAAAAATGTTTAGTATATTTAGACACTTTATTATTACCATTCAGAGGAAACATTCTTTTACTATTTAAAGTTATTTTTATTTTCACTACATAAACATGCTATTGTATTTCACCAAGTTTCATATAGTCTTTTAATTTAGTTTAAATTAATTAATTAATTTAGTCTTTAATTTTAGTTTAGTACAATTTTATTATAAGATAATCACAAATTGAAAAATAAAATTGAAAATAAATTGAAAATAAAATTGAAAATAAATTGAAAATAAAAGCTCTTACTGTTGTTTAGAATTTATTTGTTTTGCATTAAAAGAGTGCCTTCATTTACTACAGCTTCATGGACATTTCTCTCCACTTCAATGCAAATTTAAAAGGGAAATATGATTGATATGCAAACTCTCATGACTTGGATTTGTTCTTTGATATTTTGTGAAAATTCACTGGCTATTGAAATCTCTGCTTATATGTCAGATAGCAATTATATAATCTGGCCATAAATATAAATAATTAAATAATTAGAATAAATAATTAAAATGCAAGCTAATAATTGAGAATTGCTGATAAGCAGTAGAAACATTAGAGAAACTACAAAGCTTTATCGAGAAGAAAGATTATTACAAACATCTGGTAAACCTCAAATGCTAAAATGGTCACACAGAGAACACAATCTGTATTTGGAGGTAGAAGCCTCCTCATTCACCTTAGAGAAGTTTAACATAGCTGGGAAGGAAAGTGAAGTATCTTTGAGTTGGTGAGCACAAGGACAGGGTCTGCTAAATGTGAATTTGAAAAAGTTGCACAAAAAAACCTGCTTGTGAGCAGCAGAGACAATAGTGCAGGATGGCACCAGCAGGTGAAGTTTCACTGGAGCAAAGCATGACCCTGGCAATGCCTGACTCAGACAAAGAATGTCTGAGAGCAGGCAGCGAGGATAGTCCAGGGCATGCATGAACTCACCTCCAAAGAATAAACCAGGCTAGGTTAACTTTGCGTAGAAAGGAGTTGCATCTAAAGTGCAGAGGCAAAATACAAAGGCATTCAATAATAAATAGCAGGGAAAGAACATGGATTTCTGGTCTCTGGATTTGTGGCACACAGAAAATGATATTTTTTTTCTTTTTACAGAAGATTTTAATGTTGCAAACTCTGGACAACATAAAAACCTGAACTAATTTGTGTAGACAAATAGCATAACACATTCTGCAGCTCCTGGAAGTAAAAAAGGGCAATATTAAAAAAATTCACAGTGTTAAAATATTTGTACCAATTGGCTGGGAAAGATTTCAGCACAAAGCTGACAATTAGGCAAAATGACCACATGAATGAAATTAGAGAGGAATTTCAAACAGAAGTGTCTGGAAGGCTACTAAGAAATGCCAAGAGGCCGGAGGGAAGAGGGTGTGCCTGTGCCATGGAGAAGCCCTGCTGCTCCTGGAGCTGGCACCACCTCAGGTGGCTGGGGAGACTTCATGCAGAGCTAGAAGCACCAGTAAGTGATCAGGGAGAGGGCAGCACTCTGAGGAGGTTTTATTTAAAAATCAAGAGGGCTACAAGCCAGAAACCTACCCTTTAATGCAGCCCCCCCCGCTCCATTCAAAGATGGCTTCATCACAGATTTGTACCTCCTTAAAAATAAAATGCTGGCATCAAACACACGTCTTGTCATATCTTCCTTCCTAACAGAAATAACTGCAGACCCTAATCTTTCTCTAGCTGCTTTTTTAAAAAAAGAAGAACATATGGCTAAAAAATATGTGTTATAGCTGGGAAAGTGGGAGTAGGCTAAGCAACTTGTGAAAGCAAAATATCAGCACTCCCTGGTTATTCCCAAGGGATGCTCCTGAGGTTTATCCCCATTTTCAGGAATGCTGGGACCTCAGACTCTTCAAGGGATGGTCATCATTCTCATGTACTCACAGAGAGACAAAATACACCAGCTACCACTTTCAGCCTCCCAGTACATGAAGGAAGCCTTCAAGGAAGCTGGAAAAGGACTTTTGGCAGAGATAGGACAAGTGTTAAAGGCTTTAAACTGAAAGAGGGGAGGTTGTGTGAAATGTTAGAAAGACACTTTTCTGTGAGGGTGGTGAGACACTGGAACAAGCTCCTGGAGAAGGGGTAGATGCCCCATTCCTGGTAACCCTCAAGGTCAAGTTGGACAGGGATCTGAGCAACCTGATCTAGAGTTGTCCTTGCTCAATCCAGAACAGTTGGACTAGATGACCTTTAAAAGCCCCTTCCAACTTGAGGTATTCTATAGTTCTGTGACTTGATGAGAATAGCGGACTTCAGCCTTACAATGAAGTATCAAAGGCTTGTGGTTATAAAACAAATACAAACCAAATATACTTTCCAGGATGTGTACATTCATAGCACTGTATCCCCTCATGAAAGGAAATTGCTTGAAGGGCAGCTCTATGCAAGGCAGAATGGAGTTAATCTCAATGCCTATTCTGGATATTTGTGCACTGGTTTGTTCGCCTTCTGTAGCAATAAAATACTTAAGATTAAAATAAAGTCCTGCAGTGGGTAAAAACATTGCGAGCTCATTGTCAAATTATTTGCACAAACACCTCAGGTATACAAGCCCATCTCTAAAAAGCATTACATGACACCCTGAAGTTGTTTGCAAAGGTACACCACTTCCCTGGATTAGATAAAATTGACACTTGTGTTGCTTCAAGCCACAATATTCATATCTATTGAAGGAATCTGCTTGTCTCTTCTTCTATTGTTATTGTTCAGTAGAAACGTAACCAATAATATGATTAAAAAGTTTGTTCCTATAACAGCAAGCAAAAGTTATCTATTATTATACTGAAAAATCCCTGGCAAAACTTTTCACCAAGAAAAACAGTGATGTCTAATGATGCATATTAAGCCTCTGCTTCCCAGGATTCCCTCATATATATAATTTATATACTACCAAATTATGCAGAAAACTACTGGAGCATTTCAGTTTTACTCCTATAACTCCCACCACAATAGACAAACACAGATATATACTTTTTGGGAGAAATAAAGCATCCCTTTCTCCAAAAGAAACCCATTAATTTAATTGTTAAATCAAGAGACAAAATAATTCCTGATAATTTCCAAGAATCTGTTAAATTATATCATTATATCCATTTAATATCCTTACTTCACTATACAGTGAAATAAATATGATTTCTAATTATTTCCTGTATTTCCTTTGCTATCAAACAAACACAGTTGAGAATGGTTGTAATGATTGTTCATGACTACCCACAGATGACCTTGAAAACTCCTGTGTCCAAAAATGTTTGCTGACACAGTAGGATGAGCTGTATTTTCAGCAGTACCCTAGTATAACTACAATTTAGTGGTGATTCTGGGACTACGAGCTCCAAAAATACTGACATTACCTGGAACAGATTTATTTTTTTTTACAACTCTGTTATATCTTTCCTGCTTGAAGACAAAATTGTCCAGCCCTTGGTGAAATCCTTCATGCAGATAAAAAGCCTGTGTTGAAGTTACATTGCTTAGCAAAGATGCTCCACCTTACCTGTCTCAGAAGCTTTGTAAATCCTTAGGTTATTTAGAAATCAAGAATGCCAAAATTGAGCCAGAGCTTGTCATTCTTGCTCCTTACCCTGGAAACACAAGCAGTAAGAACTATGATGTGTTAATCCTATACCTAAAACCACAGAAGTGTCTACATTTCCAAAGCTGTGATATCTTGGTAAAGTTTTCAGCCCTTTTTGCTTTCCCCCCATCAAATACTGCTACTAAATTCTACCATGAAAATAGAATATAATAAAAAGGAATATAAAAATAGTCCGTAGTGACAAAGACAAATACCTGTGTCACACAGCTCTTTCTTTTGGGAAAGCAGCCTGCAGTAAGTGCCCACAAGAAGAGGCCATGGCCATATTTATATTCCCCAAGCACACTGCCCTAGCCACAGTTCTCTGTGCATCTGCCGAGGCAGCGCACGGATGGCTGACACAAGAGCAGCTCACACTCTCAGGAAGGAGGAGAGGACACTTGAACTGCTCCACTCTCACCATCACAGTCACAGAATTGCAGAATCACTGAGGTTTGAGAAAACCTGCGAGATCATAGTGTCCCACCTTTGACTGATCTCTACCGTGACAACCAGAGCAGGGCACTGAGTTCTACATCCAGTTATTTCTTCAACATCTCCAGGGATGGTAACTCTACCACTTCCCTGGGAAGTCCATTTCAATGTTTAGCAGACTTTTCTGTGAAAAAATACCACCCAATGTCCAGCCTGAACCTCCCCTTTTGCAGCTTGAACCTTTGTCTTTTCCTGTCACAGGCTGCCTGGGAGTAGAGGCTGAGCCCCATCTGGCTACAACAGCCACTGTACATTGTCTTTATGGCCCCTAAAGAAATCTATCAGTTGGTAAGGATCTGGAGCTGGTAAATCTCATAGCATGTGCCACAAAAGATTTGTCTACTACAGTTCCAGGGCTCCAGCATTTGCACCAGTTTTCCCAAGAGTTGTTTAATTTCCCTGTAAAGAAACTTATGCCAGGTATAAAACGTCCCTTTCCTCCTAAATTCTGAGCCACCAGTATCACTTGCAGTATTGTTTCCCACATTTCCACTTTCAGCAGTCAAACATGAAAGTGGGGAATTAATTCTTTTAAGATCAGCCTTCCTCTCCATCACTCAGAAGAGAAATTTGCACATGTCACATAACATATGTGAGCATGCTGTATGCCACACTCTTCACTGAATAGTGTTGGCATAGAGCATTTTTATGTGGTGCTTAATGCAACAGGAAACAACCCCAAATTATAACCCCTAGATCTAATAAAGCTCACAAGGCTGGCAATAGCACTGGCACTGGCTGCATTACTAGCTACCAGCTCTCAGATAAAAAGTGAATGCTCAAAGTACCACAAGCCCCCTCCTCTCATGGGAAATGTACCTGGTGCCAGTCACTGAGCAGAGATGCAGTCAGTGACTCAGAAAAGCTCCCAATAATTTTTTTTTTCCATGTGCCACACCAACATCTATCATTGTCAGCTCTCTGTAATACACAGAGCTATATTTCTTATTCTTCAGCTTAAAAAATGCACAAGGCTTTCAGTTGTACAGGATGAAACACCTTGAAAAACTATGCCACTAGCATGTTTCAAAATTTAAAAAAAAGACAATAATGTGTTACTAATTGTAGGCTGGTGTCAACCATCCTTTAGTCTTGAAAGTCACCTGACTTAGATTAGACATCTTTAGACCCTATCACAGTTTTAAGATAATCTTTTTCAAATTCTGAGAACCCCACTATTCTCACTGATAAAACATTTTAAGAACATAGAGGGATGAATATATTCATCCTTGACATTTTTATGTACAAAAAGCCAAGTGATTTAGGACACAATCTGAGCTATCAGCAGGTGGTTCTATTTGAAATCAAACTGGAAGAGGAGATGCTCTTATTTTATACACAAATCTGTATTATGACACTTCCTCCCATCTTCACATCACTGTGTTTTGTTTTATTTTCCTGTAAATTACTTCTATTACCTTGCAGAACAATGTGAGTGGGATGAAGGTCTCCCCAAAACAGGGAAGAAAAACAGAATACCTTCTGTGCAGCTATCCCTTTAAAGTCTGTGAATTGCTAAAATAATTGTTCAGGAAGCCTGAACACATTTTATATCAAATTAAGCTTCTTTCTCAAGCATAAAAAAGGTTTAGCATAAAGGATTTAAGAAAGAAAGATATCCTCTGCAAAGAAATCGGCTTTAAAATATCTGCAGCAGATGAGGAAAAAAACTTGGTGCATTTCAGAAGATAATTGCAGGGGATAAGGCAGAGCATCCTTCAAGTGTCTCCCAAACAAAGAATCTGAAGCTGAGCACAGAGCAAAATGTTTTCACTGGGCATACCAGGAAGCACCCTGTGGAGCACAGAACTGCTGAGTGAGTAAACACCTCAAGACAATCACCTGGGATGTGCTAAACTGACTACAAGAGGAGTTTGGATTTGTTTTATTTTTCCCTCCAACTCACTGCATCCCTTATTTTCTGGTCTCCCCTACTCTACAGTGTTCAGAAGAAAGTCAAAAAACCTCAAAGGTGGAAGCCCTGTGTCCCAAAAACTCTACAATTTCTGTCAGCTTCCTCACTTCTCCCCTGTATCAGAGATAAAATGAAGTACAATTGCTTTTCAATCTTTGAACAGAGTTGTTTACTGTAGGATGAAAGAAAAATAAATGGCAAGCCAGACTCTAGCCCAAGAGTTTTTGCAAGAAGCAAGTATAAAACTAATTGAAATCACTGGACTATATATATTTTAAGTCAGTGGAGAAGAAAATGTAATACATAAACCACAGGGTTTGTAATTTACTAGAGAGAACTCACCACTTCCAAGTGAGATCTATACATAGAAATTTTTATTGGCCACAGTACATTTTACTTGCAGGCAACATTTTAATTGTTTTGATGTTTAAGATTTAGCCTGATGCAATAAACTCAGTTTAGGGAATTTTTTTTGAAAGCTTCTTCACAGATTTTAGCTGGAATAAGTTTTATGGATGCAACTGTAAGTAAAAGATTAATATTTTTCAGGGTGAGTCCATTTTTAATGCAATTTTATCTACTGGCTTTCACACACACTGACAAAACTTTATGTATAAATGATGTGATCCTTCAATCACCATTAGAGTGAATGACTGATGCAGTTTTAGCTGGGCAGAGATGTGGGAGGTTTGATGTACAGCTATTGTTTCGCGTTCCTTCTTGTCTCTGCCCCCAGACTCCTGGCCAAGCTATTCTGGTTTAGCAGAGAATGGGCTACAAAAAGGAGAAGGAGGTTTAGTGGAACAATAACATACTCCTTCATCTATTTACATCTAAGTGAAAGAGCAGAGCCTGATGCAGGGCTGTGGTACAAGGGTTGCTAATGCCCCTATGCAACATGAAAAAGCTATTGCCAGCACAGCCATCTGGCAGGCTTTAAAAAAATTCATACTCTGGCTCTTCCAAGTCCTCCCCAGTTGCAAAAAAAAAGGTGCCTTCGACTACCAGAGGCATAATGTAAGGAGTGAAGCCCTGTGCGTATCACTACAGAGCAATTAATTTATCTATACCTCCTCAGGCTATCAGGATTTCCAGTGGGAGGTTATACATTTTCATCTCTTATGGAAAAGGTAACCATAGTTCCAGGACTTTGACCTCAAAGTGATTTCTGTAGGTAATTCTTCTGCCCTCAGGTCTTCTCTAGAGAGAGAGATTCATCTATGTAAAAGTTGAATTATAGTATTTGGATGAAATCTATTTTCAAAAAAAATATAAAAAAATAAAAAAGAAGAAAAAGAGTAGAAAACTGCCATTTTCTTCAAGATGATCTAAAGGCACTGATTTAAAACCAAAGTCCTCCCTCAAGAAAATCTCTGCTGAAAAGGCACCATATCAAACTGCAAATGGCAGTTCTGGGCTGTGGAGGCCCTGACACATCTGCTACAGAGATGTCCCCACACAGCCCCAGATCTCCATAGAATTTGCTTGAGCACATTTTTGAATGGAGCTCAGCACTGCAGGCAGCTGGGCTTGTTTGGGAGCCCATTTTGGGAGAGGCTGGCTGCTCATTCCACAGCTCCTGCAGGGGATGAACAAGTGTTTCTGCTCATCTGCAGAGGGCTGAGATAACCAGGTTTGCTGCCCAGCCAGAACCCTCCCAGACACAGATTTGGTGCCCTGCTCAAACACAAGTGGAAGGAATTAAACCAAAAGGCTCAACACTTTTGTAAAGCTAAATTTCACATTCTCAACTGATAGTCAACATTTTCCAAAGCCATCTAAATAGAGCTGGATGCAAATTTCTATAATTAGGTACTCAATAACTCCTATTCATGATATACCTAATATACCAAACTATCCCAACATAGCAAAATTTAAGGTTTTTACTGGGTCCCCCCAGTTGTGCAGGGATTTCCAATATACCATAAACACTATTAAAATAATCTAATCCCTTCACTTTCCATAGTCACAAATTTTAAAATTAAAAAAATAAGAAAAGCACCTTACATCTGAATGACACAGGTTTGATCAGTAAAAGAACAGATACTTCAAGACACAGTTTCCCATTGCTGTTTGAGGATACTTTTTCCTACCCAGTGGCACTCCATCTGCTCATCTGAGTGTGTATTTCCATGATTAGTAAAACAAACACAACAAAGTCTGTGATATGCAAACAAAAAATGCATCAGACTTCAAACCCCTCCTCCCCATCTCTAATCAGATGTGAAGCAATTATGTGTATTTGTCAGCATTTACTTATTAATGTATTAATTTCTGGCCTCTCCACATGAAAGACAAAGGGCAGTTCTAAGTGCTGATTGTGACCCCAGTAAAAACCATCCAAGGATATTAAAATAGACCATTCCTGACTAAGTCCAAATTCAAACCTTCAAAAGCTGTCTTTCCACACTGTCTGCAGAGAAGGTGAGGCATAATTTTATTTAGAATGGTTTGGTCATCCAGTCACATAATTTCTGTCACTATTAGGTCCCTGACTATAACAGTGCTAAACAGCTTGTTACCACGTAATTTCCTTTCAATGCCCTGGAAAAATAAAGTCTGTCATAATATACACCTGCACTCCAAAAATCTATAGCATTAAAAGTAAAATAAAAGCCTTATAAACACAGCACAGTAAAACAGAATCTTAAGGTCATGAATAGTGAGCGACATTAGTAGTTCTACCTTAAAAAAATTGTCAATTTTACTACTTAGAAATAATGTGCAGTCTTCTAAACTCATCACTTTTAGTTTTTGAAACATTACAAAGGAATTAAACTGGATTAAGTTAAATCAATATTCTCCTAATAAGAATTCTTTGTAGTTTTAGATTTCTAAGCTTTACATATTTCAGTAGTTCATGTTAAATGGATATTTGACATTTTGCCAGAGAAAGTTTCATTAAATCACTAGTAGGAAAACCATGATTATCTCATATTACCTCAGTGCAATGATATAATGTGTCTGGTGCTTTTAAAGATGAGACAGACAAATGGGAGAAAAGTTTTCATCACACCAAAAATAAACTGCAGATATTTACAACTTCTTTAAAGCGGAATTTCTCAAACAGAGCATGTTTGTTTCTACTTTATTTTGCTTTATCAGCAAATCATAAAATTTTTCTTTTTGCATTTGCATTGAATTTTGACCCAGCTCAGTTTTGCACTAATTATCTTGCATGTGAACTTTGAAGCATAAAGACCACCTTCCAAAAGCCTAATTTAAATTATTGTTGGCATTTCATTCTGGCACCTGAAGCTGCCCCTTGTTTTTGCTGTAAGAAATACAGAGCACTGTACTGGAAACCACCTTGTCTCTGAGCTCCAGCAGCTCCATGCACAGGGTAGTGTTGCTACCAAGAAAATAAGGAATAAAATTCCTGCCTTGTCAATCCCAAGGGAAGTCAGAGCAGCTGAGGACAGGACAGATTGACGTGAGTATCCTTCCTTTTGACCACAGACCAAACATTCTGTCTCCCTGTCCCAGCTCAATAAAACACCACAACTACTGACAGCATGAAAGGATGTACAAAAATTTAGGTAAGGCTCCTGCAGTTCCTCTGTGCATATATAAAGAAGATTAGTAGCTTCTTGTACACACACTGAACGTTTCTTCTGAAAGTATAAAAGATTTACTTTATTTTTCTAGATTTTGTAATGGGAAGATAACAGCTACATATTCCTTTGGAGGTAGTTGTACTGATCATAAAACATATTTGATGAGAAGAGTCATTGCATGAAAATTAATATTATACAAATTTGTAGATATTAAAAGAAAAATAACTGTAAACTTAATAGATTGGTTTCCATGGAAAAAACATCATTCTTTGTTTCATTGACCTATGAGCAGGACATAATAAACATACTACATTCCATTAGAAATTAACAATAGTCTGAAATACAAACCTCAGTCATGAATAACTGGGTTACAGAAATATAGTAAAACAGTTTTTATTTTTAAATTATGTTTGACAAGATATTTGGAATTATGACTGAGATAAACAAAAACCTTGATTGAATTTCTTTGGGTTTTGTTGTTGTTTTGGTTTTTTGGGGTTGTTTTGTTGATTGGTTGGTTTTTTAAACAGAAAACTCAGAAGAGAACATGAAGTGAACTATGTTATCAACTGCTCAAGAGTAAGCCCATGGAGCTGTAGGAACATGGTCTGTTCTGACAGGAACCTCAACCAACTCAGGTTTGCTTCCATTCTGGTCTTTAGGGATACTGTGTGGTATTTCCTGACAGAAAGCATTTTTCAGAATTAGTCAGAAATTCTTCACCAAGCTGACACACCTTCCCAACCCTGAGAGGTCCATTTCCAGTCTCCAGCAAAACATTCCTTACTGTATACTCATGGCACCACTAAAGGCCACTTTGCTAACCAAGAACTGTGTGAAATTCTGCTAATGGACATGGACTCTAATGATATCCTAAAAAGAGATAATTTTTCTGCTGTTTTCAAACATCTAAATCACTTTATAGTGTCATATGCACTTTGGAGTAATGGAAGTTGGAGAATACCTCAGCTTTTAAGAACAAAAGGATTGAAGGTTGACAGGCCCAGTGATTCAAAAACATAATAAGCTTTATTTCCAAGAAGTTTACCACTGCACTTTCACTATGAAGGGTTTTTTAGACTACTAACTGAAGCACTGTGATAATTTTGTGCTAAGCACATCACAAAGAGCCATTAATAATGTCAGAACACAGTTAATTCTGGTATTTCTCACAGGTTTTTTATGCTTTTGAATTGAGAATGCTGGAAGAAAATTCAGAGTAAAAAATTCTAAAAATACCAGCAAGGTTTTCATGGTTCTTATGCTCTGCTAATTTATATGCAGGCATGTTTTTTATACTTTTAATGAGAAAAGGAGAGGGAGACTGAAATGATCATCAATGTATAATAGTTAAGAAATGTATTTTCAACCTCATAAATACACATAAACTCAATCACTCTTCCAAACAATAAGATTTGTACAGGTGTCTAAACAGGGTTACTAATAAGCCAGTCAGGATTATTATTCACCCTTGCTGTGCAAAAAAAATGAGCTTGTAAGCCACAGAGCTGCAAAAAATTTGACACAACACAAAACCTGAGATCCTCGGGAGACTGTTATCCAAATAATCTTACTCTGGAGAAAGCCTGTGCAATAATGTAGCTTGGAGGGGTAACATCAATTTTCTAACAAGTAATTAGGATTTGCATTATTAATGCAACGGATATTCTTGCAAATTATGTCTAAATATATGCAGATTTAAAAAAAAAAAAAAGAAAACCCACAACATTTAATGACAGTGCTGTCATTTTTAAGTCTTTCTAATGAAACTATAGATAAGAGCAATGCTGAGCTCACCATCTTGGTAAATTTTAATCATTAGCACTTCTAAATGGAATGCAGCTGCAGAAGGCTGTGTAGAACTGGAGCGATTCATTTCCACCTCGTGCTCAATACAATGTGTCTCTCAGATGAATCACAGTCTAGTCCATTAAAAACCAAAGTGTGCTGAAATCACTTCTGGAACATAATCTGCCTCACCATGTTATCGGTCTAAACAAATTAGGAATGGTTCATGTCACTCTCAGTCGATACTGAATGAAAGCAGAGTTTGCCCACCTTCGACTCAGTCTGGTGTTTCCCCACTTTGACCTACTTAAGCTAGATACCAAATTGCTGAGTTAGAAAAAAACAAGCTCTTAGATCTGCCAGGGGTACTGAAAGGGGCCTAAGCACAGGAAACTTTAACCTTGTTTCTGGTGAAAGGAAAGCTTTTGCATGGTTGGAAAATGTAGCTCCCCTCCCGCCTCCCAGTTTATTGCATCTCTTACTAATCTTACAAAGGATGTGCATGGACACCAGCACGGGAAGCAGTGAGTTTGTCATCCACTGGAAAGGGAAATGAAAGCAGCCTAAATCACCAGAATTTTAACAAAGCGTCTCACATGCACCATCCCTCAAAACTGAATGAAAGTGAGCAAAGAAAGGCAAGGTTATAGGTAATTATTTCAGCATGCTAGGGATTTTAAAATTTATCCAACCTTTTGCATTCAACAGATAGAATAAATCCCCTGGAAAGCCTACTTAGAGAACATAGAAATCTTCATACAGCTTTTAGCTTGTCTAAAGACCAGTTTCACTGGCTGCTGAGCTTGAGAGAAGAATCCCAAGGCAAACGGCCTGGAATCTTCACAGCCGCACAATGGCTGAGCGCGCACAGATGTGTGTGGGTAATTAGCTTGTTTCTCTGGTAATCAGATGGAATGTGGTGGTCCATCTTAGCCATTTTCTAGACCACTGACCATCCTCCCTCCAGACAGACAAGCTCTCCCCTGAGGTGCCAGGATCCAAAGTAAGCAGGTGGCCTTTCCAGGCAGCGGCCACTCTGTGCAATGAAGTATTTGCTATAAATGAAGAGAAGTACCACAAAAACTTAAGTGTCGCTAGGCATCCTCTAGACAAAGAACAATTTGAAGCATAAGGGACAATTTATTTCAACCTTTAAACCCATGCAAAATGAGAGTAGATTTTGTATGCACTTTCTTAGTTTCCTGATACAATCTAAGTACATAGATTTTAATACAAATATATAGTGACAGAGATGAAAGCAAGAAGAGATTAATGACCAGACTTCCCTCTGAAAAGATGTTTTAACATTTCTATTTGTACATGTCTTCAGAGCCTTCAAATCAGAAGCTGCCTGGACTTAAAAAATAATTTATTACTTTGGTAAATAAGATTAATACAAAGAAAAGCAAAGATATATTGGCTTATATTTTATCTCCAGTAACATAGAATGAAGAAGCAAAAGCAACTACACTGGATGTGTGGCACAGATAGTATAAAACATCACAGCAATAAAAATTACCTTAAACGAGTAAGTGTTGCCTGTGATACAATCTTTCTGCAGTAATGTTAATATCCATTTCTAAGCACAAAAATACCTGCTTTTATCACTGTTGGAAGAAAATGTCATTGAAAGCTAACTATTTGATACATGTCCAGTTAATCATTGTGTTTGCTAGTTGAATGAAACTTTGAAAAAAAGACAATGGAAATGTCATGATTGAAAAAACAATCCCCAACTCTTTACCCCAAAGCTAGTAAGAATTTACATCTTTTATCATAGAGGTTTTATCAGGTCTCATTGCTGCTGCTTTCTACAGAGGACAGCAAAACTTCCCTCTTGCTAACACAATTAATCAAGTCCCAAAGGATCATGATCCTAACTTGAAAATTCCAGCTTTGGCTATTGCCTAGAAATGAACAAAGTCATTGTGGCCACGAGCATATTTATTATCCACAGTAACACCCAAGTTACATTTACTGACTTCACTGCACCCATTTAGGTGTATTTTTTGCAGGAGCCAAGACCCTTTTAGTTGGATAGTTGCAAATAGCTTATACACAGAAATAATGTTTCAGTATATGAAATATCATTTTATATGTGATGGAATAATATGTTTCATGTTACAACGGCAAAAAAACAGAGCAGCTTTTGTGTTTGCATAGACCTTCCTCTGATGAGAAATAAATGTAGCAAGTGAAGAAAAATACTGATTGACAATAACTGGTTGGTAATCAGCTTGAGAGAGAAGAATCCTTAGCATTCCAATTAACCTCTATTTCTGCCATCTCATGGGCACAGGTGTAGGTACCATGTTAACCTGGCAATAAATCAGCAATATCATGAGGTAAAATAGAGAAGAAACTCCACTCCAGGCCCATGACAGTGTGGAGATACACAGACATCACACACTTCATATTCAAAACTTGGAATACCTCTCTGGTTTCCCACAAAATTAACATCCACCATCCTTCACTAAATTATCTTTGGAGAAGTACTGAATTTGTTTCATTTAATCCCACATTCATCAGAAAAGTTGCACATTACCGAGCACCATTATGCAACACATCTATGTACAGCAATTTACTGTAAATACTTGAGGAGTTTGTGCTACAGAAGAGCCTCAGACACTACTGTTCTTACTCTTAGGAGTGCTAAGCACTTTGTTCACCAGTCTGAAAACTCTAATGAGGGCACCCACTGAAGAAATAGTTTCACCTTAGGCAGAATGAGCTCTGTCATGAACATAGTGCATTATAAAAAGGATGTTTTCCCATGCAGTCACATCACACACATCAGAAACCTAAACATAAAGTCATTAAATAAATGCTGTCTCTCTGAAAAGATCACACATTTTGCAAGAAACTCTCCAGTCCTCCAACAGCCTCCCAAACTGCAGCAGACCTTACCAGAGCAAGAAGCACAAAACCTGAATATTCTCTACCATCTCTCTTATGTCTCCTCCTTTCTCTTCCCATCTCCATCAAGCTGAGCCTGAAAAACCCAGGGATCATAAAGAGGTTCCTTGCACTGCTGGGCTGGAAGAGCTCTTCAAACTCTGTTTTCCACCCTGCAGGTGGAATTCAAAAAACCACACCCCACACCTCTGTATGAGAACAAGCTGAAAACCCAAAGTGGCTTTAGTTGGCTAAGCATAGGCATCTGTAGAGCGTCATTTGGACATCATGCACATGGCAGCCTTGCTTCAGCCCCACACCCATTTTATAGCATTTTATTTTGTGCATTCTCTGCACAACACCTCCCTCTCAGACCTTGCAGCTCTGATCCCACAGAAAAGTTTTCAAATCCATAACTCTCCCAAATACTACGGATTCAAGAGGGTGCATTGCAATTTTTGTCACAACCTATTCTCAACAAATTCCAGAATACCTCAGGGAAGAACAATTATCCTTCTTTTTGTTGTGAAGGTTTACATGCTTTGCACGTATCCTGCAGCTACCATCCTTCTCTGTTCTGCGTCTTGGAACTTTCTTTTAAGATCTTCCAAGTGATTGATGCAATCTATTTATAATTGGAAAAATTGTTCCAAATCTTTTAGATTAAACTTTTAGATTAAACTTTCTCATAAATCTGGTCAGCACTTCTTTTTTTTTTTTTTTAACATTTGTGAGATTTAAATAAATTTCTTGCTTTTAGGCAAAAATATAAAATTTATGCTTGCTGCCTTGGACTGAAGAATAAATATTGGTCTGCTGAATGGAGTACATGTATCTTTAATTAGAGTGTCTGCACACCCTCAACTACTTTATTATGATTGAACGAAACTCTCACATTTAGAGATTTCTTCTTCATCAATTATATATCATACACTTTATATTTGCTTGCCTTTTCAGTCCTTTCAGTCTGGAAGTATATTCTGCCATCGTGATGCTCCCTGAGGATTTGCACGTGCGGTTTTCCCCAGGCTGTGCAGGGTTTAACGCACTCCCTGTAAATCAGGGAGCAGATACCAATTTCCTGAGTAGCAAACAAAGTACTGTGTACTGATCAGGTAGCTTTCCAGAAAGCAAAATAGGGAGGTTTCTGCTGAGCTGGGGGGTGGGGTGTTTTATTTTGCTCTTCTATGTTTTATTAACCTTGTACTTTATTTTACCTGACTTTAACAGTCTTGACTGGGAAAACGGAAAACACTTTTTACTTTGAATATATTCCTCTTGAATGCATCTGAATGTAGGGCTGCATGCACTAAAAAGAGTGTATCCATGTACATGGATTTATGAAAAATCCATTTTAACCACTTTACAGACAATTCAGTGGTGTTCTGCATCTTAAAACTGGTGCTCATCTGCCATTCAGCCTTGACTGGCTCATCATGTGTTTGAATCTGCCAAGTCTGCTCTGGCCAATACTACCATGAAATGTAAGTTTAAATCCCTGCCTCTTCTATCAACAGCCCAAAGGAAAAAAATACTTCAAGGTCTGAAAAATCATTTTCTCCATTCACAAAGTTTACAGAGAGTATATGAAACATAGTTTAGGGATAAGATATTCTCATTTACGATACCTCTATGTTAGCAATGTTCCTATGCTGGAATGTTCTTTCCTGGTATTTTCTGTCTGGAATCATTATTTCAGCAAATGTGGCTAGCTCTCATTATAACAAATGTACTCAGCTAATTCCTACCCTTTGTTTCCTCCAACAACTTAGATTTCAAGCACTGTGCTTTTCCAGAGTGAATATAATGACAAATAACCAAAACATCATTAACTCAGCAAATGCCTGGACTCACACACAAACAAAAAAACAAACAAAAACCCTACAAAATTAATTTTTTTACATCAGATTTTCAATTTAAATCCCAATTAGTAGTAGTAATTTACATGTTTTAGATTTTAAATTATAGATATTTATATGTGCATTATATTATATATATTTAAATCATACACTTAGGTGGTGTGAGATTTCACAAAAGCAGAAAAAGCATTATGCTATCAATGTTTTCATGTATGGATTTCACAGAAGTGGTGTCTAAACCACAATAAATTGTAGAGCATGATGGGGTGTGCACCACACCACAGAGGAACATGGTTTCACAGAGCAACTTTTCCATCACTAAAAGACTTTCTTTGTCAAAAGTGAAGAAAGAAGTGGTGCCTGCCTACTAAACTAAGTATCAGAAAGCTAAGAAATTATTCACAAAACATCAGCAATTAACCAAACATCAATAATCCATAATTATTTTGTGTGTTTAAAATTAAAGGCGAAAGACCAAGACAAAAAGGCCTTGGATAAAACTGGTCCTAAAATTAGCTTTCTAATATTTCTTACATTAGGCACTGAAGTTTAGTTTACTTCAAAAGCAAAGTTCCTATTTTTCAGTGTTTTGACAAGGGAAAAGAATTTTCTTTTTCAATGAGGATTGGTTAAATTGGAGTAACACCATCATAGATTTGGTGCAGGATTTTACACTCTTCTGCCTTTGACATGAACTGTATTTTTCTCCCAGTATGAAAGATGTGGCAGCAAGAGCTCCCTCTGCATGGCTCCAACAGCAGGTCCACAAAAGCTTGTGGATTTGGCCACAGCCATGAACTTACTAAAGTGTATTGAACCCCTCTTGCTCTGTTGGGTTCAATAAAGATGCTGGGAATGGCCCTTCAGTACCTGCACCAAAGGTTTCCCCAGGGCAAGAGAGTGGACAAGGCTACTTAAAACAGCTCTCCTCAGGTCAATAAAACAACTTAGTTATTAAATTATTGGTCTTTATTAAATTATATGGTCTTCAAAGGTGTGGAACACTTTATTCTGTGGTTGTACACACACAAGGAGGGGTAGACACAAGGGAATTACTTGTGGGGATTAATCCAAGCTGAACCCACACTTTCAGAGGTTAATGGTTGAGGAGGAAGGGGCACTTCTCATTTCTTTATTGCATTAGTGAGAGAAAGAAACTGGGTCCAGCAGGAATTTGGGAGACGGCACAGAGAATTCCCGCATGGCTTTGACCAAATCTCTTAAGGGCTAATTACAGAATTAACTAATAAAAAAACTGTGTTTTTGACTGTTAGCAGAACAGAGTTCTGTCAAAATTGGATCTTCAATGCTGTGCCCCTCTAATCCCCACCCATAAAAAAGTGTTCAGTGTACATCTGTGTCAATAAATTGTGACTATTAGGAGAAGTGTATAGAGAAATCATCATTCATGTTTGGGCTTCCATGTACATACCATATTTGAGGAGTTTTTACCTCTAGAGTAACTCTCATCTCCTACAAGTCTATAAAAGATCAGCTGTGCAAATTCAGCTACCTAAATGTAGGTGGTTATTTGTATTTTTAGTCATGAAAAGTGAGCTGGTATTTCAGACTGAAAAATCCCTTTCAAATGCAGTAAATAGCTGCAAGTCCTCAGGTGCTCAGGAATGTAATCAACTCACATATCCCTGAACAAGGATTTAAGTGCTTAACTTCAAACACACCAAAATTTAAAATGCTCACCTAAAACTTGAAAGGAAATAAAATCAAAATAACACAGGGTTTGATAAAGACATACATATGTAGAAAACACAGCTCACCTAGAAGACTGATTTACTGATCAAAGCAGAGCTCCAAACAGAAATACTGGCTGAGCACAGGTATTTTAAGGTCACACCTGATCTGTTCTGTGCTGGTGCTTTGCTTTAACTTTCCTGGGTACAGAACAGCCAAATGGCTGCTGATAGGAAGGACTCAGCAAGACGATAAGCTTCTAAAATTTAAATCACTAGTAGACTTTTCTACTGGGAACAGTAGGTTGAACTGAGGTAAAAGATAATATCTTGTATTTTAAAAGCTAAAAGGAAAATATACAGAGATTTGAACTTATATGATGCTGTACTACACTGATAAGCCTTCAGGAATTAGCACAAATCAAATACGAGCAGAAATGTTATTTAACTCCCCATGGAGCTATTAATGTAGGATTACTGAAGATAGACTAGAACATTTCTTATCCATCTTTCATGCAAAATGCCAAAGTAAATATGACTAAACTTCTTACACCAACAGAGTTTTTCACATGATTCTTCAGAAAATAATAATGACCAAGCCTCCCCAAGAACTTTTCCCAGCTGAAACAATGAATAAGTCTTTTAAGGAGCAGTAAGCAATAATCTGTACTACTGAAAGAAACCATGAATAAGGACAAAGGTAGAATAATTTACCTTGAGAACTTTTGGTGTGGTGCATGCATTAAAGATTTATAGATATCTGAATCCCCTAAAATTTTCCATATTGATGGCTAAGAAAGAATGGGTATCTCTGCTGCTTTTGGAAGTTATGATGAGGTTTTTAATTTTTTTTTTTTTGGTGAAAAATCAGGATTTCCCCTCAAATCCTAATTTCATTAAATCATAAATCTGGGGTGAACATTTTCATATTTACAACACTTTCCATTAAAATTTTAGCTTTTTAAAATAAAACTGGAACTGTTTGACTTGTTATAGATGAACAAAACCTTTATATAATGGTGTTTTCCATGCATTTTTTCTGCTATAAAAGTTTTGACTTATACTTTTCTTTTTTTAGTTATTTTAATTCAGGTTTTGTTGGATATAACTCTCATCAGCATTAGATACTACTAACTTCAAGACACAAATATACTTCTATGTTTCTAAATTATCAGCATAATTGAAATCACCTTTTAAATTTGGAATGAAATATTAAAGCAAAATGACACAATTCCTGAAGCATTAAAAATTATCTATTAAAAATTAAAATACAGTTATTACAAGATAGTTTAATTTTCATATTAAATTTTCTACTGTAAATGTCTGGCCAAGATTTTTTGGCTTTTTTAGAACACTTGTAAATTCTGTGTGCCTCGTGTACTGTCACATCTAACATTTCATTAATTTGCTTTTATAACCAGATAAATACCTTTCTTTTGGGGTTTTCACAAGTTTGCAGTAGAAATCCTTTTGATACTCCAGAAACTTTTAATAAGTAACTTATTTGCAGAATACAATCCTGAAGGACCAAAGAGAAGGATGCACATCCTAAGGTGCACCAAGGACCATTCTCTTGAGCACACGCTGCAGCCACTGCCCACAAGTGGACATACAATGGTGACTGTGTGAATCCCAAAATTAGCTCTGTGCTATTCCCAAGCACGGGGACTCTGCTATCTTGAACTGAAGCTTCTATGCCAGTTTGCATGAAAAATTAATGAAAATTTGTCAACAGAGTAAAACAATATTTCTTTTTTTTATAGCTGGGACTTTGAATTCTTTAAAATAAATAAAGCAGGTATATTAAGCTGTCCATATGAGAAATTTGCTTTATACATCTCTCTCTATTACATGTTCTTTCCATCTTCCATGAATGATCTTGGCTCCTTCCCTCATTTGTATGATGTCACTTATGCCAGGCACATTGTTCTACCTCTGCTGCATTTCTAGCTGTAACATAAATAAAAGCAAAAGCAGCTTTGTAATAAAATCTACTCAGTTCAGAGATGGAGGCTTGCAGAAATTCATCAGCTGGCAGATCCTGAAACATGCATGGTCAACAAATAAATACCAGTGGTGAATTAGTACCTATTGACATCTCCAGGAAGATGTGCACATACAAATTCACCCCTGAAGATGATATAGGAGTAAATTACAGACATGCTGGGTCACATAATTTAAATTTGGATAGACATTTGTGCATCCTAGTGGGATTCTCTACTGACAATAAGCACAGATCCTAACCCAAATCCCACTAATATGAATAGAAACATTTCACTTTGCTGATCTGTTCCCTGCTGCAGCCAAGGAGAACAAAATTCAGTGTAAAAATAAAATGAAAATAACTTCAATAAAATGCTTTCAGAAAAAGAAACAGAATGAGAAGAGAGGGAATTACAAAAACAAAATTAACTTATTCTCTTACAAAAATAAATTAGGCTCTGCCAAATTTCCCCAGATAGCATTCAATAGTCATTTGATACATTTGATACCTAACACTCTCCTCATGTCTGCAGCACTCCAGCTCTGAAAGCAATACTTGTCAGAAATAAACTTAATTGTTGCAGCACCAGAATTAATAGTAAGAGGGAAAAATGTTTCAAGGAAGGAAACTTCTGCACTTGAAACCACTCCTGTGGCTGTTTGATTAACAGGAAGTTACTGAGGATTGCTGTGAAGATTCCCTTCCCCACAGTTCTTATCCATTTCAAGGATAAACACATAGCAACGTGCCTTAAAGATTTTTGTCCTTTATAGAGAAGCGTTTTTTGAGAAGGTTTTATGATAATTATTTTTTTGCTGTCTTGCAAGAAATAGAAAGACCAATGTGGCATTCACAACTGTGTGTTTTACTTCATGTCCCAAACTCCCTTACAGGTTGCTCCCCATGCAGTTATCCATTCTATGCCATGCAACAGATAAGTGCCACACAAAATGTACCTCTGGAAACCCCACTAAAGAGCTCACAAAAACTTTCTGCAGTAATTCCCAATCTGAAAACTTATACAGACATAAAAATGCTACAAATGCCCCTACAATACTTTTTATTCAAGAGTGAATTTCTTTATTTGAAGTGCTGCACTGGTAAGAATTTTAGGAAAAATAACTGTTCTGATGGCAGAAGTAGTATAGCTGCATTTAAAGTAATTTTAAATAACTGTATGGACAGTTCTATGGGTTTTTTTTGGTTTTTTGGTTTTTTTTTGTCAGGTAATAGATTATCTCCAATCACCCAAATATGAAAACATTTTTCTTGAGATTATTTAAAGTGCATCACCTTTATTTCCTTTCTTTTTTTTTGTAGTCTTGCCTACATTGAGGATTTATATACTCACAGAGATAACCAACCACCTTTCTTGTTGTTGCACACATTTTAGATACTAGAATAAAATATTGAAAAGAAAAATAAAAGGATAAAAATAGAACAAATATACCAACTGTTTTCAAATCTGATAGGATTTGGAATAGTTTATGGTACTAAAATTTTCAGAACAGTCATAAAACGCTCTATTTCCAAACTGTAAAAAACACTTCCAAAGTTAGAACAAGACTTTGCCTGGAGTCTTACCCATACAGCTGAGGTCCTGTAATGTCTACAGCACAAAAAAATAAAGAGATTAAATTCAGAGCTGGAAATGAGATTCCCAGGAGAGGGCTGGTCCATAACTAAGGGAGGGTGAAGTTGGGATGGCTGCACCTTTCTCTGCTGCCTTGTCTACACTGTCCCTAACATAACCCCATAGCACTTATAAAAGTGTCCTCAATACTTATACCTTCTCTGAGCCAGACTGCACCAGCACTGGCAGCTTCCGAAAAAAACTAAGCCCACAAAAAAAGTAAGCAGACAGAAATCCTGCTTTAGGATTAGCTTTTGGCATCAGATAATGCTTGGGATGGCTTCACCTGCTGCTGTCCTGAAATAATACTTGCACTGTATGTCAGCAATTTCATCTCAGGATAGAAGGAAAAACAAATGGTGTTCACAAAGTGTGAAATAAACCATGATGAACAAACCTGTCAGAGCATAGCTACTATGTACCCATCATACTCAAAGTGTTAAAGAATAATAAAGTGCACTGATAAGAAAGAGTATATAAAATATTTCAATATCCAAGCCCATAAGTTTCCTTCTTTTACACACTTCCTTTATCATGACTTATTTTCTAAGTATTTTTTTTTTAAATCCTTCTTTATCAGGAGAGTTTCTAAGTCTATACTGCAGGTTTTTTTTATGTTACCACATTTCTTTGCTTAGATTCCCCCAGAAATTTAATTCCAAACTTTGAAGTCAAAATGCAAAGGCGGTGGTTGGATGTTGCAATTTCTTCCAATTCTAGAAATTAAGGAACACAGCATTTGATAGTTTCCCAAGATCAATACCAACTCACATTTCTTAAAACTATAAATTTTATCAGATTTGTTTGTCCCACTCTGTATTTTACAAATGTCTACAAGCATCTGTATTGCTGCAGTTTATATAAATACACCTCTAATCTCATGGTGCTCTTATGGCACACACTTAGCACAACAAAACTACAGATACAAGGAGAACTTTTAATATTCAAGGGAGCACAACCCAAAATGTTTCCAAGGAGTAGAAAGGCCTGCAATTTATTGACTATTACTTCCTACATAAATGCTGAAATATGTAGGATTGGAAGGTAGTATTTGGCACCACTATAATACTCAGGGAAGATTAGACACAGATGAATTCCAAAAGATGAAGAACTAATCAAAACGTGACATCAGAAACTTGCAGACTTCCCATATATATGTCACAACTTTTTTAACAGATGGAAATCAGCTATAAGTGGTTATGGCAGAAGGGGGAGGCATTTTGCATTTTCATGCAGAAAAATGAAATGGAAATATATCAAACCACATGATTTTATTTCGTTGCTTCCATGTTTTGCATATTTCCCGTTTTCATAAACAAGACACTTCAAGCATGCATTTATTTTTGCTATTTGGAAAGGGAGTGGAAGGAATTTTCAATTTTGGAGTGAATAGTATATTAAATACTTGTACACTTGTTCTTTTCTTGTAGAAGAAAATAAGTCTGGCCTGTTACTGCTGAAATGTATATGATTATTTTCAGTATCATAGAAATGATACTGAAAACCAAACTCATAAAAATATAAGTAGAAAAAGAACTGAGATAAAAGATCACAGAAAAAGATCATATGTAAAATAACAGAGATTAACATCTGCTTTTATTTCAAATTTTAACCAAATGTTTCAGTGACAAATTTGAAATTTTGGGAGGCAAGATTCAAATATTAGATTTTGCTGCTCTTTATGTACTATAGTTTTTTAATTCATATCACCAATGTTTCTGTATCACATGTGAAGACTCAGTATAAATATTTTATTTAGATACTATTCCTAGAGTAGTAGACATAATAGCCTATGGGCTAATTAATAGCCTATAGGCTCCATTAAAATAAAAATAAAAACATGAGAAGTTATAACCAACGTTTAAGCCACTTAGAACAATATTTTATCTCTTAACATGAAACAAATAAACACTAAAAAGCTATTCCACAGCAACACTATTGGGGACTACCTAGGAGGCTGATGTGTGTGGTACATGGCTTGGGGAAGCTTCTGCCTTCTCCTCCTCAGCCTCTTCCTCATCACTATTTCAGCACAAGGAGAGCATTTCACAAGGACATTTTCCCTTGGAGGACTATGGACAGCCTCCTCTTCTCAGTAATCTTATTTTCCTTCTGCAGTCTTGAGAGTACTTCAGCAGAGATGAGAGGCACTGCCGCTCCCCTGCTGCATGGTGTGGTACCTCACAAAGGCAGACATCCCTGTGAATTCCCACCTGGTATCACAGGCATGACATGCAAAGCAACAGGAACAGTGGGGATTCCAGAGAAATCAGGGATGTGATATAATTAGTGCTGCCTGTAGAGATTTAATTTGCTCACCTCAGTATCACCTCACCCAGTACAGGCCTGCAGCAGGAATCCCCACTTTCCTGGGTATTCCAGTGCTCCACTCTTCCCACAATCTGTCATTCATTAGCTGAACCGTTCCCTGATTAGTATGTTCTCTGGTACAGAGTGATGGGTCACACTGGAGCTTGTATCACAGCACGGCGACAAAAGGGAGTGCCAGATTCTCTAGGAAGCTCTGCTTGGTGCTTGGCAAACACTCATACTTGAAATCCTGACACTCATCTAATAAAATATTTTCTTTTTATATATGAAAGCATCAAAGTTTTGAGTTGAGTGATCATAGAAGGCTCTGCTTTCTGACTATGTTCATAATATTATTTCAGTGAGCTCCTGCTCATTGAAAGAGGGAGGAAGAAAGGATGAACTCTGTGCCTTGAATTTCTGAGCAGGCCTCACACTGCAAATGCAACCAACGGCACAGTGTAGGAAAATAGAGATTTTAATTATTATATATGTACAGCGCTGAATTTCAGCTCCAGAGTGTTTTGTTTTGAAACTTAAATATAGTTTAGAAGCTAGTGCTCTTTTTCTTGCTATTCCCATGATTCTCCCCAACATTCCAGTTAATGTTTGTGTATCTTTATGTGCACCTATATCCAGATGTACGCCTAGATATGAAGAAAAAAAGAAAACAACAGTGAGTGGTGTTGTACATGAGACAAACCAATAAGGTAGGAGGTTTTAAAAAATAGTTCCTACAAAGGAAATGAGAAGTTTAGGAGATGCAAAAGACTAATTTATCGTTCTTGAGCCTGGGCTGGTGGCTACATGTACATGAAGATAATTTGTCATTGAGGGGATTCCAGGAGATGCTCTGCAGTAAGGAGGTAACCTGTGGTTGGTGGATGAACCTGAACTGGGGGATGGAGGTATCTGAACTGACTGGGGCTGAGGGAGACCAAGGATGGTATTCTGGGGAACCTGAAAGCTCAATGGAAAATGATACAAATCTTTTACTGTTAACACCAAAAAGAGGAGGAGAAGCAGAACAGAGAAAATTCTGTTTGCAAAATTTAAGTAATAATTCAGACTTTGTCAAAACCTAGAAGTCAATTTCGCAATTTGTTATTACGCAGGTTATTTTTCTTTAGAAGTCTTAAAATTAAGCTTTCATTGTCAGCAGGTACTAAAAAACCTGCCAGCATTAATAAAGGACGTTATTAGGCACTCACAATCAAAGCACTTGAAATAAATCTATACACCATGATAAAACATTTTAAATTATAACAACTTAATCTTTTGTTTATAGCTCCATACAATCTAAAAGCGGACAGAAGTCAAACAGAAAGCAGACCATGAGAACAGAAAAAATCCTGACCCAATAATTGCATCTGCCATAAAGAGCAAATATGGGCAGACAGAAACACTTTTTAAAGAATGGAATCGGGAAGAAGACAACTTTTTATGTATTGTCAGGAATAATGATTACAGTCTCCATGCCTTCATAAAAATAATTTATTTGTGTCAGATGGCTGTATCTCATTTCATTCCTGATTTACAAAGCAGACTGGTATCTGTGTGCAGATAGGAGAGGAAGAAGAGGTTGAATCAAGTCATAGTTTCTTTGGCTCTTAGAGAAAACCAAAAGAAAGAAACAAGTTCTGAGAGGCTTGATCTTGTCAGTGAGTCTGTAATTAACACTTGCCCAAATATGAGATCAGCATGAATTTTCATCTCTTTGCAGAACATGTAAACCACTTTGTACAAAGCCGATTGGGTGATTCCATTATTTTCATCATGTCCTTAAAATAACACCTTGCTTTTCAGAGCATTTCCCCCTCTCTTCATCTTACAGCAGCTGTGTACAGCCAATAATGCCTGACACAGTTGAAAAGCTGGGGGTGGATTGTTGAGTTTTTTTGAACATCTAAATTCTTGTTTTTCTGACAAGCCTGCTAATCCCAAGTGCTGTTTTTAGATACCAAAATTATATGTTAAAGAACAGATTCAGGATTTCCTTTTCAAACCCCCGTAAAGAGAAGATTGCACACCAAAAGAGAAAGAAAGAGGGGGAAAAAAGAAGGTAATTTTCATACTGCTTAGTGTTGCTTTGTGCATCCATGCATTTCAAGGATGAGAGAAATTTTAAGGGTCCCTGGCAACGACACCATGTGCTGGTTTTTCTCCTGTCACCTGCACCTTGAACAAAGTGGCAGGCAGGGTTAGCCAGCGGCCATGGAAAGCCACCAGACTACTCAGTGCAAAACACCGCTGGGCTCAGGGAAATTCAGCCATTCTGGGATCAGAAAAATTGTCACCCAGGTGAAGGGAGGCCTGTGTTATCTGCATCCTCCTACACACAAAATTCCATCAACTTCAAGGGAAGCTCTTCATTATCAGTGCTGGAATCTTCACACAAAAGGTGAGGATTGCAGTGGATTAGGAAGTATGAGCAGGTGCAATAAAGAATTATGAGCCACCATGCTAATTTATCTTTCCATTCATGATTTTCCTCTATTCCAAACTTTTATGTAAACAGAAACACAGGGAAAATGAAAGGGATTTTTTTTTTTACCTGAAATAAAAGGCCTTGAGAATACTAAAAAATTTTTAAAAAACAACAAGCTAGCAACCCTTATAATATTGTTTTTTGGGCACTGTGTACTCCAGACTCAATATGTGAAAAAGTAAACTTACAGCCACAAAATATTGCAGAAAAAAAACCAAACTTGGAATCAGATTTATCCTGTCTTCTGCCTTCTGAGAATGTTGCTCTTGAGCTTCTCAAAATCCAATGTCCAAACCTGCTAATTCTCATCCAGACTCTCATGCTCAACCTGAACACTCGGGTGGATTTCAAATAATTGAATTATCTGCCCATACTAATAAGCATATTACGGTTTTTAAAAATTGCAGTAGAGCTTTATTTCACATAGGTTTAGATATCAGAGGCAGACAGGCATTTTGGGCTGCAGTTCATCTACCTGTTTTGTCAAATGTGCTAAAATGCCTACTGCTTCCTACTGACTGGGAAAGGGACTCCAGGCTTAAGAGTTTAGGATGTTGACATCTCTGGTGGAGGTAGAAAAGGTACTAAAAGGTAGGAAAGATAAATCTAATCTCACATGTCAAAAATTTGGTGTGTAGATTTGTGTTTACAAATAAAGAGGATGGACTGCAGTATGAAACAGGTTAGGTGATGTGCCTTTAACTGAGAACAAAAGTGCTTTCCTTCATTAAAGAATGAGGAGATGATAACTTTTATTAACATTTCTAGATTGCATTAGCAAGTGTAATCTTTGAATACATATGAACTCAAACCTATTCTTTTACTTCACCAAGATTTTTATTTAAGGTATTTAACACTACACATACCAGAAAACAATGCAGCTGAAAAATACTTGCAGATGGAAATAATATATTTTAATATATATAATATATTATATGTTTATATATTTTACTTTTTATAATAAAAATATATTTGGCCCCAGAATGAAGATTTTCTCAATGAACTAATATAGCACACAAGAAAGTTATTGTAAGTGGCAGGAAAAAATTCTCAAAGCTTTCAGAAAACCTTCAGGCTATGCAGCATCTTATAGTCAGTAGTCCAGTCAAATATTGAATGGCATTGTAAAAACTGTTTAGACAAATATTAAAAATTAAGGCATTTTTATACAATCAGTGTCTATATATGGTTTAGAATAAAGACATTGACACTTAAATTAGAAGTCAATGGCAGAAATTTCAGAGAAAATCACAGACCATAGTGGAAATTGCAATATTTGAAAAATTTTGAAGCTTTCAAAAGCCCCTCATACAGAGATTCATCTTTTGATGTCTTTTGAACTGGTCATTTGGATCCCTGTGTTTTCCCTGCAGAAGCACACTGTAGAAATAAGAGCCATAAAGTTATTGTTTTAAGTTTTTCTTCAACAAACAACTTGTCTCCTGATTGGAATTAGGGAATTAATTTGACCCATAAACTTGCAAGTTCCAACTCTGGAGTTACTCTTATAGATAAAACTCATAAAAGCAAACTACTTGCAGCTTGCAGCAGATTTTAAAATTGCCTGCAAGTTAGATGCTTTTACCCCTGGAAAACGAGGCCTGCTGCTCAGAACAAACTGGCCTGACAGGCACTGCCTAAACTTTGGTTCATGTGCTTTACTTTGTAAAGTAGGAAAAGCTGAAAAACACTTAGGCCAGTGACCTGCCTGATTGCTTTTTGAAACACCCTCTAGAGGCACACCCTACAAACACGATATTTCTTCAGAATCTGCAAGTGTATGGCTTATGAGATACTGACACTGACATTGACACTGGCTTCAATTTTTCCCAAGCAACACTTTTTTTTTTTAATAATTTTTTTCTTTCAAGGATTAGTTGAGGTGGGGTGGTGAAGAAGAATCAGGTCTTCATGTTCCAAGCAACTATCACGAAACGTAGGAGCAAGGACAGGAATTCACAGCTTTGCAATCAAGAAGATTCTCCAAATCTGGGTGTGTCATTTCTTTGCAGATTACACTGATTTTCTTGAACATTTTTCTCAGACTTTGCTATACTATCTCTACTCCAAGACATTTTAACAACCTGCATTATAACTAAAACAATACTAAGCAGTTATGTGGAGGATTAAACTGAAAAGGAAAGATCATCATAAATTACATTTATAAATACATTCCTAAATGTAATAAAGGGAGGAAAAGTGCAGTGAGAAAAAATGTAAGTTAGCTCAATTGTTAGCAAAGAATGAACTCTTTAGAGTTCATATTCTCAGAAGATACAAGTTTATAAAAGCAGGGAAAGATAGAAATATAAGTTGATAGGAAGAGAGATGAAGTTAGAAAAAAACTTTAAAATATGCATTCAACTGTGTGTTGTATTTTTCACAAGAGACCACCTGGAATTGTTCTTCAAAGAAGAGGCTTCTACAGAGTCTAGATCCATAAACAAAAGGCTTATTATTTACAATGAAACATACTTCTCAAGTTGTTTTATGCTTTTTCCAGTATGTAAGCCCTCCTTCTGGCCAGTTTTGATCAAAAGTAAGAGCACTGATTACCAAAATTGCACTACAGAGCTTTGTAAATGAGCCAGTAAATACTGCAAAGCACACCTCAGCACAATGCTAAAAATGTTGGGGTTGCAGTATCAAGCTGAAACCTTTTTTACTTGTGAGGACAAGATTCTGTTACCTCATTTTATGTTGAGTGGCACCTTAATGAAGGAAATACTCCAAGTGACCCCAGCAGGATTCACAGCTGTGTTTTGTGTAAAGGGATTTAGACTCTGATCCAGTGACAAATACAGTATTAAGAAACCTGCACACTAAAGACAGCATGAAAATATCTGAGCATTCAGATCACATGTCCACCTAAAGCATAACAGAAGTACACTCTTTATAACAATAAAAATGCACCTAAATCATTTCATGAGAACTTAATTATAATTTTATCATATGTCTCTCCATTTCCTACACAGCTTATCAGTGTCAACAAGAGACCTCTGACTTTTGTCCAGCTAAAGTTTTAGCCATTGAAAATGACCAAGGCAAGATGGCAAGTGCTGAGACCTGAGCACTTCCTTAAGTCTAAATCAAGCCCTGATATTGCTGCCTCTAAGACAGATGGAATTGAGCTTTGCTCTCTACCCTGAGCAGGTTCAGTGGGGCACAGCTCAGCAGCCTGAGCAGCAGGGCTGACCATGGCTCTGGGTGCCAAAGACCAGAGGCTGAGCCGAGGCTCAAACCCCCTCTCTCAGCTCAGTGGGCTGTGCCCCATCACAGAACCACTCTCGGTCTGCCAGCAGAAACCCTCGGAGTTTTACACAGATAATTACACAGCATAATCCCTCCTTTTGGTTTTCTGTGCTGTCACCGCTTCATCCACATGCTATTTGTGCAGTTTGCTTGGCAGCAACGTGCAATTGGGCTCTAGATGAGCCAGCTGAGGTGAAAAAGCAGCAGAAATGCAGGAGTGAGTTGCTCACCCACCTGAAAATGCAGGCTGGCTCCACAGAAACCACCTCGGCAATTCAGCAATAACAGACAGGTCACTTATGCAACTTACTGAAATCTACAGAAAGGTGCTCTAAGATTAACTTTTTCATATTTTTAATATTTGTTTTCATCCATATAAGCACCAGCCCAAGAAGCTTGAAACACTACTGTTAAAGTTAAAATTACTTTTTAGAGAATGAACACATTTTCAACTAGCATTAGTTATTCTCTCACTTCCTAAAATGTAAACCACTCTGGGAAATTTAAGATGTGTGTGGATATAAATGTATACAGTCTTGTACATACAATAATTTTGTAAAAATAAAACACCATAAATCAAAATACTAACTCTCTTTATGCAATAATTGCTATTGATGTTTCTAGAAGACATTATTTTCATTTAATCAATGATTTATAAAAAGCAATAAAGTGGTGGACCCCTAAAAAGAATTTTTTAAAAAGTCTCTATATTGCCTGCAGCTGAATTTTTCAGGACAGAAAAAAATCCACTTTGTTCTTTAACTTGTTACTGATATTGCATGTTGAAGGAGTTAATCTTATTTCACACGAGCCACAAGCTTATTAATGGAACCAGAAATTTAACACACATCATCATCATCATTAATCATGAGGCACTAGATCTATTAAATCATTTTTCTATACATGAGTGAAACTAAGCAGGCAACAGTTTCTTTTATGATTTAATTTTGTTCAGAAAAGAATTAATTTCCATATTATAGGGACAGGTCCTTCACACAAGCTGAAGGATGCAGACCATGCCCTGACTGTCCTGTGGTGAATGTACCAGCATTGCATTTCTTTGGCTCCCTGAAGGAGTCAGAGTCTATCCAGCTCCTTGAGGGCTTTAGCCCACAGGACAGACTTGCTTTACTGTCAAGCAAGATAAATCCAAGTTCTAACTGTAAAAAAATATAACAATCAATCCATCCTTTTTGGAAAATTGAAGGACTGATGGGTGGGAAATAGGGTAAGAGAAGGGTAAGAGAAGGTGTCATGCAAAGGTCCTGGGGTGATGACACAACAAAATCCAGAATGGAAGACCCAAAAGCAGTCCCCAGAAAGCTCCTTGCAAAGTAAACTTTCTTTTGCAGTCACTCAGCATTTTGGAAGCAGGACTGCTGCAGATTTAATTATTGTTTAGTTACAAGTAGCAGGCACAGACCACAAAGGTTCTAAGGATGCTGATACTTTAACCTTCCACTTGAGGATCTTCCATCTCAAACCAAACTTACTTCTGATACGAATTATGTAAAACTCATCATGTGCGCAGAAAGGAGAAAAATTCTCTTTCCATCCTGCACCACTCCTGCAGTCTTCCTGGAAGATAAGTGTTGCCTCTGTCCTGTACACATGAACACTGGAAGGCAGAGAGGTTCACAAGGACCTTCATGTACATGATTTACCTGCCCTTATGACCAAGGGAAGGCTGCATCCCACATGTCCAGAGAAGCAGTGGCTCTAATTCCAGCCCCTGTCTGGAGCTTCAGGGGAAAAAATGTTTATGCACAATACCACTGATACCTCACTCTTTTTTCATCGAATTCTCATGCCTTAGAAACTTAAAAAGGGCTGGTAACAGAGGGAACTGTTACCTTTTCTTGCTGTATTTTGTATCAGATTAAAATTTTTAATTCCCATTGAGTTTCACATTTTTTCCAGCCACACCATTTTTCATGAGTATCATACTTCCCATTACTAGTGTACTTTGCAAAACTGAACCTAAAACCAACAAATGAAGTTTTCACTTCATCCTCTTTGATGCCAGCCTTCTAACCTTACCGTAGCAAGACAGGACACAGTAAGCAGAGCTGTAGAGTAACTGCATCTATGTACTACTAAAACAAAATCCTCCTGATATGCACAAAGTCAATCTCTCTGCAGGAAAAACTTACACAGAGAGATCCCAAGAGATCTTAAATTTACAGCCTAACTTAAAATTATGGATTTTATAATAGGCTTGCCTTTTATTTAGTGAGAGGACTTTTAAGGCAACTGCTCAGCTGGATTGCTTTTCCATTACTGAAACACAGCCATCAACTGTGAAAACAAATACACTCTATATTAACTATAATACACAGATTGAAAATAATCAGGCAGATCACAAATTGCACATTAGACTATTAATAAGAAAAAGTATCTCAGATTTCTGTACTTACTCAGATTGGTAGGTGCTCCTTTAAAGCTTAGAATGACGGAGAATTCTGGAAAGTTTCCTATTGAATGCCTCTTACTTTAAAGAAGCAAGATTTTATATGGAGCAAACTGACAAAATCTTGCTAATCTTGCTATTTAAGGGATGAAAATCCTTTGGGGCTTGTTCCAGATCTGGATAACGTCCTCGACATTATCAATGATACTGTGGTGGAACCTAATAAGGTATAATATATATATATATATATATATATGTATATAAGATATTTTAATGAAGAAATATGCTATCCCATAGGAAAACAACATAAAAGCAAAGCTACTTGAAGAAAGAAAACAAGTCCTGCTCCAGGTTCATTGATTAACTAGAGGTTGGTTTCTTGCTCTGAAAAGCTATGCTGAAGTTGACATAACTTCTCCAGATCAATGATGTGTAGGTAGAACAGTAAAAAGTCAGGCTGCCACTTTTATTTAGAGGACTAAATACAGGGCAGGGAAGATTTTTGCTTGAAGTATGACACCTGTACATGATGGTTTTCATTTATATTACACATTCTTATGCTACTAAAACTTCAGTTGAAAATTATCATTACCAGACTCCCCAACTGTATTTAATCAGCCTGAGAAAAGTTTCAAAACCTCAGGCTATTGGACTCAAGTTCTGTAATATCACAGAATCTTAAAATGGCCTGGGTTGGACAGGACCTTAAAGATCATCTCATTCCAAAGGCCCTGTTGTGGGCAAGGACATCTTCCATAAAAATCAAGTTGCTCAAAGCTCCATCTAATGTGACCTTGAACACTTCCAGGGATGGGCATCCACAACCAGCGCACGGGGGGTTTCTGGGCATGTCCAGCCTCTCATCACCAGCACCCCCAAGTCCTTCTCCCAGGGCTGCTCTGGGGCTGCTCATGCCCAGCCTGGATTCCTACCAGGACTTGCCCTGACCCACCTGCAGCACCTTGGACTTAGCCTTGTTAAACTGCTAATTTGGATTGATAAGCCTTGGCATGAGAAGTTAGGTAAACTAAACCACTTCCAAAAAATACATGGAATATATTGTATTTTTACTCTTACTAACTACCCTGAGGAGTTAGTTAGTTAGGAATTAGTTGTTGCACTTTTAAAAGTTAAGAAATGACACAAGCTTTCACTAACCTATAGGAAAAAAACACATATAAATTAATCTAATTGCATAAGTATATGAAAAATATTTTAAAATTTGCTTAACAAATTCTTTCCTGTCTTTAAATGTGAATTACCTGGAATATCACAAACAATCCCCCCAAAACAACAACAAAAAATTTGTAACAGTGGTAAATATTTGCAAAGAATAGTACTGGAATACTAGTGCTGTTCTTTACCGTTTAATTTATTTAGTTTTTTCCTAAAGCAACAAAAAGTACAGATCTGATAGTACAGCTTGCTTTCAGGCAGGAAATCTTTTGCTTAAGTGAACACAGAAGTCTTGTAGTTCAGTATAAGGTCATCCACCCTTCAACAAAAGTACATTCCAGTTTCTTCTTTCATTAGGAACACTTTCAGCTTATTCTGCGACCTGATTTGCAATAACTGTGCTTCCTTCCTTGCTGGAAGAGGTAACTGCTGTGTATAGACATTTGTTCACAGTAAGACATATTAACTCTTCAAGAATCATGCCAAAATATGAGCCTCTGGACTTCAGCAGTTTGGATGTTATGTTAGTATAGTTTAAAACATTATGCAGTGATTTCCACTAAACATACCGTAAGCCAAGGGTTAAAATATTTACGTCAGGCGTGGATGTGGAAAGGGATCTAAAACTCACAGTGGGTCTAATTTGTCCAGTTAACAAACACACAATTAGATGTACTTATAAGCCAGTGACATCCCAGTTCACAACAAATATTTCAAATCAAATAATAATTGGCCTAACTGCAAAGTTCAGTTCTGAATACATCTGATTCTCCCCTTATGAGAAAAAAAGCCAGAGGGAATCTCACCCTGCAAGGACCTTGGGTCTCCATCCTACTCCACCTCTTCTCTTGAGGTAAGCTGCTCTCCCATACCACATTTCTACTCTTTATTCTCTC
Organism: Pseudopodoces humilis; assembly: GCF_049639895.1. NCBI lineage: Eukaryota > Metazoa > Chordata > Aves > Passeriformes > Paridae > Pseudopodoces > Pseudopodoces humilis. The sequence goes on along the minus strand of NC_142201.1, from coordinate 104,486,283 downwards.
TTGCAAGGCTTCAAAAGAAAGACAGAAAACCCTCTGGATCTGGGGCTATATTAGAGGCAAACAGGACCAGCTCACTAGAAGTGGGGATTGAAAATCTCAGTTCCTCTGTAGTTTGTCTGACTAAATCTGCCCAAGAGCAGCTCTGCTCTCTAACCTGCCTCCTTCCTCCTTCCCTCAGCCCCACTGCTCCTTCCCCCCGCCAAAATTCAGCCAAGCTGAACCCCCAGCCTGTATCACCCTCCTGCCCTCAGAAACATTTTGGTCCTGATGCAGACCATCCAAAATGACCTAATGCCTAAGCCAGCAGTCCAGTAGGCAGCACCTTTGAGATCTAGTTTTATGCTTCCCAGGTGGGGAAGGAGGGGGAGAAATGAAGCAAGACAGGGTCTGAAGGCCACTCCTGCCTTCTCCAGCTTCCAAAGCCCGTAAATAAATTTTCTGTTTCACTTGCAGTCAAACTACACAAGGAAATTTGTCATCCAAATCCCACCCAAAGAAAAATATGTCTCTTAAAAAACCACTTATTTAATTCTGCCCTCTTATGTGCTTGTATATTTTAGAGGTTACAAGATTTAATTTTTCTTTTTTCATCCACGACTAAAGATCCTTGTTACAAATGATAGATGGGACAATCCTCAGTTCACTAATTTCTCTTGAATTCTTTTGAAAGGCTATGAAATATATATTTCTTATTCTTCTTTAACTACATGAATTAAGACTTCAGTGTTGTACATTGTCATTGAAAACCTTTGAGGGTCTGGCATCTTTTAGCTCTATTATTCAATGAATAGATCTTTTAAAAATAAAAAATTATGCAAAGCTACTAAAGGAACAGTCTATAGCCCTTTTTATTTATCTGAGAACCAAATACTTTCTGACTATCCGAAGTACTTTCCCCATTGTTTGGTATCAATCCCTAGCACAGCTGATACTCCAGGCAGAGATTTTCAAAATGCTGCCTAAGGAATTTAAATAAGGATTATTTTTCTAAGTCTTCATTTTCTTCTTTCACTGAGCACCCTCAGCCTCTACCCCCATCTATTTTCTGTTCCACATTAACAGATTAGATTCAAATTCCCTCTGGACAAAAAGATACTGCATCTCAATTCAGACTGTCAAAGTTTTAGAGCCACAGGAGTTAGGAGGAAGCAATGCAGCTGCTAACTTGCAATTACACCCAACCCCTGCCACATACTTTGGATCAGAAGGATCTCTTCTCTTCTCCCAGACAAACAGCAACAGGACCAGAGGAAACAGCACCAAACTGCACCAGGGGAGGTTCAGGCTGGACACCAGGAAGAATTTCTTCACTGAAAGGGTTGTCAAGTCTGAAAGGGCTCTTCACTGAAAGGGCTGCCCAGGGAGGTGGTGGAGTTGCTATCCCTGGGATTGTTCAAAAATAAACCCAGCTGGTTGTGGCACTCAGTGCCACAGGCTGTTTGACAAGGTCGTGATCAATCAAAGGTTGGACTCGGTGATCTTGGAGGTCTCTTCCAACCTAAATGATCCTGTGAACCTCCCATCCTTCAATTTTCTTTGATGAGAAAAGCACACAGCCACATGCTTAATTTAAGCATGAACTCACAGCTGAGCAACTAAGCAAAGATGGTTCCTTGATTTGCTGCCTAAAGGAGATATTTGCAATATGCAGACATCTAAAGATGCAGATGAAGGCAAAGTGAGATTTTGTAGGGGAGTCTGGTCATTTCTCTGTGATTCAGATCAATTAGAATTATTCATCTATACACTTTTGAAAATTGCACCCATTTGCCACTTTGGGCACTTAAATAACTTAAGGGAAATGGATGCTTTCCAGTAAATTCAGTCATTGAAAGTACTCAGCGTTAAAAGGCATTCTTTGGCTGATATAATTCTTCCAAATGCTCTGCTAATGGTTTTGGCTATGACTGTGGTCCTTGTCCAGAGGAGAACTGGAGAAGCAGCAGCTCAGTTACCTTAGGAAGGTGATTTTCTGACCCAACTTTACCTGTCTATTTAAAACAGCCATAAAGAAAGTCTTTATTTACTTCATAGCTCTAATGTAGCAGATTATTTTCTACAAATTCTAAATTACTCCAGCACTTCTCTATGTCAACCACACAATACAAACTTATTTTAGGGCAGGGATTGTCATTGTGGCAGGTAAGTGTGAAGCACTGATGAGCATTAAGCACTACCTAAAATACCCAAAATACTCACACATCCCAAGGATAAGAAAAAAGTTCTGATACAGGAATGAGAAGATCCCTGCTTGAAAACCAAATTGTGACTTTCAAGTTGCTGTTCTCAGTGGAATATCGGGGATGATACTGCTTTTCTTTAGATGCAGCGTGAGAGGAAGTCACTTTGCTAATCAGCTTGGGTTTATATTTGTAATCACTGAGCCAAGCTGCTTTTTTGTCACTTTTGCCATTGCTTACTAAATATCTAAATATGATTTACAGTCTGCTATACTGGGAGCTGTACAACATGTATAGTTTTCTTTACAGTTTGCAAAAAATACATGGTGAATCTTGTTCTGCTATGGGTAAGCCATATTTAGGGATTACATAAAAACAATGTAATTTCAAAGCAGGGGGCTTCTTTTGGTTTTGCACGTGTCTGATTCATAGCTCTTATATTGCAAAAGGTTGTAGATTAATTATAGAAGCTATTAATTTAATGAATTAGGTGAAAATGGAAAAAAAAAAAGAAAAAGAAAATGGGACAGAGATTTGAGAAAGGGGTGTCTGCCATGGTCAGAGAACCTTGGAAGAAAGAGAGAAAAAAGATGACCCATGGGAGAAAAAAAAAAAATCACTGTAGGTTGTAATGTATATTCTTACTAGTATGACATTTACTGGCATTTCAGTCATATTTGAATTTTTCACAACTTGCCCTTGCCCTCTCCCCTAAGAATGATTGTCTGCTATTATGATTTTCTATCTCTGCAATGTGCAATTATATTTTGACACACATCCCTGATCCTTTTAATTATTATTACTATTTTTCTAATTGGATAAATTTCTAATATAACCTAAAACTAATGGCTTGTAACTGTGCATAGTTTGCAGCTGATTGGACAGCATAAGTAATCAATAATTTTAATAATCTTTTCTAGATTTGCACTACACTATTTTATACAATAAATATAAAATGAAAGAAATGAAACCCACAAATCTCAGTCAATTACTGAAGTAGATTATCTGTTTTCAAAGAGAATGGGCCAGATGCTCAGCTAATTTAAATCAGCTCAGCTCACTGATATTTACATCAAGAATCTGCCTCAGTATTTTAAATCCCTTTATCTCCAGTATGTAAAATACATAGAGAAATACTTGGGACAAAAACTGTTCTCATGTTTTTCCTAATTGCACTAAAGGTTGTAGTGTATAGCAAGGTATTCAACACCATAGCAGAAAAGAAAACCTGCTTTTCATAATTTTATCATTTTTGGACTGAAATAAGTATTACTACACATTATCAACACTCATTTTAAGACCTTTTACCATTGAGATGCAAATTACAAATTTACCATAAATTAGTACATTTTCAAATATAATTTATGAAATGTACATTTGTGTAAGACAAAGTGTTAAAGAAAATACTAAAACCTTCATGGGAATGTTTAAGACTTCTCCTTAAAAGCTTAATTGCTCCCTTTGGAGACATTGTAATCTATTGAGTAAATACTTATTTATAGACCTTTTAATTGTTGGATTACATTAACAGATATTAGGATATATTTTGAAGGCAAGTATATTGACCTTGTGGAGTCCAATGCCTCCTTATATATAGCACATTTACTGGCAGAAAATTCTATAATTCTAATTATTAGTGAAATTGATTTTTACAACTCGAGATTGAGTTCACATATATTTAAAGGAAATATTGGCAAACTGTGTCTTTTCCCTAATAAACCATTGGGAACAGTAACGTTTCAGTCCTACTTTCAGCAGCCCCTAAGCAGTAGAAACCCAGCTCTTTACTTTATCCTTAATCTCTGAATTGAACCACAATAAAAATAATAATAAAAATCGGTATTAGCATTCAAATTCAGCCTTTTGGAGTAAGCTCAGGAGGCAGAGCTGTGGTTTTAAAAGGGTTAGCAGGAGCCTGGAGCTACCACTGCAGACCCACTGCAAAACCTGCAGAAAACTCCTGCACCATCTTAAACCTGCCCATAAATGAAGAACAGATAACGACAGTAGCCAAAGCATCAAGACAGAGACAAGAAGAGGGGTGTAACAGGACCCAACAACCCAAACACCATGAACCTCAGAATGTAAATGAGAGGAACAATGGGGTGACTTGGGGTGGAAATACATTTTTTTTTAACCCCCTCATAGTGTGCTTCCATGGGGTTATGCTGAACTGCTTTTTCTCAGATGTTCCATCAAGAATTGTCTGTATGGGAAGCCCCTTTACTAATTAAATGTACTTTGGTAAAGAACAACTAGGGAATTGGAAATAAAGAGCCATTATAGGAAATATCTTTTTATTATTGTACTGTAAGAGACAGGCAGCACAATTTGGCAGATCACCTAATCTCTGTATTTCTCAGATCTCTGTGTAGTTACTAGATAAAACTCTCCCCAGGCAAGAGGACTGTGAGCTTAAATTTACTTTTGCAGAGGAAGGGAATAAAAAATTACATTGGTAGCTGCTTGGAAGGGCAGTTCCCCCTGTAAGTAGGACAGGAAAAAAATATCAGAGACGAGTCTGGACAGTAGGTTCCATCAAAGCTGGCAGGAAAGTTTGCAGACTGGTGTTTTTCCCTGCCTTTCAACAAAGCTAGACTTATAAATGGCATGGTCAAACAGATTCCACCAGCAGGTGAGAGTCAAAAATTAAAGCCCTGATTCCCAGCTTAGTTGTTCCTCTCTAGTAGCAAGCGCAGGCAGTAGAGGTTATTGAACTGGATAAAAAGACAAATGTGTTGCTTCCTCCCAGACACAGTGAGTATTATGCATCACTGTCAAAAAGCCTGAATAAAAGACCTTGTCTTGGTGTATAAATCCCCTAGTGTCTGTACCACTCATGAAATTCTTGAGTGCAAAACTTGTGTGAAAAGTTACAACATAAAAGAAAAAATGGTTGGTTACGCAGCACCACCTGCCACTGTCAGCAACCTTGAAAATCAGCTGGGCTTGCCAAAGGGGGCATCAGCTGTACTTCAGAACACTTTCTGTAACTGAGAAACAGTGAAAAGGGTAGGTAAGGAAGATGTAGGATGAGAAGGTGCAATAACTAAGCCTCTGCTCACTCCTGCAGCCACCAGTTCAAAGCAGGAGTCTTGAGATTTCTCCGGAGCTGAGTGGGTGTGTGCTCACAGACAAACCATGGTGATTCCCAAGGCATCCGTTTTCCTTCTCTTCCCATTCTAAGCACAAGGTAGAGAGCATATCAAAAATCACCAAGACAACCTTGGGGTTTCCACCTTGCCTTCCTCTTGGACCTTAGCTCCTCTCAGAAAGGAAGGCAGAAATAGATTTTACAGCTGCTGGCTGGGAGCCAGAACAACAGCTAATGTTGCTAAAATCTGAGCCATGGCTTGATTAGATGGTGGAAATACTTACCCCCCCCCACACACACTTTTATTTCCCCTTGAGGTGAGCATATGTCATTTTTTGAGTTGCAAGACTTAAAAAATTATTTAGAACCTCAGATATTGTGTATACATCATTTATATTACACACAAAAATATATATGCCTTTTATGTCACACCTAAGCATATGTGATCTTTCCACAAACCAAAGTGAGAAACAAGCAGGAAATCTGTAAAAACTATTTTCTACCCATGGATGGGAGTAGCTTCTCTGAACTGATGGGATAATCAGTCTTACAGACAAACATTCCCAGGGCAGCCACTTCTTCCACCAAGCCCATATAAGAGACTTTATAGAATGCAACAACTGGTTGTTTACGATGTGATAAAGAAAAAGACATCCACAGAGGAAAAAGAAATGTGAATATGTAAAGATTTCCAATTAAAATGGAAAGGGAGGGGTTAGAGGTAGATAAGATAGATCTTAAAGTGCAGATTTCATTTCTACCTATTGCCACATAATATCTGTTCATTAACTTTAGAAAGCAGCAAGTGCTGAACTATTTTGTCTTATGAGTTGCTGATGCCTCAAGTTTCTGCTATGTTTTCTGAGTTTCATCTTGTTTTTTTTTTCCTCTGGGTCTAGTTACAGAACTTTTCAGGTTTTGATAAACACTCCTGAATGTGCTGCTTAGAAGATGCTATTAACATGCTAAGAACTTCTGGAAAGAGAACATTAACAGAAAAAGAGAAAGAGGATCAATCCGTAGCTACAGAGCCTGTATGTTAAAAGAAACCCACAATAATTTAGCCCAGGTAAGGATATACACTCTGGAGGAATGAAGAGACTAGCTTATGCCATGCAGATGCTTTCCTTTGTTTGATGTTGCTGCAGCTGTACAGCCTCAACCCATCATTACAGCACCTTTAGTTCTGTAATACTGTGCCTTTTTTACTTTCTTTCTGAAAATGATGAGAAAAGGCACCCACATGCGTCCTTCCAAATGCCAGCACATAATTTGTGTGCTTTATACTGTCTAGCATACAAAACTAAAAAAAAAAAAAAAAAGACAATTATGATTTGGAGAGGTTTTCTTGCATCAAGTCTGGACTGCTTGGGCAAGCCTTTGTACTGTTTCCCTTTCCATTCTTTGCCAAATTTGTTTCTGTTTTACAAACTGTTTGATGCAACAGTCTGTTTCTTTTATGTTATAAGGGACCAGGGACTCTTGTCTAGAGATTCGCATATTTCTTTTGATTCAAGTGTTATTTCTACTACCCAAAATAATTTGTAAAAGTCACATCTCATTTTCTTGATCTACATTTTAGTGTACATGGCTATATTATGTGAAAAAAATTACATTTAAAGAGTAGCCAAAATACAACAGCATGCAAATTTTAAATTAATAACTACACAAATTTTTGTTCTGTTAAGAATTTAAGATAACTTCAAGCACCTCTGTGTGACTCTGGAGTGCTGTGTACAGTTCTGGACCAGGCTCTGTTTGGTGACACCCAGCAGTGGGACAAGAGGCCACAGGCAGAAACAGATGCCCAGGAAGTTCCACCTGAATATGAAGAAGAACTTTCCTGTGCAGTGACCAAGCACTGGAACAGATCACCCAGAGAGGGTGTGGAGTCTCCTTCACTTGAGATATTCCAGAAGTGTCTGGACACAGTCCTGTGCCACGTCTTCTGGAATGACCTGCTTGAGCAGCGGGGTGGGACCAGATGACCAATAGTGATCCCTTCCAACCTGGAATTCTGTGATACTTCTGTACTTCCTCGTGGCTACTGAAACAGGAAAAGCCTGTCTCTTCAAATGCCACACAGAAATGAAAACCAATGTTTTTACAATAAAATGTTACCGTAGTATTTCTACACTGATCATCCTGGAATGATAGTCCTTAAGTGTTTCTGCACTGTCACTTGAATTTTGGAGGAAAGACATAGATAAGGCCCATGGGAAAAAAAACATTCCTTTTCCTACCATCCAAGAGGGAACAAAGCACACTGCTTGCTTAAGGATGATGCATTCTGGACTTTTCAGAAAGAGGAAATCTCCTGTGAATAGTGCAGACATTTTTTAGTTTTCTGATGAATGAGTGATACCCTGGTATGAAACCTTAGCAAAAATCCCTCCCACTGATGTGTTTCCTCTGACAAGTCCCGTTGTTAGCAATGTTTTCTCCTCATCCCTCAGTGCTTACGTCTGATATTTTCTGGTATTCTGTTTGCAAAACCAAAAAAAAAGAAGCAAATAGAGGTGCTAGATTAGAAAAGGCAACAAACATTTAAATGTAGTACTTAACATTACATTGCCTGCAATTTAACTTTGTGCTGTTTCAAGCCGGCACTGCTGGAAGGGTCTGAGCACTCAGGCGTGCAGCTGGCCCTATCACAGGTGATAGAGCTGCTTCAACATGATAAATTCTTTTGAAGGCAAGTATAAAAAAGCTTTGATTCATATACACTGAAACTTGTTATAAGTAATGAATGATTTAGATGAAACACATTTAGCACTGTCTCGGAACGAACATTTATTACAAACATACCACAACATCTAAAGCAGTGGCAGATAGCACACCATCAATCAGAGCAGACCACCAAAACAAATTGTGCCTCATAAACTACTTTAATATGTCACACAGCTTCCAAATATACATCACTGATCCATTTGTTACAAAGCCTAGGCTACTTTTTCACTGACAAGTCAGCGACATTTGGTATTTTCATTTACGTGCGATATCACAATGAATCTAAGGACTCCATTCACCCAAAATTAGGTTCCTGCCAGTACTGGTCTTTAATTCTCCTCAGGCTTGCACAGTTCTGCACACATGGATCTTGGTAATGATGCCTGTCTACAAAGACCCATTTGCCAGTGTACTTTGTCTGTATATTTTAGCAGCATCTTGCTAACTATTTCAAGTCCTCAAGCTGCAGTTCCCTCTATACCCATGCAAAATTTATGGCCCAAACTGATAAGAGCAGGCAGCAGCACAGTAGCAGTTTTAAAGGGCATATGTTGCATGCTGGAGAACAGATTTTTCAACTAATTTTGAAGAAGTGTTTGAGGAAGGTGTGTCTATTTTTCTCTTTCAACATCAGCAGAAATGCCTATGAAATAATTCCGCCGCAGAACAGCAAAAAATTAACTCATTATTATTATTATCTCATCTGACAGACTGCACAGGCTTAAAGCTTCTGCATTTATATTCTCAGGTCCGTACTAAAGCATAGCTAATATTAAAAAAAGAGTTTATTTTCCAGTGTGAGGATTAATCAAACAGTGTAAACCACCAAAAACGAGCACTTCATCCTCCATCTCTATGCACTTCTAGAGGTATAAATGACAAATTATGTTTCAGGAAAATGCCTGAGCGCTGTAAATACAAATTTAAGAACAGGGATTTCACCAAATTTTTAAGAAACCTATGTCAGAAAAAATTGTGCTGAGCAGAGGATGAAGAAGTTAAGAGTCTTGTTTTTTATTAGATTTCCAAAAATCTCTAGTGCATTTCCTAGTCAAATGTCTCTTCCTGTCTCTCAAACAGGACTGGAAAGCATATAGTTCACATAAAGTTTGGTGTAACCAGTCTTAAGGGATTTCCAGCTGCATCCCATAAATTCAGATTCCCGGGACAATGAGCTGCATGGTCTCACCAGTTCTCACCAGTGCACACTAAATTCTCTTTTGCTACTCTGCAGACTGCTGCTGTGTCAGACAGAGAACACATCTGAGGCAGCACCAGCACAGGCTGCCCAGGGTTGTGAGTAAAGCAAAGCTCTGCCAGGTCAGCACCAGTGCTGTGGTGCAACCTACTGCACACGGCTTCCAACTCACATGCTTCCCAAAATATTGTCAATTTTACATTTTAAACACAATTCTTCACATACTCTTCACCCCATCTTCTAAACCGAGCATTGTGACTGAACTTTTAAGGAAGTTTGCATTTTTATGAGATATTTTTTAGTCCTCCTTGAAAGTCAGTGTTACCCCTGTCTCATTTATTTTTAAGTATCAAATGTTACTATTTAAACCCTATAATGTGTCATTGATCTGCACGTTAAGCATCCACTGAAATCAATAGCCCGTTCAGTGTAAAAAATCAATGGTATTGTATAATCCTAAATAAGTATTCTGCACACAAAACTCTGTGACGGCACCTTGATTTCAGTCTTTCATGTATGGCTACTCAAGCTAAATATTTATTAATGTTATACTTGTACAAAGAAGACAAGAAAACTGATAAAATTAATGGCAGGTGCAGTGGCATTAGTGGTGTGAATAGTGTAATTAGTCGAAACATTTCTAACACTTTTAGAGGATATCATAAAAATAAAGAAGAAAAGACAAGCCATTACGATTTTCCTAAGTGATAATACTCCTGTACATCCTAGATTTATGCCAAAGCCAACACAAACTCAATGACACCTATTATGAATGCTGAATAATTCTATATCATGTTGAGATCCAAGAGAACACTCATCTGCAATATGACAAGCCATCACGAAAATTTTGGGCTACAAAGCCTGAAAGAAACATAAATGGACAAAGAGACAAAGAATGTATCTGTTTAGGTTGTGTTTCACTGTCACTGCCAGCTTTGTGGACTGAAAGCATCCCCAGTGGGTGTCCCCAGCAATTCTGCTTTCACAAGGGGTTTCATGAGCAACTCGGAGCTGCTCTGCAAACCTCTCAGCAGACAGAGGGAGTACACACAGCCCTGGTTCAAAAGAAACATAATATGTCATGACTTAATAGTGTTTGATTTCTCCCCAGTGGTTTTTAAAGCTAGAGAGTTGACCTCCTTCCTCCCTTGGTGCTTGACTGTTGACATCTCCATGTTCTTTCTTGATTAACCAAACCTCATCCTCCACTCTATTCCTTAAGCCTGATTTTTCAAAGGCTGTTTTTACTGCCTAATAAAAGGAGGAAAAAAAGGATTGGACAAGGCAGCTACATAGAACACTTATTGAGATAGGGGGCTAAAATCCCACACCAGGCTTAGCAGCTGTGATAATGATGTATAATTTAATTGAAGCTATACTGTGAGCCTCAAAACTACTTCAGACCTTCTCCCATGTTTATATATTATTCAGGCTAATGGCAACCCTGAAATAGAAAAAGCTTCTTATCTCTTAAAACTTTTATTGCAGTGAGTTCAAAATGCACAAAGCTGAGTGCTGGTCTGTCTGCTTTAATGCAAAGTGAAAGGAGGCTGTTTCCAGTGCACTTTTGCATCTCTGTCTTGGCAAAAAGACAGATGGGACTGGATGCCTTAGAAACCAGGGATGCCATGGCATGCAAGAGAAATTTAAAGGTTTGAGTTGTTTCTGTACTTAAAATATGTTATCTGTGTCTGGCCATTATTTGTTTTCACTTTTTTTTCCCAACACAAGTTCATAAAAAAAATATAAATCCCATTAGACAAGACAAAAATCTATAGGAATCAATACAAATGGCACCTCCTTTGCATTTTGTGCAAGTTAAATGACAGATCTTGCTGCTGCACATTTAATGCTGTTACAAAAGCCTGTGTCTACAGGGTGTTTGAAAACTAACAGGATAATTTACGGAAGGATGACAAGTGGCTTATTAGCAGTTGTGTTGTCTGGTGCATATCCATCCTGTAGACCAAGCAGCAAAAAAAGATCACTCTTCAAGCTGGTCTTCAGTCTATGCTCAACTTACATGTACAGGGGAATAAAGGAATAAATCAGGGATATTCAAAGAAAGGTTTTTGCTTCCAGCCATTGTTTATACCACAATGCAAAACTGGAACTCAACATAATGTGATACAAATGCACATGCCCACATAAAAAATAATACACATATAATCAAATAAAGTAACCCCAAATCACATCTGCGGAAGACAGTGGTCACAGAAAGCCAGTAAGGAATTCTTCAAATTATTTTCCTTTCAGAATGCATAGCAAAATTTCCCCCTGTGGTGACTGTCTATAGGTATTGTGGTGATCGATGAATCACACAGCTCATCTGGTGATCTTTCCCAATGCACAAAGACAACGTTAGTGCCATTAAACATATCAGTCACTGCTGAATTTCTGCTGAGGAGATTATGAACAGATACAGTCAGAGCTAGCAACAGCCCTTGCCATGAATCAAAAGTGTGTACTGCTAAACTGATTTAGGGCCTCAAACTACATTATCTGTGAAATGAAATTACCATGTTCTTTGTTTGGAAAAGGAATTGAAAAGACCAATATAGATCAAGTAAATTTACATGCATAATACATTACATTATCCTGTGTTCTCAACACATCTCACTTTCTCTACATGAGGTGCACTTTTTGAGAGCACATGCAAGCTTTTGTAACATAGTTTTTGTTTAAATTAGGCTTTAAGCAAGTTTATGAAGCAGCTATAAATCTCAGAGAATTTATAAAAGACAACACATCTTCTGCAATTTGAATGGTACAAAAACTCTTACCAATTACTGTGATCCTTTCAGACTAAAGAGCAATAATATACTTTCAAAGTATATTTTTTTCAAAGTATTTCAAAAATATACCAGAAAGGAAATTAGTCAAGATACTGAGCCATATTTTCCCAAGAATATAAATTAAGCAAAAGCATATTATCAGGAACAAAAATGTATCAATATGTTCCTCATGATCTGTTGTGCTGTCTCTAACTCTCTCTATAGGAATAATTCAAGGCAGTGTTCCTTATTAATAGTTTTTCTATTTAAATACAGTAAAAAAGCTATTAAAACTGATTTAAATAAATTAATAATCCCCTGATAAATAGCCTTTGTAGATAACCATGTGTAAAAGGTCTTCTAAAAATTAGAAAAAAATTGACAAGCAGAAGAAACTATGCACTGAATGTGAAGATCAAAGGAGCTGACCAACAACCTAACCAATGCACATATAAAACTGCCAGTCACTGGTGGCCAGGAGATGTAATGCAGAATGAGCTCTTAAGACAGCTCAAAGAGTGATATTCTATTAATGTTGGACTTTAAAATATATCCTGTGCGGGGCTGCTGTAGAAAGAGTGAAGTGAGACCACGTTAAACAGAGAATTTACCCTCCTTATGGTAATAGAGCCGACCTGTTAACAAATTAATTAGGAAAAAAAAAAAAAAAGAGTAAAAAGGAAGTATGAACAGTAGATGTTTCTCATAAACACTGAGAGATTGAAATTAAGCTTTATGCCATTATCCTCCAAGAGGCTTTTTCCTCAGAGTACCAAAAACTGAGGCTTTGCCCTGATATGTGGCAGAGTGTTTCTGTCTCTACATACTGCACCAGGAGGTTCCACCACTCACCTTAGAGAAATCCCTTCACAGCCCTATTGCAATTCCATTCTTAAACTCCCTCAGTAGTCCTGGTCTTTAAAATACATTATTCCTCAAAATAATATTCAACAGCATGAAGGAATTGACTAAACAAAACTGATTTCTTCAGTTCTCTTCCCATTTCCCTTCTGCTTATCTTCAACACTCAAAAGCAGAAGATTGCAACTTTAAAAATAAAAATGGAAATAAAAATTCAGCAAAGCATAGAGTAATTCTTCTTTTTTTTTTCTTTTCCACAGTGACTACCAAGAGATAGAACATTCCCAGATTTCAAGACTGTCACATTTTTAAAGAAGACAAAAAGACCAGCAGTGAGAAAAAAAATCAAAATTGCAAAGTCGAAAAATTACTTTTGTCCAGATTTTTAATGAGCTTTTTATCCTTCACCATGCTCTATACCCTCAAACTATTTTAAGTATGCATTTATTCTTTTTGTTATTAAACATATTAATAACCTAAATTTTATTGAAATTTATACATAAATTGAAATTTATTAAATTAAGAGATTCTTGACATCAAAGCAAGAGTAATTCATTAAAACATGTTCTCTCTTACTGCACAAACCTCTCCCAAGTCCATGGATAATCAGAAAGATAACAAATAGCCCAGCCAGACCCATTGCAGAATAATGGATAGCAAATACAGACTGTAGACAAATTCTCAAGCTTTACACCACAATCACCAGGGGTATGAAATCACCATAACTAGAGGGAACTGCATCAGTGTCACAATTCTTCCTCTGTCTTCATCAGCCCCAGGACTTTTCCACACTCTCATCTTCAGATCAGTTCTTCCCCAACTGATTTGATCTGTTTGTAGACAAGGACTAACAGAAAGAGCTGTCATGATTGATTATCAAATAGATCATACCCAACTAAGACTCAAAAGCAGATTCTCCTCTCATTTGAAGTGGCATAATTCTAGAAATTTCAGTGGAATTACTCCTGCCTGTAAGGAAGATGTTGAGCACATTCCAGATCCCCCAGACACACCTGATATACAGAACAACACTAAGTTTTTCTCAAGCAAGTGCAAGAAAAAGACACAATCTTATATTTGCAGAAGACACTTAACCAGGGGCACCCTCAAGGGCTATTTTCTGTATAATATGCTAATATTTTAAGCCAGAAGTAGCAGATTTGGTATCTCAACTGCTTTCCAGAGAAACGCTGAATGTAGTGAGTGAAAAACAGGCTCTCCCTGCCTCTTGCCTGGAGATAAAAGAAATTAAGAACACCATCTCTGGTTTCTCAAAGTAAGCACTAATTACACTAAAATGACGATAATGGAATTCAGAATTCCAATATAGCAGTAAGACTTAAAAATATAACTAAAGAATGCTTTAGCTAAATGCAACCCAAGACTTGGTATTGTTTTTATTTGGGTGTGCCTGCCACTGGTTTTCAGTCATCCAGTCCTGCAGCAGCTTTCTCTAAGATTTCTAAGGAACCTTTACCTTCATAGGAGAAGAAAGCTAGTGATATGTTCAAATAGCAATGAAAGTTGTATCACAAATTTTCTATAATTAAACAGAGTAAAATACTTCAATATCTCTCAAAAACACTTTCTATAATTTTCAGTAAAAGTTTGTGGGTTGGTTTTTTTTCTCATTTTTATTTTCCTATATCAAACTTTACATAGATTTCCAGTTCTTCTCCCAGTAAGATTCTAACCAGTGAGTAAACCATTTGCTCTTTTACTCCTATTTACAGAGCTAAGGATCCCTTTTTCCCTGTTTTTCTACTGTCAGTACAATGAACCTCCAAACTAGGTTAAATTATCAAGCCAGAGGCACTAATCTCAGGCAGTGTGGTAAATCTGTGACTTTTCTCTCTAAACTTTCCAAAATCCCCCAGTGCACTTTAAATGGAACATACAAAGTCCATCAGGTAGAAAGTTAATTGTTAACTAAAGCAATGTGCGCTGTTAACAAGAACACTTATCCAGCCTTTCCATGGGAGAGACGGTGAAGAATTTTCAGCTCATTTGCTCCACCTTAGACCTGTCCATGCTTGGAACCACGGCAGGAATTTCCCTGGTGATGTCTTTTCACAAATTACATGAGTGTGTATTCACTCATATCAAAACTGATTTTTGTGAGGGCTGAGAGTCCTTGACACTGGGAGCCTCTACTGAGTGATCAGCATCTCTAGAAACAAAACTGGATTTTGTCTCTCTCTTGTTTTTTTCCATTATTTTAAGTTTGCTCATGCAAGGAAACGCAGTAATGGAAAAACACTGGTTTTGAGGGAAAACCCTAGAAATTTTTAGGTTTTTTTCACTTCACTTCTCTGTGTAATATAGTTCTGCAACCACAAAGTTGTTTTATTATTTCACTGACGAGACTGATGCAGTTTCAAACCTAGTAGGATGAAATCGGTGCTAGATGAGAGCTAACATGACACAATTCAGCTAAGAACAATATATTAGGATTCAAATATAAATGACTGATAAAGTGATTTCTTTTGAAGACACTGTCTCTATTGAACAGAAACTCTAAAGCAAGAGCTTTACATTGTTGGTGGTTCAAGCAACAATTACCAAAACTAACCAACTAAATTAACTAATCTGTAAAAGCACCATACAATACTGCCCCCCCCTTAAGTACTAACGTACTTAGTACATTAAAAACTTAGTAGAGTTTTTAATGTACTAAGGAAAGAAGTTTTCACAAGATTACGTAGTAATGGCTCTTGAAAGAAGTAATGCACTCTGAGTATTCCTCAGATCATGCTTTGAAGTAAAAAATCAATAGTGCTTAACTGATGAACAACATTTTCTTTGAAAATTTGTAGAAAGGGAAAGCCAAAATAACATTTTCTCAGCCATTCTGGGTATGTGTTTAAGCCTGTTCATGAGTTTGAAAGTGCACATCTGATCTGTGCTCTTTCAACACCTAAAGGCAATGTACACGCGTTCATTTTATTTGTGGACAAAAGTAAAGAGAGTATTCTTGTGCTTGCTGGTTTTCTAATGTCAGTGATGCTTTATGGTTGTTCCAAAATCTGTTCAACAAAAAAAAAATGCAAATAACCAAAGGAGAGGAACCTGTATGCATGGTGGATGAAGTGTTATTTAAATATTCCTTCTGGTTTATAACTGTTTGATCAACATACTTTTTAATATGATAGCAAACATTTCAAGCAATACTCCAAGCACAGGATGTGGACATAGGATTCAAAGGAAGGTGCCACCTTATTAACTTTTTTTTTCCTGGATAGTCTGGAGCTGCAGGGTGAAGTTATGAGTCAACTTGAGCTACCCTAAATCAAACCACAATCACAATATCTCTTCCCTTGTGGCTGTAGCCCCCTTCTATACCAAGCTCCCCTGTGACCTGAGAGTGTGCAAACATCAGATAATGAATGCCATCAGCCAAATGGATGCCATCCTCTCTTATCTGGCCAATTCCTATCTGCATCAGCTCCCCAGGCAGAGGTGCCAGCAGATGTGCAGGAGCACTGGCACCAGTGGAGGAGCTGGGGGGAAATCCAGCAGACAGGACTCTTGGAAGTTGAAGGAAAACCTGGCTCAGGCCAACTCTGTCTGCTAAAGGATGGCAACCCCTTGTCAGTGGTGGCTAGGAGATTGTTCCCTATGTTTTATTTGCTGCTGTTTAGTTTTGTGACAGCACTGGTCTGCTCTCAAGTATATGTTACATTTCCCCCACATTGTTCCCCTTGTGACTGGAAAAGTCATATCATTTTCCCTCCCTTGCAGCTGAGAAGAAAACTCTCACAAGCTCAGTTTTCCATTGATCCCATCTCCATTGCCTCTGTCTGTATGAGACTAAATGCAGGTTGCCAAACTTCAATGAAGTATTTCAAATGTCCTCAAAAAGATGAAAAATAGATAATTTTATATTCCATTTATTCCAACAAAATACGTACAAGAAGCTTCATGCATCTCCAGAGACCTTTTGAATACAGATTTTACTCCAAAGAAAGTGGTGTAAAAGAAGGTTCAAAAAACTTGTTTGTTATCATGGGATAGAGGCTAAACCTAGACTTTAAAGAAAATAGAAGACTAAATAAAATCCAGTTAATTTCACAGTCACTCTGTATCCAGATAAATACTCTTTTTCTTTTCAAGAACATTCAAAGCAAAACTATTAGAACATCCTTTGGTACATCAAATCACATACTGTGTGTAGTCATATGCTTTATATACTTGCAGTCAAGCTAAAACTGCAGATCCACACTTACAGTACTCAGTTTCTAAAATTAGACTTCTAGATCCTTAGCTATGCACAAGCCACCTCCTCAAATATACTGAGCTTCCTCTGAAGTTAAAAAAATTGTGAATTTCTTACTACTCAAAATCAGGTTGCTTCTGTGAAACATAGGGAGATACATTTAGGACCCTGAGTCTGAAACTTCTGGTCAGCATTTCATAAGCTTTTCCAATGGAAAAGAGCATGCCAGCATATTTAATCTCTCATTATTTAAGAAATAGTGTTAGTAATACAGCATGATAAGATATTAAAAAATAATTCATGCAGTTTATCCTTGAAATTACATAAAATAAATTACTTAAATTAGATAACTGGCAAACTATATAAAGTGTTATGCTTAAAATCACATAAAGTAAACAGTGAATCATCCCAGCACAGCTGGCTGTGCTCTACAAGTGCTGCAAATCAACCACCACATCCAAAGCTCCACATCCAACCAGACCCCTCATGCCTCACAATCATTCTCACTGAAATCCAGGCCACCTGGATCCATGCAAATGCCTCCTATCTACTTTCATTTATTTCACATTTAAAGTGGTGCTGGTGTACTACATGCACCCCAAGTAATGCATGTGCTGATCGGTCTGTAGGGAGACTGAATCTGAGGCACACAGCTTTGTACCACCCTCACCACTCATACCTTGCCAGAGACACTTGAGATTTCTAACACTGGTACCTTTTGCCATAAAAATGATTAAACTGCAGTAGAGCTGAAATTGGAACTGAAATATAAGGCTGGATCACTTGCATAATAAACTTTGATTAAGTCATTAAAGAGATTATTGCTTCACTTCCCTGTAGACGGTAAGGACAGGCACCACCCTCATATCGTTCTGAGGGTTCATGCCCTGTGGTTGCATTTTATTTTTATTTCTACAATTTGATCACAAGCAAATTAAGTCACTCTGAGTTCTGAAAATGCAAATTTTTACACTGAAGCACAAAGGAGCTGTGAACAAACAAGGCTTTGGGGAGAAGGCATTCTTTAACTGGAATTTCCCAGCCCTAGGTCTGGTCCTTTCCCTCTGAAGTCTTTTCATCGCCAACTCCTCTCCCCAGTCCTGAAGGTCTTTTCCTTCTCTTGGGAGGTGTTGCCAGCAGTGCTGACAGATAACTCTCATGCCAGGGCTCCCTGGGGTGTGTACAGAGGCTCTCTGTGCCCCTCCTGAAGCTCAGCTCACCCCAAGGACCATCCCAGAGTGGCTCAGGGTGCCACCCCTCAGCTGGGGTGGGTGCTGGCCTGGCACAAGGACCAGGTCCTGTTACAGAGAGCACCATGGAAAGAGCCAGACTCCTCAAAGGTGCCCAGCAGCCTGGATGGGCACAGTCCCCCCCCACACCCAGTGCAATGCATGAGTTGTTTCCAGGATGAGTAAGGAGTTTATGTCCTCCAGGAGCAGTCAAACTCATCCTCTCTGAACTTTTCTTTCACACAGTCTTCCACAGAGTTAGAAACAAAAGGGCAGATTACTTCTCCTAGATGCCACAGGGCAGACACAAATCATATCCACATGTATTTTGCTGGGTACACTCAAACTTTTGCCCCTCAACCCCCACATATGATCAAGATGTATGACAAAGGGAAACACTGTTGAAGAAATTCAACAGAAGTATTCAGGAGGGGATAGGCATCAGCAACATCTCAAATCTGCTTTCTGATTTAAGATAAACTCAATACTTCATCTTCTTTTCCTCTTCCTAGTTTCTTGGTCTCATTAGAAATCCTTCTTAAACTTGTACCATGGTGTTTTATTTCAGCTTAAAGGGAAAAAGAAATTCCAGTTGATTTGTACTTCCAGGTTCTGCTTTTAGACTCCAGTTTATCTTGATCATTAGTTTATAAATCCCAGTTTAACACACATTTAGACACTGCATTCCAATGAATCATTCTGAAAGGTTTTCTGGAATGCAGACTTAAAAACAGCTAGAAATGAAAATGGTATCTTTATTTTTCTCTGGACCCACATAGCAGGACTCATTTGACTCCCTGCCACCTAACCTTGCAACTAAAACAGGAGCAGTTTTCTACCCAGAGTTCCATTCTTTTAGTTACATGTGGGTAACCTTTTTCTTGCTTTTAGTGAATTCCAAGGAGAAAAACACAGGTGAGATGAGCTGGTTCTGTCATAAATACAGAATTATACGGCAAGGCCATAGAAAATGCCTTCTCAGAGCTTGTAACTTCAGCAATGTATTTTTTTTATTAATTGTACCAGAAAATTTTCCAGATTCATTATCTTGTACTGATCATGACCAGACCTACACAGACACCAACACTTTCCAAAGACGCCTATACTTTACAGCACTTTTGAAACAAAATGTGTTATGGAAGAACTAGAGGATGGTATAAACCAGCTGTTGCTATCCACCATGCAACTCACTTCAGCATAGATAATACTGTGAGTCATCCAATGCATTTCCAGCTGTACATATCCAGCTTCACCTCACCCTTCCCCTCTGAACAACAGAGCTGGAAGTTGGTATGCAGGTCTCTGGCTGTCTGGAATCTCTTAAAAATAAAAATAAGAGGAAAAAAAATAAAAATAATAATAATAAAAAAATCTCAGTTGCTGTTTTTGGGTGGGCTTCCCAGTGAGCTGCAGTGGAGAAGTTTGCACGCTGACCTCTCACCAAGTGACACCATGAATTCCATGTGCACACCAACAAAAAGCACTCACATTACTGAGATATAAGCAAAAGCTGATCCGTAATGGTAAATGGAACGGGGAGGTGCACACGTTCTGTTTTGGAGGTCAGAAATGCTCAGACTACATGATATTACAACAATTGTGCTCTGACAGATCCTGAACTCGGAGCTTTCCCCAGAAAGCAGGTACCCTCTTCAAGCCACACAGTACTCACAGTAATATCACGTATGAAACAAACCACTGGACAGCAGGCATGCCGAGGTTTTTGCTGATTCAGAGCTCCAAGCAAACATGACAAATTGCTTCTTAGCCTCCTTGAAACAGGTATCTTCCTTATGCTTTGTTTCAGCTGCAAAAAACACTTCTTAGAATAGCAAAAGCCCATATTAAGATATATTCTGCAGTCAGGTCCACAGTTTATTTTCCACCCATGATAAAAATTCAGCTCTTTGCCTCTGCCTGAGAGTAGGTAAGAGACCAAAGCAATCCAGCCCTCATTTACCAGATTTAATTGGAAATGGGAGAAGGGAAAAAAGTTAACAGCATTTCTTAAATCCCAGGAACTTGACAGTGACATATATTCCTAAGTCACATACCTCTGAGAAGAGGTCATGCTGCCCAGGGTAAATAACAGCTTGTAATTTGCAATGAGGATACCCAGCAGCAGCACTGTGAGATACATGTGATAATGTGATTTACAGGGCCAGGAAATAATTTTCAGATATATGTGCTGCATTAACAATCCAGGTTAAGCCCGTGCTGCAACTTTTCCCTTGAAGGTACAGTAGGTGGAAGATTAAATGCAACAAAAGGAAATGTTGAGGGGGGAGGGAGGAGCCTCCTGCTGAGATGTTGTGATAAATTATTAAAACTTCTTTTTAATGTTGATGCTACTCTTTAACCTCAGATCACAATACTGACAGCAGAGAAAAACTGGAAGTGCTATTAAAGCTGTGATAAACACACCATGCTGTGGCAACACTTGTAAGGGGAAAAAAAAAAAAAAAGTAAAAAAAAAATCCTGGGGGTGCCTCCAATCAGCAATACCAAGAAACAAGCAGGGAAAAAATATCAAACTATCTACAATCCACAGTCCCTCAGTCCAAATATTTATGAGATACCATTTATGCTCACTGAGCTATATTAGATTATGAGACCTCAATAACCCATGTTTTCCATAAACAAATGTCATGCAAGGAAGCAAAACAAAGTGAACTTTATGAAAAGGCACATTTAGAGAACTACTCACAGCACACACAGGGTAAATCTTCTCAGCAGTTTTTAACAGAAGAGGAAAATGGATTGCTGCCTTCAAAAATCATAAGTGTTTTCTCAACATAGCATTTTTTTCGATAAAGTTAATGCAATTTATCTTTATTAACACATCAATACTGACATAGCCAGTCAGCCAATTAGTGCTGCTGGCAGTGCATTTCACAACATCCATGGACTCTAAAAAAAATGTCTGTCTAGTCATTTTTACCACATATACTAACAATTCTTCACTCAAAATAGGCTTCTTGCTTTCCTTCTCTCTTTTTCTCCAACATTGTAGCCCCCTATGACAGGGGTAACATCACTTCCAATAAATCCATAAGAGTCCCAGAGGCTCCATAATGAAAAGAACAACCTGAATTCTCACAATCCAAAAAAATCTCTAAATTTCTAAATGGCATGCATTTATTTGTATCAAGGCCCTAAACATTATTCTGCTAATGGTACAATGCAAAGCAAAATTCCTGCAAAGAATACATACCTTACACAGAGTCAGCCAAGCAAACTAACAAGAAAACAAATTAAACTCCATGCTCTCTTTTTAGCATCCTACTGCAAACCCACACAGCAACCTGAAATCTGAGTCACTCAAAATAGCACAGGTATTCTCCTGAGATTACTTTTAATACAGCTTTTTAGTACCTTACCCAAACATCCATTACAAAACTTTTCCTTTCCACTTACCCCCCTTCCAGTGTTTGCCTTTGGTCCTGCTAAGCTTGCTCAGGGTTGGTCCAGAGAAGAGCAACATCAAAATGAAAAGAAGTTCAAGCATAGTGATTTTCCCCCGTTTCAATGATAACAACATTTCCACAAGTTATTTTAAAAATATAAAAAATAAAAAAAAAAAATTAAATCTCACATCTTCTCCCCCACTTTGTGTTTACTTAGGGAAGAGTGATTAATCATTGAAAAATTAGAGCAATTGCTCCTCTCAGTCGTTGAAGTAATATTTCAATGATGTAGCCCTGAGGAAAGCCACATTTCTCACTGATCCGATTTCTCCCACACAACATGCAGCCAGCACCGCTGCTACTACAGCAGCTATAAAATAATTTCTGCTCCTCACTTGGGTTTCTGTGGGAATATACTCCTCAGCTTGCAGCGTGAGCTTGATTGAAAATGATAAATACAGTAATGCTTGTGTCCAGCAGAAAAGAGAAAAGATGTCAGGACTGTGAAAAAAGATGAGAAGCAGTTGTACTGACAGCTTTAAGCCTGACTGTCTGATCCTAATAGCTGTGCAACCAACCAAATTGCTCTTTTAAGAGTAATAAGGCTTCAGTGAAAGCTGGTGTCACTGCCACTTGGGTAGGTAGTGCAGGGCTTGAAAATCACCAAGGAACCTGCTGGAGATAACGACTGCCACGGTCCCAGCTCCGAACGCAGAGGGCTGAGCAGAATACAGCATGCACAGGGAGCATTTAATCTCTATTGTGTGCAGGAGATTTCCTGCTTTGCACTGTGCCACTGCTCAGGACTCTTCACTGCATTTTCTTAAGGCTTTACTTCATATTTTAAACGAAAATGCAAGCTTCAACACACTAATTACTTGCAGCATTTCTGAATTATTGCATGGGAAGAACCCTGAGTGCTTTTTTTTTTTTTTTTTTTTTGGTAGCTAACAGGAAGAACAAATCTTTAGCAGTAGCAGCAATCTTACCACTGCACAGAGCAGCTATGCATTTTATATTTTCACACTGCTTATCCTTTGGATCTCCAAAATCCAGGGGGCAGGAGTACAGAGTGGAAAGGGAAGGAAAGAGAAAGGGCACAGTCAATAGTGCACATATTCTCAAAATAATAAATTGCAGTCAATTTTTCCTTTAATAGGTGCTACTGCCACAGAAATAATAGAGTTACTACCTACATCTCCAAATGTTTGTATTTAAGATACAAACTGACTCTACTGGATCAGCAAACACAAGACTTTCTGTGCAAAATTTTGGATTTTCATAACAGGTACTCTGAGAATGATCCCTGATATTCAGACTGCCCAAACAGTCTTGAGATGTCCAGTGCTTGCTTAAGTGTGCCCAAAAGCTTGAATTTATCCACAGTCTGGCATTTTGTTGTTTCCATATAAGCGTGCAGTACTCAAATCAATGAGCCACAAAATTTGTGCTGTAGATTTATATAAAAAAAATAAAAAGAAAATAAATCAATGTCTTTAGAATGACAAAGCAACGATGGTCACAAATTCCCTGAAGTTATCACATTTTCAACCACAGACATGATGCCCTTTTCAGTGCAACATTAAAAAGATGGTATTAATAAATCTAAAGCTTTGCTTATTCATCTGATTAAAGAACAATATTTTGACTGGTGGAGACAATCATGAACATCATGGTGTTCAGAGATTTTTTTTTTTTAAACAAACAGCATGTAATATCACAAACAAGGAAATATTAGGATTTCACCACGACCATATCAATGATGAAAGATCTTTTTAGTTTAACAATATATTTATGGACTTGTTTGCGGATGCAACATTTGCATTTAGACAGAAAACAAACACAAGCTGATGTACAGTTCTTTATCCCTCTGTGCATTAATTTTTAAAAGTTATAAGACAGACTACCAGATGCTGAGTCTGATGCATCAAGGATGATGTTTATGGCTCTTAGTTGCCAAAAAATTAGGTCAGTATCTGTCACATAGAGTCAACTAAGCTGTGGCTTCTGTTAAATTTCTCCATCAAGCCATTCTTAATCACCAGTCTCATTGCTAATAATTAAAACACCATTTCTTCTATTTCTCTCCTAAATGCTACTGAAATGAGGCAGGCAGACACTCATGTTTGTTTTGATTGCTAGCACCATGTGATGTGTTGAAGAACCAAAAAAAACTTGGGACTTCACAAAGGTTTCATGATTTCTACCTCTGGACAATAAGAAAAACTTAAACTAAACAACCCCCAGCCCCACCCTCCTCAGGTACCATAAGTAAATCCATTAACTTCAAAGTTTTGGATCAGATAGCAAATACCTTTGATGTCCAAGACATGTGACAACATCAGTCACACCTCAGAACTTTTGACAGATTTTTGTCTGAAGCCTTATGTCTCTTTTACCTCCCACATCCTTTCTTCAGTCTTCATCTTGCTTTCAAATCTTATGATCCCCTGAGAGTTTATCACGCTATCCTGTTCCTACCCCTACCCATGAGTAATTCAGCTATGGGGAAAATTGTTCTTAATGGTAACAGGCATCCTTAAAAGTACCCCTTTATTCCCTATACTGCAAAAGAATTCAACCCAGCCTGGATACCTTGTATGCTCAGCATTAATGAAACCAGTGGCTTTTGGAAGGTATGATGAGCTCCTGTCAGCTTTCTGCCATCTCTGACACGAGCCTCCAGCAGCTCAGCAGGATCAGGTACTGCCTGAGCAGCTCAGGGGATACAGAAGAAGGGCAGGACCACCAAGGAGCATAAGGAAAACCACCACAGCTGCTGGTCATGGCTGTTCTTGGTTCAGTCTAATGCCTGAAGTGCCCAGACTTCCACTCTGATGATGGTTTTCTGCATTATTTTACAAAAGGTAATTTTTGGAATCCATTTAGGATTATATTAGGAGTGGGCAGGCAGACCTTCAAGGAAACACAGAAAAAGTGTTATCCCTTCTTATGAAATTTATTGGGTTTTTTTAATTCCCTAGTTTCCAGGTTCATAAGAATTTCAATTTTCCAGAGTTGAAATGCCTCCATAGGAAAGATATGGTTTTAAAAAAGATTATACAAACTTATAGGATGGAACATCAGAAAGACAAATAAAAGGAACCCAACATTTCTTTTTATTTCAAGTATTATGATTTTTAAGTCAATATAGTGTTTTAGAGAGGTGAAAGGACTAATTTGTAATTCTATTTCATGCTTTGAATGTGCAGTAGTGGAAACAGAAAAAAAAGTAACCAGTCTTTATGGTCCACCTTTATGTCTGTTACTATTACAGCAAAAGCTCCTCAGAGAGCTACAAGAGGCAAATCCCATGTCAGGTAAATGTCCCTGATGACTGTCAAGCTCCCTTTTTGATTCATTTATGCTTTTCTCCACACCCATAAGTCCTAACAATGAGTTCAGCATGTTTAATTACTTCCTCTTATTTCTTTGTAAAGCATATTTGATAAATTTATTGAGATAATTTAGGGTTTTCTTCATTAAAAAAAAAAAAAATCCTTCATCTTTCCTCATATTATGATTTTCCAAATACCCTTCATACAACTTACTCCAGTAAAAAATTTCTCAGACCAAAGATTCCCAGACTCACAATTATCCTTGGTGCCTTCACCTTAAGTACATCCAGCTCTAATTTAGTGTTTATGAGATGAAGTCAAGAGAAAAGCCTGCAGTATTCAAGATGAATTGGCAGTTGTATATTCTCTCCTTCATTCTGCTCATGAAGCCAAAGGGCAGCAGCTACGATTAAGCTGGAGTTATGCTTATAAATGCCCACAACATTAATGAATACAGAGGTTCTTTTTAATTAACAGAATTGTAGGATGTTTACTCAGAGGCAGTATACACCAGCAACCTAAGGAAGAAACCACTCATAAGACACCCAGGAAAAAATATGTCAAAGTTATTTCAATCTGTAGCTGGTATAACCAACTACCTGGTCACTCTTCCTTTCCATATTTTCCTTTTGACTAATCTGTATCAGGCACAAAAGGCTGCTGGTATAAGCACTTGGTTAAAACCCTCAGGCTTGAATAAACAGCAACAGCAATTTCACAGAAGCTTGAATATCAGGGCCCTGAGCAACATGGTCTTATAAGAGTTATATTTTGGAGAGCTCTGCTGCTTTCAGACTATAGGGGGCATAGGCAGAAGCCTCAGTTGCTTGCTTACTGACATATTCTTGGGCCCTTTTATTTGTCATCCAGCTTCCATTTCACCACAGGGAAGGTAATGGACTTCCTCAAGATCCTTCAGTAACTGCAAGGAAGAACAGCATGCAATAGCACAGGCATTTTTCATTGTATATCCTGGTACTTTATAATTATAGAATTGTCTTAACACTTGAAGAAGCTCCAAGAAGGAAAGATTAGCAGCTTTCACTCTTCCAATTTCAGAACACTGGACTAACAAAATAAAAAATATCAGATCTTTCAGAAATAGATAGAAATGACTGTTTAGACAGTCACGACTAAGATGAGGAATCGTGACAGAAGCTGAAATGTCCGTCCTCTCCCCCTAAGAAGTTACCAATATTTCATTTTTTCCTACCTCTCTCCTTCTCCATCATCCCAAAGATCCCAAACAGCCATCATCTGGCAGCATGAAAATGCCCATGACTAAATGGACTTTGCAAAATGAATATAATCAACACCAAACACTACAAGATGGAAATATTACATCCTTCATTGAAGGCATGAAGAATATTTTTCTGCTGTCTCCCTCACCATATACAGAGACCCAAGTTGCTGTGGGCCATAATTAATTCAGCTCTTTTTAGGCATGAAAATTGTTTTGATTTTAAATACTTTCAGCTTAGGGCATTCTAAATATCTGTGGAAACCTCCTGGGGATTTCTGTTAGCCACGGACACCAATGGAAGCAACATTTTATGATACTTGTAACATAATACCATGCCAAATAAATACAGAGCCTTCTTAAATCAAAAAGATATTTGAAATTCCTTCCAATCCACGTGATTTCCAGGGATTAAGACACCAGTGCTTGCACAGAGCACAGTCTGCACTTCCATTGCAGGTACTGTGAAAAACCATTGCTATTCCCCCTTCACCAATATAACCAAATAAGATGTTCTGACTACCACTGCATGCCAGTCCCCAAATACTAGGTTCATTTTGCTTTTTTCTGGTAATAAAGTGAAGGCTCAATGTATAGCAATACACTATAATAACTGCTTTAGTGCAGTAGAAGAAACACATCAATAAAACAAAGAAAATAAGACCAAGATTCACACTTCTGTACTGAGGGTTATTTCTTGTTTATGCTTAGAGGTCTAAGGCCTTTCTGTTACTCTGCAAATTACATTATGTACAATGCAGAAGTACATGAAATTTATTTCATAATATTCTGTACTCATCAATCAGGATTTATAGGAGGTTTATATTTAATATACAGGGAGTTATAATAGTTTTTTTGAATTTACCACTTATTTCAGTCACTATTTCAGTGCAGAGTTTCAGTTCAAAAAGTATGAATTTGCTTGACAGCTTGTAGGCAACCAAAAACTGCTTAAACGCTTGCTAAACAATGGGAAAAAGCCAACTTTTATCTTTATCAATATTTTTAATAAAATTATTAACTTAGAAAATCTTATCCACCGTATCCAACACAACAATTTTAAATTCTTTCACCACTGACAAAATGCTATACCGTTACTTTGAAATGTAATTGTTAAACATGACCTATCAAAAATGCTGTTTATGCTTAAAAACTTTACCTACAATTTAACTGCACTATATTAATACATATAAAATTTAATAATATGTAAGAAATAGTATTTATTTTAAAATAACACAAATTGTTAAACAACATACACATGCTGTTTCCCAAGGAGCTGCTTTGATAAGAAAAATACCATATGAAGTCATAAATCACAACAGGAGGTAAGACCACTAATGAGACAATTTTCTGTGTTTTGTGCTACGGAATGAAAATACATTTCTGGTTTTGACAAAGGGGAAATGGAAAAAGCAAACAATTCTGGTCTAATTTACCTCTTTTCTAGTACTGAAAAACCCTACCATATGTTATCTTATTGTATTCTAGTTTGCTCTATTTACTACCAGGAAATAGAGCATTTATCCAAAATGCAACTATGAAATTATTGGCACATGATACCTGTCCAACAGGAGGGGGGAAAAGAGATTAATTGAGGGCAAAGTAACTTGCAGCTAGAAAAGATGCCAAGATTTATTTTCATAAACTGTAATTAAAGCAATAGTTACACTTTGAAAATATTTAATAAAATACTTTCAAATGTCATACCAAATTTTTTAAAACTTTTTTGGCAGGCCTAACATTTCTAACAGCCGTGACCAAGAGAGAACAAAGCTGAAAAGCTGGAAGTACCAGTTCCTATATAAAGGAATCATAACCCACCTTCCATGACACTTAAAGGCTCTGATTTGTCAATAAATAAATTCAGGTTATTATTCATGGGAAACTGTATGTCCAGCTCACATTTCATTTATAAAATAGGTCTTTATATCTGAGATCTTCAAATATTTTTTGCGTTTTCCAGTTTATCGACTTATTTGGAAGTATTTAAGACATATTCTCTTTAAATTTCACTATGCACAGCTTTGAAGACACCAAGTACTAGTCTGGTCCTTTCCGCTGGATTCCAATGAATTTTTGAAGTGTTTTGGCTCTGCAATACCCAGTAGCCCCATTAGGAAGAATCGACTAACACCAGTCAATCAAACCTCTCTGGATGCAATCAACAGATATTAAACATGGAGAAGACAAGCTGAGTAACAGAATATTTGTATCTCCATATAATAAAGATGTGGGAAGAAGACAAGTTATGCTGGAAAATGGATTTATATAGGAACTGACATTTTAGATCAGAAAGAAAAGAGGACAAAGATGCAACAGGAAATGTTGCCAGCAACAAAAGGTACATCTGATTCCTCTGAACATACATTGATCCATTTGGTTTTAAGCTGAGGATGCCTCCAGTGCTGTGAAGGTGTCATATTTCAGGTGACTTGAAACAATGAAACTCTGACTAATTGCAGTTTATGAAAGATATTAGCTTGTTTTCCTTTTATGGTGTATCGAAGTTTCCCTGAGGACGCATTCAAGACAAAATGTGTAGCAGTGACTCCACAGCTCTGCCTCTGACTTCTGCAGTGCTCAAGTGTAGAAACTCATTAGTCAGCTGAGATTCCATGTAAAAAATCAAACATACCAATCATTACCAGGCAAGAGTACAATGTGTCAGTGTGAAAGCCATGCCAAGATGCCACACTGCTCATAAACCTTCAGCTTTAAACATTGGAATTACTTTTTTGTGGAGCCCCAGACTTGCAATCTATTTGCAAAAGAAGGAGGAGGGTTTGGCAGTTTTGGCTGGGTTGTTTGCTCACCACATTTAAGTTAAGAATAAATATGTACATGGCAAAATACAGCAACTGTGACACACCTGCTTCCATAGTAGAATCCTAGAATATCCTGATTTGGAAGAGACCTATGAGGATCATTCAAGACCAGCTCCTAGTTCTGCACAGGACAATCCCAAGAATCACAGTGCAAATGTCTGGCACTTTTGAGAGGTTTAAAAAAAGAGAGTATTTTTTTCTAGTGCTTATTAAAATATAGTTATTATCTGCTACATTTTCTGGATATAAAGGAAAACTAGAGAATTTCTCTAAGGATTTGTGTTTTTGAGAGGCAGCAAGTATTGTATAATCAGCATTTGTCTGAAATACTGAGATAAACACTATACAGATGCCTGCTAAGCAGTTATCTGCTGTTGCATTTAAATAATTGCACAATTGCAATTTATGTATTCAAACTACTTCTGTTTACAGTAGTACAAAACCAGTTGCTGATTAAGGCTACGTTCAAGTTCTACATTCATTCTTTCTTTTCCCATTTTTATTGCAGGTGCAGATACCAAGAAACATACCTTTATCTATTCAGTAAAATAAGACCAAACCCCCTATTTTATCATGTTTATGGTGTTATAAGATATTTGCACGTCAGTAATTATAGGCTATATCTGTCCAGCTGTGTTCCAGCAGGAGACAACCCCAAACTGCCTGACAGTTCAGGTTACCTATTTGTGTTTTTTGGGAGACAGGCTGTCAGGCAAGGAGCCCATGCACCAAGCAGCAGGACAAGGTCAAATGCTCACGGATGGAACGTAGATGCAGCTACTGCAAGACGCCTCACCTGCCACAACCACCACAGACAACCCTGAATTCAGCCATTCATTCACTGCTTTTATTGTTTGTTTACTTCTATTAGCACTACAGAGCTCACACTAGAGAAACAAACTGGTCTGCTCTGGAATGTAGTTCGTGCATCAGGTATTGCTTGATAATTACATTTCAATGCCAGGGCTGACCCCAGTGGCCTGTAACCAAGGCCAGAGGTTGCACACACACTGGAGTCAGGTATAAATGAGGGCATCACCTGGCATACAGAAATCTTTATTAACAGTGCCGATCCACACGGCAAAAAAAACTTAGCAAGGCTGTAATCCTAGCCTCAGTCTGTTCAGTCTGATGTTAGCAAATACAACTTATTATTCATGAATTTAGAAAAATTTATATGTAAGTCCTCTTCTGAGATAAGCTTATCCCCAACCCCACCCTGCCAAACCATTGTCAGAGTATCCCACGTTGGTCTGAGGCCATACTCCAAGCATGGTTTTGTAATAAAAGCATAATCTCTTCCTAGGATGGCTTTTGTCATTATTGTTAACTGCCTTCCACTCTCATTTAGCACATAAAAATGAATTTCCCTTCAAACAATTAGCATTACTAAACAACTACATAAACCTTTGACTGAAAGTGGCTTTCAGACAAGTTGTACAAAACCAGTGCCTGGTTAAAAAAAAAAAAAAATTAAAAATCCAACTAAGAGGCAAAGAACTTTTGTTGCTATTAGAGGGTCGAATTTGTGTAGCAAAATTAGAGTTGGGTTATTCCTCTCTACCTGGATGTCCTGTGCTGCAGGCTCAGTAGAGGTGGTATTATAAGCATGACTGAATAAAACAATTTATAATAAGGTT
This sequence comes from Pseudopodoces humilis, assembly GCF_049639895.1. Taxonomy (NCBI): domain Eukaryota; kingdom Metazoa; phylum Chordata; class Aves; order Passeriformes; family Paridae; genus Pseudopodoces; species Pseudopodoces humilis. The sequence goes on along the minus strand of NC_142201.1, from coordinate 104,455,551 downwards.
TTGCCTACAGCATCGCAGGGATGTGTTATAGCAGCACAGTAGGAAGAAATGTGATCTTTCATTGGTTTCACTTCAGTGACCAGGGGCCAGATGACAGCAGGTAATCAGCAAGGGCTGTAATTTATCATGGCACTGTAAGGCAGAGCAGCTTCCAAAGACAAGCCAGCACAGCAGCAGACCACCACCCAAGGAGGCAGAACAAGTTCTCCAAGGCCCAGGTGTTCAAACAAGTGTGCATGCGTTTGCACACACAGACCACAGTGTGTATCAGATCTCTTGCTCAGGGTCGAGTGAAACAACTGGGAATTTGCATACATATACATATTTCATTATGGCACCTCAATTGTATGAATAAGGCAGTGCACTTCAGTAGCTTTTCCTGGTACATCGATTTTAATAAGGTCATTGTCTATATGTTTAACAGCTAATAACTCTGCTTTTCCCCTCAGCATGGGAAATCCTGCCCAGTGCAGGGCCAGCTCCTCTGGCTTCAAGCAGCTCACTACAGATACACCTAACAGGAGAAAACTACCTTCAGGCGAGGAATTCAGAGTCTTAATGGCTAAAAGCATCATTCTTGTACCCGAGAAGCGTGTTTTCACTACGAGCCTACTCCTGACTCAGAGTTTAGTTTAGCCAAGGCTAAACCCAGAAGAAGCCCAGGCAAACAAAGGCTGCTAACTCGAGCAGACTTTTCACCACACACGTGTCAAGGTGAACTGGAGCCATTTTATGCTGAATCCTGACATCTGTACGAGCTCTCCTTCGTGCAACAGGATGCAAAGGATTCTCTAACTCGGTGCTGGACACTGCAATACCATGCCAATGCACTTCTCCCTTTTAAATTGTATTGTGAAGAGTGCTGAAAAGTCACAAATGCTGAGTTGCGATTCTTCCAGAGTTTCAAAATCATCAAGTCTGACCTGCATGGACATTTAATAAGGACAATCTACAGGCAATTGATCTGATATCAGATTGAGGCTGAGGAAAGCCCTGCTCTTCCTCTGAGAGGCTGGGCAATTTTCACCTATTTATTCTGTTTCATCCACTTCTCCTTCCCCCTTTTACTAAGAGCCCCAAATCATTGTCCTGGCTGACAGCCTTGAAAACCACATGAAATCTGTGAAAGCAAGTGGCTTTCACTCACTTCCATGGAATTTAAATCAATCTTACAGCCTTCAGCTTAAAACTCACAGTGCTTCACTGCTAATTGTACAGTTCAGAGCCCCTCCTTCTGAGCTCATACTGAAAAGAAGAGGGTTTTCTTGTCCAAGTAGAGTTAGCTTTATCAGATACAGCCCCCATAAAACTTCCTTTTATCCCTAAAATCAATCGTCACACGCTTACTCCCAGCTTTGCCCACATCTGCCTTTAGCAATTTAAGTCTCATTCCCTCTGTGAAGCAGGCAATAAATCACATCCACTGTATTGAGTGAAAAATAAATCATAAACTTTGAAGAAACAAACAGAAGTTTGCAGAAGCCTTTGAAGACGTATTGCATGTGATTTGCAAAACAAGGGGAAATCAGGCGTTGGGAAGGAGCTGCAGTCTTTGGATGCCATCAAAGGGCTCCTTAAATAGGTTCCTTAAAGATTCTTGTTCTTAAAATGAATGTACAGATATGCTTCCTGAGGAAGCAAAATCTGTCCTTACCTATCTTGAGCTTTTAAAAATGGCCTAAATTTTAATTTTTTCTGATTTTTCTGCTTCTTCTCTACAAAGAAAATTAAAAGTATTTCTTGCTCCTTAATATACACACACCATGTAAATAGTCTTTAAGTGACTTTAGCTGCTTTTGAGTTCTTTGACTTTTAAAGCTCTAAGGAAACTCCAATATGTGTAATTAATCCCCAAATGGAATTTAGCTGTAGAGCAGCAATTTCTTTCAAGCTTAAGTGTTACTGGGCCATGAATCCCCTGCACCAAAAGGTGAGAGAGAAAAATGAAGATGAGACTCCACTTTTCTTGCTTCTTTTGAACACAAGACCACGAGAAACCCATATCTAAATATGCACAGAAGAATTATTTTTCCATTGTTCTGAATTTTTTTAAATAACATTCATAAATAAAAGGGGTAGTGAGACCAATCATCTTTCATGCCATTGCTGTGTTGCAACAGCACATTTTTAAAGTTTGAAAAGGGACATCATATCCTTAAGCTTCACGAAGTGCACAGACTGTTGCCATAGATTTCTTCTAATTATGTTATCTTCTCATCTATCCCTCCTACAGCTTAAGATATTTCAACATAAAAATAAGTAATTCTGAAATTAATCTATTTCTACAAAATATGAAAAGATATATTTCAAAGGATTCCATATTTTTACCAAAATTGGTAAATCAAGAAAGACAGTTTGAAGTCAGGAATTAAACAGCAGAACATTCTCTGAAAAACAGCGTCTTTCTAATCCTCACCTCTGTTTGAAAGAAATATTAACATTAGAAGAAAACACATTGTCTATGTCTAAAGACTATTTTTAAGTTAAGTAGTTATGAGTTTAAGCATAGTCTTCCAAGAAAAATTTGCAGCCCTTATTCTGATGTAGCCACCATTTTAGATTGCATTTGTAAGACTAAAGATAGAAGTGACAATTATTCTAAGATTATTAAAAAATTAAAAATCTGGTAGAGTACTATGTTTAAAAATTCTATTTGCATTTTATCTGTCACTGAATTTGCCCTAATTGTCCACTATTGTGATAATGTCTGAGTTGAATACTGTATGTCTATATGTATGTTAGCACCCAGCAATTAGCTCAGCAATAATTATATACTATTTCTGACCTCTTTGTGCAGCTGGCAGAGGGTGGGGTTTTTTAAATACATCTTCTGCAACTTTAAGTAATTTTAAAAAGCACAAAAATAGAGTTTAAGAATGATAGGAAACAATTACTAGATTTGCCATCATTCCTTATATACTTGTAGAATTTGCATATACATTGTGATTATGTGCAGTAAGTCTGAATTCTAACAGATATTCCTCAATAACCTCTGTTCCTTTTATAGCTCATCGACAAATTCTTTGATTGCATAATTGATCCTATGCTATCCATGAGGGACATTTAAGAAACTATTTATTAAATGCATTTACATCAAGTAGACAGAGTACTTAATTTTTTTAATCTTAAAAAATGTGTTTCTTCACTAAAATACCTTTCTTCACCATAATGACATCAAATGAGACACCCAGTGCCATGTACCTCAAACAGCTGGCACAGAACTAAAAAAACACAGGTAACATTTCTCAGTATTGCATTGGTTCAGTTGCCTAGTTATTCCTCTGATATTCTATCCATTTCTGAAATGAGAGATGATACATGATTAGAGATATTTATAAATTAAGAGATATAATTTCCCCCAAAGGTATACATATGCAAGATTTATCAAAGTTAAATGTCAAAAAGAATCAAAGATAAGAACCTTACTCTAGGAAAACTGTAAAAACCTCTATTTTTGCATTTTTTTCTATGCTAGCCATGTGTGGTTCATCAACATTATGTTAGCAAGGTTGTAGGTCAGTTTAGAAATCCAATTGCAAATCAAGGGAAACTGCTTTCAAATTGCATCTGACTTGGCCTTCAAACCTTAATAATCTAGAGCAAATCAGATCAGCAAATTACAAGCCAAAATTAAGTTTATGATTAATACAGTTCAGAAAATGAACTGCTGCAGATGACTGGACTTCCAGATCCATGGACTACTCATGAATAGATCACAACTCCACAGTTTCTTGATGCAGTGCTTTTAGCACCCTGTTAAACTCCCCCAGTGAAGGATCCTCACCGAATCTGAAGTCCAGATTGTTGGTCTTCCATTGAGGACACCAATGTGTTCCCTTGCCCAGCTGTCAGAGCCATGTCTCAAGCACAGCTCCTCACAAACCCACGGGTGGGACTTGTCAAGTACCTACTTCAGCTGTCAGACCACTGGAGATGGCCTCACACTGTAGAGGAGATTTCAGTCTCTGTTCCAGTCCTCCTCATGAGGCATAAAAAAACCCTTGAAACTCCTGTTTTCCATGAAGAAGAGCAATTCTCTGTTAAAATATGAGGCAACAGTTAGGCAATCCTAGGTAAATCCCTAGGCAGCTTCTTTCTGAAGTAAGTACAAGTAAAATAAGCAGAAACCTTGGATCAATACCCCCTGTCAAGCAGAATTTATAGTTATAATATGGCATTCTGCTAATTTGTCAGCATTAGCAATAATTCTTTAGAAGAGATTATTATTGTATATCAGAGTATGGACAGCATCATAAAATGGCATGGCTAAATTTTCAAAATAATGATACCACTTTCCATTGAGGGGAGAAAACCCCCACCAAACAAGACAAACCCACTCTTATTTTAAGGCAGACTGCATACAATAATGATAATGAGATAATGATAAACAAAGTCTTATGCTGTACCTATAAGACTTCCAGATGCAAAGTCTGCTTAACCTCTATGTAAATAAAATAACACTACCATGTGGCTGCTTCAGAAAACAGAGAACTATGTAAGCTGAATAAAAATGTAAACTGTAAGCAGATGTTTCCTGTAAGTTTGCAGTAAGCTAATGGTAGAAATACTTTAATAAGCAAAAAAAACTTGTCAGATTTTGGCTCTTAACTCCTATTACTGTCAGAGCAGATGTCATCTTCCTCCATATGTTAATCTAGCTACATATTTATATAGATTTTTATCACCTGCACAACTTTAAGCCCCTTCAGGTTTCACTCTCACAACACATGAGAGAAGAATGGGCAGTTTACAGACAAGCAGCCAAGATGAAAATCAAGCTAAAGACTCAGGCAGTTTGTAGCTGAACGTGATTTAGAGGAGGACTTTTAGAAATCAATCCCAGCCATTAGCTGCAAAACATTTTACCCAAAGCCATACACGGCTTTCATTTAAGGACACAGATTAACAAGTGCATGACAAACGCAAATCAGACTGTCAGCTCCATAATGAACAAGTTAGGAGTTAGTTTATATTCACTGCTGGAGGTGACCTGTTTTAGGATACGTGCTTTAGTTCAGCCCTGAGCCTGAGATAAAATGATGTTTCCACCTTATCCTACACAGCAGAGTGCCCTAATTTCAGGAATACTTACAGCAGATTGCAGTGTTCAAACAATGCAAAACCTTTTAAAATGGTTAATCTAAGTCTTTGGTATCTTCACACTACAGTACATATTATCAGCATTTTTTAAGTATGCAAATTGCTGCAGCAATCCTAAAGGCTTATAAGGGCCCATGTGCTGATTATTCCAATGAATAGATTTTAAGGCAAAAAGGGACTTTTAGAATTATCCCTCACAGCACTTGTGGTTAATTTTGAGTAGATGCTCTTGTTTGAAATGGCAGCCACATGAGAAAGAATGTAGCTAGTGCAGGTTCAACTGCTTCCAAGAAAATGACACAAAAATATTGATTTTAGTGGTAGTTAAGAGTAGTTAATTTTCCCATTTTAGGTCTTGCTTTAGTACAAATTCAAATATTTGATATTAATACAAAAGGAGCCAGGTTTACAATTAAAAAAAAAAATAGGAAAAACTCTTTCCTGTGAGGGTGGTGAGGCCCTGGCACAGGCTGTGCAGAGAAACTGTGGATGTCCCACCCCTGGCAAGGCCAGGTTTGATGGGGCTCTGTAGAAAACCATATTGTCGTTACTACACTTGTATTTCATCCATGAGCTTAACTTTGGCAACCAGATGCTCATGTATACAATTCCATTTTATTGTCTTAAATTGGATGTGATGGCACTTCACAGTCAGAAGGAAATTTTGAGGATGGCAGAGTAATCCCCTGCACTATTACTATGCACCTGTGGGTTTCCCTATGTCTCCTCTCCCTAATAAATCTGTGTTTTCCATCACCTTTTCCAAAATAGGCAGGTAGAAGGGAACATGACTGCTGATGTGCCCCTAGAAAACCAAAGAGGGAAATCACAACACTGTGCTTGGACCCTTTCATCTCCCTGGAGACCTTTAAATAATAGTCCCCCACTAAAATACCACAAGATGTACTTTGGAGAAGACATATATATGATAAATCAGATGAACTATTGTCATATGCCAACGAATATGTTCTAACCAATCAAGAGGGGTTCTTTTACATTTAAAAGAATTTTAAAACATCTTTATATCCTAATTAGAACAAATATTACACTGTGTATTTATTGTAGAATCATATATATATATAAAAAGACATTTATATATAAAGACTTTTGGAGGGGATATCAAAGAATATTTGTGGTATTAAAAAATTTATTTAAAATTTCCATGTATCAAAGATTAAATTTACTTTTTCTATAAATAGTAGCAAAATTGCACACAGAGTGTACTCCTATATATCTTTGCCTAGACTTTTTACCTTTATTTTATTTTCTTTCTTTTCTGGGAGGAGACAAATTGAATTCCTGTAGGGTAAAAGCCTTTGAAATACTCTAAAATGCAACAAAATGCACTTAGATATAGTGACACACAGGATATTTGACTTCACTATAGGTCTGAAAACAAATGCATACTTAAGTGAATATTCCTTAAAAGCCCCCAAGATTGCCAGGCCTTGATGCCAAACTCATGTATTAGAAAATAAGAGAAGAAAGTGGGTTTGTGCTCTGCAAAGGTTCAGGGGGATGCTGTGACACCATGAAGGTGACAGCTGTCCCTCTTCATCCCTTCCTTGCCCTCCAGCCCACCAGGGCTGTGCTCAACACAACAACCAAATGTGACAGCACAGGGGCCAACAGAGGAGCTGCTGAGGGCGAGGTCTGGCTGCTGATCTCACCACTGGCTTGTTGCAGGAATCCCAATCAAAAAGCACAAGAAGGGAATTTGAACAAGTCAAAAGCAAAGAGTTTTCACCAGGTGAGACCTGGAAATCCTTAATTCCTCTGGAGCTGGGTATCACTAGCTGATATAGCCACGTCATCTGTTGCAGGAGGTACTCACTCACAATCAAATCTAGCAAAATCTAGAAAACACCAGCAGCAATAAATGCAGTAAATAATTAACACACCCAAGACCTAATGGCAGTGCATTTATTAAGCACTGATAACCGGTATTAAACTGAAAATATGTAATAGAGGAAAGCTAAAATATCCCACAAGTGTCCTAGATATCTTGCTTCTGCAGTTATCAAAAACTTGCTGAGGTACAGCATAATTTTTTTTAACGTGGTTTAATTTATTTTTTTTAATACACTTTCTTTTTTATTCCTATGCATGGTATTACTTTATGGTGCACATTTTCCTATCAAGGAGAAACTGAAGCCCTTAGATTGTTTGCAATATATTTTAAATGACAGCAGAAACCATTATTATTATTTATACTTATGACAGTAATCACAGTTTAGTAACCCAGACTGGTACTGTATTGCACAAAGATGGAATGAAACCAGAAATAGCAAGACTCCACCCAAACCCCTGGCAGATTTCAACATTTGCATGAGAGGTCTAAATTAGGACCCTGGCAAGTCAAATCTCCTTTTCTAATCAATGCTGAGAGGAGGACCCTGCTGGGGCACTACTCAGATCTCCAGCAGCCTGAATTTCTCAGTGTCTTTGTGAACATGGGGCTGCAGCTTCTGTACTGTTTCTTAGCTTAACAGCATATTTTTCATCTTCTCTACACTCTTCCCTTCTGTCCCCAAACTACCATTAGCCTTACACGATGTTTTCTGACCAAAAACTTCTTGCTCATCATTGCCTTTCCCATGGAAGATGAACACTGGTCAGTCTTGCCCACCATAAAGAGTTTGCAGCAATTTTCTTCTGCTTATTCTTTCTCTACCCAGCTAAACATAGAATGGCCTAGATTGGAAGGGACTTTCAAGATCATCTTGTTGGAACCCCCTGCTGTGGGTGGGGACATCTTCTACTAAACCTGCTTGCTCAGAGCCCCATCCAGCCTGGCCTTGAACACTTCCATGGCTGGGGCATCCCCAACTTTTCTGAATAACCTGTGCCGGTGCCTCACCAGACTCACAGGGAAGAACTTCTCCCTGATATCCAACCTAAACCTACTCTCAATTTGAAACCATTCCCACTTGACCTGTCACTCCAGGCCCTTCCAAGTAGTCGCTCTCCATCTTTTCTGTGGGGTGCCTTTAGGTACTGAAAGGCCACAATTAGATCACCCCAAAGCCTTCTCTGTTCAATGCTGAACAGTTCCAGTAGCCTTTCCTCACAGAAGAGCTGCTCCATCCCTCTGATCATCTTGGTGGCCTCTCTGGACTGGCTCCAAAAGGTCCATGTCCTTCCTGTGCTGAGGACTCCAAAGCTGGACGCAACATTACAGGGTGGGATCTCACCAGACTGGAGCAGAGGTGCAGAATCTGATGACATTTTTACCCACAAAGGGCTGTGACTGCATTTCTCACTGTTGTTATTTCCACAGGCAGGAAGATGCACCCCTCCAGCAGCATCCCCTCCATGTCCCCTTCCAGCCCCCTGGATAGGCCAGAACACTGGGAAGCCCTGCAGAAGCACAGGCATTGTTCAGAGGACTGAACACACAAAATGAGCATATGGCTCCTAATGCTAATTAATTACACTGTGGGTTAAGGGGGACACTGAAATAATAATGCTAAATGAGATTGGGAAGATACTTCCTGTGTGTTTAATTAGGGAGGTATCTGCCTGATTTTAAAGAGCACAACATAACTCCAGAGGACCCTTCCTGCCCTCACAAAGGTCAAATGCCATAATTTAATCTGCCATAATGAAATAATTAATGCAAACATCAATGGTGAACTTCTCAACAATGGGATAAGCACAAACTCAGCTTTATGAATAGCAAAAAATCGGTTAATACAGCTGAATCCTTTTTCAAAAATATTACTTGTCTACACCGATTCTACACACACATTTACTAGTTTTGCTTCCAGGTGGGTTGGATCATCAACTGCTCTCTTTTTTTTTATGGTGAGTATATTTATTCAGCAGAATAAAAAGTTGCAGTTATGCACAAATTATCCCAACTTGCACATATATAACTTTAAAATTAAACTACAAGAGGTTTTTTACATTTCATTTAACAGATTAAAAAAAACCCAGAGTTTAACCTCATCCCTTGACTTGGTATTTATGAAGTTCTCCATTTCCTTGATTATTCTTTGAACAGACTGCCTTTAATTCCCTACCAGTGTGATTATTTGGGGATAATCACACCCTTTAGAGTGTCACTGAAAGCATGATGAGGCAAGACTTTGTTCCAGAGTAGTAATGTTTGGATTCTCTGAAAAAGAAGAGCAGTTCCCCTTTTAAGCACTTATAGCTCTTGTAGTGAAAAGTCGTTCCCATTTATTAAATGGCCACTGTCAGCCAGAAAAATCACATTAAGTTCAAGAACAATCATAATTAGCATTTTCAATCAAAATGGTACAATAATAAGCACATTAGCACAATAACATGTTGATGTATGAAGAAGGGAAGTTCTTGCTGCCTAAGGTAATGTTTTAGTCTGAAAAGAATAATTGCCAACTACTTCAAAGTGCTATAGTGAATTAGGCTTGTTTATGGCATAATTAGAGAGTAAAAACAAAGATATGCATGCGCCAGATTTCAAATTGGCTATTTTCTACCTGCAGTGCTCAGAATTTTCAAATGCCTTCTGCAATGCATTGTGTCTTGCTATTTTCAGAACTGTATCAAGTTGCATCATGTCACATCCTATTATATTAAACAATGTAGCAATTCTGTTGAGTTCACCCCTATGTATTCACAATGCTAAAAATGTAAAGGAAATAAAACTATACTCAGCAGAAGAGTTAATGAAATGAAACTTAAAGAAAAAAAGAAATCTTTCAGTTAACTGGTTTTCAAAGTGCAGGTTATATAATCAATTTAGTTTCTTGGTTGTTATTCTTTGACCTCCTTCTCTCATTCTTTGCTTAGCATAAGAATGATGCAGAGAGACCCAGCAGAAACAGAGACACTCCAGAAAGAAAATCCAACAAGAACTGAAGGATTAACTACAAGACAGTTTTTGAAAAATCTAAGAGTTCACCACTAACTACTATTGTCAAGAGTCCTTTATAAAAAATAAGATTTCTTTGACAAATGAGACTCCTGGGTTATTATAGGAAGAATTCTTGCTGAAATCTGTTCCCTAGTCTTAGAACATCTTTCAAAAGTTTATTTTTATTTTCCATTTATAGCAACTTTGAAGCAACATTTTAGGCAGAAGAGACCCATTTCTATCAACGACAAAACGTCCAAGGAGAGTTAATTATTTAAAGCTACTACTTTACATTAAGCACAAATGTGATATTTCCATTAGCTTTAATTGTGAGGAGACATTAAAGAACTGCATCTCTCTCCACTAGCAAAACATTTCAAAAACAACTGAAAAAAAAAAAAGTCTGACAGATGGAAAAAAAATCTCTTAAAGTGCTTATTTAAAAGTAAATGTTAGGTCAATATAATTAAGAGATTCAGCAGCAAATGCATCCTTAGCATTTTTTTTTTTAAATCAAATATCATCATTATCGGAAGAACCTGCTGTTCATACACAAATAAGGAGACAGAATCACTGTTTTTAATGCAATGGAAAGCACAACTTTACCATGACAATATAACTAGTATATCCTAACATGTAATAATGTAAAAGTCTGGTTTGTTTTCAAGTTTTAGAACAGTTTTAATCTGGAGACCTTGCACTCAGTGGAGGCTAAGATACACCTGGATCCCCACGCCCCTAAACATACAGATTATTTAGAATAAATCATTATTAAATGGGGTAGTGGAAACATATGTGTGTGTATATATATATATAGATAAATAGACAGCTAGATAGTTATAGATATCCATTAAAAAAAACAAATAATGCTATACCTTTTTAGAGGGGCTGGGAGACTCAGGACTGAAAGTGAAGGAAGTAACCATAAAAATGAGTACCTGATTACTGAAACACTGCCATAGTCAGCAGTAGGCAAAAAGGAAGCTGTAGTGAAGGTTCAGCAGTTCTCCAGGCACACCCACAGCCACATTAATTTTGAAGTCTTTTGAAATGCTATTCCACATTCCCATGCAATCTAGCAGCAGTTGTGAAAACATCTTTCAATCATTTATAATAGCTTTAAAATTATATAGCACCTTTCATCTAAATGGATCTGAAAACGGGCTTCTAGCTTTATTCACTAATTTTAGAATTTATTGTGCTTAAAACAAAGAACTCCGTTAGCTAACTTATAAATAGGCTAATTATCATAATGTGACCTAACTACTGCAAGTTGCCTAGACAGCAAAATATACAACTCTAAAGCTGCAAATCACCTGATTCTTTCCTTTATAAAAAATCTGAGTTCGTACACTTGCAGAAACATTAAGGAACATACACTGAATTTTCAAATAGGGACTCGTTATAGCCAATTCAAGATCCTCTGTTAAAAGGAAATTTTTTTTCTGATTCATCAGAACTGCATGTTGTAAGAAGACACGGCCAATGAGGCAGCAGCAGAAAACCAAGAGGGATTTAGATCCTTCCTGCTTTCACAGCCCACCCCACCACCTTCCCTACCAATGTCAGGAAGTGGAAGCTCCATCAGCATTATCATTTTTGACCATCCAGTGACTGTATGAGCCCCACCTCCAATCTGTCCCCATGTGCCATCCCCAGGGAGAGCTGAGGCTGGGTTTGCCAGGGCACAAGGGAAGAGCCTTGTCCCAAGGCTGGAGGGGAGGCTCAGCCGCCTTCCCCAGCAGCGAGATGTCCTTCCCCAGGCAGCTCAGCCCCCTGGGCTCTCCAGAAACTGAGCTTTGCTGTCTGTTACATTACTACTGAAGGCAACATTCCAAAAGGATTATTAATTTTAGGAACCTAGTCTTCTGTGTTCCTTACATCGTTCTGACAGTCATTACTCTTCACTTTTACGGTGCCTTTACCACAGCCAGTCTCACTCCTCCTACTGCTATGTTTGTCTTCTCAGCAGGAAGCAAAACTGAAGCAGGAGCTGCTGCAATTATTGGTGTTCACCAAGCCTCTCACATGTGAGATTTCCATCGCTAATAAACTACATGTCTAAACAAAATCTCTTCAACAACTCTTTTTTCCTTCTCTGACAGCATCCTTCGGATTAGAGAAACGAGTTGACAAAACATGCAGTAACTAGATACGTCTGAGTAGGTCTTCACACCAGCATGGATTATCTGCTTCTCCTTTTCACAACACATACGTTGTTTTGAGATACAAAATGTAAAATGAAGTCAATAACAGCAGAATATTCATTCAGCTAGAAATAGTGAGACCCAGGATAGGTATGCAGCTGAGCACAGAAACTATTATATTAACTGCTAGCAGAGACTGTACAAGCTTAAATGAGTCTATAACTATAAATGCAGAATGTGCAAATTAATTTGTGTCTGAGCCAAATTAAAATACAGCCTTGATTTTCTGCAAGATAAAATATTTGGCTTAATACAAAACATTTTGAACAGTTATGTTAGTAAATAAAATTTGCTATTGAAGTAAAAGGAGTGTCTTGACTAAAGCAAGGCCTGTTAAAGACTAAAAAAAAAAAAATTAAAAAAAATTTTTAAGATATTCAAGGTATGTGAAGGGATGAAAAGTAATAACGTCTGAATGACTTAGTGATGGCTGTCATAAAAATCTGGCAGGGTATTCTATTTACAATATGTAATAAAACTGTCACACACAGAATTTATAAAAGCATTTGCCCTAGAAAGCTAAATCTTTTTGCCAAGGGCAAGTTAATAACCTCTACAGTTCATTTGAATATATGGGCAAAGAGATGTTTTGACTAATAGAGCATCACAAGGTGAGCACACTAGGCAATCTAATAGATATTGTGAGAATAGGATGATCCAAAGCTGATGACAACCTGTTAGAATACTGCTGAAAAATCTTGTGAACTTCACAGGAATTGTGCTCTGTCCTACTAAACGTGTGCTGGGCACGTGTGTGCAAATGTGTGAGTTTTACTGACTGGGGATTACACATGCAGCAATTCCATGTTAGCTGACATTAAAATAATTCCTCCTCAAATACTCAGAGAAGATGCTGACTTGTGAAGTAGCAAATTGAATGCAGAGCTACTGCTCTTAAGATTATGCAAGGCTTAGTGGTTTGAGAGATTTAAGTCACTAACAGATCAGCTAAAATCCTGGATTTTTTCCCTCATAAAAATCCACACTTGAAAATTAACATATTTTTTAAATTGAAGCTGCAATAATACAACTTAATTTAACTTGGGATGGTGTCTCACATTATAAATTATGAATCATCCAGGAAAATACTTGGCCAGAGTACAAAGCTGCATGCAAGTTCATGGGGAACAAACGACTCAGTCCCAACTTATTTACGTATAAATCCATATTCACCAAAATAATAATCACTGTATTAGAAAAATACATTTGCTTCTGCCCAAAAACATTTTTCTTTCCTGAGTACTGTCTTGCCACAGATTACTATTTCTACCTGAGCTAGTTAATTTAAAGTTTATTTTGGATAGCTCTAAAACATGCTGCCATCACTGCAGTGACTGCAACTTAGCAACTTAGACACACTCCGTGACAAGTTATATTAGCTCCCCAATATATTTGCAGTGGAGCTCTGACGAAAAAAACCAACCAGAATAGATTCTATTAGACCTACATGACTTAAACCCCACTGCCAGGCAGTTCTGTGCAAAACATTTGGTGCTCTTGCACGGGGGAAAGGGTCCAAATAAATGACTTGAGCTTCAGATTAGGTTTTAGCCGTCTTCCCAATAGATGTGTTGAGGCAGCAGCTATAAAGGCCTTCTGCCTCTGGCTGCTGGCCTATCCCCATGACACAAAGGGAATTTTCCTGTCCTGCTAATGAAATGCTGTGCCTGTGCATCTGGCTGTGCGGATTTTGGTGACTATGATTCCATCCTGCAGCAATGTTATTTTACCTTAAAATTTAAAGCCTTTACGTCGGAAACCAATTTGGAAGTTCAGCTATCATATAGCTTTTATAAATGTCATTAACATATCATAGAAAAAGTCACAAAGCCATGAATGAGATGATTCTCCACTCCTGTAGTGCAAATTACTCGAATTATACCTTTCTTGCACTCTTATGTGACTGATATCCAGGTGTCTGATGAGCATTTGCTGCTAAAATTATATTAATAATCCCCCTATTTCTTTCACTACAATCCATAGGAGAAACAATTATGATTGATATTTTATTCTTTTACTGTCCTAATGGAATGCCATTGCATGCAGACCTCTCAGAGAGGGGTGTGTCAAATTTACTTAAACTTTACTTGGGGCCATTAAAATTTCCTCTACATCCAGCTTCAGCATCTCACCTACACGAATCTATAGCTGTTTTTTTCAGGGAATGTAATAGTTCAGGACAGTTAATGGCAACAGAGGAAGAGGCAGTGCCTCAGAGTGATAAGGCAGTCCCAAAGAAGCCATGATTTGGCAAAAAAAGATTAAGCAGCACACTTATTTGTGAAGTGATGCCGAGTGATGATTCTGTTACTATCAGGTTGTAACATATGTTCAGGTCAGCAGCATACATATTGCATCCTCAATTTCAAAATTAATTTTTTGGGAGAAAGATCAGCGCTCAATTTCTGAAAGCCAAAACTTGAGCTGTTTGAATGAGAGAAGCTGGCCCAGGTTGCAGGAGATTAGAAGCAGCGTCTGCTGTGACATGTCTGCTGCCACTTCTCAGCTGCCTGCTAATGTACTGTGTCACACAAATTTAGGAGGGAGCACAGCTGATGCTGGCAGCACTCTGTGATCCCTGCCCTTGCCATGTCCTTGGAATTGCACACACCTCTCCTGAGAAATCTGTGTCACCCCTCGGTCCCAGCCACAGCAGAGACCCCATTCCCCAGCAGAGTGCCAGCCCTGACCACAATCACTGCTCCCCATGTGCTTCCCCTCCTGCTGCAGCAGCACCAGCCACCAGCCCTGTGCCATCACCCTTTGGCAGCTTGCTCCTAATCAATCACCCCTCTCCAGCCGGCTTTCACCTGCTGCTGCTCTTGGCCTACTGCCTTCTCATCCCTCTGCTTCCTTCCTCCACCAAGCAGACTAGCTGTGGTCTCAGAAAATTACCCTTATTTTTCTCTCCTCAGGGCTTACAGACCTCACATGCTCTGCTCACTGGTGAGATGCTCTTTCCCTCACACACATTAGGGCTAGGAGTCTGGAGAAGATTTTTGTGCCTGCAGGGACACAAAAACCAGCCTGGGAGCCAATACAGCAACAACAGTAATAGCAACAATACTGCACTGAATGAATCCATGTAAGACGTGACCTGAAATGCTCTAGACTGGGTAAAGGATATGAATCTTTGATTTATTTTGGATTTAAAGCAACGACAATGGAGTTGTGCAACATAGGTATACCCTTTATGATACAAACAGGGATGAGCTAAATATAATTTCATTATAAATGTGAATGAATGAGATTAAAGATCTCTTATCATATCATAAAACTTCCCCAGAGTGATCCAGAAACATGCCTACAATTTTATGCATATTGGGGAATTGTCCAAATTCACAGACAAGTTGCCATAGTACCCCAACATTTCAAAAACAGTAAAAATGCCTCACATTTTTCTCCTGTGTAAATGCAATTGTGGGGAAACATTGCAAAGGACTAGGAGAAATCGCTGCTGCATCAGTGTCACCCTATTCTGGTGTTAAAGGCTCAAATTACAGTAAAATAAGAAACTGTCTCACTATTTAAACAAAACCACAACAAAGACCACAAGAACAACTGTTAGACCAAATATGAAATTGGAATGACATGACATCAATGGCCCAAAGTCATCAGAACCAATGGCCATGCTGGGTGCACCACGAGTTAATGCATCAAGAGATGTAAATTAATTGGAAAGATAGATGGCTACAATGCTATAATCAGTTGCAGGAGCTTTTAGCACAGAGTTGTTAATTTCTGCTGTTACTATTGAAGGTTTACAGTAGCTGTAATGGAGAGAGGACATCCATCCAGCACACTCCATGATGGGCATCAGATGAAAGAAAAGACCTACATTTATGACAAACATTCAAAGTTTTTAATTAAATAATACTGGTAAGAGAGAGAAGGAAGGCCACAACTGCCCTACAGGGCATTGTTCTGGTGGCAGAAGGCTGTGATTCCTGCTTTCACTGGGGTCACAGACCCATAAAAACACAAAATATGCTCTCTGTACTAAGCAAGAGAATGGGTAAGTCCAGGCTCCACATACTGCCCTTTGCTTTGCAGCCAGAGGGGGAGATCAGTGAGAAAAAGGTACCAGTCCCATTAAAAATATAAATAAATAAAATTGGTAAAACCTTTTCATTTGACGGGAAAAAAACAGGAATTGAAGCCGTTCATCTTGAAGAAAAAGAGATGAAACAGAAGAATGAACACTCCTTTTTTAGGTTTTAGACTAGTAAAACATTTGATTTGGTTTTTTTTTTGTTCAAAAAAAGTAAATCTGGAATCAGATTTGGTTCAACTTCCAGTTTGCTTCCAAGCTTTGTTTACTTTTGCAATTTATTACAGATATGACTGAAAATATACGCACGTGCACTTTTTGCCCTAATTATTGATACACAAATGCACAGGCTATATTTTAAAATAGCAAAGGCAACCTAAATGATATAAAATACAGCCTTTTAAATTTAAGTGCTAGATTATGAACAAATAAAAGGGAAACAACAGCTTTCTATTACTCTGATTTTTTCTAAGTATGATGAACTAGACACAGTGAAGATGCTTGGAGTGGATCAGAGAGGAGACCCACTCCTAGGATGGAGAGAGAAAAGGATGCTCAAGGGGTCCCACCAGGAGCTTGTAGTGAGGTGGGGGGTCAGTCTCTGCTCCCAGGTAACAAGACAAGAGGAAATTCTATGGTTTTTAAGGTTCCTGTGGTGACAAGAGTGACTGTGCATGTTCATGGAGGTGACTTCATATACAGGAGTTACAGAAAAAATAACCCCTCCACCATGTGGGGTAAAGAATTGGGAGGAGGAAGCTGGGATAATGGAACTGAACCCAGACCTACAGGAACATCAAAATCTAGTGGTATGTATTAGTAGGAAACCCTGTATCAAAAGTACTTCCAAATAATTTAAATGAACCTGCAAGTTTTTATTAATATTAAAAAGCTCCTCTGCTTTTCCCTTTTTGGGAGTTATTTCAGGGTCAGAATCAAAACAAGCTTTTATTTCCAGAGCACAAGTAAAAGGCAAACTTCAGCAAATCCCATAAATCCCAAACCTACAACTTTAACTTCAATGATTTTTAGTTTTTCATATTTTAGTTCTACTCCTACTACTAGAGTTACTGAGTCAGAATTGCCTTTTGCTGACTTCGTAGCAAAAATGTAAAAATAAGAAAAAGAAAAAAATAAGAATAAATAGCTGGAAATGATAATAAGAAGAAATAGCACTGGCTATTTTAGAAGAATTGTTTGCCCTGCATTTCAAGAAGTGCAATGCAGGCAAATACTTTCTTTCATGCAAAATGCAAAGCCTTCCTTTAAGCAGGGCTGGGTACATGGACGAATGATTCCCTTTCTTGGTTATGCTTCTCTGACTCAGATGCTTTCCAAAGTCCAGTTTCCACTCTCTTAAAGTCACCCACAAAAATTTCAGATGGTTTTCTTTGGAGCTGAGTGGTACAACAAGATTACTCCTTCCTCTTGAATTTGGGACCAAGGAAATGAAATTCCAAAGCATGACCTTGAACCCACTTATTTTACATATTGGAGAAACACCTGGGTCCAAACCAACTGGAAAGTTGGCTTAGATGTTTATTTTTTTTTTATAACTTGATATGTGTTTCTGAAATGAAGTTCAACTCATCCTATGGAAGCAAAATATAATGAAAGCCTCATAAATTATTTAAAGCTGGACATATATATTGGCTGCAGCTAAACAGAAAGAAATAAAAAACCACAAACCCTGCCAGGCTGTGAGACAAGAATCTTACGGCACAATATGTTCTTGTTCATTAGTTTTCAAAAACTACATTAGCCTTTTATATTCTCATTATGTTGTGATTTATCTTATTTCCTAAGATTACAAGGAGTGACACAATTGGATTTTGCCACAACACTTGTCCACTGTTTCAGAAGTATTCAGCATCATTACAAATTAAATGACACAATAACATGGTCAGTATTTCATTTGCTGCTTCACAGCTGTTAGAAGGCATTTCTCAGATCTCAGACATGAGAGGGGCAGCCAAATCTCACTGGAGCCTCTTGGCTGTAGGCTATTCCAACATACATGGGTCATTACTAAAATACATTTAAGTTTTCTGCCTTCCTATCACTTGGATCCAATGCAATCTTTTTTTTTTTAAACTGGATTTCAATACTTTTTTTCCAAAAAATAAAACAAAGACATTTTTGATGGGCTCATACCAATGTTCCATCTATGAATATTAGCCTGTCTCTGCAAGGGAAATACAAAATGAATGTACTTGAAAAACAGTGGTGATAGTATGGGCCTACATTTGCTCTTGTGAGCTGAAACACAGGCGGGTCTAGTCTGGAATTAACAGGTGTGACCTTGCACTTCCAGAGTTGCACAGACTCCTGCCCCTCATCTCTGAACTGACAAATTGACAAGAACTCCCCAAAATGTAAAATTTCACAAAGTATATGAATATTTCATAAATGCCCATGACACAGAGTATTAATGAGCCTGGAGAAAAGAAATGTAAAGCAAATGTTCCTTGGTATGCTATTAGAACAAGCAGATTATTAAATTATAACTTTTGAATGCATCTTCTGGATCCATTTCCCCTATCTATTCTAAGATAAAATAGGGATTCTATAATATCTTCACAAGTATTCATATGCATAGGTACCCACCCATGCATGGAATATTCCTTGTGGTTATCACTATAATAATGTGACATGTTGCACTAAATCAGTACTTCTGTGCTCCATCTTGCAGACTTTACTGATATGGAGTGACAGCTCCAGCACCTCTTAAATAGCCTTCTAATCTTTTTTCACTTTGAATCACACATGAAAATTTAATTATGTGCGGTTCTTCCATCAAAGTTGTCCTAATCTACTACAACCAATAATGTAATATTGTAAAAGGAAAAATCATTAAATTTTACAAGATGGGTATTCAGGCAACCATTTCTTTTACTGTGAAATATTTAATCATTATCTTAAACTCATATAGCTATCTGACATGGAACAGAAAAAAGTCCCATCTTGTAGAATCAGGGTGTTAACAAAAATGCAGAGGTTAAAATTGGAGCTGATCGTGTAAACATCCAACCTTATGAGGATTTGCTGCCACAGGAAACAGATTAGCAGGAAATTTAAAATCTGGTCTGTTAGGAAAGCTGCTTTTTATGTTAGCACTTCCTCTTTAATAATTATCCTGAAGCATTTCTCTTGAAGACAGAAAGCAATGGTTATAGAAGTCTCCATTTTTGTTTCAAACCTAACTTTCACTTCTTAAAAGTGATATTTCAACCAATACAGCCACTCTTAGGAAAATACAGCAATAAATTGGATTATGGAGTTTTGATAACAACTTTCATATCCTGATCAAAGCCAATGTGAAGTGTTACATGACCATGCTCTAAGGCAGATACCAAAAAAATTAAATTACTAAAGATAGCAGTGCATGTGCACATTCTTACACGCTTATGTGTTCTTTCACATGAATTTTTGCAGGCATTGCAGCACTGATATCAGGGACAGGGTTAGTACTGCCACATTCTCACACTCTGCTTTCCTGCAGCTGAGGACAGAACACCTTTTCTCATTATGTCAGAAAGTGGAGAGACTTCATATTTCCAGGAAATATAAAGAGAAATTTAACTCTCTGCAGCAAGCAGATTTGCATGTTTGCTAAAACAAATCCTCAGTCATAAAAAAAAAAAAAAAAGCCCAAGCAAACACATCTAATAATTCCATAGGAATTTTGGTACAAGAACACTGATAATTATCTGTTCTACTTTTTATTAATGTGCAAAGTATGTGAGATTCACTTGCCCTTCTCTCTGAAAAGAGGACACTGGGTAAAGAATTCCTCCCAGAGTAACCCTACACCTCATTTTTAGAAGTCTGGAGAAAGGTATTTTATACAAAATTATGCTAAGAGAAACAGAGCAACTACATGTTAAAACAAAATCTGGGGCAAAGTCCAGCAGGGAAATAAAATCAAGTTACTCATCTGTGTTCAAAAACCTGGCCTTTCTGTAGTGCTAATGCACTGACAGTTTCTTCCTGATAACAAAAGGATCTTAGCACCCCCAAATCAGTGATGAGAGCACAAGAACAAGATTTTCATTCGCTTTTACTTGTTTTAAGAAGTTTTGCACTAACATATTAAGTGGAAAATAATTCATTTTTCTGAAACCAGTTATTGGTTTCTCAAATCAGAAATGATGACAAACCAAAAAGCTTTAAGCACCCTAGTTAGTCACCAAGCCCTTTCTAAAATATTTTCTGCTACTGAGAACAGTTTCAAACATGTCATTCCAGAATATCAGTGATCGATTAGAGTGTCAGAGACATCTTAAATGACAGATTTTATACATTTCCTATATCCTTCAATAATAAATTAACTTTTTGCTTAATGACTAAAAGTTTAATTAATTTACTGAAAACAGGCACAACTAACCATTCCTTTAATTAAGAAAAACCATTAAAATCTACAATTACCTTTGAAACTGTTAGAAGTTTAAATGTTAAATTATTTTATAAATGCTTATCTTTAATCAAGTTTAAGAAAAATGACATAGTATTAAGTTTAAAATTACAAAAGTTATTTCAGGATTTCTTTTATGCGATGAATGTAGTATTTTAGCTCTCCTTTTATATTTCCCAAGAGACATGTGGACTCAAGGCATCTGAGATTAATACCATTAATTAAAAGCAGGCACTATTTACTAGCCACAAGGTTTTGTTTGTTTTTCTTTTTCCCAAAGGTTCATTTTCATATACAGGGATGGGTGGGGGGAGGATTACAACTCACTTGCACATATATAAAAAATAAAAATTAAGCGTGTTCACTTGGACAAAGCTGATTTCACTTTTTATGAACACATTAAAACTGCTCACGAACACAGGAGTGCATTGCACATCCTTCAGTTTTCATTAGTAAAACAGATTTAATGCTTTATGATTTGTCTGATACCTGAATCTTCTCCTACCATGAAAAAGAGAGTGGAAAGAAAAGCAAGAATCCTTGTTGTGTAGGCATATTAAAGAGCTGGGGCTGGCATTTCCTCCCCTACCCTGAGGTCACTGTTTGCCAATTCACTGACATGTCAGAGTAGGACACAGCACTGGTTCTACTGAAGTTGTAATGTAAACATGAGTAGGTGAAGTTGTATCAGAGGCCAAAGACTTTAAGCCATAAGCCTTTTCTAAGAGTATAAACACAATAATTTTGTCCTCCTAAGTACTGTGAGAAATGCTCCAGTTACTCCAGTAATCTTCCGGTTATGCTCGAGCTGCACAGCTACTGCCCTGTTAACGAGAAACAGAACTGTTTCTCCTGAAGCTTAAAAACAGCTGAGAAATCCTAAAATTGGGGAAGGTCCAGCAATCTATTAGACTGGTAGCAGCTCCAGCAGCAGTAGCTGATAGAACCCTTCAGCACATTGAGACACTCAACACTTCAAGAACATGAGTGAACAAACGTCATCTCAGGTCACTCTTGAATCCTGCTCTGACATAAAGAGCTTGGGGGTGGTGTGAAAAATATCCTAGCTTGATAGTCCTGGTAACACTATTTTAAAAACTAAAGACTTTTTTTTTTTTTGTCCAACTTTCAAGTATTCAGAGAGATATTGCCAAAAGAAATATGTCAGAAGTGTGTCAAGAATGCTACTGGTTAAAAGCATCGTGAGGGAGTAATTTATTTTTGAGAAATAAAAAAAATCTAAGTGCCTATCACTTACAGAATGTGAGATGCTTCATCTGTTAAAATATAATGTGAAAAAACAAAAAAAAGCCTTTTCTTTGAAAATACCATTCATTAACATTCTCTGAACTGTACATACAAGCCCACTGAACTGCTGTCAAAAATTGTCAGAAATTACCTGGAAAATGGAGCAAAAGTGAGATTACAAAGTTAGCTATGGATACTTAATTATATTCAGTGTCAGTACAGTCAGGGGCTACCTACAAAACATAAAATACTGTTCCCACGTTTCCAGATGAGTCAGCATTAATGTGGCAGAGGATAATCACTGCAGATGAATGCTCCAGTTTAGTCAGGCATCAGGGAAATGTATTCAGCATGGAGGAGCCTGAGTTTGGGAATTTATTCAATCAGCTTTTGATGAAAGAAAGCAATTTCTGGTGTTGGGATTTGTAAGTAAAGCACAGAGGACAAGAGAGGAGCTGCCTCTGTGGCAAGTCAGTACATAGCCACAGCTTGGATGCAGGGAACCTTTGTTTTTCTCTGCACCTCAAGAGAATGTATGCAGAGAAAAAATACAGAAAAGGTGATCAACTACAGTGTGAGTTGATCAAAATATCCCTGTGAATCTTAAATCTGGGAACTAGATCACGAGATACGGAGTTGATAGCAGTCAAGTCACGAATGGCAAGGAGGAGGACATCAACTGTTGAGTCCATCCTTCAACATAAGCATCAGGGCCATTACATGAAACTAGGAAAAAACCAAAAAAAAAACAAAACAAACAAAAAAATGTTGAAAGCCAGAGCTGAGGTTCTTCACACACTGGAGAGCTCAGCTGTACCCTGACTAGCTAACCAGTATGATTGCATTTCACACAATTTTAAAAGATATCTGAAGATGTTCTTTGAGAAGAATAAAGCTCTTTAACTTCCTGAACTGAAGATTGTTAGAGATTGTGAGAAAATTCTGGAAAAATATTTTTTACCTGCCCTTATAGTACAACACTAGAAGCAGGACAGTACGGCTGATGAGTCTGAGGCCTGACCTAGTATTCTCTGTGTCCTTATAATAATCCTAAAAACACTCAAAAATGAAACACATTTAGTAATAGCTATGGATTAATTTATTCATAATATTTATTGTTGCATAAATATTCAGAAATCTGAACTTGTGAAATGCCTCAGCATGCAAGCAGGCATTGAAAACCTCCTAAGCTTCAGATTAGCCAAATTCTTTGACACAGTGAGGCTGCAATAAGCAGATTTCTTTTCCTGTGGCAATCCTTATAATCAAGCACAATCTCAAGTGCTAGCTCAGAGATCAACAGAAGCATTTTTTACTTTTTAATATTTCAATAAAAGGCAAACTTTCAGAAAACAGCAAAACACAGCTGTGCAGATGTATAAAATTAACAGTATGAACTCAGGAATTGAGTCATCCTTTTCTTTTTCCTCTCTGTAAAGCATAATGCAATGTTACAAATTTAAACCCATTTGGAGCTCTATTTCCTTACCAAAAGATCTGTATCTGCACAAGTTCCATAGGTTGCCATGCTATTTTGTTGGATTAATGACAAAAACCCCATGCATGTATAATCAGGGTAATGTGGTAGCACATTTCAGTTTCTACAGGTCATTTATAATTTATGCAATTTGTTCCCTCTTTTTTAATGGCAACATTTTTCATCCGAAGTTGTGCTTCCCTCAGCTGCAAAATGGAGAGCCATTCATTTAATGTATGCAGATGGAAAACAGAAAAAAGGTCAGACAAATTACAGCCTTGTATTTGCAAGAAAAGTAGAATTCTACAGTCTTCCTGGAGAAAACACTCAGAAACACACCTCAAAATATTGCTCAGAACTACAGCAAAAGGATATATGTGAAAATATTTGTTTACCCTATGTTTTTACTGAAATTATTTGAAAAATAGTGCCACTTCCTTATATGGACTCCAGTGTCCATTCTGCTTATTTTGCACTAATTTTGGTCTGAAAGAGAAAAACAAAAACACAAAAGCCACATTCAAGGTGAAAAACAACACAAACACCAAAAGAAGTTAAACACCCAGATCTCAAAATTATGTGTATTGTACAATTATAAAACATCTTTTGAGGAAATATTACACTTTAAAGACATTCTAACTAAAGAGTAATAAAAAACTTCTAAAACACCAAATTAACTTAGGAGTTCATGACAAAATATTTTTCTGCTTTAGTTTTAAAGGCTAGTTCAATATTACTGAAATAAACTAAATACTAAAATACTTGGTTCAATTTTTATATTTGCATCAACACTAAATATTTTGACTGATTTTAGGCTCAATCTGGATATTATTAAAGAGTATCAATACCAGATTTTTTATTTTGAGTTAATTCTAATGGCTTTACTTGAAGAGCAGTCAACTGGTAAAGAAAGTTACCTAGATACATATTTGTTGTATTAATAAATGAAGAACGTGGAAGGAAGGGATATCTCTTTCCCTAGAGCATTTTTAAAAGGCTTGGTTGAAAATTGTAAATGGAACCAATCATTTCCATTTCACTTAAAAAAAAAACCCCATAAACTTGAGTCATAGATTTTTCCATAAATATACGACATTTTCTCCCCCCCTAAATAGAGCAGAGCTTTTCAAAGTTGCAAAGCCAATTGTAAGTCTTCCTGTTTGACTCTTTATTCAGTGGAACACACTGGAAGGATTGCAGGGCAAACGCCTGTCCTCATTTAGAGCCAAGTTTCTCAGTCACCTTGCAGAGAGCATTGTCACTAATATAGTTTTGTTACCTATTTGCAATGGATCAGCTTTCAGAAATCCAGTGGCTTGATTATGTTCAATGACCTTCTCAGAGAAAGGCATGCACATGCCTTCAGTCAAAAGTTTCTCTTTTTTAATATATCCTGTTCAATTCCAAGGAGATAAACAAAGGCAAAAAAAAAATCATCATGAAAGAATAGCCTTTATTAGAAAACTGAAATTTCTGCACTTTATTTTCAGAACTGAATGTATTCTTAAGTTTGTGAAGTCTAAGAAAAGGGTATCTCAACTGAATCTATACTTCAAAGAAATTTAAGCAGTAAAATGAGCTAAAAATACAATAGAATTTACATATTTATTAGCAGAGAACTATTGAGCACTTGTCAGCAAAACTGCTTCTGTCAAAATCTTGGATACCTTCCTTTTAAATTTCACTGGTTGCATTTAATGTTCGAGAATTGTGACTTTTTTTGGTCTACAGCACTTAAGTGGTGGTGTATCCAATGGTAAAGTAACTTTATTTAAAATTCAAAGCCACATTTCTGGGCTCACAGAATTCTGCTAAACCAGAAGTCAAACAATATTGTCATCATGAGAAAACATCTTCTGACAATTCCTCACCATACCTTTGAAACTATTTGATTTCCTGAAAAAGTGCATTTCAGCTCAATTTTATAGGTGATTCAAACAAACAGAAGAAAAATATTGATAATATTCAAGAATTTCTAGGATAAAAAAACTAAAAATATTAATGGTATTCAAGAATTTCTAGGATTAATTAACTCAACAGGCACATGGACTTTGGAAGGCTTTTCACAAAAACAGCATCAAGGCCCTGTAACACTGTGGTTTGCTACTCACAAAAACTGCATATAAATATACATATATATGTATGGGGAATTAATCAAATTCTGTTTCTGCTTTCTTTAAAATAGCAGCTTAAAATAAAGGTGTGCAACAACATCATGTCAACAACGTAAGGGTTGTCTCACCACCATTACCTCTGGTGTTCAGTCATAAAATTATGGTGCAATGACAAGTTCCTGCTGCATTATTTTATGAAAAAACTTCACATTCAGTGGGTTTGACTACATGTGTCATTTTATCGTGTTTAATGGACTAATTTTCCAAAGATTATGTAAGCTAAAATCTCTGAGAACTTAAGAGTGCATCTCAGCAAGCACCTTTCCTTCTTAATATTTTAAAGATGTTTCCATTGTTATGAACAGAGTTTTGTTTTATGTTGTTCTGTTAAAAATTTCATGACATTATGCAATGTTGAGAGAGGGCAAGAGCATCTCATCCAAATTGATTGAACCCTGGCTATCAGTGATGTCTTACTCATAAATTGGGTGAGATACTGGGATTTTTTTCTATTTCCTTGCTACTACGTAATTGTAGAATGTGGTATGAAACAGGGGGCTTTTTCCTTTCAAAGTAGGCATAATTGTGAGACAAAATGAGTGCTTGAGAGAACAGGAGGGCTGTATTGTAATGCCTGGATCTGAAGGGATCCTGGCTTTCCAGTTCTCCGAATTCAAAGGATCAGCAGAGTCATTAACATTGCTATCAGGCTGCAAGCAGATAACATATTCTGTGAAAAAGCTCATCTCCTGCAGAGTATAATGTATGTATTCTGGACTTCAAGATAAAAAATGTGTAGCAGGCTGATGGAGGGAATGTCAGAACTCATTTTCTTCGCCCTGAGCAGAACTGTTGAACTATCTGAAGGAGTAATTCTGAAGTCAAGCATCTAATGGGGGCTCTATGGAACCACATCACAGGGGTAGCTGGACTGGCAACACCATGCCAGAGAAATCTGGAAATCTATAAAACTGAGCTCTCAACTCCTTTCTCTTCAGAGGGGAAAAGTAGATTGAAAGCAACCAAAAGAAGAACAGGCAGATGTGGAAATCAGGGGCGTCAAAGAGTGGAGCTGGGAACTCTTCCTCCTACAGAAAGTCTCTGTGATTTCTTGAAATGGCAAAATATCTTTAATTCAACAACTGACTGATAGCATGCAAAGAAACTATGAAAATTGATCTGATATGACTGACTGATGTTTGGATCTGCTGACTGAGATCCATGGCTGATTAAATATTCATGACGTTGTTTGTAGGTCGCATTGAGCGTCTTAACAATAAAATCAATTCATTAACTATATTAAGAAGGCTGCACAATTGTTAGCAGGGGAAATTACATTTGAGACAGTATCACAGTAGCAAAATGTGACTCTTGACTCTTTATAGCAGCAGTTAAAGGACTGGGGACTTTTTAAGGATTCACATTTATTACATGTTAGTTCCTGAGATTTAGTTTTATATATAGCAGCATGTTACATTCAAAGTAAATCATGACTAGACCTTCAAATTGAAAAATAACATCCATTTGTCAATCTACAATATTTTTCAAATGTTTGTCAATCTCTTTTGTGAAGTACACCTTTTTACCATATTTCATTAGGCCTCTCATCTACATTATCCCTCACAAAATCTGCTAAAATTTTGTTCATTTTTGAGAGGCTTAGCATGATTTTTGCCTTCCTACTCTTTGTATCACTTAAGAGGATGAACATGGGCATTAAACATATTGTTCAAGCTCATTGTGGATCAAACTGTATGCCCTATGCATATTGAAAATTTAGGTCACCTCACTGCCAAGAGTCCCAAGGGGCCTTTGGGACAGCTGTAAAACACTGTAAAACACCATTTCCAGCAGAAGGAAAGAGTCTGGAAAAAGGACTGCCAGAAAGGCCGAGTGGGAAATGGCTGCACAAAGGTTGTCCTAGTAAGTGCCAACACTTTTCACTGCCTCTTGCAGAAGAAGAAACAAAGTGTTGAAAAGATAAAGATATTTTACTCTCTTGGTGCATAGCCTGAGAAACTTTTACCCAATCATCTAACAATTATTTCAGTCTTCTTCAAAGGCAAACTCCTCAGCTTTCCTGGCTTTTGTATGATTGCTATGCTAATATAAACACAGACATGTTACCACAGGAATTACTCTTAAGACTAAATAGAAGAGTAATACAAAAGTATCATTCAAAGGACAGAGGCAATAAAGCTGCTCCAGTGCTGAGACCTCAGAGTCACCTGCAAGGAATTTTCAAGAGTTTATATTGTCACCGGTAGGGCAGCTTAGAGCAAGCCCGAACAATCTTATGATTTTGAGAATTTGTCTCTAATTTCCAGCTAGCCCATCACACTACACAATACACAAAAGTATTATTTTTACAAATTTCATTTACTGCACACGTGTTTATAAAAAAATAAATGAGTCAAACGAGTTTCTGTTGTGTGAGAAGGTAGAGAAGTGAAATTATTTGAATACTACCATTGACCAGCTAGGTGGTAACCTCTTCTAATTCTAATTCATTGCTATATCCATACCATTGATACTCTGATTTTGTCTATGTCAAAAACTGGCTCTATGCATTTTTTAAAAATATTTATGATGTCTCTGACATTCATACTCTGGGCTAATTAAGGTGGAAATTTGAATGCAGACTGTTAAACCATAAAGTTCAGCATAAAATAAAAACCAGTTACTTCTTTCTAATTGGTCTAGTGTAAAAGTTTCATTAAGCCAGGGCAGTGAATCAGAGTTCCTTCCACATCAGTTCTTGGGTTTTGCTTTACTTGCTTTTTTTTTGTGAAGAAAGAAAAAGGAGAAAGAAGATGCTCAGCAGTGTATGAATATAATTAAATTACTAACACATTTTAGTCTTAATAAGTAACCATAATTCTAAGCTCAATTTATTACAGGTAACTAACACTTTGTGAATAAAGGTGAAGAAAAACTAAAACTGAAGTATTTGATTACTCTAAAAGTACAATCACTACTTTGGAAATATAGGTACTTTAAAATATAACTGTCCCTGTGTTATCAAAGAGCTTAAGGGTTGGGGTTTGGGGTGTTTATTTGGGGTTTTTGATCAGTTGGGTGGGAGGGAGGGAGGTGTCCATTTGTTTTTCTTAAGACTCACAAATTAAGTTGGGTCTTTGAATATTCATTGATGTAGATTTCTTATTTGTTCAGCACTGATCTTCAGAAAACACATGTTACTTTTTTATTATAGTCCCCCAGGGAGAAATTTCTAACAGTTAAAATCTCACTGAAAAAAAGCTTTTTCCAGTGATTAAAGTTATGTCACATTCCAGAGTTACACAGCTGGCCACAAAAAGTTGGTAGTAAGAGTTCTCTAACATGTATATTAAGTGCTTCAACATAAAAAATTTCAATCCAAAAGCTTGGTTTATATTCACATCTAAAAGATGAAAAATATACATAAATTATCATGATTTCTTGCATGTGTTGCTAGTTGGCTAAGGAGGAATTATGATGGATAGGCATCAGTTCTTATACTGTCATGTTTTTGTCGCTTATCTTGCCAAGCATTATAAGTTCTGACAGGGAATATTTGTTTTATCTTCAAAAAATACGTATTTAGTAACACAGAGGACAAAGCTAGATGCTTTATTCTCTCAGGAAATTAGAGAGACATGTGACTGACTTTGTTTTGTTTAGTCAAACATCTCATTAGTGATGTTGTTTTATTAACTAATTATGTTAAAACCAAGGGACCACTTGTCTAAATACAGCAACAAGTTGGGATTTCTTCGGATGATTTTAAGAACCTCATAACCTGAGTTTATTAAAGTTTTACTACTTATACTAAAAGCTCCCAGTTACTTTCTAGTGGTAGTGTATTACTATCTTTCTTGCTTTGTTCTTTTGCTTCTTTCCCTTATAAAATATTGTGATTTCAAATCAATACCTCTTGGAATCACTCTGCCATGGCATCCTAGCAAATGATTACCAGGACAAATTAGTTTAGCAGGAGACAAAAGATTTTTGGACAGATTTCCTGGGCTGCAGTACTGGGTTTTGATGAGACAATGCTAATTCAGCTGCATTCTGTCACAAACTAATGCCCTGGGCCCCAGCCAAAACACAGGGGCTGCAGCTTGTGATGTTCTTCTCAGAAAAGAGTTTTGCTATCAAAGGAACTTGATTTTACATTTGCCAACTTGGTATGGAGGAAAGTTCACTATTCACTTAACTCTGTTTCTGATGGAGTGAACTTCTTTTTTCATCTACCATTGGGGTCTGAACTTCCAAACACATCATGAAATTTGGCCTAATACACTTTTTCCAACTCCACTGCAGGCATTTCCTAGATCTGTACTTTCAGAAAAAGTCTCAAATCTTGCTTTAGCAGCTATGTCATCATAACATTTGCCTTTCTTCCACACCATGAGTTACCAAAGGCAATTCTATTTTTATTGACAGATCTAAAGACAGAGTGCCTGCAAAAGAAGAGTAGCCGTCAACTGCCTAATTTGACTCATCACTCATTTTGCAGTATTTTCCACTAAAGAATAAAAAACCATCAGGCATCCTGCATCACATCTTGATAGACTTAAACAAAATTTGACACCAGCTTTTGATGTTTTTTAAAAAAAGAATGTATAATTCCACCAGGACTCAAGCAAATTATTTAAAGAGAACACAAACATCACTTACATTTGGAGATGATTTATCACATTATGTACCTTGCAATGTTAGGCTTTTTCATATCTGTGTAGTTACTTCATGGTTTACATTTAAGCATAGAACAGCCCCAGTGGCTTTCAGGGCAGTAGACACCATGTCTGAAATTGAATACCTTTTCACATCTTTGCAAAGTTTTATATTAACCCATCCTGTCTTCTACCAGCTTTTCAGACAGAGGAATAACTAACAAGAAATCTGAGACTTCCTGTATGTGCATAAAGCTATAGATCTGCCTGGAGGGCCCAGGGTCTGCTGTTTCCTCTGCTTAGCAAAGTTGGAGGTTCCTTCCACTTTTTATGACTGCTCATATCTTCAGTATTTATAAGGGATTCCTTCCAACTGCTTTTCTAAAAATGTGAATCATCTATTAAGCCCTGCAATTCAGAATCACTTCCAGATTCAAATGCAGAGCATGTCCATCATCTTTGAATTTGTTTAGTTTTCCTAAGGGTACCATGACCATTTAGAAATAGAAGTTATCTTTATAACTATTAATATTTAAATGGTGTCTAATCAGCTACAAAGATTTCTATTTATTTTAACTCTTTTCAATGACATATCTTTTACCAGCATAAATATTCCAATATATGCCAAAAATGGTACAGCTCTGAGAAAAATACTTTTATAATTTTGCTATTATCCTTAGTCTTTGACTCATTCTGTGAACCTTGGGGAAAATTTCCATTTCCTTCTATTTAACATACTCTAGAAAGGTATTAAAGCTTGAAATAACATAAAATAATATAATATATAATTCTAAATATTTTATTGTCTAGTTATCACAAAACGTTTTATCAAGTTAATTAAATATAGTGAAGTCAAAATGCAAACAATTATTTAGCTTTCTATAGATAAAGATTAAAAACCTGAACTAGCTTGTTATACTAACTGAAAGCAGAACATAAGAAATAAAAATGATACTCTTTGCTTCCAAAATCCTACTTTAAGAATGAATCGTAAGTCCAGTAGGGGAAAAAAATCTCATATTAATTGACCTATATTACATTTTTATAGTTGGAGCCCCAACCCACTACTTCCCCTAGCATGAAGGCAATTTATTTAAGGCAATTCATTATCTCTAAATCTGAACTAAATCCCTGTTTTATTTTATTATTAAAAAAAAAAAGTGGAAAACATTAGTCAAGGACTCATAAGACAGCTTCACTGTAGAAACAATACGTTTGGTAATATATATGTGATTATTCCAACAAATTTACTCCTAATACTACAAATGTTAAGAAAGAATATGATTATTTATTTCACTGAAACACTCAAATTAACAAGAACATTTTTGTGTTTACACTGCCTTGATTCAACATTCCTATGTATAATTTTCTGTGTCAGCCACCTCACTTTTTTGAGGAAAGGGGGGAAGATAAGTGGACCCTTCCCCCACAATGCCAATTTTTGATTGCTAGTGCAAGGGATTTACCCCAATAGAAGATGTCTAATGTAAAGACACCTTCTTCCTTTCTGTAGATTTAACACGTAACCTAAGTGGAACAGAATGAATATTAAACATTGAAAAAAAATATTAATAAAAATCATCAATATATTTTAGGCATACTGTGAAGCTGTCAAACAAATTATGTTAATTACTGACCATCTCTAATTTTTGGAGCAGAGAATTCTTGTACATATTTCTTACGCATGCACTGCTCAGTAACATCAAAGGGGAGTCACTGTGATGAACTGTAAAAAATATTTTCGATGAGAGCAAAACGGGATATAGTTAAATTTCACACCATATTTCTATTAGCATGACAAGCACTGAGCTTGTTTAGGGCACTGAACTGGCTTTAGGGTTGCTCTCAATTTCTTCTCTTCTAACTTCATCTTTTCCTTCTCCTCACTTCCCTGTCACTGCAGCCTTGAGTCATCCAAAACACTTCAGTTTGCATGCAGAGTGACAGCATTATGCCAAGGACTGGATTTAGCCCCATTCCTTCAAATTTTTATCTAGTATTCATTTCAGGACTATGCCTAATAAATTCCCTAAGCAGCTAAAAAGCAAATCAATACTTATTTCTGGCCCATTTGTTCTCCAATTATCCGCAAGTACTGAAGCAAAGCATGGATACTAATTAAGGGGGGAAAAAAAAAAAAAGAGGAAGAATGTGAATAAACACAAATTCCTGAAAAGAGAAAGCAAGCAGAGAGCAGCAAGGCCAGCAGCCAGAGGGAACACTGCTCATGCCAGCTGTGCCAAAGGAGATTGGAGTCCAGCTCAGCCAGCTCCATTTCCCACTTGGGCTGCTCCTCTTCACTCCAGATACTCTGAGGGGGAGCAGCAAGAGCAATGGGTGGCAGAAATTAAAATGTTTTTCTGCTTGAGGCAGTTCTGTATCCAGCATTACGTGTAATGGCAGCCAGCATAAGCATGATGCTTGTTGGACAGCACGAGAGCTAAATAGACTCCTCTCTGTTGTATATTATAGTTTTCTATTCAAGAAATAATCATCCCTAAAACAACTGTAAGTAGCTTTCTAACACCAGCCCTGTTGTGCTCTTTAGTGTGGCAGCAAAACTACTGTATCAAAAACTTAGTGATCTGCATAAATATATGTTTGGCTGTGTCACTAAAAAATTGTAGAAATATAAAAAAACACCCATGTTGGAGTCTGAGGCACAGAGTGTGCCCTTGTCTCTGATACCAGGCTCTGACATCCAAGAAAACACTGAATTTTATAGAACATGAAATTTATGGACATGTTTTCATGGTGTTACATTAAAACAACTGTTAAAGTGGAAAAGTTAAAAGTGTGTGTAGATTAGAAACTTTTCTTAAGTCACTGGGTGAAAAAGTTAGTTTACAGTTTAAACTAATTTAAAGAGCAAAAGACAAGATAGAAGATTTAGAGTGTTGTCTCTTTTCCTTCTTTCTTCTTCATCTAGAAGTTTTTGAGTAGTAGTAAGTGATTTGATAGAGGGTGCCACAGTGCAGCACACAAGTGATGAGTCATTGAGTCATTAAGAAAAAATGTACATGTCTATTGTTAATTAAGAATAAGTATAAAGATAAAGAAACTGCATAGTTCAGAGCCAAAGTGAGACAGGTTATAGTTATTTGAACTTATGCAGAAAGTCTGGGAAGGCCTGCCAAGTCTTTGATAACATCCTAATAAACACAAGAAACAAGATCCTAATGATCTTTAGAGTTTTCTTCCTGACCCAGAGAGCTGAGATAAATGGAGCTCCCTGTGAGGGAGTATCCTGAAGGAGCTTGGTCAGAAGAGACCGAGAAATCCATTTCAAGAAGTGCAGCATTAAGAAGTGAGAAAACTTTCAACCCCATCTATCCCATCCTTCAGCACTTTGGTAGATTAAAAGCCTGCCTGAAATTCATTTGAAGACACAATTCATAGGGCAAACACCAGCAGAAGGGAGAAGGGCCCTTCCAGAAGGGCACACCCCATCCTTGAGCACCAAATGTCAGTAGGGGTGCCCTGATTTATCCTGGCTGGAAATTTGACTCAGCACGCACAGAACTATGCAGCTCCTTGTTGCTGGTCAACTGAGACAAAAAAATCTTGGTTCATATCAACAAATGCTTCTCTTAGCATGACTCCATAAGTCCTTTAAAAATGGGTTTTGCTTCGATTCTGCTATGGGAAATTCCCTTTGACCTATGAAAAAGTGCATTGGCCTCTTAGATGAAGTCTTCTTGTTCTTAATAGGAAACATCAGCTGCATCACTCAACAACTGAACGGCATTTGCTCCTGTGCACACAATCCTATTGTTCAGCTGACTAGAGGAGTAATAGATTTTCTATGTTTCCTTCCCCTTGTATCCAACTATTGTTGTGGCTCACAAGAAAACAACTCATTTGGAAATCAAGTAGAGCATAATAATTCCCAAACCCTCTGTTTTCCTTCAGCTCTATACTTTCACAATATAGAAATATCTACAGTATTAAATTCACATTTATCCCACTTCTAAAAGCAAAAGAGTGCAAGCAAGCATATCCCCAGAAATTATATCTAGGTTTATGAAATCCATATGCAAGCTTTGGAATCTGTACAATAGCACAGAGAATTTTCTAAGGAGCCCTTTGGCTCAAAAACATTTCAGTATGGCCTCATCCACAGACTAAAGTAGCTTTTTAAGTGGGGAGGAGCTTTTTGGCTTTAATATGATATAAACATTCCATATAATCTTTCTTTCCTTCAGAACTGGGCCAAGTTCATGGCATGACTCTGTCAGCATCCCTACTGTACATCTTTGTTTTTGTATAAAGGGGAAATGAGAGAGCTTCAGTTTCCTCCACCATGCCCTGACCACAGGTTCACTTTTTGTCTGTTCTGGAAAAAAATGGTGCT
This sequence comes from Pseudopodoces humilis, assembly GCF_049639895.1. Taxonomy (NCBI): domain Eukaryota; kingdom Metazoa; phylum Chordata; class Aves; order Passeriformes; family Paridae; genus Pseudopodoces; species Pseudopodoces humilis. Next base: position 104,421,085 of record NC_142201.1, on the reverse strand, counting down.
CCAGCTGCAAAATGCTCATGTTCAGAATGCTCATTTTATCCTTTTTCCACCTGAAGGAAACACACCTCAAGCGCACTCAGGCTGTGCTCAGCTGAGGGCTGCAAGGCTCCAAGGTACAAAGCAAATCTGCATCTTTCAGCAAACCCAACTGCTGATGTAGCCATCCTCTTCATGAGCCAGTGAATGGATTAAAGTCTAACAATAATGTTGAAATCTAGAAAAGAAATGTTAACAGCAGATCAACCCTGGAAAAATTCAATAGCTCTTTGAATAATAATAACATTTCTTTACTCTTATCTGCACATGTTCAAACATAAGGTAAAAAAGATTTTCTATGGGAGTAAGCACATTGTAAATAAGTACATTGTAAATAACTTCTGCTCCATGTTTACTGTACCTTGGCTAATCAGTGCTTGTTCTTCATGCAGAAGATGGATAAATGTGTACATATTCAGCTTACCACCAGCCAGAGTTGCAACTCCATTCAAAGTTGACACACATCTCAATACGCTCAACAGCATCCCATCCTTACAGACTGGAAACTTAGATTAGAAAGAAGCAACCCTCAGTACCTCACTGTCTGGCTCTGCCTCATGTATTTATGGATAAATAACATCCTTGTCAGTACTCTGCTTCACTCTGCTCTTAAGGGAAATTACAGATGGTCACAGAAGGTAGAAAGCAATGTCACCCTGTACTCTGAAAGTGCTTCTAAAAGGAAAGTAAGGAAAGTCAAGGTTTTTTTCAATTACTCCATCCTCTCAGTCATTCAGAGCACATCACCAGGAGAAGAAAGAGGGTTTTGTAGCCCACTGATCCTTTTCCCCTGCTGATTGTCAGAACGTGGCAGAGCCCACAGTGAAGAGTAAATCAGGGTGCTATTTAACATATATTTTGGAATTTGCATACAGATGCCTCTGTCTACTAATTAGAAAATTAACAAATGAGGAAAGATTTTGCCTCATAGAAATTTCTGTTGTTCATTCAATCGGTGTAAGTTAATTTAAATTATTTACCTGTTCACTGAATGATAGTTTATATGCTGAAATACAGATCATAAAAATAATTGGACCATCACAATGAGATCACACTACAGCAGGAGCTTCCTGGTTCTTTAAGAAGTGTAGAGAAAATTGTAGGCATGTGAGAATAGCCCAACCTTGCTACATTATTTAATCATACTTTTTTTGTATTATTATGAATGCAAAACTGGATGAAAAATGAGGCAGAGAAACAGTGCAGACTTGAAGTTTCATAGGTAATGCTATGCCATTCTATGACATTAGACACAGTCCACCTTATTTTACCTAGCATTTTTGCTTTTCACAATTTGAGAAGCTTTTACAATTGTTTACTGGAACAACAAATTTAAAAACTTGAATTATATTTCACTTTATCCAGAGGAATAGTTCTATGTTTCTGTATTCTAACAATGCAGCAGTGCACTGAGCCACCCAAAAACTCTGGAAGAAACACTGAACAACAGCAAATTCCTGTGTCCTCCTCTTTCACTTACTGCAAAGCATCTGGATAACATTTTCTTGGTGTATAGTCTCAAAAAGAGTTACAGGACATGGGTTCAGAACAAGTTGTGTTCCTTTAAATCTTTCTCCTGTCATCTCTCCTTGTGTTCCATAAAGGCAAAGGTCCATAGCTAATTGTATGTGGGTGTAGTTCTAGTGAATTTCTTGACCCTCCTCCCTACAAATTATTCTCCACTCAACATCTTTCAAAGCACTAACTCCCTTCATACCAAGGCAAACTTCAAGTTATACCTGTTCAGCATTTAAACTTTAAAAAGTGCAACGTGAACACCTGTTTTACTTGATAGCCATCTGTTTTCTCAAGAAATCAAAACCTTAATAACATGGAATTAACAGATGGAGAGTGAGGCCTAGACTGAGCAGGTTACTGTGTGTGTCAAGATAACATAAAAAGAGATATTTTTAATGAATCATTCACATCCTCCATTATTCTCATCTACCTGGGCTGATAACCCATCACCATTTATTTTCTCCTTAAGGGACTTGCCATTCAAAGGCAATTGAAGATCTTTTAGGATTTGGCCCACACTAAATGGATAATTAACAATTCTGAATGCTGCCTGAAATGGGCAATTTCAGCAAAATCCCTGTGGCCAAATTCTAAAACTAATCGCATAAAAATTTTAGCAGGATCACAAAATTGGGTGTGGATGTGTGTGTGTCAAAAAAAGTTAAAGAGCCTAATAATATCAGTACACTGCAACTATATTTCCAAAACAAATGTCTCCAAACCTGACAGCATTGTAAGAAAATCTGCAAGCAAACATTTTTACTGTAATAAAATCACTTTTTTTTTTTTCCCCTGTATATCTGTCACTGTTTCTATAACACAAAGCCCTCCACTGTAGAAGAAGAGTTTTAATTACCTGGACTGGAGCAGTGTGTGCTGTGCACACAGGGAGGCCAGGAGTGAAGTGGCAGAAGTAGCCCATAAACAGTATGGGACAGTGACAAGAGGCATGTGGCCAGTCCCACCACAGCCACCAGCATCTCTTCTTCAGTGCAGCAGCTGAGGGACTGGGACCACATCCTCACATCTGTGCAGCTCTAGTCCAAATAGCCTGTTCAGCTTCTCCTCTTCCCACAGAGTAAATTAAAGTGCCTTCAGAAAAGTTCCATTTAGAAAGAATTTTGGGGGAAGTATTGCTTTGCCTTTTCTGAATGCTGAGGTAAATGCTAGATAAAATGGAGCAGCTGGCAGAATAGGTAGAAATCAAGGCAAACTTGAGTACTATGCTAAAATTGTGTTCACTGCAGTCTTTAGAACGGTGAAACAGACTCTACACAGAAAACTGAAGTTTTAGATAGATTTTAAATTCTATAATGAGAATGAAAATGCAACTCTATTAAGCTAGGCCAACTTAAAAAAACTTTGCATGAAATATTTCATTTCCAAAATACTATAAATTTAGAACTGCTTCTACTCCAGGACTCAATTAGCATTTGGGTACTTGACTGTCTACTATGGTACTCTAGGTTCCTGTATCCAGTTAAGTTCTGCAAAAGACATCAAAAGAACAGTTATCAGCTCAGAAAACTAGGACAGAAAAAAGAATAGGAACATAATGCATGTAAACACCACTTTCAGAAACACTTTAACCAAATTGATTTTTTCCAATTTAAAAAGCCTCTAGCAAAATGACCTTCCTTACCCCACCAGTGTTTTCACTTCCAAAAAAACCTTAGGTAATTAGAGCATTCTAAAATAATTTGCTGTTTTTCAGTGGCATATCCATTTCTAAATTATCCATTTGTTTTTTGTTAATTTACATGCCTGCTGAATTTCACTGCTTCCTAATCTGTTGGGCTTGTGGTCTACACTTAGCCATTAACACCATTTAACAGTTGTTAAATAGTATTATCACCTGTTGTTATCCTGATGTGGATTCAATTCCAGCGTTAACTGCTCTCAATGTGCTGCTCATAAAACCATCCCATGCCATATTCTGTGAGCTACTTGGAGGAAATCTGAAGTGAAATGGACTGTATGGAGGTACCTCAGTAGGGAAATCAGTTTAATGAAAAAGCCATACACTTAGGAGCGTTATGAACGGAATATTGATGTGGTCCCATTTTGAAACGTCAGAAGAATTACAAGGCAGATTTGTGGTGACTGTTCAGAGCAGGAGATGGATCCAAGCCAGCAGTGAAACTGCCTATCTGCTTTTCAGTGTTGTGTTAGGAGGTGTCCACACAATCTATTCCTACAACATTTCAAGAATTGAACGGTTTGAACCCAAAATATGCCTCATTTTATCTCTCTTATTTATTTTTTTCATTATTTGAAATCTAAGTTCATGCACTTGCTGTTGGGTTAGAATGGTGGCTTGGTCTCCAAGTGGGTCAGCTCCCACTGCTAGAGTCCAACACCTCCTTTACCATGATGAGAAGTAGCTGCAACAGTGCAATAGTAAAATCATAGCTGAACATTTAATCCTGTTCTGAGTTTTGACCAGAATGTGGGAATTAATGGTCCTTCTTTAAAGTTCAGCTTCTCTTCCCTCCCCCGCCATTTATTTTATTTTTTTTTAAACAAACTTTCCCCTCATCCTTGACACTCTTTAGGGGAAATTACTGCTGCCAACACACTTCCCACTGCTGCCATCAGGCAGTTTTGATGCAGTAGGATAGAAGAGATATGGTATGTGCCTCTAAGATCAAAAGAAGTGCTGACTGTCTCTTGAGACACAGATCTTCCAACCCAGTTCCCTCAGCCTGGCCCCCTCCACTGCACACAGTGTTGTTCCCTCCTGAAGTCAATACTGGCTACTAAAGTTAATGTGCTTCTGTAGAAATGCACTCTCAAATGGCCAGATTAAAAGTGGGGATTGAAAGTGAATGATCATAACCAGTTTTTAAGGAAAATTCCCTTTTAAAGTTTCAAAGATGAATAACTTTAGGCTTGCATATTTGGTTATTACAGTAATGCAATATTTAGAATTTTAAGTATTTAGCGCTCACACCTGTGCAATTCTTGTTGATTTTCTGGACCTTACATAAAAATCTGATGGAATTACATCAGAATTATGAAAAACACATCCCTTGATTAAATACAGAATTTGGGAAATTTTCCTTCTTTAAACAAAAAACCCCCATAGGGATGTTGATTATACACAGAAAATCCCTATACCAAGAAATAAGTACCAAAAAGTAAGTACCAAAGTACTTTTCAAAATTAACTTTCATTTTAAAATAGAAAATCCACCACTTCCTCCTAGCATACCTTTGCCAACTTAAGAACATATGCACATCCAAAAATGAAAAATAGAAAAAGAAACTTACTCCCTTGGAAGGAATATTGCAATAATTCCTAAATTACTATTTTTAAAAAAGGAAAAAGAAAGATTTCCACTTTCCCCACCAATACATCCCTGACCATGATTTTATTTTCTATAATATATAGATCATTCAAGCTTTAAAGATGAGGACTTCAACTCACCACAAAAAAAAACTGAAAGAATTTTGATTTATGACAGCTGCCTGCAAGAATAAGATATTCCTGAAACATATTGGATAACCTCAATGAAAACTTCTCCTATTGGCTATTTATGAATTATTCCCAGGTCTGTATTTCTCCATAATTTTAAGCAAATAAGTTTCTGGACAAGGACAATAAAGTTCAGACCACATAGAGAAATTCAACATGATAAGAAGTTTCATCTGTTTGAACTTTAATTTCCTTGAGGAAGAATAAAAATAGATTTGAGGAGCCTCACTAGGAGTGATCATCTGAAGCAATAATGAGAAGGCATTCTGTCAGAAGAAGAGCACTCTTCTGCCAGACTTGCAGGAGAGCACTCTGCTCTGCTGGAATTCAAAGAATTGATGCAAAACCAGGAATTGTGCAACTGCTGTAACACAAAATATTTGTCACATACACTGAGTGGCATTAATACACCTAAAGCCTAACACTGTCATCTGCATCCTTTTATTGCTAAAAACAATGTAGAACATTATCCATTGTTATCCAGTTTCTCCTCTCCTTGCAATGCAAGAGCACAACCCTTAAAAGCATCAACTCAGCTCTATGTCCAGTGCTATAATTGAAGCAACCTGCTAAAAAAAGACATAGCAGGGAACAGTAAGAAAGTGAATGGCCTGGAATTTCTCATCTATTTTTTCAGGGCAAACCCAAATTTTCAGTTAAACTAAAAATCTATTTGAAACATCTGGACATCTGTATTTCAGGTGATACACATAAAATGGCTTAAAATACAACCTTGTAAAGAGAAAATTATTTTGACAAATGTTTTGAAGACAATAATCCAACTTTTTGAGTACTCTTCTGTACTGAGAATGATACCCCAACATTTGTAAATAAGCACATCAATATATTTACTATGCTGTTCATATATTCAATTTCTCAAAAACAAAACAAGACCAATTTTGCATTCCAAGGGGGGCTATAATGATTCTGCATTACAATCTATTCAAGTCTTTTGCAGCATATACACATGTATGATTTAGAAATAGAAGGAATGCTGGACTGCTGCCATCTATAATTTTCATTAATATCTATGTGCTATTAAAATTATGATCATCTGGAAATATCTTCTAAATAGCTACATTTACTAGACCAATAAAAAGGAGTTATAATCCTAAATAAATGTCTAGCCCCATATTAAACACAAATCACTCAAAGTATCGACATATTGATTTTAAATAATTTACAGTTCCACATAATTGCAAACCTAGATTCCAAGTTGCCAATAATAGCAAAGTAATGCATTTTAAAATCCTTGTATAACCAAACTGCCCATTGTTTTAGCTTCAATTCCAGCTATTAAAGTAACCGAAAAAATCCACACATCTCTTTTACTGCTCCATATTGCAGAAAGAAAAGAGACTTCATTACTTTTCAGACTGGCATGTCAATATTTATTTAAAGAACTTTACAGCTGTCAAGAGAGTCCTTGAAGAGATGCCCAGAACTCAGAATCTGGGAATCTTATTGCACGGTCAATCTCTTGTTAGTCATATCCTGGGCTCCTGCAGAAATTCCAGTTTCATTAGGAGAGACCAGCAATGAGATGGGAGGCTGCAATGAGACAATGGTCTCTTAACTCACAGAAAAACTGAAAGGAAGCAGAAGCAGTATTTGAAAGAGAAAATTTTTTCTAATTATCCTGCAGCAGTCTTTCCCACTAATGATTTGCGTCTGTTATCTAAAAGAAAATACAAGAAATCCACCTAACAATATGATAATAACATCTCCAAGTTTTATGGATCACTAAAACTAGGGAACACAGAGGAAACTATTTTTTTTTTTTTTTGTGAAATGGATTTAATAGCAGCATCAGTGTACTTAGCCTTCTCTAATCCAGGCTGAACAGTCCCAGCTCTCTCAGTCTTTCCTTGTAAAACAGATGTTTCTGTTCTTTGTGGCCCTTCCCTGGGCTCACTCCAGTATCTCCCTGTCTCTTGTACTGGGAGCCCAGCAGTTGACCCCAGCACTCCAGTGCCCCTCACCAGGCCTGAGAAGAGGAAAAACACCTCCTTCCTTACCCTGCTGTCAGCATTCCTAACCAGGGTTACACCCAGATCCCCCTTCTCATTCCTCAAACTTCGCTCTTTACTGCAGAGACCCTCATATTTTCCATCTTGTATCACATATTTTGTAACAGCCCTAGCTACCTCTCTTGGAGTTAAGTCTACACCAAGAAGTTATTTTCCTCTTCCAATGTCATTCTTTGGTGGACTTCCAATACATGTGTGCATTTACTATCTATTTCTATTTGAATAAAATGACACTTTATGTATTGACTTCCTATAAAGAAAACAGGTGTAGCTTTTTACTTTTTATTATTTTACTATTTTTAAGTGCTTTTACTATTATTTAAACATATATATGTTCTGAGGGCTTTTAGCATTTTGGCTGCTCACTTGACAGCAAATGGCACTACTGATTCCTAGTCAAGCAGCTATTTCTCACACAGTTTCCTGTTCCTAACACAGCAGCATTTAGGTAGGTTGTTAGGAAAAAAAGTAACTCCCTCTCACTCAAGGTCTATAGGTATCTCATCAAAATTATTCCCAACAAAGTTAATGTATTGTAAAACATACAGTTTAAAACATACATTTTAGCTTATTTCACATCCATTATCAATCAATAGTATATGAAAACTAGTTTTAGCGTATTCATACCGAAATATTCCTGTTATATAACATATGTCTTCAAAATGTTGCAGACACAAAAATCATAAACCCCCATATCAGCCACCAAGCAAACAACAAATCATAAATAATTAATAACTAGTAAGAATCCAATATAGAAAATTCTGTTCAGACTGTACATAAGGAAATTTACATACTTTAAGGACAGACTTGTTTCACTCTTCACAGGAAAACAAAGGCTCTGACTTCAAAATCCTTGGCCAAAATAATCTGTTCCTCTAGGAATGTCATTCCCTTTCAGGACTCTGTGTAAGCAGCAATGTCAGTCTTTTTTTGGTGCAGGGTCTGTGCTAAATTTAGACAATACCAACAGAAAAGTAAAGTAATGGGAAAAGCATGAACATTTTTAAAAAGCTCAGGATTTCTCTTTCCTTTCTTCCTCTTACTTACCCACCACGTTAACAACTTCTATTCTCCTTTAATCAAAACCCCAAACTGTTGCTCTTCTCCTTAAAGGTTGCCATTCTAGTGTGAGAAGAATGACCAGCACTGTCAAATAATCTTTGTATTGCACAGATGTGGTTCCCATTTTATAACCTTGCTCATGAGACTGTTGATTGTTCAATTATTACTTGAATACTCTTCCTAGTTGCACCATGTGAACTTATTGTTGGCTTATTTTACTATATTGTTGCTGGACTGTATCCTAGATACTCTAGCTTCTTTTTTTTTTATTCCTTTCCAACTATATTTTTTAGATTAGACTGCAGAAATGCCCTGTGATGTACAAACTCTCAGATCCCAGCCCCCAAATGCCACACACCTCTCTTTTAAAGGTTTTCCATCAAGCTGAGAGTGAAAGGCAGGCACAGACAACATGAGGCAGAGCCACTGTCAGACACTGACAGTGCAGAGAAGCACCGACAGATAGATAACAGATCGCAGGGTACTAAGTACCCTACAATTTATTGAAGCAAAGAGGGGAGAGTTGAGTGGCAAATTGCCTATGCTGTTCACAAACCAGCAGGTGACCCTGTTTGCCAGACGTCCAAATTGCTTCTGGGCAATTTGGCACATTTCTACTATGTTGTGCTATTTCTTACGGCATGACTTTGAGTTTTGATCATTCCCTGTTGTGCAAGATCTTTCCAAACACTCGTAAAACTTCTAAGAGTGATGGCAGTAACAATGGAACACATGGAAATCATTAGCCCATCAAACAAGCATTTAAAGTGATTTGAACTCAGACGGAAAAATAACTGTTTTCAAAAGGAATCAGAATTGCATTAAATACCAAAATAAAACAAAATAAACTAAAAGCTCAACAAAACTCTCAACCACAGCTGAGAAGAGATGCCTGTCTTAAAGAACAAAGCATAGGAAATTTGTGAGGAAAGTGGTGTGAGAAACAAAACCTTCTTTTGCATACTGAAAAAGATAAATGTGAAGGAAAACACCAATGATCCAAGGAAGATAAAAATACAGTTTCATTTTAGGATGTTTATTTTCTTCTTGACACATGGAAGTTCACTCTTTTAAATTATGGCAAGAATTCCTGCTGAATTCCAAGGAATCCAGAGAAAGGATTTTCACGGCTGGAGTAGTGTTGGACCAGCTGATATTTCTCAGCACTGACCTGATATGAACTTTTGTTCTGAGAAATTAGAGGAAACTACGGTATATGAAGCAAATTCCACTATAATTCTGTGATTAATTTCTGTGCCTGTTACTACACGTGTATTCGTATTGATACCAAAATCATACACAGATTACAGGAAAAGGCAGACAGAAAATAAACTGTATTAAACGGTGTTTAATAATAATAAAAAGGTACAAAAAGCCCAGCTGTCTTCAAAAACTAAAAAGCCATCTATAAGATGAACATAGTCAGACACAAAGCAGAGTGTGTTTATAGACACTGTACTGGAAGCCCAATAGAAATGTATTTCCACCTGTCCAAAAAAGGTTTATGAGGATGATAAGAGACACTCTCTCTAAAACACCAGGTAAGAAAGCTTTTGGAAGTAAGAAGGCTATTTTGCAGAAGGTGAAGTTATATCTAAATCAAGCAATAAAGAGGATTATAAATGTTGACAGCTAAAATATAAACACCAGGCTAGCCCAAAGGGATTGAGAAGTGATTTGAAGAAGACATGAAAATTAGTAAGCAACTATTTTTCTTAGGAAAACATCATTGCTACAGAGGGCAAACAGATTATATTTAAAAGAAAAATAGAAGAACGAGCAGATAAAATAGAACACAGTAAGAAAGCTGAAGGATTTTTCTCATATTTGGATTTATCAAGAAGACTGCCTGTGTGTTAAATTTTACTTTTTTTTAAAGAATGTATTTGAGGAACTCTTTGAAATTAAAATATAAGTACAAATTCTTGTAGAATAAACTGACAGGTTGTACAGTGACTAATCATTATTTGCCTAAGGTCTTTAAAAACTTGGGGATAAAATACCCAAGCTGCTAACTCTATCAGGAAATTATCACTTAAATTGCTTTGATGGCAAACACGTAGCAATTTTTAATAAGTTCGGGGAAGATCCAAGAATGAGGAATGCCCTAAATAAAAAAATGTAGATTGATATGATAATTAAGAAAGAGCCTAAGTATCTTCTATAAAGGGAAGTCATGCTTTCCAAATATATTTCTCTGAAGGAGTCACTGAGCAAACAGACAAAGGAAAGTAAATTATATATTTCCATATTTAAAATAGAATTTGTAATAAGGTCTCTTGATAACACTCACCAAGGAGCTGAGCAGATATACAATCATAAACCAGGCCATATGTGAGCATTCTACAGGTTCACAGGTCATGTGAACCTGTGTCCATCAGGAGCTGTTTCAGTGCTACAAGGCTGATATTCTTTAGTCAATAGTTTTAATGCTTTTTTGGCAATTCTGCTTATAGTGACTTGACATTTATAATGTAAAATAGATAATCATAAAACTCTATGGAAATTCTCTCTTTAACAAGAATTATGGTTTTCCTTAGCACATCTCTGGCTTTACTGGCATCCCCAGCTCTGCACCAGTTTCCAATAATCCAAACCCAGATGTATGCAGTCACGTCACTGTAGCCACTCGAGAGTTTGGGAAAATGAAATAATATCCATAGCAAACAATAACACAAAACAAAATTAAAAACCAACCAACTCAATAAAAGCAACTGGCTGAATGACAAAAACAAAAGATATTACAGGCAACACATGCCAAAGACATAAAAGAATATAGCACTAATCAAATTAATCTACCCTGACAAAATTATGGGATTGGACCTGATGATATGGGTATTACTAGCCCAGGTAAAAGCAGCAGGATAAATTTAGGTGCATGGAAATATGATTTTGCCATACACTAAAAGAGTTCAGAAGGAAACCTGCTGGCTGAGGTTAAGAAGCAGCTGCGGGTTTATTTGCAAATAGAACTAGGATACTTTCAGCATAATCCTGTCAAAGTATCCCCATAAAAGATGCACAAACCATTCATTTTGATTAGGAGTCACACTAGGAGGGGTTCAAGCAGTGTTGTCTCTGGCAGAACGTAACCAAAGCAGCCAATCCCCCACCAAAAATTATGATACTGTCAGTTCAACACACTTCCATTGGCAACAGAAAAACTGGATCATAGTTGGACTAGCTGCTCCTCAAAATCAGCAGGTTGGAATAGGAAGTTCAATCTTTGTTTCAAAGCCAAAAAAGCAGTCAGGGATTTTCGCTTTCCATTTAGCATTCTTAAAATGCATTTTTTACCACTGCCAAACCATAGATTTTAACATTCTAAAATTAAAATTCCCTCTTTCTGGAGCAGCTCATTGTTGCACTGTTTCATTTACGGATTTTATTAATCTAAACCAAAACAATGCTGGTTTTAAAATTTTTCTAAAGCTAACTCAAGCTTTTTAACACATTAGATAAACATTACTTTCTCCTTTATTAGTGAATACAGAAGAGAGAATTATATTTCCACTCCTTCATGCTACTTCTTATGGTCCTTCATAATGGAAATACAGAATCAAAAATTTATACAAGCACACACACTATATATATATATTTCCAGTGGAAAAGCTCATTGACCATAATGCAGAATGAATAAAGATTTTATATACTTTAATGACAACCAATATATTCTTTATATCTCTAATTTAAACCAGAACATCAGCCCAAAAATGAAGGGGTAAGAAGAACACTGAAAACTTGCTGAATATTCTGGTTGATCTCTCTGCTTTAAGAAGTGAGCAACTCTGCCTAACCTATTCCTGACAGAGGCAACCATAACTTTTTCTTAAAATTCTCCTATACTGGCAGCACTTCAACATCCTCAAACTGGTACTAAAAAAATCCAACTGTTCCTCATGTTTAATATGGATATTTTGGGGTTCAGTGTAAACCTACCACACTCCTTATCTCTTGCTTAGTATAAACCCCCCCAGATATTTCCCTTCCACGTTTGTAACCACTGAAGGGTAAGAAGGAATATTTCAAGTGTTACAAACCCCCATACCAGTCACCCTTCTACATCAGAGCAGACTTTGCTACAATGATACGTGGACAAAAAAAAAACCTCCAACTAATTAAAGTTAGAGATAGTATGCTTATTTATGACACCAACCGCATCCAAGAAAATTTTCCGAAGGCATGTGCAAAATCCATGAGGCTCTTGTCCTCTTTTATCTACCAAAGTCCTACATATTTACATAATCATTTACTACACCTATACATATGCATTATTTAACCCTGCCTACCCCCAGCTTTGTAGTAAAATGAGCTTAAAGTCCTTCCACACCTGCCTATTTCCTTCTTCTACATGGGTCAGTGGGTTTTGAAATGGGTCAGTGGTCTCCTAGGATGAAGTTGGACACTTCTTCCTCATGTTAAACTTTTCACCTTTGTCTTGTTGGCAGGTTCCCTGGTCCCCTGGCCATGATCCAGCCCTCCCCATCCTGGTTCTGCCTGGTTTCTGGGCCCAGGTGCAGTTGTGTTTTTTTCATCTTGACAATGGCTCATCTTTCTTGTCTCCTTCTACAAACACAACTAAGCCAAGCAAATAATGTATTTCATTTGCTCTACTGGGTCTATCTAATCATAATGCTTTGCATAGTTTCTACTACCCCCTTAATCAAAATATACTGCCTCTGTCTTGCTAGCTATGTTATTAGTTTCTAAGTTCTTTTAACCCTTTGATTCAACAGCACTTCTGTGGCCAGTTTTTTAAACTCATACTTCTTACTAGACCTCATTCCCATCTGTCAGTGTCTGCAGGGAGGGGTCAGAGCATGGACCAGGCTCTGCTCAGTGGTGCCCAGCAATGGGACAAGAGGCAGTGGACAGGAACTGATGCACAGAAAGTTCCTTCTGAACTTGAGGAAGAACTTCTTCACTGTGCAGTGACCAAGCACTGGAACAGATCATCCAGGGAGGGTGTGGAGTCTCCCTCACTGGTGACATTCCAGAACCACCTGGATGAAACCCTGTGCTGTGTGCTCTGGGATGATCCTGCTTGAGCAGGGAGGCTGGACAGGATCACCCTCTCTGGTCCCTTCCAACCTGCCCATCCTGGGACTCTGTGTGTCCTCTGGTTTGCACAGGTGCAGAATCTAAACCTGGCACAAGGCTGTTTCAGCTTAGAAGGACTGAACAGAAGTGAAATTATTTATCATGAGACATGATACTGCTTCTCCATACAGTGATCTGACATTTTCTCCACATGTGGCTCTGCCTCTGGAGGTGCTCCCACAGCCCACCCTTGGCAAAATCTCCTGGGTAGCAACAGTAATTAAGATAAAGAAATGAATGAAAATACTAAAGAGGAATCCAAACACCCCAACTGTGCTTTCCCTAAAACGATACTCTTAATGAGAAAGGAATCCATCAACCAGGTTAAAAAGTGACCAGGGATCTGCAAGGGGACTTCTGAAATGAAGCAGTCAGACTGAAAGTATAATGGGAGTACAAATACAGTGCACTGCTCATTCTTATTAGATGAATCTTATTCTATTCTTTTACAGATCTTTTATTCATTTTTATCAAGATCATTTTAAATCCCAATCCTCTTTTATAGTACATACAACCACTCTTCAGCTATTCCATTTGTTCTCTTAATAACCATATATCCCAATCAACTACTCAAGCTGTTAGCAAAGCTACTCAATAATACCAGATCTTAAAAAGAACCAAGCTGAATCCCACTTGTAATGCATGCAATTGAAAACTGAAATGTTGATAACTATTCTCTAGAAACAGTTTTATATTAATCTATTTTTATGGGAACAGACTTTGGTGAGGCAATGATTTGTCAGAAACCTTCTACCATTTAAATGTTGTAGCTACAGTCACAAACACATAACTAAATTGACAAGATGGATTGCTGCTATTGTCAAATTCCCACTGGCCCTAAGATTTCCAGTTAGATATACAACAGACCCCAATATTTTAGGTGTTATACAAGAGTGGTACAAAGACAAAAGAAGAAAATAAAAGACTAAAAAGAATAAGGAACAAAAGATGGATAGAGAAAGATCTGTTATTCCTGCAGCAGGTGGTTATCTCACTGTATCAATGATCCAACACTGCTGTGAACAGAGTGCCCAGAGGTTGTGGACACCTCATCCCTGGAAGTGTTCCAGGCCAGGCTGGATGGAGCTCTGGGCCACCTGGTCTAGTGGAAAGTGTCCCTGCTCATGGCAGGAGGCTTGGAACAAAATGACCCCTTAAGGTATCTTCCAACCCATTCTATGATTCTGTCAAGTCTGATGAAGTAAAGCAGGATACTGAACTACCAGTCACAAAACCCAGCTGTTGGAATTACTTTCACATTTACCATGAAAGGATAACATGACTAAGTATTTTATGCAACCTCATTAAAATAAAGTTTCGATCACTTGTATGTTCAAACTATTGTATAATTCAGCCCATTTTAAAGAACTTGTACACAACATGTATATTTTCAGAGAATTTTCTTGGGCAAAACTCAAGAATGAGTTTACCCAGCTTTTGTCTAGGTGTTTGCTGAAAATACAGGAACAGCAGCTTCAGAATGAATGAAAATACAATTCTCTCTCACCTCTACCTTTTCTACCTAAAAGGAGCTAATTCGGAACCTATTTATACCATCCTTTCTATATCTATTTCTATATCTATTTCTACCTCAAATAACCAAGTATCCATCCCCCAAAACCATTTGCCTTTTCAGTCTTCTCTTGGCATTGATGCATTTGAAAGAAGGCTGCAGTGCCAGCACACACACAATAGCACTGCATGTATGATTTGTTCTGTACCATGATTTCTTCATGCAGCAGCAATTAAAATAATTTCTTCATTAATGGTGTGACTGAAATCATAACACTTATCTCAGCATATCTACAAGTGCACAATAAATTCTATAGAAAGGTAACATTTCTTGATTTTTCTACACTGATACATTGGATTTCTTTAGTATTAGATTTAAATAAGTTGCTAATGATGAATAATTTATTTCAAATTATTCATAATTTATGGTACAGTAATTTATGGCATGCCTGTATATCATTATTGTAAGCAGTATTAATTTCAAAGAGAAATCTAATAAATAATATCTGTTTTTTGAGACATGGAGGCCAGATAGGAATCCAGTAATCGCTTGGTAAGTTCTGCTATTCACAGTGTCTGGCAAAAGAGCAGAAAGCACCCAAAATATAAGTAAGGTGGTTTCAGCCTGGCACCTAAAAAAAAAAAAAACCATCAATTCTGGAAAGTAGTTTTATTTACCTCTTTTTTGGCCTATGATAATTCTTAGGTGACACACAGGTAAAGTGAGTAGCTAATGAAAAGTGAAAACAAATCCCACCCTCACTCCCCCAGTGGCAAGGAACAGGATGCTCGCAGATTTGCAGCTTGAAATAATACTGTAAGTGCATTGTTATATGATATAAAGTAGCAGTCTGTGAGGATATAATACACCTAATTAATATTCACTTGGAAAAACCTGAGATTTGTCACAATCAGACCCTGGAACACTTCCTTTGAATTCTGGTCCCTCCCTTGAAAACAAGATCTCAGATTTTTAGTTCTGAGATGAGCTCAGTGGCCAAAAATCTGGGTTCAAGTTATTTAATATTCAGGGTTCTTTTTTTTCCTCCTTTAGTAAATTACAACAATAATTTCACTTCCTAAAAGCAGCATTTGTAAAAATGTACACACAATTTAACTACTCAGTAGCATACATAAGGTAAGCATAGGATAATGCTGATATTCTTGAGAAGACTGATTACAGTTTCCTTCATTCTGGTGCTTATGTAGAGGAGTCATTTAACTAAGAGACAAAAAAGTCATCCAAGGTATTTTTATTAAGGATTATTTTTATTAAAGAGTAGTATTAAATCATCTCTTCTGCTACAGTAATGCACTCTTTAGACAAGTGACATTTGAAAATCCTTGCTTCATATAATTTTAAACTCTGCAAAATCACTGACTGACTAATACATTTCACAGTCCTGTTACAGTGTCTTATGGTTAGTACTTTATAGAGCCCCTGACTGCTATTATCTTCATTTATATGTGTCTATTGCATGAACTTGGCTATCTATTCCTCTGGGCAGAACAAGTAGATCTTCACTTCTGGGAGTATTTGATATAGTTCTTTTAGGTTCACCCTTTGGAAAGAGTAATCCTAAAGGACTTGGCTAGAGCAAACTGCAAAATATGGCCAGAAAAGATTGTCAGAAATTCACCAACAAGCTGGTGGAGGTAAAAGAGCCCAGCCTAGCTTTACTAGCCAAATCAGTATTTTCTTTATTTCTTGCTTAGTTGCAGGTCTACACACAGCATATTAAAATAATTGGTTAAGAAATCACATATTCCAAGCAGCTTTGTTGACAGGAAGAATGAATAATGATGATATTTCCTAAGTGAAAGAAACCCTGTTTCTATGCAGATTTTGTGTGTGATCTGCTGTGATTTGCAACTGAGGTTGTTGTTACTTCATTCCTTTTTTTTTTACACGTACAAATTCACACACACAGGTTTTTAATAACTTACATTTGTTCATCATGTAGACCAATTTAAAGCAGGGAGGGGCTGGGTTGAAATTCATGACACTCATACATTCTCTGTCAGCTTATACAGTACTTATACAGTTCTATTTTAGTACTCAATTTGATTTTTATCAGTCAGGAATCTGAAGTTACTTCAAAGCTTCAGCTTCTCAAAAAATAACAAACCAGCCATTAAGGCAAACAGAAAAATCTATCATTGCTGAACAATGTTACATTCATACACCTGTCATCCACTTAGTTTATCTAGTAAAACCCCAGGAAGAGCAATCTTCTAATATAAGTTAGAGTCTAAATTACAGCTCCATTTATACCTGCTATACATTTAGCTGAAGAAGTTAAAAAAGGTCTCCTGCAATGGAAAACATACCATAAAAAACCCACAACAGCCTGATGCAACTGCTTAATTTCATTTGAGCCATGGCATATTTCAATTATTATAAAAGACTGTGATTAGGGCAGATAACTGATACAGCCACTAAAGGGCCTGAAGAGCTCTTTGCTTTACAAGGTTCCATAAGAAATGGTCCTGGAGTCCTGTGCAGGCATGAGTGTTACAGCACCCTTCCAAAAAAATTTATCTTTACCCAAATACACATATAGCCAAGATGAACATTAAAAACTTAAAATTTTGTTTTGCATCTGAAGACCTCCTTGTCTTTTCCCTCTGCACATGCATATGAGAACATCTTCACTCATGCTAACATCTCTGTACTACAAACATTCTTAGCAGTAGTCTGAAGATAAGGTCATGTAAACTTAATTTAACCCTCTAGAAGCAGGAAGAGAAGCAAAATGCAGGTTATACCTTAGATGTAAGGTTTGACTGTAAAAGGGATAAACAGAATCAAATATGGAAACCCAAACAACAAATAACCTATACAGGTCCATCTTGATATGGCCTCTGCCTCTACAGATGGGTTAAAATAGATCAAATATCGCAGCATCTCTCCAATGAGGTCACCTACCCCATTCACTGAACAAATTGATATCTATCAAGCTTTTTAATTTTTTCTCTTTGGGATATGGGATAGATACAACTCATTACCCTTATTTAGGTATCTAATGCACACATTGATCCATCTTTCTGTCCCAAAAAAGCATTTCTCCCCTCCAGCTTAACAAAAGAAATAACTGAAAATCCTGAACACAACTTGATAACAATTGAAATAAATTTTAAAACCCCAACAGCCAGGAATAATTTATATTATTCCTCTACTAACCTACCAGATATATCATTACTGGCATCAGCAAACCTAAGGAAAGAAGTGAACAGCCACTCCCCAAAACAGGCATTACTAGCTGTGAGCACAAGTTATGAAGCTCTTAACAAAAATCACTTAGTAACTCAAGGTCAACACATCCAAAGTCGTGCAAAGTCTCATGTCTCTCAAAAGCAAAGCCTTTTTGGAGTTACTCCAAAATCACAGGGTCCCAACTGCAATTCTCAAGTCTGCTGTGTAGAATGGATGCTACAATAAGGCTGGAAGAAGTATATCCAGCCCAAAGGAAGATATAACCCTCACTTTTCAAACAGCTGTACATTTCTGCAATTCCAGGCCCTGTATATTGTGCTGTTGCCTGGTAAGACCTGATGCCCAGCTGGCCAAAGCTCTAAGTTAATGAGTCTTTCCCAGACTGAATCAATCTAATCAAAATAAATATGAAGGCTTTTAAAATTAAAAACAAGGGGTTGGTGGGCTATTTATCAGAATAATTACCATTTTAAGAAGAGACAATTCACCAAACCAGAGCAGGCATTTGTTTCTAAATGTATTTTTCCAAAGTTCTAGAAAACCTTGCCTAGGCTTCTGTGGTCCAGACAAATCTACCATGCCCTCTGTGGGCTGAGGGGCTGTATCTCACTCCTTTCTGCACTTTAAGTCCATTGACATAGGCTTCTACTCCCCTGGCCTCTTACATCCCCCACTACTCCTCTCTCCCTGGCACCTCAGTCATTGCCCAAGGCAAAGAGTTTTCTCCCTCCTGGGAAATCACTCCTCTCCATTAATTCATTCAAAACATTTGTTAAACTAGTAAGAGAAATTGAAATAGATAAAATAGATGCCATTCACCATACTGTGTTGAAACCTTTCAGTCTGTGGGTATGAATTTGTCCAGGAAAGCCTTTATGTATAAAGTAGTGGGGTCCTCCTGCTGAGGAGGGATTGTCTGCCTGAGCCAGCTGAGGACAACTTATCCTGCTCACAGTCTGCTCCTGGCATGGACCAGGCTGTCAACTTGCCATGGTATGAGAGAGCAAGCTCAAGACTGCAAAGAGGTTCTGCACAACCAAGTCAGCCTCTCCCCACCACTAAGTTAAACCAGTGGGAAGGACTGCTCTCCTCATGCCTGTGCAGCTGCTGCAGAGCATGATGAATTTTCTTTCCCTGCAGTTCTTGCCCTAGCCCTTCATCTCAGGACGCTGTTCTTATATGGCTCAGTTAGTTTCCAAAATCTTCTAAAAATCTTGCTTTATTAAATCTCCAAGGCACTTTTATAAACCTGACAGAAATAGCACTTAGTCATGCTGCCTATTTTCCCCTCTGCTTTACCTCAGAGGTACAGACTTTCACCTGTCAAAAGTGCTGTTGAATTTGCTGCTAGCACTGTGAGGGGTCTTTTATCATTATTATCATTCTGTAAAGGCTGACTGCCTGCAGGCTGCCTAAGGGCTGGAGTGTTGGGTTGCCTGGGTTACCTTTTCTTCCAAAACACAGCTAATGCAGAAGGACATTGGGAAAGAAGTGATAAATATTTTTAGTAATACTAAAAGTGAACACCCAGGCTCTAAGAAAATATTTTGCCTTGAGGTGCATGCAAGTGCTAATGTTGCTGTTAAACACTCTTTACTCAAATTGGAACAAATGGCCTTTCATGAATTGCAAATAGACGAAATCCTTGCAGGAACTTTTCTGTTCTACCCTTTTTCAAGAGCAGCAAGTGTGCATGGGGTGGACACTGTTCTCCTGCTGCTGCCCTACATCCATGGCAGTATACTGTACCACATACAGTGGAAAAATTTCCTTATAAATCAGCAAATTTCATGCCCAGTCCCACTGCATTGGGGGCATTTGTGCCCACACCCAACACTACAGTGCTGTTTTCTAGCAGCACAGTCCCAGAGTGTCACCCTTTAGGAACCCCACAACCACCAAGTGATTTCCTGTTCATTTCGTATCCAGTTTCAATCAATAGCCAGAAATTTCCAAATGCATTAATGCTTTTGGATGGCAGTCACAGCACTCTGGTCAATACCTAGGTTGGTGCCTAAGTTTCAATGGACAGACACATTTCACCTTGAACTGTACACACCAAATCCATCATGCAGGGAGCAAGAAGTGAAAAAATGAGGGTAGCTTGGCTCTTGACTGAGCTTTTATTAGATTTAACCTGTAAAAAAAAAAGTATCAAAACTACTTGATAAAAATATACATTGAATTAATGGACACATTCCACTCTGCAGCTTTGGTTATTTTCATGCCTACTGTTAGTAAGAGAATTTGATTGGCAGACAAAAGTTTGCCAGCTGTTTCTTTTTCTACCCCTGAACCTTCAGTCTTCTCTATGCTTGTGATATTGAAATCTTTAATTATACCATTATAGATTTATATTTTTTTTTTATTATTATTAACTGCTAACTCATTCTCCAGTGGGAATGATATTGTCTTGGAACAAATTAGAGCTGTATAGCAATAAAAGTCATATCAACAGCATTCTTTCCTATTAAGGATTATGGCTGTTCCTGTTGAGAATGACGATTACAAGCAAAAAAATTTGTAAAACTGAAAAGAAGAAATAAAAAGATGACTACAGTTAAGGCAGGTCTCAAGAACTGGATATTTTAATTACATACTGCTGTGTAAATTTAGGAAGGTCCCTGAAATAAACACGCAAAAAATTATCACTATTTCTTCATTTGATTTGTGGCCAAACCTTGATGCCCAGCTGCTGAATATTTTCATCAAGAAATTGCATTAATGCCACCTGATTTCTGAGTGTTTCGTAATGCAGAGTACATGAAGATGGGGTCACAGTTTTAGTGATTCACAGTGGTGCTCATTGGCTTTCAGTCTTATAATCTCATAGCTGACAGCAATTATTCCACTTTGACTTACAAACTTGTAAAAAATAAATAATTTTTTAAGTCAAATATTAGAAAAACCACACGTAGTAGTAAAGAAAAAAGTTCATTAAAAAATTTGAATTCCACCTTTAGAGCAGGAGTTGAACAGCAGCTTAGAAACTGAAATGAACATATGGAAGTAAAAAATAAGAATGACAAATGGCTGCTTCTTCAAGCTATTTTGTACCTCAAGTGAGGCAAAAGTGAAAAAAAAATATACACTGCTTTAAAACATTTCAGAATGCAAACACTTGAAGCCTAAAGTCTTGCTTTGCCTTTGTAATACTCACATTTGCATTCCAAGTACAACATGAATATCCTTTTCCTTGATTTTGAGATTCAATAACACCATTCCCAGTGGAAAAGGGGTGGCATCTGACTGCAGGAATTTCTTTTGCTTTGGACACTAATTTGGCACAAATACCTGTTGCCACTTGATATGGACAATACCAAGACAGCATTTTCTTCTGTTGCACGTTCTGCAAAACACATGGTGCCTGTACTCTGGATGTCCAGGTACAAAAATCCTTCTTCCTTTGTCAAATTAGTATTGTCTGTGCTCCTTAGTGTCATTTTGACATGGTGGTAGAGGGTGGTAGCTGAGTCACCCTTGAAACAGGATGTTTCTTGTAAATTTATCCAAGAGTCAAAGTTTTAATAGATTAATTAAACTTGTCAAACTCTTTAAAAGCATTTTTCCCCAAAGAAATTTATCACCTATGAAGTAATGAGCTAAAGTGCAATAGCTAATTACCTGCAGAACATCAGAAGTACAGAGCCTTTCACTGTAGGGTTACCCTGTTGCATTAGCCTATGAATCTAAAAAATAACCCACCATAATGTAGGAGATACATTAAGGAGATATCTTAAAATAAGGCTCCATAATACTCCTCCAAAAAGAGTCATACTCTAACTTCTAGAGAAACTAAATTTCCAATAATACAACCATATCTAATTTCATTTTACCAAAGTTTTGCCCATAAGGAACCTTCTTTGATAGTCTTCAACTTTGTCTAGGTACAGAATTGCAAATTATATGTCCATGTCTCATGTACTTGGTTCCTGGTTTAGACCCTTGTGAGGAACTGCAAGACATTTGATTTCTGAACATATTCATTGCAACTTTTGCTTTTTACCTCTGTCCGTAAAGCAAACTTGATCAATGGAAATCAAAACATAGCCAGACTACATGCTTGGGGTATCCTTCAGCTACAAAACTTTCCCTCCTCACACACACAAAAAAAACCTAAAAAAAAAATCACCAAACCTCCAAAACTGAAAAATTACGTAAAAGAAACGAACAAAAAAAAATCCCCAACTGTCTGAGTAAATTCATTTAAACCAAACACAGTATTGCAGTGGCTGTTGGGATGTCATCATGGAATACACACCTAAGCTTTCCTCTCATGAAGTTATTTAGAATTTGTACATGTTTTGGACATCAAGAGACTTAAAGGTAAAAGGATATAATAAAGTGCATCTTATTATTGAGCTGGTAAAAGAAAAAAAATATCAAGGATTATATGGTAATATGGGCTGTTTCTCCCTCATTAAATGTAACATTACACAAAGTATATGTCAGGTAGGGGTGGCATTATAACATCTGTCACTTTTCATATTTTTGCTTTGACATAAAGTAACTTTCAAATGAAAATTAAATATATTAGCAATTTTATAAAATTCATATTTAGTAACTGTGTCAAAGTGCTTCTTCTTCCCTCAGAGATATTTTAAGGATTCTTAAGCTATTCATGCAACTGATACACATTTCATGAGGTTGAATAAAAAAAAATTGTTCCAGAAGTAGCTGCTTCATTTTTCATATCTCCCTACATTTCTGATTTCACTAGTACCAAGCTATTGCCAAGAAAAATATTAAATTTTCATACAGACTTCTGCTATGCATTGTAAAATGTTCTTGTGGGAGATAGACATTTTAGTTACAATATTTTACCCAGTATCCTCTGCACAAAATAATTGTTTGAACAACACATTGTGTAAGCATTCCATTCAGATCTACTGATACTTCCTTGAGTGATGTTATTAGTATCTGTTGTATTTTTCCATCCTATAGGTTTGCTCATGCTTTGTTATGTAGTAGCAAGTTTTTCCATATTGTTTAAGCTCTAAACTACTTTTTTTTATGGAAAAAAAAATCTTTAAAATTGCATCCTTATGAGGATAGATTATGCTTGCTTTCAACGGCAAGCAAAAAAACCCAGGTTGCATTGCTGAGCAAGAATTAAGTGCAGCAGGTTAAAGTTGCTCTAATATCAACTCTGAGGAACCACATGCTTAATTAAAAGTGTAGTCTCACGCAATGTAGTTTACTGCAAACACTGAGTTTTACTATAGGGTATACACAGCAATATTTACAGCTTCTCATACAAAGCCATTTGACACGATTAGGAAAGCAGATGAAAAGTTTCCTGGTCTAGTCCCTAACCAAGAAGAAAGCAATAGTACCTTAAAGTGATCAGGAACACCAGCATCTCAGAAGAAAATGGTGATTGCTGCACACAACAACTCCACCAACCAGGAGAATTATGTGTTTAGTTTTATTTATTTTTTTTAACATCTTATCCAAATGTCCCAGGAGACGGAAGAATTTAATGCAAACAACCAGAAAATCAGCCCAAAGACATGCTGAAATATAAATGGGAAGGAAAGGGAAAGCAGCAAGTATAGAACTGAAATGGTTAGAATCGAAGATACATAATCTTAAGATCAATACCAAAGGAGCAAGGGAAGGATGAGTGGTCTTGACAGTTAAGCTCAGTAACTTCGGAGGCTACAAAGGGCTGAGGTTGTACTGTATCCCCAGGTATGCAATAGAGTAACACCAGCTATGAATAAACTGAGGCTGGAATTACAAACCCTTCCAAGTCAGTCAAACACCACATGTCTCTTCCTGGTGAGTAGAGATCTCTTCCCTGCAAGAGCTACAAAATTATTTGTATGGCATTCATCAGAAACATGTGTCTGGCATAAGATATCATCTTTCTGTATAAGTTCCTGTTCTGAGCTCCTGTTTTTAGTAGGAGCAGATTTAGGAGCTGATCCAGAAACAATTCCATATATTTCTCCAGTGTCTTCTACTAATGCCCCTCACCTATTTTGCATACACTGTGAGCAAGCAGAATCCCCCAAACCCTACTTTTTATTTATTTTCACCCTTTCGAGACACAGGTCTCACACAAACTTTCAGATACAGTAAGATAACTTCTTCCCTTCATTTTCCAATAAAAATCACATGAACTTATGAGTTTAAAGGAGCTGCCAGACCAGGTATTTCTATCATTAAGATAAACTGGAATTTCAGGTGTTAAGGACAGACAGGGAAGATAAGGAAGGGGGAGGGAGATGGGAGCAAATTATCAGTCAGCTTTCTAGACACTTGTTTTATAATTGAGATCAGGCAACAGCGCCCAAAGAGACAGAAATAAACATGGGCTGAAATAGTGGAGCCTACTGGCAGAGCCATTCCTCAGGGTATGTGTGAAAGACCCAATGCACTCTGATTATACAGAAGACCTTGAAGTGATTTGGTTTCATACAGTTTCAGCTTGTTGCTGATACATGAGAAATACCACTGGAAATAAAAAAGAGAAGAAAAACATGAAAGCAGGAAAAGCCTATTCAAAAGCCATAACACATCAAAACTTTTCCTATGGACAAAATGCAATTAAGTTTTTATCAAAGAATTAAAATCAGAGTTTACAGCTAGAAATTAGGAACTTTTTCTTTTACATGCAACAGCTTATTCTTTTCCCTTTCAAGACTTTTTTCCTTCTTGCTATTGAAGCAAAATGGGATCTTGGTATGCTGTTTATATGAGGACAAAATTGGAATGGAACACCTGTATATGCCTTCATTCTGCTCTAATTAAAGGGATTCTCTATGTGTTTTTTTCTTTTTTAATCTCTTCTCCCAAAGAATGAACAGAAATAATTATTCTTTTTTTTCAGCCATACCTGAAAAGTACATGGTCATTTCTGCATTTGTAAAGTGCATTTCAAAGTTTGTCCTGCTTTTACAAGGCAAGAGCCTAATGGGAGAGAGAAAAAGGTCATGAAATAGCTGTGCTTTTCCACACAAGTCTGCAGAGACCTGATCTGGCCTCAGCATTCAGATCTCCAAGTGCACAGAGATTCACCCTTATCAGCATTTCTTGCAGACAATCAAATTCAAATCACCTTTTGTAATTACATTATGAAGTACTGTAACCTACTTTCTTTCTCCCCTCCCGCCACCACACAAGTTGCCAACGTGAGCACTTCCTTTATTGTCATTTTGGGAATTTTACTCATTCACAGCTATCAAATCCCTGACACATGGCTATCCTCATGGACAGGAACTGCTCCAAGCAGTGTCGTTTGGAATCAAAAAGGAAAGTGTGAGCCCAGCTGTGGAAGTTCTGCCTTTAGTCACCCACCACACCAGAAACATCCTCACAGGGAATTTTGCAGGACACTATTTCACCATTTCCAATAAAACCTCAAAGTTAATCTACTTCTTCTCTACGACACCTGACATTTCTCTTCCTCCTGAACAGCTAATAAATCTCATTAATGTGATGAAAATTACAGGGATGATGCATGAATGCAGAGCTACTTGACATGAACAAGGACAACCAATAATACCCAGAGAACATGCAGCAGCTGGGATGTGCATAGTTTTATAATCCTCTAGCTTATGAACCTTCTCCAAAAGCATATGCAGTCATAACCACTAATATAGATGTATTTTGCAGCTACAAGTGTACATTGAGCAAGTACACAAAGCCAATATGTCAAGTTACTTACCAAAACCCTCAAATACTAACCCAAACACAAATCTTTGTGTTAGTTTTTAGTATGCCTAACATTCAATTATACAAGACTAATTTTATTTCAGGCTCCTACACCTAAATTTGAGTATTTAAGTCTACAAAATCCAAGATTTTCATTAATTTTTTTTGATTCTGAAAAACTCAAGAGGGACTTTTCACAAGGGAGTATATAGTGATAGGGGGAAGGGCCTTCAGCTGAAGGAGAACAGATTTAAATCAGCTGCTAGGAAGAAATTCCATGCTGTTTGGGTAATGAGGCACTGGAAGACATTGCCCAGAGAAGCTGTGGACTCATTTCTCAACGTGTTCAAGGCCAGGTTGGATGGGGTTCTGAGCAGCCTGGTCTAGTGGAAGATGCCTGTGCCCATGGCACAGGGATTTTGGAGCTAGCTGATTTTTAAGGTCCATTCCAACCCAGACTGATAGTAAAAGATTTTAAAATCATAGAAAATTCGGGGAGTTAGAAAGAAAGTTAGGCTTGGCAAGCCCTGGGAAAAGTGTTAAAAGTAGGCTGTGGGAAATGTTAGGCCTTGTGCTTGCTAAGATCATGTGAAACTGAACCTGTGTAGTCAGTATATGATAAATGATATAATTGTTAGATGTGATTAGATGTAATTATTGTTTAAAGAATCATGAGAAACAATGTTAGGGGTTTGAGTGGGATCACAAGAAATCCATGCTTGGGTAAAACCAATGTCTACAATAGAACAATGTAAGTTTAATAATTAATATGTAAGTTATATAACAATAGAGTATAAAAAACATGTTCAACTCAAAACCAAGTCGGGTCAGATTTGGGTATGTGTACCCCTGACACCCAGAGCTCTTCAATAAAGCACCTTCATATAATCATTCCATGATTATGTGTTCCTGAACACCAACAAGACCAGTCTATGATTCTATGAAAACAGGTTAGAAGATCCTAACTTTAATTCCTGCCTCAGTGATAACTTCCCTGTCAAAACCAAGAAGCAATTTTTACGCAGCAGTGCAAGTCATACCATTTACTGAAACTGCCTTGCCTGACACTTGCTCTCCATTAAGTTGATGATCATGTAGTATTACTTTGTAAATCACTTATAAACTAGCAAAAAACCCTCCAAAACTACCCATAAAACAATAAAATCTATGCAGATTTTTCCTGTAGTGGATGAGAATATTTATAACACTTAATTCATGATACTACCTGTGGGCTATACACCAGTTTATGAATATTCTTGTAATACACAACATAAAATACACAATGCATATAGTTTTGTAGTTATTATAAGACTTTATATATAATAATTATGTAATATAAATTTGTACTTCATACAAATTTTGGGGGGTTTTCTTTGCATATATCTGTAAATAAATGCAAGCATTTACAAGCCAAAAAATTAAAAGTACATATCAAAACACTTTAGTCAACCACAAAAGAGTAAATAGCCCCAAAGTGGAAAGAAATCCCTTCTAAGGGCAGCAACAGATAGAAGAAAAGACTGTTTTCTAGGAGGTCTAACATCAGGATCTTTTATCATTTAAATACCTGCTCTAATACACTTAGTGTTTTGTGCTACATTTAACAAGATTAAGTGATCATACAATCTTTCATCTCAACTCTCTATTGGAAATCGCACAACAAGGCTCTTTCTTGCCAAAACACTGTCCCATGGTTCATGCATGATGCTAATTCCAGCTGAATGAATAAATCTGTTTATCTAGGCATAACAAGAAAAATGCTGTTCATCAACTAAAGGATTCCCCAAGGAACACCTTTTTTTTTTCCTGGGCTTCCATAATTTTTCTGAACTGTTGCAATTCTGCACCAAAAGCCTGGATTATGAAGTTCTAAGATACTCTTGAGGCCTTTGATAGAATGGATAGGATTGGAAATATTATCAGATTTACAGTCAAGGAGTCAAAAACCAAAGCACCATATAAAAGGCATTGAGTCCTATAAGTATTAATTACAAAACAATTTTTCCTTTTAAAACTTTTCTAAATGAAGACTAGCAGGTGGAAAGACTAGCAGTTCGAAGGGACTGAACCCAGAGAGCTTCAGAGCACAGCTGAATGATGCACTTATTAAATATGAGAATAATACAAGCCCCCCCACGTGGAAGTGTGCCAACTCCTAAGTTACACCAAGAAGCTACACAGGTGGAATGACTCCATTTTTCAGTTTCTCATGCCTGCAGAAAAGAAATTCTCCAACTATGACATGAGGAAGTAATTCATCACTTTTACTGTGTCTTTAGCTAATACATCTTCTAAATCAGTTTATACCCAAAAGCACTATAGCTTTGCCTTGGCTGCACCTGTACCTACAGTGACAAAGAGGGATCCTAAGTTTCTAGGCTGGATACAAAAATTTTTCAAGTCTAGTCTCATGCTGTATATTACATTCTGTTTTTCTATTGATTTTTATGCCAATATGTTTAAAGCTTCAGATCCACCATTAAGTTATACAGGAATGTATGAGAGCAGCCACATTGAGGTCTTTGGAAAAAGTAACACTGACAATCAGCATCAGACAGGGAATTTGTCAGCATACTTCAACGTGGACATCAGTTGCAGATAAATGATAGTTAAATAGCTTTCACACTCCCAACACAAGCGACACTCAGAGCTGAGCTAAGCAACTATTTTGTTCTGTGAAGTAAAAGCAGGGTATGTACTATTCTGTGCTCTCTGAAGGTAAAATTCAGGTTAGCGCCAACCCTCTTCAGCTGATCTCATCTTAGGCTTTGATCCTAACAAAAGATCTAAACACAAGACTCCCTTTTTTTCAGGGTTGAGCCTAAACTAATGTATTGAAGAAATAGCTCATGTCAGCATCCTGTTACCAGGGCTTTGAAAGTCAGTTCACCTACACACTTTTTAATGAAGGCAACGTGCATTTAAACTATATTAGGCATTCAAGAACAATTTCTTAATCCATGGTAATTAATTTATTCAGGCTGAATTTTCAGTATAGTTACCTGAAAAATGGACTCCAGACACTGCTGGACTGTTCACTTGCTATACTGAGGGACACCAAAAGCATTCAGAAATAAAAAAACCCAAAACCAAATATAGTCTGATGATTTTAGCTGCCTTTTTAGGAGACAGATTCCCAGTGAGCATGCTCATTTCCAGACTATTGCATAAAGGGCAATGACACAGCAGCTTCTCAACTCTTCTTCTATACCAGGCTGAGACTGCTCATGTGCCAAGAGTAAATTTAGTCAAAACCCAAACCATTTTACATGTACTACAGTTTGGACGCCTTTTCATATTCAGTCTTGCTTAAATAAAAACAAATTAAAAAAGGAACAACAAAACACAAAAGTAGGAATTTTTGTTGCTGTTGTTTATGTGGTTTGGGTTTTCTTTGCTGGTGGGTATTTCTTTGCCTTTGTGTTTGGGCTTGATTTGATTTGGGGTTTGTCTTCCTCCTTTGAATTCTGTGCTAGATCTCTGAATCCACCTTCACACACCTACCAACTAGAAAAAAACAAAGCTCCAAAACCAAAGAAACATTTTAGAATGAAAGAAAAATTAAGCAGCTATATCACAAATAACTGTGGCTGGAGTTCTAACCTCACTTTGGATAAATTCTTATATTTTTCTGAAAAACAGGCAAGGCACTAGGATGCATCCTGTTATTTTCAGCTTTTTCTGCAATCTGAACAGACCTCCTGGTATCACTCATTTGCCAGGATATAAACATCTAGGTTCTTTTAACATGTTTCC
This sequence comes from Pseudopodoces humilis, assembly GCF_049639895.1. Classification (NCBI taxonomy): domain Eukaryota; kingdom Metazoa; phylum Chordata; class Aves; order Passeriformes; family Paridae; genus Pseudopodoces; species Pseudopodoces humilis. The sequence continues at coordinate 104,391,715 of NC_142201.1, read as the reverse complement.
CGCTAACATTTTGAAAAACTCTTCAAAGTTACTTTCTTTTCCGAGTTATTTTTCCATCCTTTACCATTTTATTTTTTAATTGAATGAATTATATTAATCAGAGCTATAAAGTGTTCTTTGAAGAGTTTTATCACCTCTTCAATCATCAAATTATGTTCTTCATTTAACAGCAAGGCTTCTCCCAATAGTCTTACATTTTTATATCATTCTTACTGTTAAAGTGTTTGTTAAACAATGTTTGCAGCCTATGTCCCCAGAATTTCTCTCAACAAACTAGTGCCTAGGCTGCATCAGTTGTGCTGAGCTTTTCCAGAAAACCTTTTTCCTTTTTTTTTGAGGACCTAGGATGAAGGAAAGTCCCAAGGTTGAACATATGATTTTCCTTGCATCAGACCACTCACAGCCCCAAACCCAAGAAGAACATTATGCAAATCTCTGTGGTACAAGGAGCAATTCCTCTGAACACTTTGCAACAGACCATGTCCCTGGGGTTTGTTTCAGAAGGCAAATCAAAACTTTGATCCACATCTCCAAAAGTCACCTTGAACAGAGTTCAAGCTGCATAATAGAATTCCTCTCTATTACCTACTTCTCCTCCACTTTTCTTCAGCCCCTGCTACCACTTGCTGCTGCCAATACTTCACTGAGGTTTTGGCTCATGTAATTTTTGTTCCCTTTTCCTACACATGGGTAGCGATTTTTAAGTCGCTTGCTTAATTTTGTAAGACACTTCCAGATACATTTGATCTGGAAAACAGCAGTATTTAAGGGGTTTGACATGCTTGGTTTATTTAGGATTGGGTTTTTTGGTGGGGTTTTGTTGCTAGTGTTTGTGTTTGGTATTTTAGCAGGTTAAGTTACAAAACAAAATGATAATTCACCTGACGCCTCAAGTCCAGAAAAGCACAACAGTTGCCTGCCATCCATCCAGATCCATCTAAGAAACCACCAAGAGAGGCTGTTTCCATTGCTTCCTGATGCACAGGTGTTGGAATCCAAACAATCCTAGCCCCATTTGTGAGACAGTTGCCTAGACAGTTATTTCCCATTTGATTTTCAAGCAAGAGTCATGTTAAGTGACAGGTACTTAAACACAGTATGGTTTCTTCATCTGGCTCCATTTTAAATTTTGAATCTACAGAGAATTAAGAATGAAATTTAGACATGAAAATCTGTATCTTAGAGAACAAAAGGGGTTTTGAACTCCTGAAGACAGAAAACCCACTGAATATAAGGTATTTAAAAGAATTATTAATTTTATAAGACTACGTTTGGAAGCATAATTCAAGATGTAGGGAAAGCACTAAACAGAATACGTCAAAATCAAGCTAAAACCTTTAAAAACTTCAGATTTATTCTTTTTATTTACTTGAACCTTTTCCAAACGCGAAATGTTTGGAAAAATTAATGAAGTTTCACTATCCCTAAATTTAAAACTGAGTTTGCCCTATAAATTGTTACAAATTCTTCAAACTTGTAAAAAAAACTTCTATCTTTCATGAGAAGCTTTTCAACAGGAAGGAATCTTGCACCAAGCCACTCTGGGATGAGTCAGAAGGGAGTCACCCTATACCTCAAATGACAACTCATTTTTCCTTCACCAAGGCTGGAACAACACTGATCTGATGGAGCAGCATGCACCACTCTGCCTCAGTCTGGCAGGTCTGAAAGGATTACCTTTAAATACATTTTTACATTCAGAAATACTGAAATACTGTGGGTGTTTTGGGCATAAGATTTCAACTTAGTTAATATCAACTTAGATTTGAGTAATGTCTAATATAATTTCAGAATCACATGCTATTACTTTTTGTGAGGACCTGATAAACACTTAATTTTTAAATTTTAGAGGTACTCAGTTTCCCCAGAATACCACCTTTTTGGACATCTTTGTCCCTCACCCTGACACCAAGCACTTAAATGCAAAGAAGCAATTGTGCTCCCTGAAACAAGGAAATCTAAACCCCTTGAGAATGAGACTTCCATTTCTATGCAATTTACTTGTAACATGAAAAATGCAATAAAAACAAGCAAAATGATTTTCAAGTCAAGTTAGAACTGACTTCATATGACAGAAAAACACCATGAATAGTATTTCACAGAGCAGCAGAAAGTCTGTTCCTTTCTATTTGAATACTAAAATATGAAAGCAAAGATCTTTGTTCAATACAATTTAAGGGGGGCACTCTAAAATTAGTTACCCTTTAGTTTAACCAGTCTCTTTCCATCAAAAAGGAAAAAAAATAAATACAAGTAGTGATAAGTGAAAAAAAAACAGTTTACAAAAAAAAGCAACAGGCAAAAAAATATATAAAAATTGTTAGATACAAAATTGTCAAATATCATTAACTCCCTGGGAAAAGGGGGATAAATGGTGGAATAAGTTAAGTTACTTAGTCAAGGGCTAGAATTCCACTCCCTCTGCTCCTGGTTCCATTTTCCAGCTACAGCCTCTTAAGAAGAGCAACAATTTGGGGCACAGATAGGTATGGAATGCAACATTTTGGGGAAGCCAGAAGGGCAAAGATCCCCCAAGCCCACGCCTGCTCTTGGACTGTGTTCGTGCAGCCTGTTGTTCCCCCAAAAAGGGATCTGCTCCCCAGGCGCGGCGGAACGCGCGCTGTACTTGGCAATGAGGGTGCTGAGCAACGACACCTCGCAAATTTAGCTGTGCTAGTGGAAGACATTATCGCCTTCAGCTGTCTTTTTTTGCCACCCTTCTGCAAGAGGTTGCTGCCCCCACAGCATAAGCCAGGGAAAGAGAGCACACTGCTCACCTTGCCCACACACGGGTGCAAAACCTGGAGCTGCTGCCAGCTCCCACTCATGAGCGCCTCAAACTCCGAAATGTGCACTGCAGCAGAAGAGGTGCAGGTCCAGATCCCCTGAGAGGGTGGGGGGTGCTGAGCTGTCCCTGTTAGCATTGCTGGTGTGGCTGTCTCTACCCTACAGATCAGCTGCCTGCTGACAACTTGCAAGGGCAAGGAAGACAAGTTTTAACACATCTTCCACCCGCAAACCTTCTTCATGAAACAGGAATCAAGAACTCTCTGTTTCTGTGAACATCCTTCAGCTAAACACTTCTTTTTGTAACTGGTCATGTCGACAAAAAGGCAAGACAGCGGAATTTTAAGGCTAGTAACTTTTTAGTATACATTAGCATTTATACGAGCATTTCCTTTACACCAAATAAAGCCTAATGATATCAGAGCTAATCAAATCTGAGTTTCATTTGTTATCCTCAAAAGCCCAGTAGTCTTCCTCTATTATACTATGCAATACTATAACTATGATATAGTATATGATACTACAATGGTCTGTTCCCAAGGAAAAAAAAAACTCTGTAAATACCTTAGATTTTAGTTTGCATTAAAAAAACACAAAAAGTTCTAAGTTTTAACTTAAAAACTTAAGTTCTAAAGACCTTTGTCACTTTTCCTGCTCAAATAAATTTTATTAAACTGGAGCAAGTTCAGCTGCTGCATGAAATATGCAGTTGAGCTTTCTCTAAAATAATATTTATCACAAAAAGAAAACTTGAATGAAGACTTACAAGAGATCTTGTCAGATACATATGTGATAATAAAGAAGCAGTGCAGCATACACATAATTAGTGACTGTTAAACACCAAACAGATTTAATCACTCCAGTTTTGCTGGTGGGTTTTTCCATAACTTTCCTCCTGAATGACCTGTGGTACCTGCCCTGTCCCCTACACACACAAATGGTACCAAAAGCAGAGTAATGACTATGAGTTAGATGGACACTTATTGTTAAATATTCACAAATGCAGTAATGGCATGGAAACATCAAAGGGGAATAAAGCAGACTTGTCATAAATATCTGATTTTTGTCTCTTGAAAAATATTCTCCCTCTCTTCCTGGAAGAACATGTTTGTAGATCAGTTTTAATAAGACATTTTATCTAGTTGATTGGATCCTTCGGGCAGCCAAGAGACTGTAGCTGCAAGATTCCCCTGAAGCACATTTTGAAACAGAAAATATTTACTAGAGAATTGAAATAATATCATGGGCCTGAGAGAGATTTATCTATTATCTCCAAAGGATGCAATCCTAAGCAAACCTTTATTTATCTCACATCAGTCATGTTGCTTTATCACTGTGAGAGATGCAGAATAAACCTATTTAAAAAAAATCTCCGTCTCCCACCCACCAAATATGCTTTCAAGAAAGCAGTCGAGTAAATGCATACTTATCTGTCAACTTCAAATGTATTGTTCTTGTCTAGCAAGTTTGAGACTGCCTAGTCTCAAATTCTCATTTGGAGATGGAAGGATGGGTTCTTCCTGCTGTTCATACAGAGATGGGACTGAGAAATGTACCACAAGTAACTAAAAAAAGTTCTTCCACACAGTGTGAAGACCCAGATCTGCTAATAGACAAGGAGAGGAAGGCATAACTGCCTTTTTCCAGGCTGTGATACCTTGGCAGCCACAGGCAGGCTCCCAGCTGCTGCTGTGATCCTTTCTGTCCCTGGCACTTAGCTGTCAGGAGCTCTTTGAGTCTGCTAAGCCAAGCTACTGACACAGAACTGTAAGTTCAGGTTTGCTTTCTGCTCACTCAGTGAACTGAAATGGCTTATTCAGGGTCAAAGAGGACAGAGTGAAAGGAGCAGAGGCTGCATTAAAGGTCAGTGTTTATTCTTGGCTTGTGCCATACGTGGGGTGATGGCCACATCCTAAGCAAGCACAGATAGCGAGGGGTGACACAGGATGAGAGGAGCCCACGGCACAGCACACATGACACAACACATCCCAACATTGCTGCTCTGAGAAGAGAAAAAAATTCAGGTGCAAAAACTCCAGCAGCTCACCCTGCATCAGAATATGACCTCCTAATCTAATGCTCATGGAACAGCTCAATAGATTTTTAAATAATATGTAAGTGTAAGTAGAGAGTCCAAGAAGTTACTATTAACGTATCTTGGATTTTTTTTTTCTTTCCTGTTACTGTAAATGTCCTTTGCTTCCAATACTGGTTGAAATTTTGCTAGGCATGGAGGAACACACACCTAAAAGAAATTAGTTAAAACATAGTTGTCATCTCCCCACAGACTTCAGGGACATTGTGTTCAACACGACTCTCTACAGAGAGGTAACCAATAAACTCATATGTATTGCATTTATGATGTATACACACAGAGCAATCTCTCTTCACCTCCAGTACTAAAAGGATTACTGCTCTGCCTGACTATTTTGAAAACCTAAAAAAGGTTGTGATGTTTTTGACTCCTACTACAACTTCTATTTGCAGATACTTAGGGTTACCACATGACATCCCACAGAAATCCCTCAAGGCTCAAAACAAAATGCATTTGGGCCACACCCCCAATAACACATACACATGTACCCCATGCAGCATCTCTCATGTCCACTGCACCAAGGTCCCTGAGCCCCAGGCACAGGAGCACCAGCCACACTGGCCCCAGGACAGCCCCAGGCTGTGCCATCCCCCAGAAACGCTCGAGCACATCTGGAAAAGCATCTAGTGGTTTGGTTTGGAAAGGACCTTAAAACCCTACACCTCATTCTACCCCACTGTGCCAAGGACAGGGACACCTTCCACTAGACCTGGTTACCCAGAGCTACATACAGCCTCACCTTGAACACCTCCAGGGATGAGGTCTAGAACACAATCATGCCACAGATCATCCTGGCAGTTAATAAAGTGACCAAACGACACTTAAATTCTCAAACTATACTTAAATCATATTTTTTAATAATGAAGACATATCTTGGTGCCTTCATAGTAACAGCACATTCCATTTTGGCAAGCTGAATTTGGTTTTTTGGGGTTTGTTTTTTTTTCCTTCTTGCTGCTCCCCTTAAAATTTACGAATGCTTTTCCACATTTTAGCCATCTTCAAAGCCTGACATTAAAGGGCAGAGGTATCCCAGATATGTACAACTAAAGAGCATTCAGTTAAGTTCCCTCCATGTTTTACTCAATTCATTCCAGGTGAGGATGATTCAGGGAGGGCAGGGAAAGCAGTAGGACTGAATCTGGTGTTTTTGTCTGCAGCATAATCAAGGCTTTTATGGTACACAGGAGTGAAAAGCACTAATATCTCACCAAAACACCGCAAGCTTCTACAGCACTCAGCAGTAAATTCAGGAGCTGATGCACTGGGTGCATTCTATTGCCAACAATTAAAACACACACCAATAGAAACTTTCAAGTAGGTACTTTGAAGCAACACACTTGGGCCTCTCCACAATTGTTGGCTTTGATTTCCTGCTAGACGTTACGGCTGTAACTCCCATGTGCGCAGCAGATCTGATCTGTGAAAATCTTGGAGCTTCCATTGCTGAAAACAGAGATCAATATAAAACTACCACTTGAGAAGATGGTTGCACTACAGATAATCATAGAGGAGAAACCAAGAGTTCCATATGGAATTAAAAACAAGTGTTTTACTAAAATGAGTACACAGAAAAGTTATCAGTGGGCTACAGGGAGAAAACCATTAGGAATTGTTAATCTTAAATATTTATCCTCCCATTGTATTATCATTCATAGTCTTTGAGAAACTCCCTGTTCTTAAACAAGTTTGATATTTCTCTTTTGATACCACCAACATGCTCTAGAAATATTAACAGAATGTTTGGGAAAATAATTTAAAATAGTGGGGGGGAATCCAGGAGAAGATTCAGACTGTCAATTCTAGTACCAGGTGTGCTACCAAAAGGTATTATTTTCTTGCTGGATACGTCCAGGGGCACCTCCATGCTAAAACTCAACCCTCCCCACCTCCCCCTAGCATTACTCAGCCCAACATCTTTTCCCTCATCAGGCTTATCCTTATCACCATCAATAATAATTTTCTGCACAGCAGAAGTATCGCTAGGCTTGTAATCACTGCCAGGCTCCTCTGGCAGAAAAATCTCTCTCTAACAGCTTTAGAGAGGCTGTGACAAGCAGGGCAGTGATGTGTTGACAACCATTTTGAAACGTAAAGAGCTTGTTATGGACATACACCAAAAGAACAAGTCATTTACTTTTCTGCTTTAAAAACATTTATTTTTAAAGAAATATTATTCCTAGTTAAGTCAGTTAGAAAAAGAATGCTTTCCATCTCTAGCAAAGCAAAGTAGTTGCAGAAAATGATGGAATATGTTGGTAGACTATCATAAAGTGCATCTAGAACTAAACCATTTTGGCTACTGCACTGCAGGGTCCAGGTACATGAGCCAATACAGATTCAGGAAGGAACTGAGGAGCATCACAGGCTACAGCAGCCACTGTTTCTTTGAGTCTTTCAGACAGAAGAGGCAAAATTAAGATGACTTCTATCACAGAGTTACGTGCCACTGCAACAGTTTGTTTGGGAAGAAGCACACATCAGGCTATGAATTCTGTATGTCCCTTCACATTTTGGCAAAAAAAACCCCAAAGCCTGTCATTTCTTCCAAATGAAATAAAGAAAATTTTAAAGCTATGCTGAGGTATAAGATCTTATTCTGTCCTGTATGCTGAACATTTAACAATACCAACCATGAGCCCGTACCATCAAAGCCCTTCAATAACACCACAGGTAATTATTTCTGATTTACCACAGTAGGCAGGTCTTTGCTGAGCACAGCAGAGTGTAACTAGGTTTTGGAGAATAATCACTGGGAAAGTTATGGGCTTAGGCAGTGCAAAAACCGTGTAAAAACTGGGGAAGAGTTAAGTATGAAGAGTCCATCCATCATAGGTATAAATATGGCAAAATTCATCTGCATCGCCAAACACAGAAGAAAGTCTCTTTGTATTTATGTAAATTTTGAATAGAAGGCAATCGACTGCCTTATATAACTTTTCTTGAAAATGGTAACAAAAACAGATTTCTAAGTTCTCTAAATATATGCAACCTACAAAAATAACAACCTTGCCTAAAGATGACCTCAGAAATATTAAAAAAAACCCCCTATACTTAAATTCTATTTTCTTTCATTTTAAAGATACAGCTAACTCCAAGCCTGACAGGATTTCTTTTCTTTTTCTCTCTTCTTACTTCTTAAATTTTTGGTATCCCAGTGGAAATACTATTGAACATCCAGAAACTCATTATACCACAATTAAAAACACTTTCATTACCTATTTCTTGCCATATGTTCAAGTAATTACAATCAGTGTTAAAATCTTGTAATTATAGTTTGCAAAAAATTAACTGTATGTCAGACACTTCTTTGCCTCATATTTTAGTAATGCTAGTTATTAATTATTTGCACTTCTGCAATGCCTAAAGGCCATTTCAGTAGGAAAATACATGTAGTAAAAAGACAGACCATGAGGGATCTCTTTTAAAAACTGGGCTGCATTTTTCTTAAATCTATCTCATCTAAGATCAGAGGCATCAAGCTGTACAATTACCATAAAGCATTAGTAAAGGATAAAGTTAGATTCTAATATTTCCATGCCTTGCTGCATTTAGTTTGAATTAATTCTCAATTCTCTGGCTTTAATACATGAAACATTAGAAGGACTTAGACCCTTAAGGCTACTTAAACTGCTACATTTCTCTCCTGGCCCTTAACTCTGTTGGGACCTTTTCCTCAAATTAAAGAAAAAGGTCTGTCTTCTGCATATATTTCCTAATGTTTTATTTTGCTTCTTTAAATTCATGCTATATTTTGTAAGAGCTATAATAAATAGGGGGGAAAAACCCAATTTCCCAAACTTGTACCACTTTAGAGTCTAAAGAAGTTACACCTATTCATATACGTAGCACTAAACTATGCGATATCAACAATTATTTATTATTCCATAAATAAATGGAATTAACCCTGGCAAATTCCCTGGCAGAATCAAGAACTCATCTTTTATCACTCTAATTAAATAGTAATAAAAAATAATCTTTAGTGAAGGTAAAGCATCCAGTGACCATTGTGCAATATAGGTTTGTTTCTGATGATCAAAATTTTTTCAGAGAAATCCTTATGATATCTGGATTCACATTTCAGTATCTTTCTTTCATACATATGTTTTAACTGATAATTTGTCATGGTAGATAACATACTTTTAGCAGCAACACAGCACAAAATTATGTCCTCAGAGTTTGATTTTTAGCATAGATAAATTATTCCAGAGAATGAAATCCCCTTCTAATATGTCTAACAGTTTTTCTAGTTCTTATCTAGCTACAGTATCTGCATTCCCTCCTCCATAAGTGGGTTAAGAAGGAAGTGGTGACTGTTGTTTTAGTCTTAAATGGCAAATGTTCAGGAAGAAATTTATTTTATTTTTCTATATTCTAATTTTTTTTAATTATTTAGTAAAAGTATCTTAACACAAATTCATAACAATGTAATAGCAAAAGTTACCTCTGCATGGACTTGATGAAACTTCTCTATGCTTCAAAAAATGAAGTAGTATTTTCTAATCTGATTAATCCTAGAAAATTTTTTCCTATGCATTCATCACATATTGGCATCTTCTTGCACACTCTTCTGCTCATTTTCACCACAGTTCTACCAGACATACTTTTAAAGCAGTACATTTACATATGTCAATGTACATATATAAGGTCCAACCACAACAGAAAGGATGATGACTTGAAAAATAAAACACCTTCCATGTTTTCCATTCTGAAATTAAGAAGTTAACAAAATATTAATTCACTGAACTTTCCAGTACCTCTACAGACACATTACCATCAAAACCTGTTCTTAATGATGTATGATAATTTTTAATCATGACCTGATTCTGTAATCCCCCTGAACTCTGCACTCACAGCAGTTCTGGGAACAAATGTTCCTTTTCAGGCTTCATAAGAGATCCTTTGAAAACAGTTTAAAAAATGAAGATCAACTAAAATTTAAATTCTACCCTACATATCCATTATCTATGCCTGAGAAGTAGGAAGCAAGCTGCTCAATTCTTAAAAGACACACCTTAAAGGCTTTGAATTGGAATTGATATTGAAAAGGCACCCAAAGCATTTAGTACATTGCTTCTACAATGCAAAATACATGAGCCTAATCTTATGGTTACCTTATAATGAACTCCAGTTTCACTGTGAAATTAATAGTTATTCACTATACCAAGCATTTAGGTTTAAAATCTTTCACATGCATGAGATTTTCTGTTAAATATTTCTTTATTAGGTCTAATTTCATTTTCCCTTTGGAGCAAACTTTAGGAGCAGATATGAGTGTTCAACACCCTAAAATGGGACTCAGGAGACCCTTCTAAAGCAACAAGCTACACTGAAATGAATACCAAAGAATAACAATATTGCAGGGAGAAAGACAACAGTGGTAGGGATACAGCATGGAGCAGCACAGCATCACTACATGGCTTTACTCTGAGATGATCCCATCTCAGCCTGGTCAGGTCCACTGCAGCTCTTGGACTGAAAAAATTTACTGGGGCATTCATTTCCTAGAGAGAATTCCTCAAGAAACTCAGTGTCTAGGTTTTGACAGATGAAACTCAGCTCCTGAAGTCAAAGATATCTCTGGAAATCAAAGTCTAGCATAAACCTACCACTGCAGCTCCTGGCACTGCAGATGAAATAAAAATAGGGAGCTGCCTGAAGGCCCCTGTCAGATTCCACAGCTGCAGGGCTTGTCACCTTCCAAGAACAGAATCTGTGATGGGGAATACTGATATTCTAGACTTTTCCATCTTCTTGCCCTAAGAACATGCCCTTCAGATGTTTGGTCCTTGTCCTCTCAGACAGCAACAGGATGGTTATTGTGTTCTTACAGAAGAAAAACTGCACAGAAAATCAAATTGGGAACAGTGGAGAGCATTTGAAAGCTGTCCTCCACAGCCAATAGTAGCCAGGCCACCATTTCAGTGATACCATAAGGCCAAGATTATCTGAGAAACTTCACTGAGGATCTGAGTCAATTTGGGATTTGTTTTTGTTTAGTTTAGAACATAAAAGGGCTCTGTTTGTTGCAATAAATTATCTTCTTCAGAGCAAGCAAATCCAAGAGTCTTTGTTTCCCCATTGCTAATGGGTTTACTAAAACTGACACCAACAGGGGAAAAGTCATTATGGATAGGTTGACTGGGAGAAGGACAAAGACAGGAAAATACAAACATGCTGAAAAGGAGAAAAAGAGAAACAACAGTACAAATGTCCCTTGTAATCAGGGATGTCTGAGTATAAATGTGTCAGTCCTGTGCTCCATCCCTGCAGATTTAATGAGCACAATAAACTAAACCTGCAGTTCTGGTAATAACAAAGGGACTGAACCCATTTCTGGAGTCAGGAGGGTGGGCAAGAGGAGATACTTTCCCCTTCAAGCACAGGGCAAGCACCCTAGGGGGGCTGATGCAGCATCCTGTTGTCACCTCAAAAGGATCAGTACCCACAGCATCAACATCTCAGTCATTTCCCAATATAGTGCTGTATCCTGTCCACTTTTATGTTCTATATCTGCTCAAAGTCACACTTCAGGAGGGAGAGTGACATTACTGTAGTTAAAGCTGTTATGCTGTCACTATTAAAAAAAGTATAATTAGATTTTCCATTTGATTTCCAAGTTGATTTGACATTCAAAGCGCTTTTCTTGCTTTGGTTTATGATGGGTTCACACTATATAGAATTGTCATTCAATGAATGACAGATTGCTGATTTAATTTCATGATCTTTTATTGGGTTATATAGTCAGGAACACAGCATGAATTTTATGCTAGCTAATGAAGTATCTGGTCTATTAAACAAGATTTCAATTAGAATTTCCAATTTTTTAAGACTACATACTTGAATTTACTTTCAAGTTACTTTTTAGTTTACTGTGTAATTATGGCTATCTCCATATTAAATAGGCTATTCCTATACTTAGTTAACAACACATATGATCTGGATCCTACAGTGTGTGCATGTTTTTCCTGATGAAGCATCCATAGATGTGACCAATCTTCTGACTCGTTTTGCCAAAGACTAAAGGCATTACTTTGTTTTCTGTGTCAGACACTCTCAGGATGACCCTTTCATTGTGGAGTTAACCTATCTGAATTACCAGTCCATTAAATTAAATAAATTGTCAAAGCCAAATCTGACAATCCTGTACAAAAAGCTATTCATCAAGAGATCTGTAATGCAAGTGAACAATGAGAACTTAAAGTAGCAATATTAAGGTCTGTAAAAGCAGTGCCAATTAGTGCTGTAATATTTCTAATGTCATGCTTTCGCAGCTCCTAATGGTGCCATTCATTTAACATGTTCTGTAGGACATGGGCTTAACCTGAAAGCTTTATGGCAAGCATCATGGGCTTTGATATAGTTCAGACCGCAATTTTTCCAGTTTGTATTTTCAAAGATTAGCTAATCCTTCTATAAACTGCATGTTCAAATATAGTCTCTTAAGTACATGGACAGAAAACTCCCACAGCTGAATTATCCTTCAATACCCAGCCATAATACATGTAATTCCCACACAGCTCCTTAGTAACTCCAGCAACACATTAACTCTCCTTACTGCCTCTCCCCAGAACTGTTCACTTTGTCCAAAGACATCTTCAAGACCTTTTTTGAATGGTTTTGTTTGAAATGTGGAAGCTACAAGCAGATGGAGGAGAGCCCACAGCTCTATTGTTGTTCTTGACTTCTTTTCCTTTCAGATATCGGAAGTAGCTCATCTGCTTACTCCTGATTTTATTGCCAGCCTCATCCAAAGACTGTTTCTCAGTCCTTCAGGTGTTGAAGTCCTCAGCACTCACAGAGTTCGTCCTGTTGGGACTCAGCCCCAGGACCTTGAGGGATTTGTCACTGCAACCTTCCCAAGGCCATGGGCAAGGTGATGTTTCCTCATCACAGACACACCTCATACCTGAGAACTGCCACTCTAAACATCAGTATGGTCAGCTTCAGTTCTGCTTTCACATCTTTTTGTCCCTCAGGAGACTGAAAGCAGTAGATACCAAGTATCAGAACACAGTTCTAGCTAACAAAAGATTAGGCTATAGCAAAATCTCACTCCTATTGATAACTCACTCCAACACCATGGATGTCTCGGAGTTTTTGAAGAGGAACTGAGCTACAAGAGGATAATCTTGAGTCCAGACCATGCCCTGCATATACCTATGCATGGAAACAATGCTAGTAATACAAACTACCAATAATTCTCCCCTAATTTACTTCAGCAGCAACAGTAAAAAATTTCCTAGAGAAAATCCAGCACAAGTATCAATGGTCCTGTCTTAATGCTCTACAAGGATGATACATTGTGTGATTGAACGCACAGCGAGGAGCAACAGGAAAATATTTAAGATTTAATCAAACCACATTTTCCTTCCTGAGATTAGTTCATTAATCTCTGCATCTCTTCAAAGCTGTCACAACAGGATTTGTCTTCTCAACTGTTTATTTGTTTAAAGAACAAAGAGAGACATATAAATAATTATTTTCTTTTTCACTCCTCCCCCCAAGTTGCCTAGAATATTTATAGGTTCATGTAGATGAGGCAGTGTGCCCTATAATCACTGAATTATATAAAATAAAGTCATCCTATTAAACTTTTGCTTCTACATGCCAGTAGGCTGCTTCGGTAAGCTCAAAATCAAACCAGACAAGAATAAAATGCATTAGTCCATAATATAAACAATGGAAAAATTTGTTTCAAAAATTCTGAGCATTTCAGTAATATTTCTCAGTTTTTTTTTCTTTTCCATTCTGAGAAAGATAAATTATTTGATTTCATGTGAGAGACAAGACAAAGTTTCATACAGAACTCATGAAAACACCCAATATGCAAATTCCTCAAGACTTGATCCCTGCTGGGTTCCCCAAAGACTTAAACATAAGCTAATGAGATGATTTTGTAAAAATATTAACAGAGTAAGTTTAAAAAAAAACATCAGTGAATACAAACTTTCTCCTTCTATTCAGAGGAAAACTCTGTTCTTATATTTACTATTACTATAAATTTTTTGTCATTAAACTACTATTTGTTTTACTCTATTTCTTGGTTTGGTTAGCAAACAAAAAAGAAATACAGAAATTATTTTTCATTTCAATAAATCAGTTAAAAACTTGCTGACTTTCTGCATAATTTATATAGAATATTTATAGCTTCAAATGAATTAATCACACAGGCAAATTACAGACATCATTAGTCAATTATGCATACCACCACAGGGCGTGCAAATGCAAGACTCCAATCATACAAGATGTCTTCAAGTGTTACTGAAAAGAGCATTAAAAAACATGGGCTAAACTCATACTTGTCACGAATATCTGAAATTCTTCGAAGTTTACAGTATTTCTCTCCAGTGGAATGAAATCATTTACCCACTTAGCTCCAAGCTTTTTGATAATTTCCTTTCTCACAAATCTGATCTGTTTGTAGAATGTAAATACAATTAGCTCCTCAAGTACAGATTGTTTGGGGGGTTTGGGCACCAGAAGTTTAGCTGTATATTGAATTCAATAATTATTTCCTTCACCTCCTGCACATTCCAGAGCAACAGCAGATCTTTGGAGAAAAGTGGGTTTTGTGTCAGAAAAGATTCCTTAAGATACCCAGTAGAGCCAAGAACTCATGCTTAGATGTGTGTAATTAAAATCTTTATCTAAAGGAAATAATTAAAAGTTTTGTTACTACAACATTAGATTCAAAAGTAAAGACCCTCCACAGCATCACTACAGCTACAAGTGCTGTATTCCAGTATATACAATCAAGCAATTGGGGTCAGCACCTTCTTTGCTTTATGGTGTTAAGATGTCTTTGGATCATGGCAATTAGATCAAAAAACTTCCACGTAGAGGTGGCCCATCCAGTTTGGAGCAGGGTAGTGGCAGCGTGGCACAGCAGCAGCACACCAGGGCCCAGAGCTGAGGCCACTTGTTCCTCACAAATACAAATCTCCTGCTTCTGAGCCCGGTTCTGTTTCAGTGAAAGGGTTTATTTCTGTATCCTATGTGCTGGCCTGGGCAGGATGCTCCTTTGCAGGTGTCCTGCCAGAGCACCTCCCCTCGGGAGTACCAGCCGGACCTTGCACACTACAGCGGGGTGTTCTGGCAGACACCCTCCTAAAGGGCTGGCAACAGAAAGGATGGCCAGACCTTCACAAAGCACATTATATACAAGAATAAACTACCTCACAAGCAAGGAAATACAATCAACCACTGCAGAAAAGAAGAAATAAACAAAAGCTGTGTTTGGCAGTACAGCAGCACTACAAAAAGATGATGAAAGAGTAAACTCTGATTCAGAACTAAATTACACTACAGAACTTAGACTCAATTAATGTCACATATTTTTTTTCCACAGTTGACCTTGTTGCCATCATCTTGATCCTCACATAAACACAATGAAATCTTTTGTATCTTTAAATGACCAAAACATCTCCAAGTAAAAGGTTGTAGAATCACAGAATCATTGAGGTTAGAAAAAGACCTCTAAGATTATCAAGTCTAATTAACGCTGCATCCAGAGACAGAAACCTCACATGAGTAAGCTGAGCTAGTCAGGCTGGCACTGGTGCTGATCATCTAAGCTCTGAGACAATACTAACTCTTCATGTTTCTCCTTAATCTGTTTACATCAATATCCTCATAAATTATGCATTTATTGAGTAACATACTGATTTGTCTTAGCTTGTCTGGAGAAAGATCTGTGTTTGTGGAAGATTCCTATTATAGTCTTCTTTTTGTTATTCCTCAGATCCCCTCCTGTCACCAAAGAAATAATTCAGTTTTTCAGTGAGGTTAAGGTCAAAACACCACAAAACCACTCTCTCCCAATTCATTCAATAGACTACACTTTTAACCTGTTTATTTTGCTTCTACTACTCAAACTCAGATGAGTTTTAAAACAATGATGTGGTCTTCTGTCTATGGCAACAATATAATTATATTGAATCCAAAGCACAGAAACCCTCAGTGAGATTACATTCAGCTCTGCATTTACTCAGGTTCACATGAAATAGACTTTTATCATCTTTCCTTTTTCTACTCCCTTCTTTGGGTAAATTTACTTTTTCTTTTCTCCCCATCTTTTATATTATCAGCTATTTTTCCAGGCATACATCTAACTATAAAAAGATAAAACAGTGAAGTTAGTGGCTGTCTGCCCAAATCAGCTTTTGTGTGAGACAGAAGCATAAGGATTGTTTACATTGTGTGCCTTTGCATCAGCATCTAGAAAAGTAATTAAGCATTACATGGGATTTGCATTTCCTTGGGTTACTTCTGTCTGTGCTCAGACTCTTTCAGTTGTTTCAGAGTGACCAGGCAGAACTGAATGTTTTACATAAACCTGCCCACAGAATGTAACTCTGTGACTCCTGAATTTGAAAACAATACTACAAAAACAAAATTCCCAAGTTTTCTCCTCTCGTTTCGTGCATGAGCCAATAAACCACTTAACATTAAAAATTAGTCCACCTAACAGGGAGACACTAAATACCACTGCAACAATAAGTGTAAAAAATGAACTTGTTAAAGTTCACAGGAACAAGAAATTGAAGGTTGATAGCAGTGCTAGTACTGAGAACCTGCACATATCCACCATCTTAGAGAACAGCTTAAAAGAGGCTATGTGTAAAAAAAAAATTAGTGTTAGAACTGTGACTCTATTTTATGAGGTGTTTTCACATTCTTTATTCAAAATGAGATAAATCTACTAAAAATACAAGAAGAAAGAGGGATAATGTCTTAGTTTTGCATAATGTTGTACCACTACAGGAAAGTAGTTTAAGGAAAAAAAACTACAAAGTTACCTGTTTCATACAAATTTTCTGAGTTTTGACATGTTTTAGGCACACTTGAAAGCACACAGCTAAGAAGCAGCTTTTTGTAACATCCATTCACAGTGGTGAAATTCACTATGAGGTCAAAACTCACTTCATTAAAAAAAAAAGGAACCTGAACAGATTAATAAGGAAGCTCAACAAGGCTCCTACTCCAACTTGACAAATCTTACCATGCTGAATTTTCTTTAAGCACAATTGTCAATAGAAAGAAAAAAAGGCAACAAGTTAATTGGTTGGGGAAGAAGAAAAAAAAATAATTACTGGAGAATTACTGGTAAATTCACTTGGGAAAGGTCCTATAAGGCATTAGCTGGTCTTCATAATTGCAACTGCAAGTAACACATTTTTTTACAAATGAAAAACTAAACTGCAAAATCTACAAGTGCATATATTTACAGGGAATATACCTGCCATAATATTTGTATTGAAGTTTGTCATATTAGATGATAATAAGCAGCCAAATTCTTTCACATTAAACTCAGTCTCGTCAAAAACGTCACCCTGTTAAATATCTAGGGTTCTATATTGCAAGCTGAAATGTTTGGGATTTTTAAGCTCAGTTTTCACAATGAAGACCATGAAAAAATCTCCCTGTGGTACCAGATGTCATTTTCGAGCTCGGAATTTAACTATCGACCAGGAGATGGCAGCAGTTCCCACAGAATTTATTTACATGGCTATGAAATTACAGCATATTAAATCCCAAACAAATATGAAGCATATGCAAATTATAAATATGAAACCATAAATCCCACAGATGATCTTAAAAGCATAATTCTTCATCAGGGAACTGTATTATATGTGTATTTCTGTTTTACTTGCATGGTGATCATTTGCTTCTGGGTCACCTTCAGAAATGAATTAAAAATTGATGTATTTTCATATGTG
The DNA here is from genome assembly GCF_049639895.1 of Pseudopodoces humilis. Classification (NCBI taxonomy): domain Eukaryota; kingdom Metazoa; phylum Chordata; class Aves; order Passeriformes; family Paridae; genus Pseudopodoces; species Pseudopodoces humilis. The sequence continues at coordinate 104,374,111 of NC_142201.1, read as the reverse complement.
GTGGCATATTCTTTGCCAGTCAGAAACCAATGATTTATTCCCTTATTTATAGATTCAGTAATAACACACTGCAGAACATGGAGTGATTTGTGGGTAGTGGTGGATAAAACTTCTAAAGTGTGATTTACTGCTGGAAGGAAGTCAAGGATAAAGGTAGGATATGAGTCCCAAGTATGAGGGTGTTTCCAGACTGGGGGGAAAAAGGGACAACATAACTGTGCTACTGGAAATTAGGAGCAGAGATCTGGAGAATGTGAGGAGACCAAAACACAGGACAAGGGAGGAGCTCTATAATCTCTCTAAAAGTTAAAAGCTCAAATAAATCCCAAAGAGCTGCTTCAAATCATGACCAGTGTAAAAAAATATGGGTACAAGAAATATAATTATTGCACAAAATTGGGCCAGCAGACTTAATTGTGATTTTATTTTTTCACCTGTGTAGAAAGATTGGCAGCACAGTCCCGCTGGACCAGAAGTACAACTGCAGCTTTGTCACAGTGGGAGCATGAACCAAACACTGGAAATATTTAATGTGTCTGATTTCCCTTGTGATGGAAGAGCAGGATCATAACTGACCAAAGTCTTTTTTCCTCACCTAGACAGATAACACTGGCTTCCCTCTCATGCTGGCTGTTTGAAGGCAAAGAGCTCTGTGGAACACAAGTAAAGCCATCCAACCAGAAAAATCTGCCTTTCAACAATGGCACAGACCAAAGGCACCCCCAGCTCACAGAAGAAGGATTGTTTCCCACTGATTCCCCATGGATAACACTGGAATATCCAAAGAGTCTGAACTCTGATGCTTCCATACATGACTGCTCAAAACGTGCCTTGGTATCAGCCTCACACTGACCTAGATTTGCTCCCGTGATATCCAGTCTTTTCTTGGTTAGAGAAGCTCTATCAATGCACCAAATTTATGAATTCTAGAGGGGGGAAAAAAAAAAGACAACCAGGAAAGAAACTTTCTTTGTTACAAATTGGATCCAAGAGAACACCAGACTGGAGAGTTTGTCTGTTTACTTGCAGAAACAAACCAAAAAGGCAAGTTACCAGAGAATCTAGTGTGTAGTGTTTCAGTTCCTTCCCTTCTGGCTGGCACACTCTTCTTGGTTCCTTAATTTAAGAAGCTACTAACAATACTAATGTGAGAATGTGGAATTCAATCTTTAACAACTGAGTGGTCTCATATTTTTCAAATTGTAGGTAGCAAGATAATTGTGTCTGACACAGGCTGAAAGGTTTAGCCATACTTGCAGAGGGTATCTGATGAAAAATTATGTCTACAGGGTGACAAATCAGCAGTCACCTGCATTTTCTATGAGTGCTAGACCTCCAAAAACTGAAGAATGAAAAAAAAAATGCTTCCACATCTTCATGTCCCAAATTTTTTAAATCTATTTTTAAATCTGAGAGTGCCTAATCTGTTCTACCTGATGAGGCTGAAAGCTTGTACATTATTCCTTTACTAGTTCAATGAAGCAAACAAATTAAGAGCCTGTTATAACATAGGCTAGAAAACCATCAATAATCTGACAAGGACAAATGTTTAAGACCTCTCTGGCCTCATTCTGGCAGAAAGAGAGGCCAAAAGAAGAGACAATTGGCTGCCACAGAGTGCTGATAACAGAAGGGTCACACCGTGTAGACAGGTGGAAGCATTCTGAAGAAGGGGCAGAACTTACAAACACCACTTGTTCATGTGAGAGCATCTGCCAGTCCCTCAGTACAGCAATGTACATCTCTGTGCCTGTCAGATCCATCTCAGTCTGTCTGGTCCCCTCCCAGCCACACAAACTTATGAAACTCCAAAATCTCACATTTACAGGGCAAAAACATCATAATGCTTTGTTTTGAGATTAACCAGCTGCAGTGTGCTCGGGACAATCCATAAATCCTGCTCAGAACTCCAGGTGGTGGAAGCAGAAGCAGCCTCACACACAGCTGCTGCTCTGCAACAGGTATGGACCAAGTTACAAGGGAAATCAAAGCTCACAATTACATACCATTAATCAAAAGGGGGCTGTTAATATCATTTTATCACATGAGATAGAGTTGGCTAGTTTTTCCTGGAATGCCAAAAATCTTTCTCCCTATGAACAGGGTTTTCTTTTCCATCTCACTGCCTCCAAATTTACATAATATTGTAGTTTAGAATTATCTTATACAACAATACTGAGAAGAATTAAGAATTCTGAGAATTTTTGCACTATTACTTTCTTGACAGAAATAGAATTTTTAAAGTAAAATTAATCTTCCATAAAGCATTTCACAATGTTCTCATCAGCAGTTTATAATTACATGATTTCTGACACTTGCCGTTACTTGACTTCTGAGGTCAATATTTTCCATTTATAACTCTTTACTGAAACAATAAAACAAAAAATTATCTTCTACTAAATTATTTTCACACTTCATTAGGCTAAAAAAGTGACTTCAACAGACCCTAAGAAGGACTTTTAAAAGTTCCTCTATTTGTTCTCTTGAAATACTAAATATACTATATTAATATATTCTGAATCTTGACCACTAGATAACAAGAAAAATCTACTATGCACTATTAATATTATTAATTGGGGCTGAGGCACAGAAAATTCTGGTAGTTTTTAAGTTTGGATTTTTCAAACATAATACTCAACTCTTGTGGATGCAGGTGTCTACTGAAGTCACTCTGTCACTCCCCTCCTTCACTGGAAAGGGGAGGAAAAAATGTAACTCCTCCAGTCACCATCACAGGCAAAATCAAGTCTACTATAATGGTATGCAAATACTCAGACTTCCATGCTTGGGCACTTAAAAACTTTAGAGTCACAAAAAACAGATGCTTCAACTTCTGTCTTGAAAACAACACTCTTCTTTCCTTCCATCATTCTCCTCTCAGTAATGAACAAGGATCTTCAGCAGCTTTTGCTTCCAGCACCATGATGTAAGGAGCCCAAGATCACAGAGATACTCAAATGGAAAAAATAATTCCTCCAAAACCTTAGGAAATCAATAGCTAGTTGTTTGCTTTCCTTAAGTAAAATGGCAAATATCTGATCTATTCAAATGCAACAGCTAAATGATAAGGGAAGATGTTCGTGGTGAAACACATCAAGATCTTTCTTTGCTGGGAGGCAACTGCAGATATAAACAAGTGACTCAGCCTCCTGCTAAAAATGCCATTTCCATCACTGCTTTTCAGAAGGAGCCTTTTGTACAAAATCCACACATCATTCATCTTCACCGAAATGAAAAATAGATGCCCACTGTCGTACAGATATATTGATTATGAGTGAAAACGTGATCATTTTGCATTAACTTGCCCCACAGCACTGGAGTTCCATCAAAGCATCAGAAAGAAATTAATGCTTTCATATAGAGCCTAAGAAAAATATGAGATGCTGCTCACTTTGCCCCCTAGACAAAGAGGTATATGCCACTATCTGAGAGGTAATAGCTTTCAGAAGAGAACATGAACTCTAGACTTTTATTAAAATCATTATTTAATGTGCAAAAAATAATGAAGCCACAGCCTTGGCATTTAAAACAGCAATTTGTAGTCATTACATCTTAGATCATGAGGCTTATTTTGTAAAAAGACAGTCTTTCTCAAATTAAAAATTCATCATCAACTCCCACAGATTATGTAGTCCTTTAAATGATATTTAATACAGATTTATTCCAGCTAAACAAAGAGCCAGTAAAGTGGCACACATAAAACATCAATTTCACTGCTCCTTCTAGAAAGACCTTTCTACTCCTTAGACTGTTAAGAAATCTCACAGAAGGGTTGACTAATGCATGGATATTTTAGTAATTTCACCTTCCAGGGACATTTTATATCTTAATTTGTCATTCTCCTTACCCTCACTGTAGATTAAACTGTAAAAAATAACCTTCAACAGAAGGTTTCTTTCTTCTCTTTTCATGCTTAGAATGGCAGTCCGCAAAGTGAATGACAGTAAGAAGACATCAACTAGCCTAAGTGATCCCTCTAACTGATGAGCATTTAATCCATTATGAATATTAGATTTTTGATGGAAAAAATAAGCAGTTAAAACTTGTTCCTCTCCAGTAAAAATCCTGTTAAGAACTTGCATAGAAAGATGATGCAGCCCTACATAACTGACGTGTAATTAATTCTGTTTGATTTTCTTTAGGTACAAAGTGATTTTTATTAGATAAATCCTTTGGTCTGAAAAGAACTTCCAAGATCACACACCCTATGCCTTTCTAGTGGAAGATTTTGCTCAATAACTTGCAGAGGTGTAAATGAGATTTACATGTGTACCAGCAAGAGAACAAAAATGCGCTGCACGTTTTCTCTCTTTCCTGCTTCAAGACTTCCTTTAATTACCATTTGAGCTATAACAGTGTCAAGAAGTTGGGATGTCTTTTGAAAAGAGCATTGAAAGAGCCAGTTCCTCCCACAAATTATTTTAACATATGGACCTGAATCAGCACGTAACACCACCTGTAATTTAATTTTTGTGTTGAACAGGCATGCTGATTTCAATCCCACTCCTCTTTTCAGCAGAAACAATATATTTAAATTAACATGTTTCAGAGTACGTCCTCTACTGTCTTCCAAACGTCTACTCCAAACACCTCTCCCACAGGTGGCAATGCAGCTTTCTCTGTACCCTTCTGCAAACTCTACACCTACCTGATAAGATTTTAATTAGGGTCTAAGCAAAGGGCTAACAATGTTTTTTCAAGGGACTACAACATCTCATTTGTTTCCATACTTTCTGTCTAACTAAAGAGCTTCCTCTTTAGCTGTATCCTAGACTTACCTTCAGATGCCTGGGGCAAAAACTTTCTAATAACCCTAGAGAAAAAATTTTACTCAAGTTTTACAGAATCCTAAACTATTGCATGAAGCTTCACAAGAGACCGAAGCTACATTGCAAAGCCAACAGAGCCCACACTCACTAAATTGTTCTTTCCCTGAGATTTATACAAAATGTTGTAATTCCAATTGCAAAATAATTTTTCAATAGAGAGAAGAGTGTGGGAATCTGGAATAGGACTGCAATATATGCAGCCTGTATGATTTAAAAATATGGTTTGAAACATGCTCTGCTTAAGAAGCAGGCTGATGTACTTTTCATACCAACCATTTTAGGAAGTTAAAAAAAAGGAAAGACCACCATGACAGATAGTTGGCTGAAAAAAAATAAAATGAGGTCTCTGATAAGTTCCTATAATCAAATTATGCCAATGCCCATCCAAAACCAGAGTCTAAAAATCTCCTTGAGATATTTAATGAAGTATACCACTTAAAGGAAAAGTGAAAGTTAAGAAATATAATCAATGCTGTCAAATGGAAAGATATAATCTCATGGTTACTCACAATACTTCAATTGGAACAGTTTCAGAGTGAAGTTGACAGAACACTGCACAATCTCAGCATGCTACTCTACAGACATCAATGAAATTTAGCTCCATGCTTTATTAATTCTTTACCAGTGAATCTTAGCATATTTAAAGGAAGCAGGAATATTATAAATTTGTATCCAAAAACCAATCATAGAGAAATTATGAAAATAATCAGTACTTTTATTCAGGAAATGTTATCTTTAAGAGTTTGCTTAAAACCTAAAACTCTAAAGTTTCTCTCTCCAAATCGTTTTCACATTTCTGACACTAATGGAAGCTTCACCTTCATGTATTTAACTGCAGAGCTGAAAAAAATATAATGAATATTGACACAATCTGTAGGATAAAAAAGTCACCTCACCTGGAAGAGCCTGCTGTCTTTCAGGGAAGACTGGCAGGCTTGACCCACTCTCAGAAGGGTTTAGCATGTTCCTTACCCCTACACCATAAAGTTACTCAAAAAATCTTAGAAATCAAAGTGCCTCTCCTCAATATATCTGAGTGCTGAATCCTCCAAGATGAGAGTCTATTTAAAGATCTTACATGCTGTTCCTCATACACACCTCCTAATTACCTCCAGTTATATCACCACAGACTGAGGCAGGCAGTTGTACAAGAAGGCTGCTGCTCATTTTTTAGAAAAAACATCTTTATATGTAATGCAAACAGCAAACAGATAAAATGATCCTTTCGTACTGCATATGGCTTGCTGGGTATTTTTGCTAAGGACTTTAATGTTTAAATTCCAGCAAATTATTAAAAATTGAGATATTTTCACTATAGGAAGACTTATTGTGTGATTTTTAAGCTTATAAACATGAACAGTGTTAATAGAGCTGTGCTGTTTCAAAGAAAAAATTAAATTATTTTTAGAACCATAAGAAGCGGTCTATTCATTAAAAGTTAAAACACCAAACTGGTCAGGCAGGCTTTTATTTTCACTATATTCTTTCTATATTGAGCTCACTTTTTCTCCCCAAGCCCAGAAAACATTTGAAATTATGCATTCAAGAACAGTGCATTTGCTGAAAGACAGACAAATACTTTAGCTTGAAACTCAATTTGTGGTTGAGTGATTAATGTCATCTAGGTCTTGCAATTACACAAGTTTGGATGTCACCCAGGGGGCTCAGGTTGTCATGCCAGAAGAAGTACCTATATTTCTTCTCAGTTCAGTGCACACCAGGGCACGTTTCCCTAGATGGAGTACAGGCTCCCTCTATAGTTACAGTCTCACAGCCAGCATTGCCTGCACTGACTGCAACAGCTTCAAGTGAAATTTGTTTCTCCACAGCAAAGCAAAAACACGAGCAGCCATCCCTGCATAATCTCTGCTCTATCACCTGCCTTCCCATTACTACTCTCTGATTCCCATCACAATTACTTTTTCAGAGGTAGTTGCTAAATACAATCCAAAAATATACCACAATAAAAAGTGATTAATCAAATACAGAGTTTATATTTAGTAACTTTGATCAAGTCTTGCTTCGCATTAACATTTCAGATGAACCCCTCTCTTATCGCAGACTCATTAATATTCTGTTAATATCATCAGTCTTAATTAACAAGCAGTACATACCTTTTGTTCTCTTCCCCACAGTTTATTTTTTGCATTTGTGTTTTCACAAAGTTGATAAGATACTATTTGCATCTCCCATAGCAAATAGTGAAAACCTGTCACCCCACTATTCTGTCCTGGGCCAGGATCCCCAAAACCAGCATCTGGCCACTCCAAACCAGGTGTTTGCTCTGCTGCCAGGCTCTGACTGCTAAGAGTGGCTGTTTCTAAGCTCAGTTTGAAATTTGAAGTGCAGAGACACCTGCCTTAGACTGGCTGTTTTCCAGAGAGATGAGTTTCCTGCCCGTATTTAACTTTCTGACCTCTGCACTTCAAGTTCCCCTTCCCATGCCAGGCAAGTGAGCAAAAGTGGTGGATTTGTACATGCTCATGCCAGCAGTGTTTGCAATGACAGACATGCAGAGGGGCTGCAAGGAACACTGAAGTAGTTTCCTCATCTATATCTCATCTGCCCTTTACAGCATGAGGGCTTCAGTCCACTCGAATGCAAAGTCACACATGCCAGCTTAAACCCCTTCTGACAGTTGTTGCTCTTTGCTCCAAGGCAAAAAGTGGAAGCATGTGCTTAGTTAGGGACAGCTAAAAAGGTGTTCCAGACAATTCCCATTGTCTGAATGAGAGTTTGCTCTTGTGAGAGCAATTGCATGCACCCTGAGGAGAGCCCTGGTGACAATGTTTTGAACTCCTCCCAGGATAAAGGTATCAGACCTCTAAATAACTTCCTTGGCTTTGTTCTGCAGGGGCCCTAAAGTATTTATAAACCAAATTATTGGAAACTCCATAAGAAGCTAAAAGCTCTCCCGTACCCAAGAGGAGAAACTTGGATTCCCTCACTCTGTCCCAGCTGGCAGCAGGAGCAGTGTGCTGGACACCTATGCAGATTCCCTGCCAATATAAATCCTCCCCAGTTATCAAACACCTCTAGCTAAGGCATCTCTCACATTTTGGGTGCTGAGGAAGTCAAAACACCAAGTCACAGCCCAGGAAGTTGAATAAGAGCCTCTGGGGCCACACCTAAAATAATACATCTGTCTGCAACACCCCAGAGCCTTGCAAACCCTCCTCACTGCCTCACAAGAAACCTGCTGTCCCACCAAGGCTTTCACCCATTTGCTCTCCTTTGTCAGGTGCCATGTAAGCCAGTAAATCCCCTCCACACAGTCTCACCGCAGAAATCTGAACAACTCCTTGCTTGACAGGTTTTTATAGCTGAAGCACCTTCAGCAACATATCCATAACAGACAAGAAGATAACTTCAGGCTCTGCTTAAGTTTACAGTCCTGCCTGAAAATGTTTATGACAAAGAAACTTTGCATACCATGATTAACCCTCCCAAATTGTCTTTTTGTACTTTTAGGGATACCACAGACCCAAACATATCATGTGCAGGCAGAGGAGCAAGCAAGTAAAAGGTTTGGAACTCCAGCAATATTTTTAAAGAGAAGACTGAACATAATAAATAAAATTGTTTGAAATTGCCATTTCATTTGTTCACACACAATGAGGTAGAAATAGTAACATCCAGAACTTCAATTACAGGACTACAGAATGGCCTGGTTTGGAAGGGACCTTAAATATTAATTACAATCCTGGTTCCATGGGCAGGGACACCTTCCACTAGACCAGGTTGCTCAGAGCCCCATCCAACCTGGCCTTGAACTTCCAGGGATGGGAAAAGCACAGATTCTCTGGGAAATATATTCCAGCATCCTCACTACCCTCCCAGCAAGGAATCTTTTCTTCCCTTCAGGTACTGGAAGGCCTCAATTAGGTGCTAACAGCTATCCTGTATTTACTGAGTGTGCCCATTTCACTGAAGCCTGGTTACAATTATTGGATAGCCAAAAATTAACAAAAGTTGAAGGTTTGTCTATGTTCCAGTCCATCTTCCCACCCAACAAAAATCAAGCTCCTTGAAGGCAATCCATTAATTTCTGAGCAATGGTAGGATTTAATCTACTGCAGAATCGTAATGCCTTGCAGAAACTGGACATATAACCTATTTCCTGTTCATCATTTCCTATTCATAATTACCTTTAAAATTAATATTGAAATAAAAGCTATATACAATACCACTAACAATAACATTTTTTTTAAAACAAAAAAAGACCCTGATTTAGGACTGCTAATGTGGGCACTGGATCATCAGCTACAACAAACACAATAGCTAACACAATCAGTTTAATTTTATGACCATCATCCATTAGACATCACATAATCACCAAAAAAACTTGGGGAATAACCATAAGACTATATTTATTTTCATAGCAAAAAGCCTAGTGAAAAAAAAATAAATCAAAAATAGACTTATAACTGAAATCCAACTATTCTAAAAACCACAAGTCAGCAGCAGTCAGCTTTCTCAGCCTAGGGGTTGCCTGTATAGTGACAGAAGTTTCACCTTTACACAAAAAGTATGACATTTTTGCAGATAACACCACCCTGGGGAAGTGGCTGAGTCACCAGAGGGTTGTGTGGCCTTCCAGAAGGACCTCACCAGGCTGGAGAAGTATCCTGACAGGATCTGTATCACGGTTTATTTTCTCTGATAGGAACCATACAAATGGGAAATGTGAAGGATCTGATCCATGTGTGTTAGTGCCAGATGGGGAAAGAAAAGGAAAAGGCAACCAGGTCCAGTGACAGGAAATAGAAGCAATTTCACCTCAACACAAGAAAACACTTTCCTCCTGCAAAAGTGGTCAGACTCTGGTAGAGGTTCCAAGAGAACCTTTGGAGATACTCAAAACCCAGTGAGAAATAGCCCTGAGAAGGGGGTTAGATTATACAGTCTCCCAAGGTACCTTCCTGCCTCAAAAATCACTCATTAAATGGTTATTTATCTCAGCTTACTCTTTTGACTGTCCTGACAATAGTCACCAACTAAAGTAAAATAAACAGATACACCACTACACATGAAAAAAACAGACAAACAAACAAACAAAAAAACAACCCAAAGCAATAAACCAAAACAAAAACCCCCAAAATTAACCAAAAACCAAACCAAACCAAAAAAAACAAATAAAAATAACTTAACTAAAATGAAGGTAAAATCTATTGAAATTCAAGAAATCTTAAGTCACTGAAATTTTCCATTCAAGGACAGTAGCTACTGTGCCAGGACAATTAGCCCACTGATCATTTACACATTTGAAAAGCCATATAAGTGTGCAGAAGCTATTTTTCCTACTAAACAAAATCAGTACTTTTTTTCTTTCCATTTTCTACAATTACAGTATTTGATCCAGCTCAAGAAGAAAAAGATTTACAGAAGATCTCTCTCTTACCACTTCAAGGAAGAATGAACACTAATTAGCAGCTAAACATAAGCCATAAAACCTACCAAGCCATCTAATAAAGTAAGAAGACTATTCTTGCTTTACACATCACTTTCCTTGGGAACTTCATCTACTGAAGCTAACTATAAAACAGACCTAATACCTAAAATTACCCACCTGAGAATTTCTTTCTTCCAAAGCAATAAATTGGGTTTTTTACTCAACACTAGAGAAAGAAACGTTTCATGGTTTGAATTTCTACTCTTAATATTTTCCTTTTTGCACTTTTTCTTCATTTTTGATTTCTGTTTCATGACAGGTTGCAGAATCAGATCCATCAACGTGTTGATATTAGTAAGAATTTCTAGTTGATCCAAAACAATATTTCTCAATAATGACAACACAAACAACCCTTAGGAAGTTGGGGGTTTCTTAAATGACATGCTCTACCCAAGTGACCCATTTCCAAAATATTGGCATCTAAAAGCATGGTTAAAAAAAAAGATGAAATTAAATACTTTTACCTGCCATCAAAAGCAGTTTAATAATCTGAAGAGAGGAAAAGTAGCCCAAACCCTATCAGCACCCCCCTAGGTGATAGGTTTGTTCACTACCTGCAAGTACACAGCCTGGAGTAAGATTCTATGAGCAATCCATGATTATTCACTTGCTGCACAAAAATCCTCTTCCTTCTAGCACAACATTACTAAAAATATTTTTTGCTGCTAATTCCAAACACTTGTAATAATATGCTGTACTAAGAGAACAATCTCATGACAGCAAAAGCAACGACAATAATATATTCACTATCTCAGAGTTATCCTCTTAAGTCACCTAGAAAACTTCATCTGCAAGATCTATGTTGTTATCAGCATACAACAAAGACAAGAAACCCCTAAAAATGCATAGAGCATTGCAGCAAACAGGTGGAAGGTGCGTTTGACAGAAGAAATATTGGCTGTTCCTGTGTCTGGAAATGCATTCAATAACCTTCCTCGATGATTAATACATCCCACATGTGAAAGCCTGCATAAAAGACTAAGCAACAGCTGTAATTTACTGAAGGAGGTAGGACAGCTCAGCAGTAGAAGCCATCCAAGTTGTAAAATGACAGTGTATTAGTAGTTCCCATCCATTTAATTACAATTTAAACTTTCCAATATGACACAGTAATAAATTGAAAAATGCTGCATTACTGGCTATTTTTTTTTTCTTTTAGACAGATGTTGTACATGGTATATTGTGGACCTTTTCCATTTCTTCCTTTCTGGCTGGTTATTGCGCCTGGCTAACAGGATGTTTCATTTTAATGAAAAATACATTACTGCATTAAGATAAGGTCATCAGTTCTTAAGTTAAATGCAATTTCTGTAATAAAATTAATTGCATAACCTACATAAATTTTTTTTATGTGGGTTAAACACTTTTAATTACTACCTAAATTTTGTTCAACTGAACATTTAAATGGAGTCTTCACCTATAAAAAGAATGTATATACTGTGAAATGCCTCTACAGTTCTTTACAGCATGCCTTCTACATGTTCTACTGTAATACAGAATGTTTTCAGCATTGTTAAAATCAACTCTTGAGGAAGGCTGAGGGGAAAGGGGCAGAGGAAAAAAACAAAAAACAACCACCTGCCAGTCTATGAAGTGTGAAAACTGGCTTTGAGACTGGACCTGATTTCTCAGGGCTAGTTGTCTCTGGGGTATTTTTAAGGATGGAAGTGTCACAATCTGTCCAAGTGCCCTCAAATACAACATTACAGACTACAGAATGATAGAATATTCTGAGTTGGAAGAGAACCACAAGGACCAAAGTGCAGCTCCTGAACCTGCTCAGGACCCAGGATCACATCATGCGTGGTTATTTGTAAATCATGTTTTGTTCCACATAAATAACAATTATTTGATATAATTATCAAATTGCCACTGCAACAGGAGCCAGGACTCAGAAGCAATATTTGCTTATAAAAACTGGTATTTTCCCACTAATGTTACAAAGTCCTTCTGATATGTGAAGCAAAACACTAATAAATTCTCCATTACATAAAAAACCCAAAAATTTAGTCCTGCATCATTTATACCTTGGCTGACTTAGATTGCTATTGCTTGTCTGTTATCTGAAACAATAGTCTCTCTTTTTAAAGTTCTTACAACATGAATTTGTATAGGCTAAAAGATTTCTTTTCTCTGAGGAATAAAAGGTTCTTCAAGAGAACTTTGTTTCAATCAGGATTAAAATCCCTTTTTATTTTTTTTAATTCAGTTCCTGAACCTCCAAAACAATAACTAATTATCAATTCACCTCTAAGTCAGATGATAGTGAACTGTGTAATGATGGGTCCTGGGACATGAAGAATGGATTTATGGGTTAATTTATCATGCAGACTTTTTTCTAGTTTTAGTTTTTAGTTTTAGTTCTAAGCCTGCAACTCAATGCATACTATTCAACCAATTGATTTATGAAAACAATATTCCTAAGCTAATTTAAATTTGGTTCCATAGTTCAGAATCAGATTAAATTTGACATTTTATGTTCTCTTCATTTAAGCTGAACTGGATTTTGTCAACTGAAAAACATGTTTATTTTACATAAAAAAAAAAGAAAATTTGCAGATTGTTTTCATTAACAGAAGCTTTGGAAATACTTTCCTTTTATACCATCAAACATAATAAATCGGTAGATTAACTAAATCAATGTATAATATTCTATGGCAGAGAAGTGAATACAAGCCTCCTTACAATATTCCTCATTGTGTTTTCCAAGTGTATTTCAGGTGTTAATAAAAAGAAACAGCCTGTCCCAGCTCAAAGATACTGGGGAATCTGACTTCCTAACCCTACTCAGTCTGTAATGAAAACCCCATTCTAAGAAATACACCTGGCAAATATCCCAAAACCAGCAGCAAAAAAGCAAAAGCATTTATAAGGTTTTTTTTATTTTTCATGAATTTTTCAATCGATTAAGCCTATGTTTTCTTTCTTCTGACTTCAAGGCATTTTCAGGCTTTTATACCTTTGTTATACCTATATTTTTTAAATGTAAAACTGGTGAATTTTCCTTACAATCTCAAACTTTTGATTACCTTTGACACACTGACTGCAAATTTGCATCCTATTGTCTTGCAAACAGGTTTTTATTTCCCTGCAAAAGGTTTCTTTTTTTTTTTTTTACAGAATCATCCTTTTGGAGCTCCTTCTTCCTTTGCTTGGCTTCTCTCAATTATTTAAATCAAATCAAATACACAAGTTTGTCATAATGGTTTTGAAATTTTAATTAAATTACTAAGTTGGAAACTAATGAAGTACAAGTTTATAGCAGCAGACAGTACTGCAATTATTAGATATTTCAAAAATATTAGTCCAACATGATTTCATTAAGTTGTTAAAATCCAAAGAGTGTTTTAAAAATTGCTTATAAATATCAAATTTAATAAGGGAAGTTTAAAGAGACTGCTATTCATTCAAAGGATTTAAAAAACTGTATCCACATCCTTTTGGCTACAATACATTCTCATTTCCTTATCAAATAATTGTCTGTTGGCTACTTTGTTTTGGTCCCTTGCCCAGAATAATCTATCCATCAAATGAAACTTTACAAGTGCAAGATTTACAATGGGAAACATATTTCAGGCATTTCTAATCATACACAAACCTTCTCTCCATGAAGTTTTTGATTTTATAAAAAGTTTTTTCCCCCCATACATTTTTTGTTTAAACTTTGATTTTTTTTTGACCAAGTATTTAGGACCAATTTCTCTTCTCACATGGCTCTTTTTTTATTGAAGACATTGACCTTTCTTTTCCAAGCAGAAACATTTTAAGGCATAGCAACCCAGCTTCACAGGGGAGAACAACATGACCAATGTGGATGAAGTTATAGTTCAAGCATAGCTACCCTTTGGTTTCACATATATTCCTGTGGAAATTATACCCTCTGAAGAGCTGCAAAATTTCCAAGAACCATGCCCAACACTTACTCCTCAAGCTTGCCAGGCTTGCTTTGCTTAAATTTGCCTTCACTTGTGTGGAGCTTTGTTTCCACTCACTTCCACTTTCTGATGAGTTGGTTACAATTAATTTGTTTTATTTCTGCAGGGCAGAATTGGTTTTCCAGGGTAACAAAGTCCAAGCATGGTTTATCTAATGTGCATTAAAATGCAGTAAAAAGAGTGAATTTGGATGCAAAAAGAGTTGCAAAACAAAGAGAAGGAGTAGTGTCAAATACATAAAAATGACCAAGTGTCTCCTCAAGAGAGGATCCCACCCAGTGCCAGAGCGACCCGATTTCCCACATACCCAGGGAAATCTGCTTCAGGTGTCAGATCAGATACACTAAAAGGTGAGGAAACCAGGAATCCTTAGAGAAAATCCATTTTCACCACCACCATGAATTACAGGAGTATCTGTTTCCTTGGGTAGCCACTGCCCAGCTAGGAGATATTTCCACAAATAAAGCTGGAAGGCTTTGGAGCCACAGAAGCTCATGGCACTGGGTCTGCATGCTGTGCTTCCAGGAGGTACAAAAACTCCAGCAGATGTCCTGATGAGAAATTCCAGCTGATCCCATCCTGGAGCTGAAAGACCTTGTAAATTGATAAATTAGTTCTTAAAGAAGGTAATAGTTTTCTCTAGAGATATGACAAATTGTCCTCTTCTTTAACTTCCATATATATGAACATACTTGTTCAGGACAGGACTACAAATCTAAGTTTACGAGGGACTGTTCTAATTTCCCCAGTGTCCAAAGAGCAGAAAAGCTGGCAAACCTGCTCTCTCTGTCTTTGATCTTCTTTACTCATAGACAAGCTGTAAGAGATTAAGCTCTTCTCCCATTACTTAGTCATTTAAAGTGATACTCTACAATTCCCAAGGGTAAATGCATAAGGCTACTGAGCAGTCTAGGAACTTAAAAATAAAAAGAGATTGGAAGATTTATAAAATACTGTTAAGTTACACAGTTTGGATTAGACTTTCAGAAACCCTTTGATAATTTAAGGGGATAACTCCTATTTAAACCAACGTCTAGGGGGAATTCAAATGGCTACTTTTCAATATCATATAAACTGCTTTTTTAAATGTTTATCCTTTCTTCCTATGTTTCATATTACGTATGTACTTTCTTAAGGCTACATGAAAACAAATGTAGAATCTGGAAAGGGAAGAATCAATGCTAAATTAAAATTCTTGATTACTGCTGTGCTGTAAAGCAACAGTTTAAGTTTTCCAAGAGTTGCACCACACTTTTCTACATACTGCATGTCCACTGTATCCCAGATCCAAGTATAGGAAGCCCTAGGAAATAACTGAATCCCTAAGGAAACTATCTGAACAGCTCCCATGTTGCATACACATTTTTCAACTTAACTGCATTTATATCCTTCCAAAACCATTCAATTGTCCCCAAGGGAGCCACAGGAAGGCAAAGGAAGCCTTCCAAAGGAAGGAGGATTTTTTCCCAATGCTAGACACGGTGACAACAGTACAATATAACGATGGCAAATATATGGGATTACTGCCAGACTCTCATCCAAGACACACTGATGTCTTCATCTAGTCAAATACATTCTCCAAATAAAATTCTATTGCACAGAGCAGAATGAATGCTGTATTATGGATTTTGGCATGAAACCACAGTGATTTTTAACTCAGTTTTCTGCCATGAATCAGGATATTAATTGGCATATAAATTGTACAGATGTACATTCTGCATTAAGTGACCTTTTCCTTTCAAGGTCTTACAGAATCATTTGTCTCTAAAATGGCCACTATGAAAAACAAAAAAACCTCACAATCAGTACAGCTTAGATTACAAATATCTGTACAACTTACTCTTCTTAAAGAGATAGTCAAGCATTTACAATGGCTTTTTAAATAGATCTTAATTTAATGCAAGAGAAACTTACTTCCTTTTTACAGTTCTGATTACACCACTAAAAGGTCCTCTTTGAAAGGTATAAGCAGATAATTACTAAAATGTGCACCTATAAATTCCAGGTTTAGTGCTTGCAGTGGAAGCTGACACAACTATTCCCCTTTCTGGCTCCCTTGGGAGAACAGACTCATTTGGGGACCACTGCCTTAATCCTTTGTAAATTTAGCAATCAAATTGTAAGATTTCACAAATGATTTTTAATATTTCTTTATCTGAACTTAAAATTTAGCCATTCCTAGAAAAATTCTTCAGCACAACCCAAGATACTTTAAACCCTATCATTATTATTATTCATTTATGTGACATAATTTCCAGTGGCACTAAAACGTTCTCAAAATATAAAGCCATACCTAAAACACATTTTTCTCCTGTAGCATTGAATGTCTGTGTCAATGAAGGCTTTGGTGAGGGAGAAAATGTATACTCTTTATGGTAAATATTAGAACTGTGAGTTTCTATATTTCTAATAAATTAGTGCTACCACATCTCATTTATCCCTACATGAGGAAAAATGTGTGGAAATAACAACTGAATCAGAAGGGAGTCACCAAATTAATATTCCTTTGCTCCTCAAGAGGGTACAAGAGGAAACCATGCCAATTTCAGGTAAATAAAACACATAAAAAGTGAGAAACTTTACCTTTAAAGACCAGATGTGTACCATTTAAAAAATTTAGAAACACAATAGCCTCACAGTAACAGCAATTCAGTGTGTGTAGTGTAAACTTCCAAAGTGCAAGCAAACCTTGAACTCTACTGCTGTTCCTAAAATATTGAGTGGATGTTGTGACAGATATTTCTATGAAAGTACCACAAATATTTATCTGTCCTATTTGACTGAATCTCCACACACACAAAAAAAAACAATATAAAGCCAGAAAAACTAAAAACCACCCAAATGAAAAATATTAAACAAAAATCCACCAAAAAACCAACCTCCCCCACACCCCCATCCAAAAAAACCCAAAAAGCCAAAACAACCTTATTTCAAAACACAACACTAAATTATTAAGGAAAGATTAGCAACATATTTCAAATGTCAGCTAAAGCTGAGGGCTTGTTTTCCCTGCAGATTCTCTGTCAAATCCATTGGAAGCCACTCTCCATATTCAAAAGTCATGCCAACTCTTTTTTTCTGCTTCCAAACCATCAATGACGGAAAGATGGAGAGCATTGGTAGAAAAAAGCTCACTTCAAAAGCTGGGGGTCTGGGTCAGCACCTGGACACAGCAGCCCAGAGAAAGCAGCAGCTAAAAGCAATTATGTGAGTTCACACTCTTGAAGTCCTTGTACTCATTCAAAAGCAGGTTTAAAATTGCTACAACATTTTAATCACTTTTCTCAAAAACTCCAAGACTGACATGTAATATAGTGATGCTGGAAGGAGAACTTGTGGTTCTCTGAGATAATTCATGAGTTTGTTGGAGGTGAGGATGTTTTGTAAGCAAATCAAACATCCTGGAAACTTAAAAGCAGTCAGCAAACACACACACACATTCACTCACAAGGTATCTGCAGCAATAAAAAGGAATCACAGAACAGGTAAGGTTGGAAGAGACCATCAGCCTTCCCACCAAACTTTCATGGAAACTGCTAAGTACCTTCCAAGATGACAGGGTAATGCTAGAGGGGAAAAAGGTTGTAGGGAGGGGAAGGAATGGAAAATAAGTTGCTTTCAAGATGGACAAAGGTAGACAAGCATCTCTAAGATGATGTTAAATGAAAACTCACTTTTTTTCCTGGGAAATTCTTATCACTTTTATTCCACTTAGTGGAATTCAATATTTTTCAGAAAGGGACAGAGACCTCACCTCTGTTTTACCTGGACTGTGCTTCCAGGCTGAGATGCATTTCCCGGGCTGTCTGTTCAAATATCACAAAGCAGAGCTTTTTGGCAGTCACACACCTGCACCCTCTGACAACAGGGTACTGGCCACACACACAACAGTGTGAAGGCAAAAAGCAGAACACCTTCCAGAGGCAGAGACAGTCTCAAGTAGAACTGTACTGCAACATCGTGCTTCTCCTTCAGCTCCATACACAAGGGAGGAAATAGTTTGTTTTGACAGAAATTTGACTCATCCAAAAATGTTGAAGACATACATGGACAGGAAGATATTATATTGACTTATAAAAGCAAAAGATATTTTGATTTTTAAACCCAGGATACCACAGAAATCACAGTCATTACTCTGGACACTATTGTTTTCCCTTAAGAAAAGCCAAAATTAGAGTCTCTCTGTATTTTTTTTGTTATAAAAAGAGAACACTTTTTATATTATGTTGTAGTACTGTATTATGCTCAGATCATCCTGTATGTACTCACAAAATCAATCTTAATGTAATTATTATGTTCCTTAAAAATCTACTTCGGTGTCTCAGAAACCTTAATTTAATAAGACTTCTGATGGGCTGAGTCAAATAGATATTATTGTTTAATTATTTTATTTGTACTCTCATCTGTCTGCATCCTTTCCTCTTCTCACCACATCCTTAGCAGATAATGCAGGTCAAGGACCTGCAGCAGAGGTGTCTGGAGTATTTCTGCATGTAGAGAATTCCCATCACACTGGTGGTCCTACTCCCTGATTTTGATTATTTGGTTACAGAAGTTCATAAAAGCAATAACTGCAATTTTAGAATTAACCACAGCATCACTCTAGAATCAATTAGTGCATGGAGTAAATTTCAGAACTGAGAGTTTCTATAAATCTAATAAATTAGTGCTACCACATCTCAGAATAGATATAACAAATACAGAACATATTTCAAATTAAAAAATCATATCCTGGAGTATCAAATAACTAGTGACTGCTTTCATCACAAATTTAAGCTTTTATTTCCCCTTCCTTTACTACGTTATTTTCTCGCTACTTAACAAGTATTGGTGTGCAAGTACAGGTACAGAGGAACACCTCTATTTCATACAGCCCAGC
Organism: Pseudopodoces humilis; assembly: GCF_049639895.1. NCBI lineage: Eukaryota > Metazoa > Chordata > Aves > Passeriformes > Paridae > Pseudopodoces > Pseudopodoces humilis. The sequence goes on along the minus strand of NC_142201.1, from coordinate 104,355,016 downwards.
TCTCCTTGGGGCTTCAGATCTCTTGAATTAGCAACTGGTTCCTTCAAAAGGCAGCTGAGACAAAAAGAAGTGGTCACAAATTGTTCTGCTCTGTTTTGTACTCTCCTTGCTGCTCTTTTACTTCTAGGAACGGTCTCGCTACTATCAAGCAAATTAAAAGAAAATCAGCATCAGACTGGGCCCAGTTCAGCTAAAGGCCTTGAGTGGCCCTTTATTCTTTGCTCCTGGGTTCAGTCTGTTCCACAAGACAAGGCATTGCCAAATTATCCTTTAAAAAGTTAAGTCAGCAGCTACCAGATAACAGCTTGAGAGATTTTTGATCAAGACCTAAACCAATCAGTCTGCTATGAAATATTTCATGCTAATAAGCTTCCCTTTTCAGAGGAGATCTTATTATGCTTGGATCTAGAATATTAAGACAATACAATTTTAACATTTTCTAATGTGTGATTGATTTATAGTTCTGTCACATTATTTTTTGGATAATATGATCAATTCAATTCAATTTGTCACATTTTTCTATAAATATTGCAACAAATTATTAAAGCAATAAAACCTCGTGGCAGAAGTTTAATGAGATCATGTCACATTTGTGTAAAAGCCAAGTGATAAATTGCAACATCTGCAGTGGATGTCACCGCCTTAAAAGGGAAAGTCTGCACATTCTCCTAGCACAAGGCAAAAGTCTAAATCTTTACTTGGAGCTACAAGACAGAAAAAGCACAACAAAATACTAAACATGTCCAGACACACTCTACTCTCCCTTCTAGCAATGTGGACCAATTCTGTCTGGATGCCATTTAGTATGAAATTCAAATATATGAAAATTTGGGTAGTATAGGGTAGGGTATATTTACCCTACAGAGATTTATTTACAAATGTATTGGGTGACTTCTTAGTTTAACAGGCTTCAAATTTCTCGTCAAACACTTGTTTAATATTATTGTTCCTTCATTTTCTTCCACCAGATAAAGCTAATGGAAAGGCCTATGGAAAAGCCAATCACTTGTCACTTCTCATACAAGTCAAAGTAAAAAAATAAACAAAAACACCAAAAAACATATTTCACTGGGAAAAAAAATTCTAAGTATGTAGGAAAAAAGCCACACTATTTACTTACAAGTTCAGAAAGGAATTTATATTTTCATATATTACATTAGATGATAGGTGGTGGAACTGCTTAAAGGGCTGGCTACTTTTTTGTGTAGATGTGTTCATAGGCAAGCACACATTTATTTGCTTCAGATGTGCTTAGCAATAAGCTGATAGGAATTCTGACATGCAGTTGGTATTTTTTCCCCCTCTTTCTCAGTTTATGAGAAACAAAGGTAGATTGTGTGTCAGTTTTACTGAAATACTTTAATAAGTGGAAGATGATTTAATAGGTCTTACCATTATTCAGCCTGAGTACTAAATCTTTTGCTATTAAATGTTCTCCTAATTGTCTCCTGGAGGAGTTCAAAGTTCCAGTGAGTCATTCAGAATCTCTTTCTACTTATTAAGAATCAAGTCCAGTAAAGGAGCCAAAAGCAAACTATGCAAGTTAGAGACCCAATTCTCCACTGACCAAACTCTTTTTGATAGACAGGTTACAGTCCACGCACTGGTTAATCAACAAGGCTAAATTCAGCTCTACAACCTTCTTCACTTTATTAGACTGTAATAGAAAACTATCTTATTTCTGTAGACTGATTTCTAAAATTGAGTGTAGTACATACATTTATAAGCACATTGCAATACTCAAGCAGCTGTTAATTGTACAGACCTCAAAGAACAAGCTTTTTGAAGTCTCAAGAACTCTAAAAACTAGCATTCAGAAAACAAAACACCACCAACCATTTGTGAAATGGCAGTAAACAAGAAATTATGCATTTAAAATTATATTTTATACATTGATTATACTAGAAAGAAAATATTAAAGTGCTTCCATTTTAATATGCTATTTACAACGTTAAAGAATCACTGTATTTGCTGCCTTTATTAATTGTACTAAATCTAAATTTCCAGATCAGTACTAATACTAGCAGCAGGTTGGCTCTTTGTCCTATCCTTCTACCCAGGTGACACTGCATCATATTTTTGTGCATCACACCGACTACCAGACAGCCCTGTCCTCAATACTTTCAACAGAGCAATAACTCCTTTACTCAAGAATAAATCATCACCACCCATCACCAATTTTTTTGGATGAGAGCAAAGACTGACAAATGTTTCATGCCAAACCAAGTTGCTCTTCCTACATCCCTAAGCAAAGGCAGGAATCGCAGCCATGAGGTCTTAAGCTGTGGAAGTTGATACAAAACTGGAAGGTTGGGGCATATCCTCAGACACACCCACTCATACTTGTCCTCTCCCTAAAATCTACACAACCCAACGCTCAATTTACCAGTCTATCTGTAGCTCATGATCTGGGGTTTCATTTTTTCATGTTGCCACCCTGTGGTAATTCATGGCAAAAACAATTTCTCTCCACGAAAGATGTGGAAAATTGCATTGGGATTTCAAAGAGCAACACTTCATACCTGAACAAGCTGAAAGATAAAGTTGTTTCAAAACGTTATGCGAGCTAACCCACAGTATAGGAACAGTAATCTTCTTTAGTTCTGTAGGAGCCTTATACCATGACTCCAGTCAAGCCAGTCTTCTCTTTGTTCACTTTAGCTACAGCAACATCAGAACACACAACACAAATTATTCACAGAAGCACTGTTTCCAACATGGAATTCATTGCTTTACTTGTGTCAGTTTTCCCATCAACTTTATTGACAGGTATAAATGAACTAATAAAACCTCCTTTTACTTAGCTTGCCACCTCCCAAGGAAACCAAATCTATTTTGACCCTTTAATTTCTTTTACTCTTTCAAACTAATATTTCTTACTACAAAATTTTGGCTATGAACTCTTTATGGTCATTCTTCTTTCCCTTTCTGTTGTATGCAAAGGGAATTGATATTCTGTCTTGTTTTAATAACTAAAAAAAATATATCAAAATAAACAATTCCATTTCTAATCAATCTAGCTATCAGTCTAATTCTGCAGCTTTTTACAAAAACCTAGAGAGACAAATATTCATTTAAGAGCTGTAGCTGGTCATTTTTTTGTTAGGCACAGAAAACCCTACTCAATTAACACATCTTTATAGTAGTTCACATGAAGTTATTTTCTGTTATTACAGACTGTCTTGCTTTTGCAAGTTTTACTTTTGAGATAGTTGTTTTCAGCTGTTGAAATACCCGATTGCAACAGGAAGGAGGGGGAAGACATCCCCCAAAAGCTGATAACCAAAATCCACTCCAACAGCAGTTTGCACACCAGGAATAAACGAAACCAGCAACAGCCTTTTTGCTCTCCTGATCTCCCTAAAAAGTCTAATGCAGAAAGATTATGTCAATAATTTTATTCTGCTCTTTTGTAGTTCTGAAGCCTTCTTCAAGAGCAGTCATAAAGAAAATGAGCTCTGACAGCCAGCACGCTCCTCCTAAGCACGGGAACAGGAACAGCCCTAAAACACCCAATATGGCCCCTTCCAACCTGACCTATTTTGGGATTTTGTTTTCCTCTGAAATTTGTAGCAACATACCACCATGTCAGGACTGAGTTTTTAGCTGTGAAAAGCACAGCTGATAGCCTCACACTGCACACAAACAAATTTATTTCAGCCTGGCTTGGCGTGGTAATTTTTGAAGTTTTCAGTCTACCTGCTGAACTGAAGAGTGAATCTCCTACAGCTTAACACTGAATATTCTCTGCTGGTTCCATTGTCACAAGTTCTACAGACTGACATGAATGATAGTCTGCTACATTTAATTTGTAAATCTCTATATGAGGATGTGGATCATTAAACAAAAAGATCAAATGTCAGATACTTCCTTTTCTTCATTAACACAAAAAACACCTAATTCCATTTGCATAGCTAGATCAATTGAGCATCCGACATTTTGCAACATCAAGAGTTCACATAATTTTAGGAAATTTGCATAGAAAGAAGAATGAAGTGAGCTTTTCACAAATCAGAAGGACTCTTCAAATCAAAAAAGTAATAGCAGATTTCTTTTTAGCTGAAATCAGGTTAATAACAGTCTCTCCTCTCATGCATTTTTATCAACATTAAGTTTTTAAATATCTTCCTAATCCCCCAATCATCATGAAGGTGCACTGACCCTCAGCTTTACCAAGCCTTAACTTCAATTACACTTGTCTGTGACAAAGTTAATTAGAATATACTTCCATAGCAGTAGAGTATAGTGGCAATATAAATGAGAACATAGAAAAATGAGATTATGTGACAGCAAAAAAGGACTTTAAGAATTAATCTGAAAATCACACAAAACAACCCATCATTGTTACAATATCAAATCCTTAAAATTTCCACTACTTATTTCTGTGATGTCACCAGTAAACAGCCTCCTGATACTCAAACTCAGCTGTGTCTTGGAATTTACTTAGCACATTGCATTCACATAATTCATTCTTTATTTCCACCTATTTATCAGCCCTTCTCATTGATATAGAATAGAAACCTTCATTCAAAACACTAATGAAAGATACCTGTCATGTATGGTTGATTAAGCTGATTTCTGCATCCAAATGAGCAGCCAGCCAAAGCTCTGCTCCACATAACTGGATGAATTGGATACACTGGGAAAAAGAGGGTGCATGAGAGGCTTAAATCCCAAAAAGATTCTGGGATTTAAGCCTCTGGACTCAGATGGTCTAAATTCAGATGTGTTGCCAGCAGATAAAGGATAACAGATTTATCAAAAATTATTAGACATTCCTGAAACACTATAGTTAAAAATTTCTACAAATTATCAATGTTCCAGAAAATGCCACATAATTTACAGTGTGCTTTAAATAGTCACTAAAATGTGCTTTAATAGTCATTTCACAAATTTTGACAACAGGTAACTGCAGTAATTTCATGCCCCCCTTTCCCCCTTTTTTTCTGAACTGTTTTTTCCACTCTCAGTACATTTGTCTCAGGGTAACACTTTCACACAATAACACTGCATTGTAGAAATTACTTTTTTCATTGATTTATGTTTTTGAAATTGTATATATAGTACACAGTAATATGATGGATGCCCTATCCAGAACCCAGCTACATTATTAGATGTACAACGTGTTGATATCACCAACTTCGGAACAAACAGGCAGCTGAAAGCAAAATGGAAGAAAAAGGAGAAAAAAGCATCTGGTGGACTGAGCAGGCAGTGAGACAAACAATAGAAGTTTAGTGTTGCCAGCAAAAATGTTTTAAAAGAATGCTATCACATTGAATTGTTGCTCCACCAAGGAGAAGAGAAAGGCAAAGGACGCTTGATGAACATTAGCAAAAAAGCTGGCTTTAGTGGTGGACGACAGTGATGTACAGTTCTGCATAATAGGCTCTTCGCTCTATAAATCTGCTCCACTCCACAGCATTTCCCCAAGTAGGTGATATATTTCTAAAAAGTTCCATCTAAATGTCACCCTGAAAGCTTGCCACGCTGAGGACCATTCTAAATGTCAGAACAGTCTCGTGCAACCTATGACAGAATTTAGGATTAGTCTATGCCACATCTTCCTAAAACGAATTTCTAAGACTAAGTTATGCCTTTGGAATTTGGATTCTGATCTGTGCTGTTATTCAGTCTCCCTGCCTTCAAAAGTACAGACCTTATTTTCAGTTTATTTATTTTCAATGCTCAATATACTTGGAAAGAGCAATGAGGAACATTACATTAGAACACATTCTTCTGACATCCTTTGAAAGAATTAATGTGAATCATGGCTGCATTTTGGATTTTAATCTTTGCAAAAATACCAATTATTTTACAGAATGCAGAGAAAAGTATATTCCACTAGCTCTACTGTATGCAGAATTGAACACAAAGAGATACCAAAAGGCTGGATCCCTATAGCTATAACACAGAATTGGACACCATCTTTAAACACACTTTTCTTTAAATGAGTGAAATTCATTAGACATTTAGATTTGACCTAACCAAGATAAAGATACATCAAAATGAAGGCACCAGTTTATAAAAGGGGAAAAAAATTACAGAAAGTAAGTATGAAATTAAAAACTTTCACAGTTCATAGTCACATGAAGGACACACATGCATTCATTTATAGGAGACCACCACCTGATTTTCAATGGATTTATAAAATGATTTGCATTATATTCACATTTCAGGGCTCCTTTATCTTACCACCTACTTACTCTAAAGCAACAACTCATTTTATGTTAGTTATTGGAGAACCAAAGTAGGGATAGCCATTGACAGAGGAATGATTCTTGGTGTACATACAAGGATGCAAACTCTAAATGTTTTCTGTGGTTTGGTGAATTCAAAATTATTTTTTTTTTTAATTGTATGGGTTATAGTAAGGTGTAAGCTTTAGCTGAAGCTTCACCTTGGAGAAAATTGATGCTCTTTTACAAGTTAAGTGAAAATATTTTGTAAGACACTCACAGCAAAAGCACCATTAACCAGAAAGACAATTAAAGTTTAAAAGGAAAAAAAGTTTCATTCATGAAAATGACAGGTTAAAAAACCTGGTTAAATTTATTACATAACATGAAATCATATAATCCAAGGGTAAATCTTGATGCACATCTCAAGGAGCACAGCTGGAGATTATGAAACAGGCAGCTTCAGCTGCAGCAGCATCTGGCTTGTGACTACAAAACTACACAAATATAAAGCACATGGCTTTCTGAAGTGCTGTTCTTTTCATGAAAAAAGTTGTTCAATCTGGGCAGAATTAATACAATAATCTAGTCTGAGTTTAATTATTATACAAGATATACTAAATAAAACATCAAGCTCAGGCTTAAGTAGGACTTGAGGGAATCATAAGCCATATGCTGGCCCTCTGAACCAAAATTAATTTCATCTTAAAGACTATATAGGTCATTGTCATAACAGTTTGGATGAGAAAATTGAATTGGGGGCCAGCATTCATCTTATACTGCTAATAATAGTCCTTATCACTTATTACTGTAATAAAAGGTAGCCCACAAACTAGAGAGGGTATATGAAAGAGGTTAATAGCACAGTCATCTAAATGTGCAGTTAGTAGTCTGCCAGATTCACTGCACCAGATTTTATTTAGTGTTATTCTACTGCATCCTCCATTACCAAGCATAAAATAAATTGCATTTTTATAGCACACTGTAACTGTTTTATGACTTCTATTTATTAGAAATACTTTTACTGTTTTCAGATAAAATATATAGATATACTCAAAAAATGAATGTGTTATTATTCTGTCATTTTTGTTATAAAGTACTTAAAAAACACTTTGAAAATCTTTAAATTTGACTTTGGTTGTTCTGCTGCACATGTGCACTGGGTTAAAGTGATAGGCAATTCCACAAATTTTACCTGGAAATTTCATTTTCTTACTACAGAAATGCTGCCTGTGATGGTTCACAAAGCCTTCAAGATTTCATTTCTGCACTAAACCATCAAGTGGCTGTGCTTTATACACTGCCACACTGCAAGTGTACCTGATAGATTAAAAAGCTCCACCATCCCAACTCACCTTAAGCACATTAAGAGAAGCTGAAAGCAGCATTTGTGTTTATGCTGAAAAACACCCCAAAGGACAGCTCAGTCACTGCTCACAGCCAGCACAAATTCATGGGAGGAAAGTCCTTCTTAAAAATGTTAATTTCCTCTTATGACAAGGTACACTGGGTAACCTGCCCAGGTGATCAAGGGAAAATTGCTGATGAAATCTTTTTGGATTTCAGTAAAGTTTTGATCCTGTCTCTCCCAGGATCCTTCTGGATAAAATGTCCATCCCACAGCTGGATGAACACATCATGGGATGGGTGAGTGACTGGCTCACAGGATGGGCACAAAGGGTTACAGTGACTGGGGGGACATCAGACTGGGGACCTCCATCCTCAGCCCTGTGCTCTTCAACACAGGAAGGGAGACTAAGGTTGCCAATAATGCTAAATTGGGAGGAGCTGATGACTCCCTCAAAGACAGGTGCTGGATTCTGCACCCAGGATGGGACAGCCCTGGATTTGCACACACACTGAGGAAGGAGAAGGTGGAAAGCCAAGCTGTGGGGAAAGGACCAGTAGCAAGTTGAATCTGAGTCAGCAGTGCCCTGGCAGCTGTGTCTGGGGCTTTCTATTTAATGCTTTGATTTCTGCCAAATCTCAGACATCACACTCCAGGGTAACCCTTTTCAACAGGGGGTGGACCCATGCAGAAAGAGAGGGGGAGCAGGCTACAACAGAACCAGCCAATGTCCCACTGATTCCTATGCTTTCTTCTCCTAGACCCCATAAAAATCACAATCCACATTTCTTCTAGGATACTGTTGGCATAGGCACCCACATATTAACAAGGCTACAATCAAATGGGAAGAAGAATAAATCTTTTTGTCTTTGCTCCTATTAACAGTGTCACAAACTAATTCTAGCAGCACAGGACTACAGCCATAAGAAACAGCTTTCTCACACAGAGAGTGAGAAGCTAAAAAAATGCTCTCAAAAAATTGACATAAAGCTTGTACAGATTTTCACTGGGATTAGCTCATTTTCAGATATTACTTGACCCTCCTGATGCTCTCTGGGTGTTATGTGACAAGACACGCACAGAACGACTCTAACCTGTCAAGTTTAACTTGGGAAGATGTTACTGAAATGTCTCTGCTCATCAAACTGTGGCATTCATCTACCTGGGGACCCAAAGCCTGAGAGTTACAGCTCACATTACTATACATAAGCACACCATCCATGCAGTAGAAAGCGTGCAGCCGAGCCCACCAATGTGCACGCTGAAAAATATCCTCCTCCCACCTCCGAGAGAAAAACTCTGAACAAGTGACAGATGACTGACAGCCCAGATCACGTACCATATATTTTATGGGGTTTTTTGTTGCTGTTGTTGGATCAGCATGCAGGTTTCAAGTATTTTCAGGTAAAATCTGAAATATTTTTGGAACAGCTAAAAGAAGCAGGAATCCTTGCAAAGTAAATTTTCATTGTGATACTTGCTGCATAACAACTGATCTGGGGTCACCCAAAACTGTCTTTTCAATCACTATGAGAACAGAACACACAGGCACCAGATGACCTCATACTTCAGTTCAAAGCAGCAACTTTAACCTCACTGCCCTACACAAGCCACACTGGTCAAGCTACGGGTTCTAGTCAGGTACTTTCCCCCTCAAACCACTCCCCAAGTTTTTCTGTGAAAAATCTCTCTCACTCAGATGAGGAAATCTTTTCAAAACATACCATAACATGATTTGCACCACAAGGTTTTTCCTTACAAAACGTCCTTATTTTCTACTGAGTTTTAAATTCCCAGCTGGTTTGGGGGCAGAGGGGTACATTTGGACTAGTTACTTGGATTTGCAGGAAAATACTTGAATGCTAAATGAAGGATGGGCTTAAGAAGAGCTGGAAGGGTCTGGTTTTGCTGGGTTTTTACCCTTCAGGAGCTGCCAAGACTTGGAGGGACAGAAGACTCATCTCAGGTCTCCATCATCTGTTTTCAAATCCAAGGAATTCCAGTACTTAGGAGGAATATTTTTACTGGAGAAAAAAGGATAAAATCTATGTTATTATCAACCAAGGAAGCAGAAAATCCTCTTTTGCACAGGCTGATATTTGAGAAGTAGTGACTGCATTTTCCTGAGAGGTTAAATACTGCCTGCTGGCCACATTCCTGACAAAGTAGTAAGTCCAGCTTACTCAAGAAAAAAACCCAAACTGTGCCAAGATACCAATAATTGCAGAGTGGAGGCAGGTAACTAAAGTGAGGGGAGGAATTTTCCCAGTAGCAGTAGTGGGAAGACCAGAGAGGTGAAGCTGAGCCTGGGAGAGGGAGCTTGCTGCTCCTTTCCCTGCAGGACACGGCTGCTCCCATCCCTGACTCCCTGGCAGGCAGGGCCATTCTCAGTGGGCACCCCAGGCCCATTCCTGCCCTGCTGGGCACTTCAGGATTTCTCAGGAGAGAAAGTACCTTTTCTACCTGTATAAAAGAAGTAATTTCATCTCAATATCTTCCTTTAAAAGTCACTGTAATCTTTTTTTAAAATCTCTTTGCTTTTCTCATCAATTTTTATATTCCCTTAACTTCTTTCTGTATTCCTCCCAGGCTTTTCTTGAATCTTTTCATCACACAATTTTTTCACTCCTCTTATCTGCAATTGTATTTTTCACTTTCTTGTTCATCCACCTTGGCCTTTTTTCCCCCCTGCTTTCCTACCTATACTGTAGTAATAGCACCAAAACACACCTCATCAGTGGGCAGCCATTAACTCATCTTTCAATGCTTTGTTTCCCTTCTGTGTTGTCTCTTTATATTCAACACCCATCCAACATCTCACTCTTGAACTTCACCTGTCTAGTTCTTCATATTGCTAAAAAATTACCAAATCAGGTTTTGGTGACCACTTCAGTGCATTCCCTGTCCTACAAAGCACTGTTGAGACATTTCACTGTGCTCACTGCCTGAGCAGGTGCCTATAGGAGCAAACTTCTCCCCACCATCCTTTGCAATGCAAAGGAGAGTCTCACTGGCAAGTAAAAGAGCCCAAGAATGCAAAGAAAGGAAAAATATATAATAGTTAATAGAAAGAAAAAAATGGAAAGGCAAGAAATACAGAGAAATAACAGGCTCAGCATTATTATCCTGCTAGTAGGACACAATTCCACATTAAAAAAAACAAAAACCCCCACAAAAACCAAAAGAAACCACACCACTTCAACTAAGTATGAAAAAGCAAAACAAACAATTCATCGTAGAAATTAATTTTAAAATTTTGGTTATAACACCACCAAATGTGTGTCCTGCCAAGCAGTACCTCATGCTAATGATAGCTGGCTATTTGGGCCTCAATCTATGTTGTGTATTTTTTATACTGTGCCAGCTCTTCCCAAGGGATGTCTCTGACCAACAAGGGACTCTGGCCTCTCTGGCCACCAGCCTTGAGCACCACCACAGCTGTCACCTGCCACAGCAGCTGTGCTGACCCAACCAAAATGCACTATTCCCCAGCCAAAAAGCCAAGGCAAGTAAGCTCTGTCTCTCCTTTTAAGTGCTGTGTAAACTATGTATGTACACTTCTAAAGAGAGTCTTTTACACCAATTCACAGATTGCCTTTTTGGGTAGAGCTTGCTCATATACTCAGATGCCAACCAAGCTTCCAGTGTCTAGCAGCTCATATTTGATTCCTATTGATGAGGCAGGGAGGAGCAATGAAAAACTGAATATTCCATCAAATCAATTAGATAAGTACTCTGTTTTTGCTTCTCTCTACTTCTAATTATTCCACTCTGCCAATGCTGCCAGTGTCAGCACAGCTTCACATACCAGATCATGGTAATTAGCAGCACAAACTTCTGATCTCTGATGTAGGAATTTCCACCAATTAACAAGTTAACAGTTAATTAGGCTTAAACTGAAAAAAAATCTCATCATCTGGTGCTTGTGCAGCCTGAAATTCTCAATTACACTGTGGTAGTTGCGAGGAGCAAGGCAGGTGAGGAGCTGTGAAACCAGGCAGATTGGGAGCTCCAGCATCTGGGAGGTGCTGTGAAACAAAAGGCAGATGCTGGCAATACAGCTGATAATGATACCAACAGAACTAATTTCACCTTTCCTTAAAGGAAAGCTCCATCCAGGGTTAGCATTCCAACTCTATTCTGTGTTTTGTTATCTTTATTAAATCTACATCCATTTAAAGGAACAAGTCATCTAAACCAGCAGCCATATAAGACAGTTCTTCACAATCAGAAGTTATTTAGCAGGAGATAGCTCAAAATACCAAGTATTTGTAGTGAAATGTTTAAGGTGTTATGCATTTTTGCAGAAGTCAGAGTTGGGCTAAATGACTGCAAGTGGCAAACATTAAAAAAGGCTAATTTACCAGAAAAAAATTAGATGCTTTTGGTTTTAATTACAACTTGAGTAGCCACATTTGTCAAATATTCACAAAAAAAGACATTTTCTTAGTTTGTGAAGTCTACCCTCTTTAAAAAAAATATTATATAAATACTATATAAAATTACTAAGGTGAGTAGAGAAAAAAAGCTCTACTACCACCTCACACTCAAGTCATAATAAAGGACACAAAGGCTTAGGCAATCCATCTTGGGAAACAGCCATTCTCTGTTGGGTTTTAGGAATATGAAAAGAAAAACAGTGAAGCAAATAGCTTGCTCTATCTAATTATTTCTTTCCTTTGTGAAGTAATTGAGATTTGTTTTTTCCTGATAATGACTGGATTTTCTCCAAATTCAGAAGGCTTCCTCTCAGGCTCTCTTTCCTTCCCTTTCAGAAGAAATAACGGGTTTACATATTTAGCCTAATTTTGGTATCACTTCACAAATTTGGTAACTTCACAACAGAAGCAGAATTTCAGTAGTTCACACACAGATCCTTGGAGCCACCACGCTGACCACCCCTGGCACCACCTGAAAGGGTGCTCAGCCTCCACAGGACTGCAGTCACCTATCTCAACTCCTGTTTGTGCTCCCTAAGTCCTCTTGCTGTGCTGGCACAAAGGCTGTGAGCACTCCTGCACTTTCAGAGTCTGTTTTGCCAGTGCTGTTTGGCCTTAAACAAGTATAACTTACTCAAAAAGAAAAAGTTCATATTGGTACGGCGTAATTAATGACTCTGTTTCTCTCCTGAAATAAAAGCTGAATACCACATGATTTACAAGGCACTACAGGCATTGGGGCTTTGTTCCTTTCTTTCCAATGCCACTACTACAAATAGGACAAAAAAGGAGGAAAGATCTCTTCATGTTACCCTGCTCCAGGCCAGCTGCACACCCATGAGTGTGGTCTCCTCCATAACACCTCCTGACACACATGTGAGACAAAGGAGTACACAGAGCTTGGGCTGCAATGAGCTCTGCCTGCTGTCACTGCCTAGGGGATGATGCCATAATAAGTTTCTATTATCACAGTTTCATCTTCAAGAGGGGTCTGTTTTAAGACAATACACAAATCTTGAATTTTTATTTTATCAACTCCCTTGTTAGCAAATTATAAAAGTAGCTTTCTACTGTAAATCTTTGCAACTACCATCACACAGTATCTTGGTACACATCTGAAATTACATGAATTTATTAAATTTTCCAAATATAGGAACTAGTTCTTTAAATTCAAACTGCTGATCAGCTAAAATGTTCATCTCTGGAGGTCCCACAGTATTATGACAGCAGCTATCATGTCCATCGAATCAAAGTGAAAGGCAAGAGAAAATAAACCCCATAATCTTAGCTCCAAATTAACTTTCAACTTCATTTGGAGGGGAAAAAAAAAAAGGGAAGAACTACTCCCTTAATTACAGACTTTCTTTCTAATTAACCAGAATAATTGAAGCATGACTTCTTAAAAGCCTCTTGCCTAACATCTCCCACAGTGGAAGCTTTTTGCTATCTGCCAAACAATATTAAGTCTTGGAAAAACTTCTGGCTGGATAATCTGCTGGCTAATACTACTGCACAGGGTACACAGCATCTTTCTTAAAAGCCCTCGTGACTTCAAAAAGTATAATTAAAGTTCTATTGGTTTTTTCAACTCTGATTCTTCCAAATAGAATAACTAGAGATTGCAAAAGAGAAAATATCGTCTCTTGATAATTTTAAATTCATAGAAGTACTATTCAAAATCTGCTTTTGTTATGGCTTTTATACATTTTTTGAAAAATAAAACTTTAATGGTAACGCTATTATTTAATAAAAGCTTTTTTTTTTTTAGGAACGCACATTTCAGTGTCATCATGGTTTTCCCTCATCCTGTTAAGTAAAATGTAATAGTTCCATCCAGTGGTCTTCCCCAGCATTGCAGAACAGAGATCAGAAAGTAAAGTGAAGACATCTTTGCACCAAACTAATTGCAAAAATGACCTAACATCAATGGGAAGGGCAGAAGTGAATTCCTGAACTCACACAGTAAGTGTTTAGTATTGTAGCAGCATGATCAAATCACAGTTATATAATTTCTATTTGCACAGCACATCTGAAAGCAGATTTACCTGGTTCCAAGTACTCTGAAATTGTAATGCAAAATAAAAATTATACTTAATTTCTTAATTAGTATAAAAATTCATACTTCCATCACGTGTTATTATAAGTAACTCTGAATGTCAAAAACCTGTCTTTTCTGATTTTCATAACATTCAGCATCCAGAGGATCCAATACAGAAGTCACTATGCTAAAAAACACAAAAGCACAGACAAAGAGACTCTCTCCTAGGATCTCTCAAGCATTGTTTATGTCCCCCAAATGTTTCAGCTGGAAGTGTCAATTCCAGATGTATCGGTCACAGATGACTGACAGCAACTTCTGTAGCTCAGATACAACTGGGAAATAAAAAGCATAACATTTTTTTACTGTCTCTCTGACCCACTGTTTCTTCAGCACTTGGAAAAAAAAAATTAACAAATATGTCAGTGGAGTCCATTTGGCATTTTAAATGACAGGGAAAATGTTTGCCATGTGTGTGCACACACAATGACCACAGAAAACACCAATGAATTCTACCAAATTGCCCACAAATTAGAGAGGCAGAGCAGGAGCTGGTGATGAGGTTCAGGTAGCACGCTGCACATTTTGGTGTTGTGTTAGCAACTTTCACCATTGCATTCATAAATATTAGATCCTGTTAACTCTTTCTGGTATTCTGGATAACCTTTCTCTGACAGCAATGGTTTCTGCTTGCCCTGTTCCAGGTCATTAAGATCAGTCAAATTCACAAGACAGAGATCTTGACCTTGTCAAACCCAGTCATTCAAAAGACAGTTTCAGTTTGGGGAAAAGCAGAATGTGAGCTGCTATTTTCACATTCCCTGTGAACTGGCACAGACACAGTCTTTGTTATTAAATAAGCATTATACTCCCCATACAACTGGGCTTCTCTATTCCAGCAACCCATGTGGTGCTGCTCATCTTTCCTCCCTCTGCTGCCCTTCAGTGCTGCTTCAAAATCCATAAGATCCAAGCACAGGATGCATTATGAATAAAGTTCTCTTCACACTCCTTTCTCCATATAAGCCCTGCCACTAAGTTAGAAGCCATTTCCATGATCAAAGACCAGCAAAGTTCCCCAAACAGCCAAACTCTGGTGGTTCTCATGCTTTCATATCAGCAGCTCAGCTTGGAGCAGTGACAGCAGCTGCTTGGGCTGCAAACACTGCTTTTTCAGAAGAGAACCATCAAATGAACAGCAGTCTGCCCCTGGCTGCTCACTGTATCCCAGAGGCTTGCCACTATCCTAGATTTTACACTAGGGGGTACAGCAGACCAAAGCAAACATTCAAGGCTGCTTAAAGTTCAGCACAACGTTTTGGCTTGACAATCTAGATTTACCAATTTCAGCCACTGGGAGGAGTGTATCAGTGCAGACTTGGGCAGCAGGGACATGGGGAGAGAGATTGAACTGCTGATGAAAAATTGTACAACAAAAGCCACTAAAAAAATGACTAACTGCTGTCTTCTCCCAAGCAGTCTAATTAAGATTTAAATAAATATAAAACTATACCTCTTCCAGCAAATCCCTATCAACAAGGTGGGGCAGGTGGTTCCTTGAAATTCAGAATTGCAGGAAGATCACCTCAGGACCTAAACTGTCCTACCAGTAGCACACCCTTGTAAAAGCAGCTCCCCATGGGCCCAAAGTCCCATTTCTCAGTTCATTCCAAACCCCTGGGGTCCCAGAGCTCTGGGATCCAGGCACCAAGCAGCCTTTGCATTTCTCACCTTCGTGCACTGCATCCCCAGCCCAGTACCAGGGCATTTTATGCTCTCACCACTATCTGTGACAGAAACCTCTACCAAGTACATTATTAGGCACAAAGATATTAAAGTGGCATCCACAAAGGGCACGTTCATTAAAATGCTCAGAGCTGTCAAGTCCGAGTGTTTAAGCACCTAGACACAGCCCTGAAATGAGATAGTCAAAAAGCAACAGAGACTTCAGCAATCACTTGTCTGAGCAGGATTTTACCAATAACCTCTACTAAGCGTGTTTGAGCCCTCCAGATGTTAGCTTGCACATCTGTTTCAGCAACACTGACCTACAGAACTGAACTCTTACCTATAACCATGGACATGTCAGTAAAACAAGGCACATAAACACTTCAAAAGCTTAGAAAGCATGCAACATTTAAACATCAAGCAAGGGGAAGAAAGGGGCCATACACATTGTTAAATACTACCACTATCACTGGATGCAATTCAATAAAAATGAACAAAACATTGAACTACACTTGAAACCAGGATTGAAACTGAGTATTTCCTAATATAAAAAAGGCCCAAGCCATAAAGCTTACTATCTTTACTCAATCTCACAGCCCAGAGTATATTTTTAATTTCATTTTTATATAAAGCAGCTTTCACAGGCCTAACACAGGGGGTGGCCAAAGGGCTTTCCTGAAGCAGCACCCTGTGAGGGGAATAATTTTAGGAGTACACAAGCAATAACAGGGGAAGTAACCTCTTAGCTCCAGTTGACAAGACCACCAAGCTTGAAGCTTCACCAGTTATGATGTTATGATTCTGCATGTAAATGTTTGTGGTTCCATTTTAAATTTAACTTGGTACATTTTGGTAAACGCATCGTTTATCTAAAGGCTTCCAAATATGATTTTTATTGAAAAGTCAATAATGGAATGTAAGGCAAAAATCTGGATTTATCAGGCAATGAGATTGACACAGGAAGGTACCTGCCCTTTTCCAGGGCAGACCAGGTATTCCAAGATGCTCTTGGAATTCAGTGTGTTGAGCAGTTAACCTTTCTGTAACAAGCACCATAATCTGTTTCCTTGGATTAAAAACAAAATCCTCCTGTCATCATCATGAAAAGCATTTTTGTAACAATTTTTTTCTCTATAGTCAGGACTTCTTCTAGACAGTTGCTCTAGTTACGACACTGAAAATTTATTTCTATTCATACTGATGTTTTGTATTCACTCCTTAATTGTTTATCTAGTTCAGAGAAACTACAAAGGTTCCACAGGTCATTTTTTAACTTCTTATCACCTGAGTGAGCAGCCTACAAGCGATTAGAAATTGGCAATGTGCTCTGTTATAAACACACTGACATATAAATATCTACAAATTCCTAATCTACTTGAACTGGAGAGCACTCACTTTTATTCCCTTTGAAAATGTGAAATTCTAGGTCATTTTATTCTTTAAACAAAACTAACATAACTAGTGTTAATAAACCCAAACCATAGTACACCAAAGCCAATTACTTTAAGCTGAGTTTATCCCTTCCACACCATATAAGCAAGCACTACAATTTAGAAATAAATGTCCAAAATTTAATGCTGTGTGCCCAAAAAGAAACTGAAAAGTCACCATCCTGACAGTGTCTTGGATATCTCAGACCTGGCACTCTGCAAAGAGAGGAAATATTTCATCTCAATTTCCTTCCTCCTTTATTGCTTGCTTGTAAAAATAGATAAAACTTGAACAGCTCAAGGGTGTTGTGAAGGTACATTAATTATTTTGAGAGAAGCTATTCAGATATTACAGTGACGAGCATCATGAAAAGCCCCTGAGGAAAGGAATCATTTTGACTACACGGTAAGGATCTGAATAAAAAGCAGGAAATGAGGCCTGAGGCCACATGTTGTACAAAATAGTGAACATCTGTTCATTAAACAAACTCTGTCCATCCAAAAACCTGAATAAGGCAAGAATAGTTTGGAACAAAAATAGCAAGGGATAACACAATTAAGGATTACTGTAAAGCATACAACTGGAAGCAAACTTCTGTTGCAAGAATCATTAGCCATACTTAGACTATAAACTCCTTGCTTTTCTTCTTTTTTTCTTTTTTTGTCTTTTTTTTTTTAAATATTTTTATTGCCTGCTACATCCTTGTTTACTTTTTCAGTATTAAAACCAAATTCCACTTTTTTCACAACCAGTTTGTCCATTTATAGATGTTTGAAGCTCATGTACAATAAACAGACTGGGGGAGTAAATGGTAGCAGTTGCTACCCTGTGGGTTTTTTTGGGATAGAATTGGCCAGAACGATTTCACACATTTTCTGACAAAAAGAGTCAAGAATGTGGAGCATTTCTGTGGGCTCTGGAAGCCAACGTGCTCTTGTGACAACAGACTTGTCAAACTACTCCACTCCTCCAGATAAACTTTGCATTCTACCACAAATCTCAATCATCCCTGTGTTGTTTTTTTACTCCCCACTTATTAAGTCTGTTTTAATAGGAAGCATAAACTTGGAAAATTCAGGATCCTCTTCCAGTCTAACTCTATCCCAGTCTTTTGACCTACACCACCCAGTTCTCCTGTGAGATTTTTAGTTCCCTCCCCTGCCTTCCTCAGTCTAGACACCTTGTGGCCACCATTTTAACCTCCAGCAATATCTGTTTTATTTTCCTAAGCACCAGCCCACTTTGGTGCCTGCTCTGAAAACCAACACTCTTCACACCTCAGTCACCCACGTGTTCCCATTTATCCATTTTGAAATCAAGATACGTTTTCTGTTTCCCCCCAACTCCAATGCCACTGCATTTCCTCCTTATCCCAGGTGTTTGACAGTGCTCTTTGGCTGCCACTGTTTATTTACATGTAGGATCTAATTCAGAGTCCATTCCAGATTCATTTCCAACCCAGTTTTTCCTCTCCTCTCTCTAGATGTTTCTTCTAGTCTGTATTCGTATGGAGATCTCACACACACTGCTAAAGATAAACATCTTCCACCTGAGTGATGAAGTCAACGATTATCTCACTAATTTCAGTATTTACTAAAATATTTAACTTTATCTCCTAACTAAAAAAAAAAACAGAAAAAATTTCTCCCCTCCCAAACATTTAAAGACATAAAATTAAGCTAAGGAGTTAAGCTTCCACAATGGATATACGTTCAAATTCACAGGACTGTTTTACCAGCACATATAAAATCTGAATTTTACTGATAGTTTTCAATGAGCAAACACAGACCATAAAGTGACATTATCCCAAATGTAGCTGGAAATGTCAGAGCAGTAGAATTCACAGTACTTCAGCCTTGCATGATGCTAAGCCAGGCCTCAGGAGGAAGGTGCTGTTGCAAAAACAGCGCTGCAGCATCTCCACAGGTGTGCATTGCCTTCACTGCACACCTGGCCTTGTGAAAGGAGCCTGGGGGAGGTCCATGGAACACCTAGCCCAGGTGAAAACACCACCTAAATTTGCACAGGCACAAGACACTGTGCCAGGAGCTCTTGCTAAAGGACAGAAAGGTCAGTGCTAAAAGTTGGTGGGAGCTGGGAAAAACAGGTTTTGAATTCTACAAGCAGTGGGAAGGTCCTGGGAGGTCCCAGCCCCACACCAGCCCTCCCCTGACCTTCCTTCATTTCCTCAATGCCTAAAGCCCATTTTCCAAGAGAAACACCTCATCCCTTTGAGTGGAAAAGCCTCCAGGAGTCCACTGGAGGAGACAGCTGTGCCTTCTCTATGCCCCTGCCTGGGGCAGGGGGAAATTCCTCCTGCTCATCATTGTCACACAGCTGTGACAGCCAGCAACTCCCAAACAGAGCCCTGGGAAAAATCAAAGCTCCTGGAGGAGTTTCAGATGGTGCAGCAGAGGAGGGTTGATAGGGCATATCAATGCCAGCTGCTGCCCTGCAGAGGCAATAGCAATCACTCTCAGAACTCCTTCAGCTCCTCCTGTGCATTCCTGAATTTCAGGGGACTTACATCCATGGTGTAAGGTGTTAGGCATGACCAAATCAGATTAATATTGTGTTTCAGAGCATTCTAGAATCTTGCAAACAGACCTTTTAGAACAAAAACCCAAATAATTCTGAAGTTATTTAAAGCATGACTTAGTATAGAAAACAAACTCAAAGAAAGCAAATTTTACAATTTCCAACTCATGCCACTAAGTCAGCTGTTTCTCTATTTTATATCCTGAAATAATTTTTCAGCTCAGATACACTAACCCCATATTTCTTTTCAGGATCTCAAGCCAAAACTTTGTAAAGTACGCTTTTGCAACTATGGAAACCTACAGCTTCAAGTGACCAAGAAATTTTGGTCAGGCTTTTAATAGGTCAGTGTGAAATCCAAGCAGATAGAGAAAAGTTCCAATAAGAGAAATTAAGAAGAAAAATTGGGTTCACACACCTTGGACTCAAAGTTCACAGACTTCTTTTATCACAAAATTAGCCCCCCTGAAAAAATCTGAACCTCAATTTATATAGCAAGTTTTTACAGCAAGCACCTTAATTTTCCTAACTCCAGATTTTGGTGGGTTTGGTCGTTTTTCCCCTCCTTGAGAAGTATTCCTTTTTTAAAAAAAAAAAACTGGCTGAGAAAGCTGCCCTAATTAATATTCAGTTCAGTGATTAAGCACTCTCCCAAGTGACCTATATGTGTAATAGCATCAAGTACCACCTGCTCAAACTGTTGTTTTGCAGCGAAATATTAATCCCTTGTACCTTCTGTTACCAAGCTTGGATGCCATCTGAAACTCAAATGGGAATGATTCATTGCAGATGCTTTGTAAACTCACTGAAATTTGTATAAAAATGTAACAATTATGGACAAATGATTTGAAATAATGCAGTGCAAAAGGCAGGCTACAGAACTTTAGATAATTCCTCCCATTTGAAGTTCATTTCATAATACGTGATGTATAAAGTACAAACAATTTTTAAATAGAAAACAATTTTTTCAGTTTTTGCTTTTAAGTAAACATTGCATATTTTCAACAAACAATATAAGGAATATAGTTAAATCAAATTGTTTATGTCTGTTCTAAAAGGTGTCAAGATAATATTTCATAAAAACCTATTGTTTCAAGAGTGCTGGTATAGAAAGCTGCACTTTACATGTTTGAATTTGTAGCTAGAACAAAATACATTAATAACTACAGCATATTTTCTATATGCACTGTGGGTAGAAAAATCACTATATTCCTGCCAACATTACATCTCTCATGCAAGCAAAACTGCATACTTCAGATGTGTTTGTGTTCTTGATGGCACACAAGTGGAAGGGAGAAAAGAAACAGATTCAGATAATTGGCAGCTCAGCAAATCCAAAGGTCAACATCTGACTTCACTGACTTCAGTTGAGAGTCTTCCCATTTCACACAAGTGTTTATTAAAAAAAAATCCTCACATGATTTCTGTCTTTTGTCTACATATCTAAGAAACCCCTAGACCTCAGCTTCAGTAAATGCTGGTAAGCAACAGATCTTACAGAAGATCTGAAGGCAGGAAGTGAAATAGTTCCAAGTAAAAAGGAAATTTTGCAAGCTACCTAACGAGTTCATAATGTAGAGAAAAAACACTAACTTCTTTGAAAGTATTCTCAATGTATTCCTAAATATTTGTGCAACAACAAAGCTTTCCTTTGTCCTGTGTAAGCTGGAAGTCAAACAGAGGCAAAGTAACAAGTCATAAATTACACACAAACAGAATTTTCAGGACCACAAGTTCTGTATTTAGAGACTAAACAAATTAGCAGCACAAAGCAACATGTTCTACAGTAAGAGAATATTTATTGCAATTAAATTTAAAAGAAAATTGTTTCTAAGATGACTCTTAAGATAATGAGAGGGACTCAAAAAGAAAACCAGACTATCCAGGGGAACTTGCAAGAGGGCTCGGTTTTGGGCTTAACACTGCCAACAGCATCTATCTACAGCAGTAGGGAAGACAGGTCCCTAAAATGTGTACTAATATCACTTCAATTTCCCAGTTCTTCTCTCTAAAATGGGTTGCACTGTACTCCACCACATTATGGGATGAAGCCTTAAACATCTGTGGCGGATTCTGGTATTACAGCATTGCAAGCAGGGTAAGTACCTAAGCCTTGCTGTACAAATGCCATGTATCAGAGGATGTGTTTACTTTTTACAGCTTTGTCTTTAAACAGCTAACCTTTGGGGACTGCTGATGAAAACCAAACACCAAAATCTTGAAAAGCAGAACAAAAAAAGCAAAGATTCTATGAATGCCTTAACTAACATTATCCTCCCACCATCCAACTAATGCATATTGACTTGTGTATTCATAGGGCTCTAAATTTATGTGACTTTTATAGAGGAAAATTGCAGGCTGGTTGCAAAACACATGCAAAATAAAACTGCTCAACATATTCTTTGGAGCTATGCATTCAAATACTTTCTTATAATTTTGAATAGAAGCTACTGATTCAAATTAATGAGATGTATAAAGACTTCTTTTTGAAAGACATGAGGAGGACTTACATAGACAGCTCTCAAAGGTTAATTGCAGCTGAATCCTTAGATATTCTGCCTTTTCTGAGCTGTGAATGGCGGCGACCGAGCATTTCCACAAACTGGATGTATAAGGAAAGGAAAGGCTTGGCAGAAATGACTGATGGGCTGAATTCTCTCAGCCAGCCCCACTCTTTGCTGAGCCAGCTTCAGTTCAGCTAAATAGTATGTTTTAAACCATGGAGTTTGAGACCAAAAGATCCCTTACTGCCCACAATCATTCCCGCAGAAGAGGCAGCAAGACCCAAATTTGTTCCAAGATTCACTAAAACACTGGTTTTAGCAATGTCTTCCCTGTCATCTCAAAATGGACTTATTTCTGTGGTTATTTTTGCCCCTGAATAGTAGTAATATCTTCCACCTACATAAATAATAGGCATTCTGATTTCTATATTAATAGCTAGGTAAGCTTATTTTCCAAGTAAATAACTCCACAATATTTGAAGTCTCCAGGCAGTACTAGCTTATGGAAGAGGAGAAATTTTGATCTGAAGAAGCCTCCAAGCAAATTACTATTGAAATATAATTTAGCAATTGAGTATCAATATGGACTGAAACTAAAGCATAAAATAAATAAAAGTATGCATTAATTATTTAATTATTAATTTATTTAAAGAAATAAAAGTATGTATTAATTATAATTAATTTTCTTCAAGATACATAAAATGTGTATCTTGAACTTTCAAATCTATTTTGGTAAAAATTTAGTTTTTACTATTTTAGTAAAAACCTATTTAGTAAAAACTCGAAAAGTACATACTTGATAGAATAGGATGGGATGAAAAGAGATGGGAAATAAAAAGATCACTTCTTATGTATTAGTTCATGCTGCTGCATTCTTTAGAGTTTTGTCTGAAAAACTTATTACTACTCACACTCACTAGCTCTCTTCTAGTTTTTATGAATACTAATTCAAGCAAAAGGCTTTTCATTCAATTCAATTTTCCCTTCTCTCTGCATTTCAAAGAGCCAAAATACAAGTAGTTCAGTTTTCAAATAAACTTTGGATGCTAAAATGGAGGTTTTTGGAATATTTTGCCAGTGCTGATAACAAGACCATTCTGTTCAAATATTTCTAGTAGCTCACCAGCTGTCACCCAGGTGTATGAAAACCATTGCAGCTATTTAAAGGTGTATTACCTTATTCCTGCCCAATGCAGTTATTTATATATTTGCATTACCCACTGGAAAGGCACTGACCTCCTTAGGGATAACACTAAAAATAACAGCCTATAGAACCAACTTTACCATTCAGAAGTACAATGTTGCTTTGCTGGTATTTCAGATTTAACAATGGCTGTGCAAGACATATTTTCTACGATTGAGTCTATTCTACTGCTAGTTTCCAATCCAGCAGTGAAATCTGAGCAAAGCACTCAGTAATGAAGTAGGAAAAAAAGCTTTTCCCCTCTGGCTTTTGTGGAATGCTGCAAACTTCTTAGGAAAACAAATGGTACTGTGAGAGTATTACCCAAATGCAATCTGACACTACAGAGCTCTGTCAAGCCCAACTTGACTGCCTTGAATAAAAACTGAAACTTCTTCAAAGGTCTCTACATTAAGAGGGGAAGGGAAAAAATAAGTCTGACAGTCACTAGCTGCTGTGAAGATATTACAAACATCATGTAGAAGACAAGCTTAGAAGCACTGAAGTATGGTCTTTTCCCTACAGTTAATGCATGACAGCTTTATCTCTACCTTAACCAGAGCATGTACTGCACATATAGGATTATATAGAGCTTCACAAAGACAGATAAACTCTAATATTCCTTCTACTCCTAGTGTCTCACAATAAAGACTACAGAGTTTTGATATGTATACTTCACATATTATTTTCCTGTATGAAAAATCAATCCAATAAATGGACTTGAATTATATATATATATATAAAAAATAATTTCCCTGCAAGAAAGAGCCATGCCTCAGGAATACTGACCCTGTCACAGGGTATGTGTCTTAGTGCCACTGATGTGGGTCAGCCACAAAGCTGGCTGCTGTATTTCATCTATAAGCCTGTAATTTGAATTCATTTTATGATGATAAATCCTAAGTCCTAATATGCTAAATCATGTACATTAAATGCAAGAGAAGTCACTGTGACAAATCTATCAAAATCTATCAAAATTCTTTCAAATCAAGGCCACAAAAGTAACCCCATTTTCATACTATAATAATTCTACAGTGACTCTAAGTGACTATTAACTGAGTGAAGTCAACAAAAAGACTCAATTTCATGGGATATTTCCATACCTGACAGAGAATCGTTAGGATCTTTCAATTAAAGTGATTATCCCTTATTCCTCCCTTTTATAAAAGTATGTCTTGAAAATAAAGATGACCTAATCAATCACTTCCGTTTCATGACTATAAATCAAAAATTATCAAGTTCAAATAAAATAATAAACTTACAGAAAAAGATTTTGTCATGAAAACATATTTTTTGAGTTTTCCCTCCAGTTCTTATCCCTTTGCAAAGGACCATTTTCATTACATTTTTGTACTTTCCAAGCACTTGAACATATACAATTATGACAAAACCTAAGGCAAAATAAAGATGTGTTCAGTGTTGCTTTTTCCACCAGAAACACAGCAGAACACAAAGAGAAGAGCTAACTTCCAGACAGGTATATTCATCCAGTAACCCACAGTGCAACAAGACACTTGCCAGGTAATAGAACCTCCCTCTCTGCCTTATTACAACTCCATATTCACCTGCTAAGGACCATATCTAATTCAGTAAATGAAGACACCAAATAATGCATCACCTTTCCTTGCTTACAATCTGTTTTCATTTTCCAAGTTGTCTGGACCACTTGCTATGAATTGCAGTGAATGCTGATCTTTTTCCTCTTTCTGCAAAGGAAGCAGAAGCTCCACCTTCCTCCAGCATTAGGAGGAATCAGTGTATCACAACTGAGCACTCAGCTGCTACAGATCACTTTTGCATTCATCCCTCAATTGCCAAGTGTCAGGAGAAAAGTGTTTGCCTGAAACAGAAGAACTAATTCAAACCAGCATAAACCATTGATGCCTTCAGTTTTAGCTTTCATATTTTTCAGAGTCTGTGCTGCCTAGATGTGTAGTTTTAAGTTTCATATTAAGTGTTAGGGAGCTCTCTTCTTTATCTACCTCCTTCAGAGGAGGTAGATAAAGCAATTCCTTTTCTAGCTTGATACCAAGGACAATCGTTGTAAGTTTCACGCCCAAAAGCATAAACAGCAGTGGACTGAAGAGAGAAAACAAGGATGGGACTTGATAAACCAAAGCTGTAATTGGACAATTAACCCTGATATGCAGATGGACCATAACTTATAAAAATGTGAGACTTCATGACCAATCATGCATTTTGTGACCATTTTTCGATCCATCTTGCGTGTAGCCCTGGCCAGGCTCTTGTGCTGCCCAAGGTGCATCCTTTAAGGCCTTTCAATAAATACCTGCTTTATTCTTAACTCTGTCTAGCCTCTGTTCTAGGTCAGCCTACTCAAGGCATCACTATTTTACAATCAGTCTGAACAGCTGGATTTATGTAGCTATTTCTCTCAAGGCTTCAAAACACTTACCCATCATTTCAGTCTGAGCACCTGCCACCTATAAAACCAACAACAACTGGGCAGTGCAGGGGTCCAAGAGCCACATTCACTATGTGACCACTGTGCACCAGCCACCCACTGAGAGGTACCAAGCTGTGCTCATCATGTTTACTATTAACAATACAATTTGGTTTGACTCCACTGTCTCCAGAGCAGGTCAAAGCAGACAGCATATAAACTTCCCAGCACCCAAGGTGATCTTCAGAGGTCGTGTTTTTAAATTGCAAAGTACTTCGATCACAACACACACTAAATGGAACAAGTTTTATCATTCCTAAAGCAGCCCTTGAACATCACTCACTACAGTCATAAAGACACATTTTCCACTTTAATCTAAAATTCCAGGTAATGCACATATTAGAAGTGCATTAAAATGCTCTTAACCTGATTGGATTTCTAAAGGGTCTGAAAGGTGAATAAATGGGTAAAATGTGTTACAGAGAAGACTGAAAGTTGAAATTTCAATTTTTGAATTATTTATGGAAAGCAGCATAACAAATAAGTTGAGTAGCATTTCTTTCTAACTTGAAAAATTAGTCTTGTTGGCAATTTTCAGAACTCAAGCCCAAGCCTACCTTTCCAACAAAGCAACTTCTCACACACACTTCCCACAGCTCTGATGCCAAACACAAGACCATATCTCATACGAAACAATTTTGTTTGGCATTAGAGTTGGATACAGATCCTTGATGGGGAAAGAGGTCCCCCCACATTACAAGAGGCCAGAGGATGCCTCACTGCACAGCCACCAAAAGAGCAAACCCCAAGAGGTATCACAGGCCACTGGGGGAGACAAATGCCCTACAAATCCTTGGGAGTTTATATCCAGCACAATAGTTTCTAGCAGAGCTTTCAGGGCCTCCACTTGCACTGCTGATGAAAATTAAGAATCAGTAATGCTAGAAATTATTTCAGCCTTTTTCAAAAACTTTCTAGTTTCTGAAATAATACTTATGTAACACCTCCCTAGGAAAAGATTTTCAAGAAACTTTCTACCTACAAATACCATTATTCATTTAAAGAAAAAACAGACCTTGCTTAAAATTTACTGTGTAACACTGTGCTTAGTATTTATAGGGAAAAAAATTGTAAAGCTCCTTATCTTTGTAGGGACACAAACTAAGTTGTGCATTTTGCTCCCAAGATTTGTCAAGTCTTTCTTTGCAAAAAGGATACATTTAAAAAAAAAATAATAAACTGTTAATTTTTTCATCAAGTAATGCAATAAACTCTCTATAAGCTAGGCTCAAATGCAAGTACAATCAAGTCCCTAGATATTTAACATTTTTCATTAGGTTCACTGCAGCCAGATTCCAAACTGATCATAAAAGAGTTGAATCCTTTTCCATTAGTGTCTGCTATCAGCTCCAGTCACATAAGAGCACATTATAGCTACTAAAACAAACTTTACATAGCGTGATACATCAGGATTTAATATGTGCAGAGAGAATAACTGGGAAAACAACACAAGATATTCAATATATGGATTCTAATCTACTCAATAAGAAACTCCACTGGATTGTTTTATTGTGGACTTGGATGTATAGAAGACCATTTTCCACTGTATTTCAAACAGAAAGGAAGTATCTTTGGACACATCCACAGCAAGAGAAAATGTGCAAGGGAAATGACGTAGGAACAACTGTGTATTATCAGCTAGTGCAATAAACTAAGTAAAAGCTGAGTTAAATAAATGGATTTTCAATATTTGTGGCTAGAGGCTTCTGAATCAGAATACCTCAGTAATTAGCTCAGATGAAATTTAATTACTCAGAATTACCAATGTCTTCATTAGTAACTGGCCCTTTGGTATGGATTATCACATAAATCTTTTTCCATACCAGCTCTAATTGAAAGTAAACAAACCAAAGCCTGGTGTAAACCCAGTCAACATACACAAATTAAGCCAGTATTTATGCTAAATCTTATTTTCTCTGAACTCCAATACCCATTTACAGTGCCTAATAAAGAATCAAATGCGACAGTAATGCTTAGCTGGTCCCCTGCCAAAGCGCTGGATGGCGAGTCCTTGCCTAACTTAAGGATATAAATTGATACAGCAGATCCTCCTGCTCCAAACCTGAGGCAGCTACTTTGCCCTAATCACAGGCTTCTCATTATGAATTAAACATGAAGACACATTTTCAAGATGTGCACGTGAGCAAGAGCACTCGGGAAGCTCCAGGGTGGCCAGGGGAGCAGCAGTGCCAACAGGATGCCCTAGAGTGCCAGCATCCCTGTGCTCCCCCAAGGGAAAGCCCATGCACAGGGAGATGTCCTGTTGGAAAGCTGGTCACACTGCCACACAGCCTTGGTCTCCTCACATACAGAAGCTTCAGATTGCTGACAGATGGTTGCTGCTGTTCTTGAGCACAAGATCTCCAGTAGTTTTGCATCTCTTCCCCCAAAATAAGCATGAAACCCGCACGGGGAAGAGAGGAGGGGAGCCCCATGCAAAGGCTGGAGATCCAGGTACAGGAAGCAACAATGACATCCTAGTCAGGTACCACAGCATGGTGCTTCTGCTCCAGAAGAGTGTGCTAAACACCCAAGGCCAGGAGTCACTACTTTCAAGACTTGTGGTTTGAGGGCATTTGAGAGGTTTCTGGGGAGAAACAAATGCTGTGCCTTATTCGCAACTTGGTCAAGCTGCTAAAACAGCAACTTAGGTGATAGCATTGCTCCAGGCTCTGCTAATAATGTGCAATCAGGAAACAGGACACAGCATTTGGTACCTTCCCAGAAACACAAGATCATTTCTAGGACTAACTTCCTTAAGTAGCAGGCATACTTTCTTACCCTTCTACTGAAATACTATGCAAATCCTGTCCACAGCTTCCTACAGATTGCACATTAATGGAAGAAGACAGACACATAGAAAGTTTATATTAAAATTATTTAAATAATTAAATTCCTCCTGGAGCTATCAATACCATTTATACATGTGCACAATGCAACAAAATGAGTAGTGTTTTATTATATGTGGGATTTCTCAGCATGATACAAGGAAAAGTTCCTCTGATGAAAGGGCTCGTAGCCAACCTCAAAATAGTGCCATAGAATGGTTTGGGTTTAAAGGGGTCTTAAAGACCATCCAGTTCCCACCCCCAAGACAGGGACACCTTTCACTAGACCAGGATGCTCAGAGCCCCATCCAGCATGGCCTTGAACACTTCCAGGGATAGGGCATCAATGATTTCTCATGGGAATTTATGCCACTGTTTATTTCAGTTTATAATCCAATATTACTCTTAAGGCAAACCATATTACCATACTCACAGAATTCCTGTTGCCCTCTAGAGAAGGAAAACCCCCAACCAGTTTCTTGTACAGAATGGAGAAATGATGTATAATGATGTGATGTTAGCACAACACACTGGTTGCGCCCATCCACATGGATGTAAAACCTGTGTACTTCCACAAGGAAACTTCTAAGATAATGAGAAAAAAGTTTTAAAATACCCATCACCATCCTTTATAAGTATTTCTACTGCAAATCTGACTAATTTATGTCTTGATTTACTTACAAAGTACTTGGAGCTTCCTTTGATATTAATATGTGTTTCTTTCTTTCCCTCATCATCCTTGGAGAAAAGTCATTACTACCTCTCAACAAGCTAAGCTAACCTAATACAAGTGCTCTAATGGAAATATCTGTTTTAACCTATGACAGTTATTACTGTGAAAACAAGGAGAATTAGAACCATTTGTTTTCCTCTTTCACAGTGAGAGGAGACTGCTGTCTTCAGCAAGATTGTAGAGCAACCTCACTGAAATGCTTTCTGGATTTTTCTGTGGAATTTAATTAGAATGCATTACTTCCCAGCACCACCTCAGCAGGAGCCACCTCTTCTAAGAGCTGCTTAGTAACATTTTCACAGGATTAATGTATTTAGATGATCTGTATCCAGCCTTAGCGAAAAATCCCACACTGCAAGTTCCACACACTTTGAAATACGGATTCTCTTGTAGTGGTGTGCTAGAAGCTAATAATTTTATGATGATTCTATAAGTGTTCCATGTAGCTGATCTAGAAAACACTGAGGAATATTCAGAATTTCTTCTTTTTTAGAGAAAAAAATATTCAAACACATGCAATCTGTTATCAGAAAGTCACAGGCTTTTTCAGTGGCTGGCCTTGTAAAGGACAAAGGACTGTATTAAACAGGATTCAAAAATGGTAAGATTCAGGAGCCAGCTGGGGTAAACAAAATAAATCACTGCTTTCCCTCAGAGCTGATGTGAAGACCACACAACAGAGGGCCCAAAAGTGGTCAAATGCTTTGCTGTTGAATTATATTATTATCAGAATTATAGAAAATTTTACATATTTTGGCTCTATTAATAAAATTGTAGCTGTCCATCTTATTTGAGGGCTTACAAAGTTAATTCTTGCAGGTGCTCACACATGGCCTGTGTGCATGACACCCCTCATCACATTTACCCTGAATGTCACTCATTTTCAGCTTGAAAACAGTCAAATTTAGCTCTTTAGGAGGGTTTGGGTGAAAGAAAGCAGAATTTCTCATGTAAAAAGATAGCACAAAAAACAAAGGAGACAAACTGATAAAGCAATTTGTTGTAGAAGAAATAGGTGCAATAAATGCACACAGGTATTTGTGACTATTGAAGGCAGATTTAATACTTATACTATTAAAAGCAGTAACAACACAAAGTCATATGCAATAAATAGAGAAGACACCTTTTGCATACAAATTAATATTTTTAACTCATGGTTGCAAAGATTTTTTTGACCATCAGATAGGGGGCCAGCTTGGCAAAATATTCATGGTTTCAGAGGTTTGAACAGAGCTGGAACACCTAACAACACCTGTTTAGCTGAACAGGGGCAGGCTGTGTGTGCTGTGAATTCACATTAGAATTCTGTGAATTCTAAGCACACTGGAAGCTCAAACAAAGGATCTATCACAACAAATACCTTACTCCACACACACAGGGCCCATAAAGACAAAGATTTGGAGGAGCAGGGGATTCTAAAGCTTCCACTGCTTTTCAAGTCAGAGATAATGGCAGTGACCTGCCAGATGAAGTTAGCAGTTTCACAAGGAAGCCTGTCACACTTGTGTTTATTTTCCTTAACAGACATGTATGAGCCCATGCTGTGTACAGTGGCACTTCAAACACAGCATCTGCCTCCTGATTTGTACAAGAATGAACATATTTGCTAAGCTCATTCTCCCCTTGACGGACGGCCCAGTGAAACAATCACAGTTTGCCTGTCACACACACACAAATTAATATGCAAAATTACATTTAGAATTGCAAATGCTCTCCCCTCATATTTTTAAGACTAGAGAGAGTCTAGAGAGCAATGATAACTCTACATCTCCCAAATATTTGTATTGCAGAGGTGCCTGCACGTGTTCCTGGGCTGCCTCTGCTAGCTGAGCCTGTTTTGAGCAGGGAGGTTGGCACAGATGACCTTTACAACCTCAGCTATTGTGAGAATGCCTGACCACTTTCTATATACTGCTCAACATCTTATCTTTTCTGCTTCAACTGAGATTTTGAGGAAAATAAAATGTTAAATTACTTTAAGCAGAACACTTTAAGCTTTAGACTCAAGTGGACAGTGCTATAAACATTGTGAAACCTGAAGCCCTGTGTTTCTCAAAGTTCTTTTGGGAACTTTCTACTAGTCTAAAGCAAAACATCTAAAAGTTTTATAGCATGTGATTTATGAGTCTTACCATTGAAGACAAATTTTCAAAGTGTACTTCATGAACAGATCTCTCATGTAAATGGGATTATTCATACATTTCAAATTAATAAATAATAAAATCTTGCAGCAAATCAAGCCAGCAGAAAAGTGTTTAGCACGTACACATACATCTGTATCTGCAATTTTACAATATACATGAAAAAGAATTGCCCTGGGCTACTTTTCTATAATAGAGAAATATCAGAGGTTTTATTACTGGTAATGATCAATGCCAGAGTTTTTGAAAGAAACAGATTTCAGAAAGATCATAAAGGGCATGGCACACTTTGGTCTCTTACTATGCAACACAGTATTTCTTTTCAGTAAAACTTCAGCTCTTCTTGATAAGGTTTTGCTTTTATGGTTGAACCATTTCTGTATTATTTGCTAGAGATCAGTAACAACAACAACAATCTATCACATGCTATTATCCCCTACTTTTAGCACAGACTGAGAAAATTGAAAATATTCATTTTCACAGTGATAGGTTTAAATAGATATGAAATAATCTGCATTTTCTACTACATATTAGAATAATGGGAACAACATTCTTCCCCATGTATTTTTAATGATATGACCCTACAACTATGAAGTACGGTCACAAAGCTCTGAAAGATCATTTAGCAAGATAAGAAAGCTGTGATTTATTTTTTCTGATCCAGAAATGAGCTGTCAAATTTAAATTGTTATGTAATTAATTGTGCATTTGCTAGCAATTTTTAAACTGTGAATGAAAAACTGTTCTGAAATTGCAAATCACCGAACACTTTCATCTAATACATGAGATAATTCTTTGAAGACCACTTTCCCTGAACTGAGTGTTAATGAGAAGTTCCTCACTTTAATAAAATGTTGCCCAAGAAGTATAACCAAACAATTTTCTTTTTTAAAAAATAGTATTTCTTAGCCCTCACTGGATGGATTCCAGAACTGATGTTGAGGTACAGAAAGATTCAAAATAATTCTCCAGAGTGAGCACTGAAATGGCCTACTTAATTCTAGGCACAAATTGAAATTAAGTGATTCCCATGCAAGGCACTGCATAGGGCACTCTGCCTTTAAATTCCTACAGACCTGCAGAGTTAAACAGCCTTTGGTTGCTCTCAAGTTCCTTCAAAGCAAAGCTAGCAGGGCTACTGATGACCTTTTATCTTTCCTTCAATCTTCATGCCAAGAATGCCACTTTCCACCTCTCCCTGCCCCTTCTCCATCCTCACAGGACTCAGCAGTTGCTGACCATCACTCATTCTGATACATTTTGACAGTTTTCCCCAGATGTTTTTCTTTTAGAAGCTGAGAACTGGTGTCCCAATTACCAAAAGTAAATTCAACTTGAGAGGACTTGTACTGGCTTTCTTCCAGTGAAGATTTGCCATTCCAAAACCTTTGCTGGGATTTATTTCTCCTGGAAAAGTGAGGATCTTAAACACAGAATAGCAAATGCTAGGAGGAAAAAAAAAAAAGAGTATCTGTTCCCAAACATCACACAGCCATTGCAGGACTGAAAAATGAGGAAAGGTTGAATTTGTAGGAAAGTAGCTATTAATGCTGGAAACCAGGCTTGGCATCTTTGCTCTAATAAAGGTTTCATAGCACTTACTCATGGAGGGATCTGTTTTTAGAAAGATTATAATGACTTTGCTGTTGGGTTTGCTTAGGTCTTATTTTAATTTTGTTGTAGAAAGAGATGAACCCCAAACAGAAACTGAATGGTAAAAGAAACCTTTATTAAAAGCAAATGTATTTTAGTCCAAGAGACCAAAAAAAGCCTGTTTGAACTATGAGATTCCTGCAATATCCTTTTAGAGGTTAATTTCAAGTCATCAAGATCTGATAGTTCATGGTTATGGTAACTTTCACAAAGTATATAAAAAATGAACAAAGACAACTGAATCATGAAATATTTTCATTTAAAATGCAACATAAATAAAACTTCAAGCTCTATCTCAGTAAATATACATTAGGACACTTAGTACTTGTACATGTTCCAGGATAAAGTGTTTTATATTACATGCATTGTATCATTCTCCTTACTGCCAATTTTTATTATTTTTCGTGAAGCTTACTACCACAATGACTGCCAAGAACATTTTTGAAGCCTCATACATTCTGTTAAAACATCAAGAACACCATATTTCCCAAAATGAAAGGCTTTAAATTATATAAAGTGAAACTTTTTTAATTGTATCAAGTGGTGGTTTTATTCATATCCTGTCATCTAATAAATAAATTTGCTTTTTGGAAGGGAAAATAAAAACTGAGTTTCAGTTTAGTGCCAGGAAATGTATTCATTCCTACACAATGGGAAGTGAGTCCTAAACCACCTGGAGTAAAAGTGCCACAGCAGCACCACCAATTATCTGCATCATCCAAGCTTGTTTCCAGGTGATGACATCTGAGGATCTCAATTACACACACACTCATCGGAAAATTCTCATTATTCAATGCTTCCTGGAAAGCCATTCTTGAGGATTTAACCTGCTGCAAATTGCAAACACTGAACCTTCTACTTCAAACAAGCCAACCACATAAAGTATACACATGATCTCAGAAATATTTTTCCTATAGAGCTATTTATGGCCCAATAAATTGCATGATGTTAAGAAATTTTCTACATCTTGAATTGTATTAGGTCATTAATTGAAGCATTTAACACTGAGATAGTCTCACTTTCTCTTAATTTTTCACATAATAAAAATATAACATTAATTTCGTTGCACAAGTCATACTAGGAGGGTAAAACTACACTCAGTACCTGCTCTCATCTTTTTCACTTATTTTTGGTTGGTTAAGCTATGAGAACTGAAGGCTAACAGAGTTACCTGTGCTCTTTGTGTCTGGAACAGGAGACCTTTCATTATTCAGGTATTGCATTCATCTCTTACACCAGGTCTAATTTCCTATGAATTGCTCCCCAGTATGGAACAATTGGTTTCCTGCTCCCCATAGAACCTTTCCAGCAAAAGCAGGTTTTTCACCTCTCAAAGATGCAGACTAGCAATCCCTGGGGGAAAACAGCAACAGAAATCACAGTCCACAGAAAAGAGATACTTTTCAGGTCATCAAAGAGTCACACAAATAACCTTAGGCAAATTAATGCAAATTACTCATGAGGAAAACCTAAGTTTATGCTTAGATAGTTCACATTTTTCATGAGAATTCTCAAGGCCTTTCATCACTTTATCCCTAGAAGTCCATGGGTTTTTGTCACGTCAGTAAAAAGAGCCCTTTTTTCCTTGGCTACTTAGTGCTATTACCACAAATGTTCTACTCAAGTTATAACCTCCTCTGCTTATTGCTAAAAGTAGTCATACCTTTTGTTGCATGATTTCTGAGAATTACATTGTAGTGGAATCTATAATGATGATGTGCTATGTTTAATTGTTTACTGTTTGAGTTACCTTGGACCTCTCTGAAATGAGCAAGACATGAAGTATTCTTTTGGCCATGAAGAGCAGTGTCTGCATGCTTAATACTTTTTGCGAAAGTCCATGAAGATTAATTCTAAAGAAAAACACAGCATTTGTAGGTTGCATTAACTGTGCAGTGTCTTTGCCTGCAAGAGGGCCTTATGACAAATGGAAATATAATTGATTGAAAGCAAAGAATGCTTTGTGATCAAATTTAAATTCCACAGCTCATGTAGAATTTTGGCTGCATTACAAGGTGGTATGTACAGCTGCCTTTTTTCAAATTTCACTTTTCAGTTAGCCAGTACCTGAGGTGAGAATACCTTGAAGAAAGACTCTCCTAGTTTCTTTTCCATCAAGAGTTCCTGCAAAGAGTGTTGCCTCAACAAATTAAGACCTCTTTTTAAAAAAATGTAATATATTACATTTACAGCCTTTTTTTTTTTAAAGCTACTTGCCAATTTTAAAGTGGCTACTATTAACCATTCCATTAAAAACAAAACAAATCCTCCCTTCAAAATGCAGTGTTGCTATCCATTAGCAATGCTGCATAATGTACAAGAGAAAAAGGTTAAGTACTAAATCACATTCAATTGATATAAAAAACTACTGTACTCTGGTAGGGTAAAGGTACATACTGTACTTTCAAATGTATTTTGAGAACATTATTATGAGACAAGCAGCAGTCACTTTGCATTAAGGCTGATGCTTCTTTCACTAAAGCTGAAGCCCTCCAATACAGGCTTCTGAAACAAAAACACGACTTCTCTTTGCAGTTCAACCTTTTTTTTATGCACAGGTGTGTATACAAACCACCTTTCCAGCTGGAGTTACCAATTTGCATAGGCAAAACTGAAAGCATGAGTTTTAGGGATATCATTCACACACTTTTCCAGCACAGTACATCTTGGCATCAAGAACAAAGGTTGTGGGTTTGTTGTTTTCAAAAACTCACTCAAATGTCTCCCATTGCCTTCACACACTAAGAGTGAGGATACAAACACAGGTCTAGCCTCATAATTCCTTAACTTCTTCATCACTTAAGTCTAGTGTCCACCAGATTACACAGTGAGGAAGCACCAAGACAGAAGGAATAACTGCAATGTAACACAACATGCCTGGAGAGCTTTGGTTGTCCTATCCCAAATTATTACTGTTTCACCTGATTTTATAACAGGTGGTAGTGCACAAGCAAAGACTGCTTAAGTTTGTCACCTGGGTTTAATCGAGGTTTGGATCCAAGCACAGGTCTGTCAGAGACTGAATGCTTTTTAAAGCATTAATACATTACCTGCAGTTTTTCACATTCATTTATTTAAAGGTGAGTTTAAAAGACTTATGTAAGAGGACTGATTTTCAGATTGGAGAAGCTGCCATTAAAAAAAAAAACAAAAACCTGCAAGTCAGCTCACATCAGACACCCAGAAGAGACCTCACCTTCTTCTTCTGAGCATGAAAGCCCATCTTACCCTGCTGGGCTGTGCCACAGAACTCCGGATGGGCTGGGTGAGCTGGATGTGCACAGGGCAGCATCCCTGAGGCAGCTGTGCCACCTGGATCCCATTCCATGTCCCCATGGGGCTGCTCCTCTTCCCACAGGGAGTCACAAGCCAGGTTACACACAAGCACTTGGCAGATCTGGCAATGCTGAATGCAAATCATGGCACCACAGCACCCATGTACCATTTCAGATTAGCTGAGGTGTGGAATTTGGAACCAGTTCCAAGACTCTTGATTTCTACAGAGTTTTTATTTCTCTGGTTTTACATATTTTCTTAGAGCCAAAATCACTGTCAGTCATTTGGTACCATAAAACCATATATGTGCACACATTCACACTCCATATATACAAAATAATTTTCCTTACCTTGTCAGAGAGACAGCTGAGCTAGAGAAAGATACACACAGCTGCTTTAGCCCACAGCAAAGTGCAGCAGTTGGAAATAAACACCACAGCTCAGTCTTCATAGTCAAAACACATCACCAGAGATGGGTTTGGGAAGACATCTCAGGTATCCTCAATCTGCCTCCCTTCCCACTATTAACAAGCCACAGTAATCTCGGGACTGAGTGAAGACATCATTATTCATTGGTTTTGGAGTATTTTCTGAGGAACATTTGGGCTTTGTCAGCAGCACAGACAAAAGAAGGTGAAATTGGAGCAGTTTGAATGCTTGTCCTCGGCATAAACATCCACATTATGACTGAAGTCCAGCAAAGACTCCCTTTCTCTGTTTCTGAGGGTACACTGATATAAACTCATGTATATTCCAAGTTAGTCATAATGCTGCCTGCTTTATCATTGGTTAAAGTTATAAAATGCAAAAAAAGAAACCAAAAATACTGCATACTTACACACAACACTGTTTAAATTCAAAAGTTAAGGTGCTTTTCCCCCATTAGGCCTGGCTGGGGGGAAAAAAGTTCCTGCAGGGAGGGGGTCAGAGCTTGGCCAGTCAGCAACACCCACTGCTTTCTAGCACATTGTTTGAGCTCTGAAGCCTCTTGGCTGCAGCACATTGCACAGCCTTTATGCTTGATCATTAAATAAAGCAACCTGTCAACACTGTACCCTGACAGCTCTGTAAAAAAAAAATAAAATTTTTTTGAAAGGCACATCTTGGGCAGGAAGCATGCATCAAAGAACACCAGCACTACTGCTGTGTACTTCAGAGAGCAGACACTGTTTTATCCAGCATCTCTAGAGCTTCAAAGAGAGCACCTGCTTCATCTCTACAGCAGTGAAATTCCAGATATTAAGCAACATTCACTTCTTTTACAAGTCTGAATGTTATTAGATTCCAGGACTACTTATTCATCTTCTGTCTTAAATATCAATACTAACACTATTTGTGGATATCACTGAACAGTAATTGCCTGCTTATTGATCAAGTAACTTCAGACTTCCAGATAGATGATTTCTAAGTTCACTAAGAAAAACAAGTCTGCTTCAAAATACTCTTCAAATTACTCAGGACTCCATGTTAGAGATAAGTCTTTTTCTAAATTTAATGAAGTGTACAAAACACAGGCCAAACTATATTTACTCCTCTGAAGACAGAGGAGTAAACCTGCAATATTCAGGTAAGTGAGAAAAGCAGAATGGATCCAAAATATTAAAAACTACACATTTGTCTATTTTTCTAGAGTGTAAATTAAATTAAAACAGTTCCTTCCTTATTCCAGTCTCTACTGGACACTTACACTGGGTAGACTGAAGTATCTAGTCAGAAGCTACCTTTGAATAGAGGAAGATGCAGTCCCATGGACTTCAAAACCCAGACAGTTCTTGGGTTGGATTAATGTGTAAAAAGAGATAGAAAGATCTGTTGAAAAACAAAGAGTTTTCAATTTAAGTTTACTATTCTGATTGGAAATGGAAGTGGAACAAATGTTGATTTCTTTCTAACTTCCATAGCAACCCACTCACACTGAAGTTATGTGACTCAGAAGCTGTTTTCTTTAAATGCAGCCATATGGCTTTTAAACACTTTTGGTTCTATGCCCAGACACAGAATCATTATCTCTTCATTTTATTGTCCTGATAGACTCTGAATAACCAAATTTTATAATTAATATTAATTTTACTCAAATTAATCAGAAATTACATTTCTCAGGTTCCTGCAAGGCAAGGCCCAAAGGGCTTTATTTTTTACTTTAGAAAAATAAAGTGTTAACAGAAACCCACAGCAAAATTGCAGATATATCCAGAAACCTAGGGGGGGGGTTGCATTATTTTAAATACCCTGTGTATGCAATTATGCCAAAAAATACTTGTTACTTGTTTATAATTTACTACTTCATTGCCATTAAAAGTTAATATTTCTCAAGTGAAGGTTCAAGCAATGCACAGAAGTTGTTTTAAGTGTATGCTCAAAAGTCTATGCTACACTTCTATCAGAGTACAGAGTCTACAAAGACTGAAACACAGCCAGTCTCGTTATACAAGACCTGCTTAGAGGTACTTAATATTCAAAAGCTACATGTCAACTTAAAGTTATTTCAAATTAAAGCAAAATAACATGGTCATGGTCGATAAGCCTTTTCACTAAGGGTTATCACTAGTTTTAGGAAGACATTTTGCATTCTAGAGGGTTTTGTCACACTACTTTCATTTTTCTACAGTTTGGTAGTTTTTAGGTGGTTACAATTGGGTAGTTATTAGAAAACAGAACCACACAGAACCACATGACTAAAGGTCAGCTCACAGATCAAGACTATCTTGTCATCAGCCAGAAATTCACAGACGGTTTAGAACCACATAAAGAATATTTCACAGCACAAGTGCCCTCACATCACCCACTTTGAAAACAAACTCTTTCAAGATGCTGTATCTGTGTTTCTTCCCAATGCCATTCACCAGTATTTCATAAAACTGAAAAATTTACAATACCCATCACATTTTAGAACAATACCACAGAACAGTCTTCAGATATATCTGGTTTTCCAGCTCAAAGACTACAATGTCAAAATGGACACTTTAGAAAAGCAACACCCCCTTTTTGTACAAATGCAATTTATATCACAGAAAAGCTGCAAAAATACCTGACACTTTCCTGCTAAAGTCCTATATAGGCTGCCAGGTTGGCTTTTAGGGTCTGTGGAGGAAACATGCAGAAGTTCCACAGAAGCTCCCAGCAGAACTGCAGGGCTCCAATTCCTACCTCTAAAACTGCACCAAGCAAGAGTGAGTACCATTTCTCTCCCAACAGCCAAGAACTTTTTCTGCAGCCCAGGCTGCCTGGGAAAATGCACCTAGCATAGGCTCACACCCTACCCAGCATCATGCATGTAGCCAGTGACTGGAGTAACAGAGAGGCTCTACTGAAAAACATGCAGCATCTTCCACACTTGAGGAGTAAAGCAAGGATGTGGAAATCTCAGCCCATAAGTTACATGTATTTCCTGAAGGCCTGATAAAGGAATTCCTCAAAAAGGAATGTCTACCTGCTTGCCTTTCATTTCAGTGCCTCAAAATGACATTTTCCCCCTTTCAAAGTCTGACACAACACACAAACCTCTTTTATTCTAAATATGTATATTAAAAAGTACAATAGCCTGGTTTTACCTCTCTTGTTAGCAGCCCTTAGATCAGAAACATGCAATAATGCTTCATTCTTCAAAAACAAAAACCCAAAAAGACTTTCTTTTGCCTGTCTGCATCCCTACAGCTGTTATTATGCACTACCATCAGTGAGTGAGACAGAAATGTAACAGGAAAATTATTTATAGCATGGCCACAAAAGCCTTTCTGAATATTGCAGATATCACAGCTAAAAAACACAAAGTATCCATGTCTATAATCTCTTAAACTGCTGCTTCTCCACACCTAGAGAGCCAACAACAGATACAAAAGGAAAATTTATTTCAAGGCACACTTCAATCACTGAGCACATGAAAACAGATTCAAGCACCTGGATAATCCCTGAAGGCGTCACAACAATATCCTCCAAACAGAATTTGACTTCTCAATTGAAGTCCTTCAGATTTTTATATCCCTATCTCTCGTCAGCAGCTCACAGGAGTTCAGTCCTTGATCACACAGCCTTCTTTCTCTAAACAATGCTATGCAATACCATGCCAACAGCAAATTGCAGTAAATGATCTTCACTTACCTTGTCCTTGTCCACTGATCTGGTGACCCCACAGCATCAGAATTATTGCCAATATCCAGTGCATCCACCCAGCTATTCTGCCACTTCCTTGTCTTCCAGCCATTGCATTATTGGATGCTATATAAAGAAATATTATTGAATGTTTTAGTTATAACTCTTGGGAAATATACCTTTGGGTGAAGGAAAGAAAAAAATTCCCATCAATTTCCTCAGTACAAACCTATAACTCTACTTCAGTAAATATTCGCTGGTAAAAATGCTTTTTCATTCAGAACCTCCCTGACTGCTCAAGACTGTCACCTCATAGGCCACTACAAAATCAAAATAAGCTGCTTTGAAAATGCTTGAGTTTTCCTTTCATACAGAGGGCCTGAACTTCACCAAAACACACCTCAAATCCATGCAAGTTTAAAAGTCCTGAGCAAGCAGCACTTCACTGAGTCTCTTAGAAGTGTTATTGTATAGCACAGAAAATTTCCTGATGAAAAACCCTTCAATTAACTTAAAACTTGATTTTTTTTTTTTTTTAATTTTGGGGTTTAAAACATTGGGATGTGTTAGCAGTTGCTTCTCATTGTGTGCTTTTAGGGACCAACTATATCTTCCAATCACAACATTTTTCATATTATAAAATGATTTGGGTTGGAAGCAACTTCAAAGCTCATCTCTTTCCAACACTCTGCCATAGGGGCATCTTCCACTAGACCAGGTTGCTCAGAATCCCATCCAACCCAGCTTTGAGCACTTCCAGGGGTGGAGCAGCCACAGCTTCTCTGGGCATCTTTACTGGCTTTGGCAACATTTACCTATTTATTATTCCCCACCACACCTCCTCTTATAGCACTCTGACTCAGATCTGCTCCTTCAGAAGATCTGTTTAATCAAATACAGAACTGTAACAATGACACAGGACTTGCTGGAAAAAATAGAATGCCATTTCTAGTCTAAAGCATAAGCAACTACCACAGAAATTGGTATATGAATATTTGGGAAATTTATCCAACATGTGGGAAATCTTGCAGCACCAGTTTTTAAAAACATGCTATTGTAAAAAATTCCTGTATTTTTTTTCCATTATAAAGAGCTAAAAAGTCCTTGTGAACAGAACAATTTAAAAAAAAACAAAAAACAACTTGGAAAAGAAACAGGGAAAACACTACACTAACAGAAGTGGCTGATAGGCACTTGGCTGATTAGACATACTTTTAATGCTGATATTACAGCAATTTTTCTTTTTAAAGATGCTATTTTCCAAACTCATGGATGCAGCACCCATCCATAACAAAAGGTTCAACTGAAATTATAATCCATAATCCTCGATTCTGATATGTAATCTCCAGTGAAAAATATCTGCTTTATGCGACTTAAAACCCCATTTACAGAATAAAACCTAAGGAAGACTACAAAAGCAGACAGGTAGAACACTGTACTTCAGTTTCTCCCTTTCTCACCTACACCCAGCTATGCAGGGAAGGCAGGCACTGGAAGCTCTTACAAGAAGGGGTTTTGGTTGACTGGCTAAATGAAAGGGGTATTTTTTCCTCTTCACTGTGACCCTCAAACTTTCACTTTTACATTTAATCAGTGCTCTAATCACCTACCCAGATCACAAAGTATCTGCCCATGCACTTCCTGTAGCTGTTCAGACTGAAAATTGTCTTTTGCTTCAAAACTGGTTGTGCAGGGTAATCCTTTTGCATAGGGGAACCTCTCCATTGTTACAAACACCTTGATTTTCTTGTGAAGAGCTTGTTTGAGGCCCCCTAGAGCTGCTGTTATTCCAGCAAAACAGTGCCCTCCCCAGCCAACACACACAGCTCCTCTCTGTCCCCCTCCCAGGCACAGGGAAGGAAGAGAGAGAGGAATGCTAAAAAGCTTTTTTTTCTTTTGTCCTTGTTTCTCTTGGACTATTTAACCCCCCCCAGGAAAGGAGAAGCCAACAACTGAAAATGAAAATTCCAAAGCAAAAAACGTAGAACAATAAATACAAATAAATGTCCTAAAAATATGTGCATACTACCACTGCAAGGTCAAAGAAATAGTTTTGTACAATCAGTATCTTGAAAAAGAGATGTTCTGTTTCATGAATATTCTTTCCTCAAACTAACAGACACATTCTTGATGCTCAGCCCAAGTAAACAGATGGTATTCAATTAGTTATTTACCTACGTTACAATTAATTAAAATGTCCAAGATAATTTTTGTTGTGACTGTGTCTTACAGAAAGATAGAGTTCCACAAAAAGCTGGCATTTATATCTACAGCCCTGCTAGCTGTAATATAAATATTACTACTAAGAAAGCATTAAGATGCTTTCCAGCACCTAAAGGCTTTTTCCAAGGGCATGTAGGGATAGAACAAAGGGGAATGGCCCCAGACTATAAAAGAGTAGGTAGATATTAGGAAGAAATCCTTCACTTTGAGGCTTGTGAGGCCCTGGCACAGGCTGTCCAGAGGAGCTGTGGCTGCCCCATCCCTGGAATGTCCAAGGCCAGGTTGGATGGGGCCCTGAGCCATCTGGTCTAGTGGAAGGTGTCCCTGAGCATGGCAGGGGGATGGAACAAGATGATCTTTGAGGTCCCTTCCAACACAAACTGTTCTGTGATTATATCAGAACCTCATCAGGAAATGCTTAACTTTTTTAAAAGAGACTATTTGGCTTCAAAGTTCATAACTAGTAGACAGAGGACAACAGTCACCTTACCAGGAAGAAGCCTAGACACCATATCCATAGGATTCCAATTAAAAACAAAAGAAGCAAGAATCCTAAGG
The DNA here is from genome assembly GCF_049639895.1 of Pseudopodoces humilis. Taxonomy (NCBI): domain Eukaryota; kingdom Metazoa; phylum Chordata; class Aves; order Passeriformes; family Paridae; genus Pseudopodoces; species Pseudopodoces humilis. The sequence goes on along the minus strand of NC_142201.1, from coordinate 104,311,663 downwards.
TTTTATTTTGGATCCAAGAGCAAATTTCTTCACAACACAGGAGCATTCCTAAAAGAAACAGCAAGGCAGAAGAGGCTGCAGGGAGTGGGTGAAAGCTGTACACTTCACAACAGCACGAAACTCCAAAGGGAAGGAAGGAAGGAATCAAAGCCTTAAAGATATTATTCTTGTCATATTTCTTGTCTTCTATAAAATAATTTGCAAAGGGAAAGAAGCAAAGAACAGGAACTGACACATATATAACTATATATATTATATATAGTTATATATATTATACATATAACTATATATTGAACAGATGAAGTTCAAACTAGAGCTTCCACTTCCCAAGGAAAATTCAACAGGATGCTTTTATTATAGAAGCAGAAAACTGCCTCAGATTCAAAACCATTAATCCCCTCTGAATCCTGAGCCTCACTTTTCACACAGGGGCAGGCAAACAGGTTTATCTCAAATAAACACATTTTTTAATTAAAGAACACTTCTTCTAACAGAGAAGTACATTACAGTAAAAACCCTTAACCAGAAAGTCTGTAATTAACATTTACAGAATTTGGGTTTACACTAGTGCTGCTTCAGCCCCTCAAATATGGGAATAAAATGACCACAGAAAGAATCAAGCTATAAGTATGTCAAATCAGTAGGAACAGCAGGTGCAACAGGTCTAGAGAGGCAGAGGACAGAAAAAAGTCTTCTTTTTTCTATCTTTCCTTTAATTATCTTGCAAAGAGGTGAACAGAAATTACAATTATACAAAAAACAAAAAAAAAAAATTGAAAAGCAAATTTTTGTTTTTGCAAGGCCCACTGAAGAAAAACCAAGAGATACACAAATCACATCCTCCAAAAGGACAAAAATATTTATTAATTACTCTAACTCCACTGAGAAGAATCTCTTTTCACATTACCCTCCAAAGCTGTTACAAGAGAAAAAAAAAAAAAAACACTAAACTAAGAAAGAAATAAAAACTTACCTATAGCTCTTCCTTCTCACTGCTCCTTCTAAATCAACAATTCTCCCTATACAAGCAGAAAAAAGCCCAACCTACCTCCCACACCCTTTATAGCCCATCCAACTAGGAGTCAGCTGAATTAAATAACATCTCAACCTTAATGCAGCTGTGCTCACACATATCCCAAAATGCACAAGGGAAATAAAACATCTACTACCACTCTCTGTTTTACTCTTTTTTTTTCTCCTCTAAACCTGCATGTATAACTCTACCTGATAAATAGCCATAAGACTCACCAGCTTCACAGCCAAGAGAAAATGGCAAGAGGACCTTCTTCACATTTATTGACAATTAACTGTAACTAATTTAGAGTGAACCAGGTGCAGTCAGTTGGCAGGAAATCAGGGAACATGGATAAATCTGTCATATAAAGGACTCTAACAAAGTCTGAAGTTTGTTTAGATGAGACTTCTGCTGAAGTAGTATTGGCATGAAAAGCTGGGAGGCTTTCAGCTGCATTTCCATAGATTTGTTGCCACCTAAATGGTGTGATCCATTCAAATCCACAGGCTTTGCAGAATTTAGTTTGTGGGTGGCAACAACTTCTATGTATTTTGCTTTCTTTTTTTGTTACTGCCTGCATTATTTTATATGTTTTTGTCTTGTTTGAATCACTGAGTATATTAACTATATAGATTCAAGTATCCTTTTTAGTATAATTAATTTATAAGTTTCTCTACAAAGCTATATTTTTTTTAAAAAAAACAACATTTATTCTATGAAACATGCACTCTGTAAATCTTTAGCAAATGACAAAAAAATATTCCAGCGTCTGGACAAATCATGGGAATGTCACTTACCTCATATAAGTGGAAGTTACCATTGCAGACTAAGTAAATTTAGTCACTTAACTATATTTAAAGAATAGATTTCCTCTCTACACAGCATCTATGAGATATCTGGTAGAGATAGTAGAAAAGGTTAAATGGCTTCTCTGGCCACTGTTAATACAGCCAGCCTCACAAATCAGTTAGATCTCTTTGAAATGGCAACATGATACAAGAGTTTTAGCGGGTACATTAAATGTTTGGAATTATGTAGCCATGGAAAAAAAATAAAACTCAAAAATGCTGATAAAAAATCACCAAACCTCCAAAATATCCTATAAGTATTTTGAGTGTTGATGTCTAATGAAAGCGCAAGGACAGACTACCTTTTTCTAATACAGATCATAAAGTCTAAAGTAGATGCATTTTTACATCCCTGAGACAAGACTCTGACCTCCCTTGCACGCACAAAACTCTATGGTACCAGCAGGCCTGTTTATATCCATGTAACTGAAATCAGAACCTGGTCCGATGCATTTAAAATAATTGAATTTATCACTGATGTCTTACTTTGCCTGTTACAAAGACTGTATTTTTTAACCTCATTTCTGTTAGTGCATTACCAAAGACATTACGAATACAAGCTCCCTCAGAGGGCCATCTGTGGAACCAGATACTATCTGACGAGGACCTCCCTGCAGTATCAGGATTGTTTTGCCTGTGTAAATTCAGATGCAATACAAGAGCAGCAAAACAGGGTCCATACCACACACAGGTTTCCAGTGCTGCCCTTGCTGGGCCAAAGCAATCCTGCTCCTCACTCCAAGCTGCCAGACGCCGCCTTTGTGCACAGAAGGTGAAAAGCCATGAGCTCCCACCCAGAGCTGGACAGATAACCTAGGACATCTGTCAGCTTGGAGACAGCCATGGCTCAACTGAGGTGGCAAATCCACTGTTGGAGCACAGATCCTTGTGACATCAGAACAGGGGCTTCTGAAAATCAGGGAATCATAGAACCTTAGAAGGCTTTGAGTTCCAAGGGACCTGCCATGGGCAGGGACACCTTCCACTAGACCAGGTTGCTCAGAGCCCCATTCAACCTGGCCTTGAAATCTCCCAGGGATGGAACAACCACAGCTTTTCCTGTGCCAGTGCCTCATCAACCTCACAGTAAGGAATTTCTTCCTAATACCTGATCTAAACCTACTCTCTGTCAGTTTGAACCCATTCCCCTTTGTCCTGCCACTCCTGGGCCCTGTAAATAGTCTCTCTCCATCTTTCCTGTGGGCTCTCTTCAGGTGCTGGAAGGCTGCAATTCAGTCACCCCAAAGCCTTCTTTCTTCCAGTCAGAACAATCCCAGTTCTCCCAGCCATTCCTCACGGCAGAGCTGCTCCATCCCTCTGATCACCTTGGTGTCTCCTCTGGCCCGGCTCCAGCAGCTCCCTGTCCTTGCTGTGCTGGGAGCCCAGGGCTGGATGCAGCCCTGCAGGTGGGGTCTGAGCAGAGAGGGGCAGAGGGGCAGAATCCCCTCCCTGCCCTGCTGCCCACGGGGCTTTGGATGCAGCCCAGCACACGGGGGGTTTCTGGGCTCCCTGAGCACACGGCCGGGGCATGTCCAGCCTCTCATCACCAGCACCCCAAGTCCTTCTCCCAGGGCTGCTCTGGGGCTGTTCATGCCCAGCCTGGATTGGTACTGGGGGTTGTCCTGTCCTGGGTGCAGCAGCTTGGACTTGGTCTGTTAAACCTCATGAGATTCCCATGGGCCACTGCTTGGGCTTGTCCAGGTCCCTCTGGATGCCATCCCATCCATCCTTCAGGAGTGTCACCCACACCCCTCAGCTTGGTGTCACCTGCAAAACCTGCTGAGGCTGCACTCAATCCACTGTCTGTGACACAGGTGATGTCTTCAGTTCAGCATGCCTGCCTGAAACTTCATCATGTAATTACAAATTTCCCAAAACATATTTAGTAAGAGTGATTCAGAACATCTGATAGCAATTATTGATTATTCAGTAATATATTAAATCATTAATTCACTAACTTATAATCAGGTTTGCTTTCAGAACCTTTCAAAGTTTAGCTATTGATTCTTCCATACTTTCTGATTAAAATTTAAAGTGAAAAATGTAAGAGTTGCAATATTTTTAAGATTGAACTTTTTTAACATCAGATAAATGTTATAAAGAAAGAAACATATGTACTGTTAGGAGAAAAAAAATCACCTGCAGACATACTGTAACTGTGAATTAATGGTTCCTGAATGAAGACAAGTATGTTTTAAGCTGGGTCTTTACAAACATAGTTTTTTCCATTCTTTTGTCTATAGAAACTTATCAATTTCACCTTTATGAAACACTATGAACCTTCAAGGCAATTTCATTAAGACTTATATAGGGTTTTTTCCCAAAATGAACAAAAAACTTCGTTTGCAATAGGAAGTTTAAATATTGGATGATTTTTGGTTTTAAGATTTTTCATCCAGTTATTTGGATGATAGTCTCTGATACAGGAATTGGCTGTATCACTATAGAGAGCAGAAAATGGTTGTGGAAACTGCAACCATTTACTACCCAAATGGTTAGATTAGATGATGTGAGTGGTTCTGTCTGGGAAATATCTGTGGGCTTCTCTGGTCAATCTCACTAGGTTTGTGTAGCTTTTGTAACAATCCTAAAAGAAGAATATCAGCTATATTCAGTCAACATGGATATTTCAGTCTTTAAGTGTTTCTGACTCACAAAAAAGAATAAATCCAAGGAGTAAATAAAACTGTGACCAATAAACATAAGTTCCCTAATTACAATCACTCATAAAATCTGGTTTTGCATTAACATATCAAAATCAATATAATTGACTTTTGTTCCATAAAACCATTTGTTTTGGTTTTCTTTGCTATCTCATACACTGAGAAATAAACTTAGTATGCATTAAGAAATTTCAGATAACCGACTCTGTCAATACAGCATGAAGGATGAGGAAAAAGAGTAGGAGAGTAATACATTTTTCACAAAGTATTGGATCCCATGAACAAGTTAATGATGTTTTAAAGTGAGAAAATGTGAGGACCAAAAGTTTTCAAGTTACTGAGTGATAATAATGGGGCTATCTATTGTGCATCCATCACCTTGAAGTGCCTGACACATATTTTGGACTGTTTTCATGCATTTTCTTTATGATGATTAATAGTGGCATTGTACGCTCTGAAATAGCAGCCCATCACAAAGAGAAAGGTGTACTAAATGAAATTGAGATGATAACTGTTTTGATCTCAAACACATGTGGAGAATAATACTGAAAGATTAGAACAAATAACACAAACAAAGCAAAAAACAAACAAACAAAAATTAAAAAAAACACCAAATCCTGTGAGAAAAACTCATGCCTAAAATGAGGATCCACAACAAACAAAGGAGCAGAGGCAAAATATTCTGCTTAAACATCTGCATTTCTCTGATGCATTCATTATTCTGATCTCTTTTCTCCATTCTACATTTAGATGATTTAGATTATTTAGATTTCACAAAATAATGAAGTTTAAGATGTATTTTCTTGTGTTACACTTTGAAGGAGAAAGGGGGGCACCACACTGGGTAACTAAATTTCTGTAAAATGGAATAAATAATAGATGTTGTGTGTCACTTTCCCATCTTTCATGTCCTGGACATGCTGCTGTGGTCTGGTTTGTCTCTAACACATGTCAGAAGCCCACAGAGGTTGTAATTTACATTTTTTTTTCCTTCTGGGATTTTAAATATTTTGGCTAAATCAGCTCTTCACTTTTGTTTTTGGTGGATGGGGAAGCAAAATTAGAAGAGACATTCTAGGGGTGCCTTTTGGTCTGGTGAGGCTGGAAGCAAGACTTCCAAGCTCGCTGAGGTGACCAAAGCAACATAAAGACTTTTCAGTGCAAGTGTGATTGTGCTGACACATTTTAGCCTGCTGCTTAGAAGGATGATCCTATGGCTCAGCAAACAAGCTCTAACTCAAGCTTTCTCTTCTTAGTGCTGGAATTTAGTAGGGGAATTTTCAAGGTGAGCCCTTTGCTCTGACTCAACAAGAAAAAATAAGGGGGGAAAAAAAAAAATCCCTGTTCCCATCAGAAGAGACAGTATAATGACTCTCTGCATGAGTGTCATATGTATATTTAATGACTGGAAACCACTCTGAAGTATCTGGATGCCTCATACACAAACGGGAATGCTGAACTGCTGCTGGAACTTGCCCAGGAACCACGCAGTCCTGTGTTCTCCAGGGAGTGCAGGAGCACAGCCACGTTCCAGCTCCCCCAAGCTGGGAGCACGGCTGCAGAAATCAATTATTCAGTCTCACAGCAGCCAACAGTCTTGCAAGTCTTCGTGGAGAGCAACTGAGGGATGGGAGATGCCAGACTGACTTGAGGATTTGCTCAGGTGCATACAAGCAGGGTGGTAAAGTCTGAGTAGGTTCATCAAAGCCTGACACCTCTCCTAACCATCAACAAAAGAATAAGTCCCACTTGTGCTATTTCATCTGTGTTTGTAATTATATGGTACAGGACTGCTTAGAAAAACAGCTGGAGGATGATCTATTGAATATATTTCAGTGAAGCATCATCTAGTATAGCTAAGAAATTACAGTTGCCTATATGCTAGGTATTTTTACGTTATTTTACATTATTTTACGTTATTGCCACTAACAAGTAACACTCACACAGTTATTCTTGTAAACCCCCCCTGCCTGACCTAAACTAATTTTGATAGACTTGGAAAAAAAAAAACACAAACAAAAAAACAGGGCAGAATGACTGTGGAGAATGGGAAAAGTCAAAAAATCACCTAATTTTTTGAGTGGGAGTATCAAAAGGAATGGAAACAGTTGGTTAGGGCTTTCTTTTTTTCTTGTTATGTTGAGTATGTAAAATCCAAGTAGGCATAAATCCCAAGGGAAAAGACAGTCAGTGTTCCACCCATACCAGTAATCATACCTTCATGTGTTCAGAGAGTGCATAATTTACCCAAAATTGTTTTGAGAGTAGTCTAGCAGTTTCCTATATTTACTGGAATTATGCTTACATCTGTTTTAAAGGATCTCTGCAGAGTTTAGCTATTTGGGCTTCTATAAGATAAAAAGTATAGTGGCTAATAAATTTTAAAATCCTCAATAAATTCTTTGAGTAACTTTCCTATGCTTATATTGCATCTTGTGATTTTAAAGACCTGATTCATGAGAGCTAGAAACTTCTACCTTTAAGGGCAGACACCCTCTGTGACCTGAAGAGATCTTTATTCTGACCAAGCTTCCTGAGAATGTACCACCTTAAATCCATTGTTCATTCAGTATTTTGTATCTCTGATTCTAGGCTCCAGCTAAGTGTGCTTCTGTAACAGAAATTTCTTATTTACAGGGTGAAGAGGGAAGGAAAAGCTTCTGCAACCATTAGTTTGGATTTATTGCTGTGGGAGTTTTGTCTTCTATTTAAAAGAAAAACTAGCACTGTTGGGGGCCCTGGGTTTTGAAAGCAGTCTTAATGAAAAAAAGCAAAAGCACTTTCCAAATCATGGTTGAAAACAAGTTAGAAAAGAAGGAAAGATTATACTGTGAAAATCAACATAGTATTTAATATTGTTTTTCTCACAGCCAAGGGCATGTTACCTTCCAGAAGCCCAGTCATGACTCCCAGTCAAACCCTATGAAGTTGTGAGGTGCAAGGTAGAGATGATGAAGAAATTCTGCTGATTGAGAAGCAGACCAGCTGATAAAAGAAAAATCAATGCCTGAGCATCAGTACAGTGTAATAAAAGCAATATCTCATTTTGACACCTTGACTGAGGGGATTTTTTGGATGAAGACTGCCATTATTTTTCCACTTTCACCTAAATTTAACCCCTGATGTCATGTTATGCTTTTCTGTGGCTCCTGCCTCAGCTCCACTGTGTTTATCTTTCTTTCATAAAGGCTGGTAGTGTTCTGTTTTCTGCCAGGAACTTTTCACTCCCTCAAACATGCACTAGGAGGAGATTAGAGACTAGACATTGTGACTGTGGTACTCAGATAGAGGTATTTGGGCTCCAGGGATTTTATTCCCTCCAAAGGTGCAGATTTCTTTGTCCTTCTCACAAAATATTTCATCAGTAGAGACTTCATAGGTGGCCATTTGTTGTTGCTTATAACTTCTAGCTGACCTTGTAACAGGTTCTCTACACTCAGTGTTTAAAGACAAAGCCCTTGAGCTGAAGGCACTCCTGAGTTTTTCATTGAGCTGAATCATGGATAAAGATTTAATCTGATTCCAATTCCCCACATTCATTAAGATCAGTTATTCCACAGAAAACCCCAAATATTCCAAGGGAATTGGTGTCAGATAAACTGTTTCTCTGCTGCCCAGATAACCAACAAAGAAAAGCACCGTTTCAAAACACTCTTTAAATAGATGACTTGGCTTTCAGCTTTGTAGGCGTGTTAAGAGATTTCAATTGCTACTTGTGAAAAAGCCTGGTGACATCTCACTGTTGGGAAACTTAATTTTAGCACAAACAAGAAGTCAAGGAGGGACAAAGGAAGGTAATAACACCCACCTAGTACTTGAACCTGCACAAAAATTTGCATTGGAAATATCAATCCAACTTTTTCAGTAAAAATTCAACATATTTCTAACAATTTCAGTAAAAACATATCAAGAAGTGGCTTTCATCCATAATGTTATTTCTTTTCCTTATTGTTTCTTTAAGAAATAGGATTGGTGGGATTTTCATATTTATTCTGATATTTACAACCTACCTAATTGAAGAATTTTAAAATAAAGGCGCTTTCATTATAAGCATATAATATTTTCTGTTGATTTTGAGAACTACACTTGACATCAGAAGAGATATTTTTTAATTCATTCTGAAACCAGAGTAAAATGTGCAATAGAAATTCATAACTACTCAGAGAAACAGCACACCATAACTACACTATAAGGACTCCAGTAGCCTGAGCAACATACAGATCACATGGCAGTCCTCTGCATACAGGCAAAGGTCATTTAAGACACACATTTACACCCAATTTCTACATACTAACTAAAAAGAAATTTTACATCCGGTGTTCTGTGTTCTCCACAACGATACATGGGTTATGAATGTTACCAAGGCTGTCAACTGAATGTCCACTGTAAGTGTGAGTTATAGCAACAGCCTTGTGAATATCCTGTGCCCATATTAATCACTCTCATTCAATTAATCATTCAGTCATTTCTCTGACTGACACTGCTGATGGAGCCTTGGATGGGAAGATGCAGGTAAACACCTCCTACTTGCAGCAGATTTGAGATGCAGTGGAGAGCACCTATTTCTCACCACCCAACAGGAGACATGAGGCAAGGGAATCAATAATTTACATAATTTTGCCTCTGTGCTTCTGGCTTACAGAAGTGTAATGACCAGAAGCAACCACCTATGTACTTGCTGTATCCAGCTGTACAAAAAAATGCCACAGAAATAGTGAAATGTGTAGCAGGTATAAAGTACCTGAAATGTAACAAGTAACATGTAACGCCAAAATTAATTTCCATCATTAACTTCTATAACATTAGGAATAAAATATGGTTGAGTTTACAACAACCATTTTTGTTAATGAAGTGCATTTTATGTAGGTTAAATCTGAAATAAGTAACCCAGTATCTATAGCTTAAAATAGCCGGCCATACCTTTGGCTAGAAGAATAGTTACTTCCCTGGATTTACAGCTGGGAAACCCTTAACCCAAGATTTTTAACAAAGTTAGAGCCTATTTTTGCAATCCTATAGGCCTATGTTAGGAGCCATCTTGAGTATTACTATTCCTTCTTGACCATAAATGTTTTATCTATACACATGGGTAGCAGTGGACATACTTCCACTTATCCAAACTTATGAGAAAGACAAAAAAAAAAAAAAGGCCTCCCTCTGAGTTGGTTGCACAGAGCTTAAATTTGTCAGGTTGGGTTTCCTTGGTGCAACATGTCTGTACTGAAGTGTCATCATCACACTCATTTGCATTTGTATTACTTCTCCCAAAGCTAATTACAGCTATCTTTCTTGCCTAACTTTTTTCTTACTATTAACTTCAGCAAAATTTAATACATTACGCTAGTTCCAAATTAATAAAGGAAATGTGCAATTTCCAATTTACATACTGCACTCTAATACCTTTTATGAGCTGAACTGCTTGGTATATTGTGATTTCTAATTTGAAATAACTGGCATTTTGATGCATTAAATTGTAGGTAAAAAAGGATAAATGAGCAAAACTCCGATGCTCTTCCTTCATGACAGCACATTATTGACTCCTCCCTTAGCTTTGGCATTAGGTTTCCGAGGGATGCCCAGAACCAGCCCAGCTGGAAGCACAGCGCAACTCCGCACCAGGTGTTATCCCTGCCGCCCTTGGGCTCCGCGTCTCCAGAGCTCACCGACCTCTCCCTCTTTCCCACCTCCAGCCAAACTTGGGGAAGTCACAGAGCGGGAGGGACCTGCCGAGGGAGCAGCCGGCTCCGGGGGCCGCCGCTCCCGGGAGAAGCTCCGGAGGAGGAGGAGGATGCTCCGCCGCGCCCACCCCGCCCCCGGAGCGAGCCCCGGCCCGGCTCGGGCTGTGCTGGGCATAAACCGCAGCATTCCGCCCCCATCCCTTTTTTAAGCTCTCAGCTCCTGCGACCTCCCCTCTTACCTGGGCGGCGGGAGCCCCCAAACGCGGTCCCGGGAGGTGCGGGAGGCGCCCGAAGTTTGCCGGGGGAGGGCGGGGGCAGATCCCGCTGGAACTGAAGCCCCCGGGATGCGGAGTCCGCAGCGTGCGCAGCCCAGGCGGAGCAAACCCACTTGCTCTGTTATAGGGGTAAAAAAAAAAAAAAAAGAAGGGGAGCGGATGAAGAGCGAGAAAAAGGCCCCCGTTCCTACGGGCTCCTGCAGCCGAAGGGAGGAGTTAGTTTAATTAGAGGCCGCGCTCCCGGGAAACGTGCCCGAGTGGGCGCACGGTCGGGCGGGGCGCGAAAGTTGCGGCGCTTGGGATCTCCAGCACCGCGGACAGCGGCACCCGGCCCGGCCGGCAACAACCCCGCCTGCTGCAGCGCTGATGGAAAACCGGGCAAGCTGTTCCAATCGTAAATTTGTATCACCCTGTGAAGATGTCACGCTGTCCCTCTTGGGAATATGCCAAGTAGTTTCTGCCAGCACTCTCTGAAAATAGGGATCAGGTCTTGAGTGCCTGAAGCATCACTGATATCCCCTCAATACACAGAAATGATACTTTACTGCATGCATTCTGACAGATTAGTGATCCACTATCACTGGCTGGTAAATATTATTAACCTTATTCTGCAGCTGAGGACATTGGGACAGAGAGGCTGAGAAAAGATTGATGTTTCATACATAAAGCCAGTTCCCTGTATGAATCCAGATCTGTATGTACTTATCCTGTGGGATGATTTTCCTCTTCAGATCATTTCTTTCCCTCCTCCTTTCTCCTTATGTTTAATCATGGAATCAAGAGAATCACAGAATAGTTTGGGTTGGAAGGGATCTTAAAGATCTTCTGGTTCCAACCCCCTGCCATGCTCAGGAACACTTCCCACTGGACCAGGTTGCTCAGAGGTCTATCCAACCTGGCCTTGGACACTTCCAGGGATGGGGAGACCACAGCTCCTCTGGGCAGCTTTTAGTGTAGTGTCTCAATAACACTACCAGCTACAGCCTGGTTATCAACATTCAAAGTATTCATAGAACTTCCCTGAGCACAGAAGTACGACTTGAGGTCCTCCAGAAAACTGGAATTGTGAATGTAACACCACAAAATAAAGCAGCACAGTTTCGTGAGGAACAACCACTGAGGAGCATGAGAACAGAACCAGACTTTATCTACATAGAGATGACCATGAAGTAAATTGGGTAAGAATTCACATTTTAGGCACTCTCAGTCAGAAAGGGGAGTATTCACTTTTTGTAAGACTCAGAAAAAAAAAAATTCCAGAAATTAAATTCTTATTATCTTCAGAGTACACGAAATATTAAGTAAACATTCCAGGACAACAAACAAGCCATGATTCAGCATCATCAAAAAAACATTGCTAAGTTATTTGGGGAAAAAAAAAAAAATCCCATTGGGAAAGGAAATTTTCATTTCTAATAATTCATATAAAGTGAAAACAAAAAGAACCCACTACTTTCTCTTTGCTGGAAATAATTTAGTGATTGAAAAAAAAAATAAGGGCAGACTTTGGGAAAGTTCAATGATCAAGAAAGACAAGAGGCAGGCAAGGTTACCTTAGAAACAATATTCATGGTCCTTCCATTAATCAACATTTACATTATCTACTTATGTGCATGTTTACCTGCATGGCAGGAGAATACAAATTACAGCTGTGGAAATGGAAGAAAGTATGGAAGTCTGGACAGATGGAAGTAACCAAAGTGATTAAATAATTATTTAATACATATGCATTTTAAGTTATACATGAAATTCCTCACAGCCTTCCCAAGATGTTTACTGTTTAATGTACATTCTAAAATGTCTTCTTTTTCTACTGAGCTTCCTTTTGTTAGCTACCAAAGTTTTACACAAGTATATGTACATACACACACATAACAAAACCTAGTGCCAGGCATTCACAGCATTTTGTAAAATGGAGCAAAACCAGAGGAAAGACAGACTTTGAAATCTCAGGATCTGAGATGTAGACAGTAACATAAGCTTAGAAAAAGGGTTTTAGAGTAGCAACACACTTTAAATGGCATGGTGCAAGTTTCCTCAGCAGCAGCCTGAAAGCAGGTGTGCCAATTAGGCTCCTCACAGATTGTGCAGCCAGGACACACAGGCCCCTTCAGTGGAAGTCTCCTGGAGCATATCCAGAACTGATCCATGACTATGGATATCACTGTGTCAAAACTCAGGCTGCTATGGCTTCACACTCAGAAGTCACCTTGATGTACAGATGGCCTGAGAGATGAAGCATGGAAGAAGAGAGCTAAAATGCTGGTGGCAGAAGTCATGAACTGAACAGGACTGCACAAAGCAATGACATATCCTGCTGTTAGCGTTCAGGAACACATAATCATGGAATGATTATATGAAGGTGCTTTATTGAAGAGCTCTGGGTGTCAGGGGTACACATACCCAAATCTGACACATCTTGGTTTTGAACTGAACATGTTTTTATCCTCTATCGTTATACAACTTACATATTAATTATTAAATTTACATTGTTCTATTGTATGCATTGATTTTACCCAAGCATGAATATTTCATGATCCCCCTCAAACCCCTAACATTGTTTCTCATGATTCTTTAAACAATAATTACATCTAATCACATCTAACAATTATATCATTTATCATATACTGACTACACAGGTTCAGTTTCACATGATCTCAGCGAGCACAAGGCCTAACATTTCCCACAGCCTACTTTTAACACTTTTCCCAGGGCTTGCCAAGCCTAACTTTCTTTCTAACTCCCCGAATTTTCTATGACTTTGAAATCTTTTACTATCACTGCTGTGGCAGAGATTTGCTTTGCTGTCCTGGGCTAGCCATTATTCCCAGTCAGGAAGCTCATTTGGGGCAGTGTCCAGCTTGGTATGCTCATTTTACAGGGCAAACAAAACCATCCTCATGGTTAACACCATGTGGGTAGCACTGCCCTGACATGGCAAAAGTTCTCACATGGTCTCAGTGCAGTTCCCACCAGACAAAAAATTTTCTCAGACAGTGAAAAATCAAAATTAAACAAGGGCCAAATAGTTATGATCAGAAATTATCAAGGACTGAATAATGATCAGCTTAGAATGGAATTAAAATTATAAGATGCATGTACATATTCTTAAGACAAGTCATCATTGGCCTCCTCCACTTTTGCTATAGAGCAGACAGGGTCCTCTTATGACAGACAGACAAATACGGGACAGCAACAGCAAAAATCTGCCTTCATTGAAGAGCTTATAGTCTATTAAGGTAAAAGTCTTGAGAAGAATAATGTACTTACTGTGTGGGCAGCATAAGTTTTATGTGTTCTTAATTATTCATTTCTTTGCTGCTAAGTGCTTTGATTTAAAAATGATGTGATGTGTACATGCAGTGTTGATACTCAGATAACTTAATTGTTTTGGTAATATAACAAGGCATATGATGTAATGTCAATAGACTGCACCTTGTGTGCATTACAGAGCTTTTCCATGTGGATGCTTATCCTCTAGTGACAAAGCTAATGATTCCTAATACGTGCACAGGGTAAGAAAGAGACTGCTGTGATAGACACTTAATAAACAGTTAAACAGATTGGTGGGAGAGCCAAGGAAAAAAACCTCAAAATCTTGGCTTTGAACTGATTTTGGGATGATATAAGCAGATGCAACAGATTTGAATACGAAGAAGAGGAAAAGCCTGAGGGAGAAAGATACGGAGCTACTGCTGATATTTGTTCATAATTACAAACTATCATCTTCCCTCCCAAAAATATGCTCCAAGCAACACCAAATTTACAGTGTATTCAGAGGAGTATTTCAGGCTCAAAAATATTAGTTACTATAGGGCACAATGAATTTTCTTCTCCAGGTGTTTCTGTAAAAGAGTACAAAGTATCTAATTAAATGTAAATATCCAAGTGAGTATTCATGCCTCCCAATTGAAGTCATCTGAATTACTGCCTAGGAAAAACTCTCTGTTGACTATACAGAAAATCTACATTTATAACCATATCACCTAAACAGCAGTAAGTAGATGACTTTAATTAATTTCTTTTTTTTTTCTTCACATCCATTTGTGCTGAAGCAAAATAGAACTGGAAATACACAAAAGAGAGAGAAAGGGAAATAAAATGTAGGCAATTACTATCATTATTGCTCTGCCACTTGGGAGCAGTAGCATTTATTGCTCAGGTCTATCTTGAAGGAAAAGGAATTGGATGGAATAGGTATCAACAGGTCACTGTTCAGAGCAAAGAGGAAATGCTCACCTTTATGAAATAATTGTGTGCTATCTAGATATAACATACATATATATATATAGATACAAGAGATATATTTATAGATAGATATAGATATGGATATACAGATATAAAAATATATTGATATAAACATATATAGATATAAACATATATATGTTTAAAATAATTAGTCTATAAAATGTATTGTGAGGGCAGTGAGGCACTGGCACAGGTTGCCCAGGGAATTTGTGGATGCCCCATCCCTGGAAGTGTTCAAGGCCAGGCTGGATGGAGCTCTGGGCAATGTGGTCTTGTGGAAAGTGTCCCCACCCATGGCAGGAGGTTGGAAGAAGATGACCTTTAAGTTCTCTTCCAACCCAAATCACTCAGACATTCTATGATTCAATGCAAGAACATTCATGTAGGAGTCATCCCAGTTCTGCTGTAAAGTGCATCTTTCTGGACAGCTTGTGGATTTTTTATTGGTTTGGGTGTTACTGTTGGTAGTGGTGGTTTAGTTTATTGTTTGGGGTTTTTTTGAGGTTTTTTTTGTATTTGGGATTTTGAAGATATTAGTATTACTGATAGGTATCAAAAAAGAGCAGGAAATCTCCTCCTGTAATAGAGATAGGGAGATCAGTTAAAGTAACCATCTTTCCTCTCTATTTCAATGCATATTTGTCTTATTGAAATTAGTTAGTATTTTGGCAGTGATTTCAGCAGAATCAGGATTTTATTGAACAGTTTTAAAAGGTATGAGGTATAAAAGTGTCAACAAAATGAGAGGAGGATGGACAATAGCCTGTAACATCTCTAATTAAACATAAAATGAAATATAAGCAAATCAGTACCATCACTACTGTGATTCACATTTTTTTTTAGAAGCACATCTACTAATCCCTTCATTTCCCCAGTCAGCCTCAACTTAAAAATCATTCCACTTGCCCAAAGGTGTTGCCCAATTTGAAAGATATCTGACACAGAAAACAGATGTGACAAATAAAAGCAAACCCATCACTGTGATATCAGACATAAGTACAAAATAAAGTTGGATTATCAGGCTGAACTAAGAGGTCGTTCACCTTTTCCCAATTGCTCATCTTAAAAATTAAGATTTGATCTGAGTTGTGTCACAAATAGTTACACTGCCGTAACAGTACTGCATAATTACAAGCATAATCATGCTTTTGAGTGAAAATTAGCCCCTGAACCCCTTGTAGTGTAGAAGGTTAAACACTTTGATTACTTCCATCTAGAATCTGACCCAGAATCTGAGTTTCATGATGCCAGACCAATTTCTAATTGATTTTATATCACCATTGATTATTACATCTATGTAAGACTTCATCCAATTGAGTTATAGAAGAGGGGAGAGGGGGGGAAAAATCTATCACAAAGATACAGAAACATCCATCAAAGATGCATTTAGAGCAAATGGACAATGCATTTTTTTCTTTTTTTTTTAAAGTTGTAATTGTATTCAAGGGAATGACATTTAGCAGCCATCCACTGTAGGTTATTGAAATATTCTGTGACCTTGGCTCCGCTTCCAAATGGAAAGCAAAACCACAAATAAAACTGCAGGGAATACAGAAATCAGATTTTGGTCTCAATAACATTGTTTTGAAAATGTTCAATACTATGCTAATGATCTTAATTAGTCTCAGAGATACCGATTTTGGAATCAAAGCTTAGCCAAAAACCACATGTTGAATAAGCCCACAATCTGTAAATGGACAGAGTTCAAATACATATGTGAATCTGTTCATATTTACAAGAGTAGCCCAACTATTTTGAGTTTTTTTGTCCAAATAGTTGTACGAGTAGTCTTGTATAAGCCCAAAACACATACACACAGCACATTATAGGTTAGTTCATTACTTTGTAAGATTAAACCACAGTGAACAGCTGCAGTCACACTGGATGGACATTTTCCATCCTCCTATATCCTGGCAATTAAAGCAGTAAGCATATGTTTAGCAGTAATGCTCTTTTTTATTCATGTCAGTACTTCTTGGAATGCAGTATCAGAGTCAAAATTATTATTTCTTTTAATTTTATTTCAGAAGAAACAGGAAAGTGTAGAAGTTGAAGGCCATCCCCTCTCGTGCCAGTGTCTTAAAGAGTTATTTATTACAGCTTGAGACTGCTCACTGAATATAGCTGTTAAGTAAAGGAGTAGGAAGAGACGAGAGAGAACAGAAGCTCTTTGCCTGACAGCAGTTGTTAGAGCAGCACTCCTGATTATTGTAATGGGTTCACTTGCCAAATGCCTTTCATACTAAAAAGCAAGGCTGTTAAACGTGAAGTTGAGACGGTGGATGTTTTTTTACCCAATGAAAAAGGACTCTGCACATCAACCCTCCCCACTGATGAGCATTAAAAACATTTTGATGCTTGAGGGAGTCTTATTTCCAGAGGGCATCACAGCATCTACCTGTCTTTTGTGCCTTCTGAACACTTTGTTCATAACAATGAATCAGTACATAGGAGTCCCTTTAGACTTTACTAATAACTAAGGTTTAGTTTTATCTCTTCTGATCAGTAGCATTCATAAATAAGGTCTATTTCTCACTTCCCACGCCCTGGAAACAATTAGAGTGACTGAACTGAAAGCCTTTGCTCATCTTTTCAGCTCTTCAGCAGCAAAATTCCTCTTAGAAAAAAATCAAAGACCAGTACTGACTTTTTATCAGCCAGTAACCTGCCCCCAAAACTACACAGTTACTAAATGAATATTTGGACACTTTAAAATGAAGCAACCAAAAACCCCACACTTCAAACCCTTCCTCTTCTAACTGAGAGGCAAAAAAAAACTTTGAGCAGCAGAGAAAGCAAGCCTTTGGCTCCTTTGGAAGGAATTCCATGCCATGCCTTCATTAGGGCACAGCCATCACCAGCAGAGCTGCTGCAGGTTGGGTGACAGAACATAGTGCTGGAGCAAATGCCAGTGGGAAGGAGAGAACTCCAGAGCTTCCCCCAGCCTGGGAGGGCTGGTGCTGGGAAAACACATTGCAAGGAACATATGGCTAGGTGGGGAAAAGCGTAGCTGAAAAGACTGATGATTGATCCTATGAAGTGCAGTTGAGGCAAATACTACACCCTTCCTGTCATGGAACTGATTTCAGACATCACAGTAGAACTGAAAACATGAAAATGTATAAAGGAAAAGGAAGGAGTTCACGCTCTTGTGCTGATGCTTTCCAGTAGGCAGCACTCTATGAAGGCAATTACTCCCTGGGTATGTGGTAACCCAATTGGAACGGAATTAGGAAAACAGAAAATCATCTCAGTGACTGGGATTCTGACACAGAATTTTAATATGAAAACAACAATAAAAAAACCTGCTTTTCAACTCTTCATTTTATAAGGGGCATTATGAAAGCTCAGTGATGTTGCTAGGACCAAATTCACGCACAAAAGAAGGTAAGGACAACCAGAAGACTCAGTAAGGGGTGTCAAAATAGACTTCCTTTTCTTTTCTTTCTTTTTGTTTTTATTTTGTTTCAGACTATTATCATTACTATTATTACTGCTTACATTTCCAGATAGGTCAAACCATGTTTCCAGGAGAGGGAGTGTTCTTTGGCTTTTGTGTTAGGTTGGGAAGATTGACTTTCTTCCTTTGGTGCAAAGCAAGTCATGTACCTATATTCTGGCCAGTTTCTTTCAACCACTGAGAAGAAAAAGTTTTGTGTACCCCATAGATTTTTTTAAAAAAATAATATTTTTGTTTGCTATGTATGAAGGGAACAATTCCAATTGCATTTTAGAGCACATGTGAGTATAGAAGTAAACAGATGAGTGCCTCCACACTGCTTGAGCTTTATGGGAAAATAGAAATTATAATTATTGCTCCCAGCTTACCTAACTTATTAAAGTACCGATTTATGAGGCATTTCTGCTGATTTTAAACCATCAAAACACCTGCAATTCACTTGAACCCTTAAAGACCTGAAATTGTCTTTGCTGACATATTATGCACAGATTTTAATTATGATATTCCATTATAGATGCCTCAAGCCACCAGCCTGCTTGAAGAATTTAAAAGAAGTAGAAATAGGAATTTTAAAGGACAATTAAGAGGAGGAAGAGAACTCTGTGTGGAAATTGCTTCCAAAACTGAAATGAGATTTTTCAATTATTTTTCTAAAGCTCTTTTAGTCAAGGCAACAAAGAGAATGAGCTATGATATTCAAAGAAACCTCAATTCCTTTTGCTACTGCTCTGTAATGGAAGTACTCAAAAATCATTAATATATGTCAGAAAGATGAGGAGCTGGAAATACAACAACACAGTTATTGGTTGTCCTTTATTACAAAGTCAATGGATTGCTCCAGATTTTTTTACCATACATATTGAAAGGGGGAAAAAAAAAAAGTTGCAATAAGGATTAATTCTGAAAAATAGCATACAAAAGTAGAAAAAGAAATCAATAGCAACAGGAATCTAGGGAATAGATTAAAAAAAAAAAATCACAAGGGCTGGAACACTTACTTATAAATGACAGATGAAAAACATAAATCAATAGAAAACTCTGAAGAAGGTATCACAGGAATAAATTAATACATTCTCCAGAAAAATGAATGGTTTGTACATGTCAGACAAAACCAATGGAACCAGCCATCATGAAATGGAAAAATGCCATCACAACCCATAACACTTTGTAATGACCTTGATAGGAAGAAACTGGCTGCTGAGAAGTTACATCTCACTAAATTAGGCAGGAATTTGTGCTGATGTGAAGGCCTTTACTTGAGCCTAGTCATGGTTTATCACCAGTAGGCAACCAAGCACCACGGAGCTGCCAGCTACATTAACTACACCTTATTACCTACAAATTCTTTGTAAGTTGAAATCATGTCTTCCCCTGAATCAAGGCAAGACAGTGATAAATATTATAATTCCCATTTTTGGTAACTACCTTTTTACTGCTTGAAGTGCATCATTGAAAATATTATGTTGAGACAAAAGTGGGGAAAAAGCTACTGAGTCAAATTTCTGATTTGGAAATGATGGTTCAACATCGTACCCATTCTGCAACTTCCCAGAAAGTTTTATGAATATATCTTCTTTGAATTTCAAAGGGAATTTCTACTGCCAAGTGGAAATATACTGGTTAGGCAGCTTAACTGGCTTAAGGAGGAAGCTAGTTCATTTGCTGTGCTTAGATTTGACTAAGCAATGTGCCTTTCCTTCCATTGCACAGGAGAAATATCCCTAAGAACAAGTGATCACTATTTTTTTAAGAATTTTCCTGTAATTTTGTTCCTGTTCCTGATTACACTTTTGTTTTATAGGACATACAGCTAATATGAGAAGATGTCATGTGCTGGTAATAAAGTTTAAATAGATTCATCTAATGGGATTTAATGAAATACTTTTTGCTTAGTTTCTTAAGCCCCTCTTTTATATAGTCTTGTTAGTTCATGTTAAAATAAGATAAGCATATGTGTAGCAATAAATTTTCTTAAAGTTTCCCTTTGCAGCACATTAAAGGACATTAAAATGTGTTTAAAAGTCACTTTAATGGCTTTGATCTTGGTGTTGTGGTGTCTCGACTCTTGCCTTGATTTTAAGAAACAAAGGCAGCATTTTCTTCTTGTCTTGAGCTGGCCCAGTGTCAGTGACTGGACTGCCAGACAGACCACCGAAAAAAGGATGTCCTGAGCCATATTTTGTCCCATAGCACCTGTTCTTTGTCTCAGTGTAAGGATATATAAAATAGACAGAAATATAAACAATTCACTGGGTATTTCCCCGGTACTGATGACGCCTCTAGAAACTTTTAGTCTGGAATAAACTGCTCTCCAGCAGTCCTTACCTGGGAGAAGCCTCTCAGGGACTGCTAGAATGCACTGTAATTTGAGTAATTCCAATTAGACTGGACAGGGAAGCCTCCAAAAGGATAAATGAGAATACAGGCACCTTGAAAAGCACCTCAGGATCACATACTCGGTGATATCTGTGATTCCTGAAATCTCAAATGTCATTTCAAAAATACCAGTGTGGCTGATGCTTGCTTTGCTCACATGATGGTTGTGTTTTCCTCTTCCTGAATCCTCCCTTGCTTTGCTGACCTCCTTTTTCTTGCATCTGGCTGTTTTATCCTTGGAAAGAGCAGAATTAGAAGTTCACATTTTGCTCTGGAGAAAAGCAGAACTCAGCATTTTGAGAAAAATTCAGAAAATTAAGCAAAAAATTTTTGTTCACCCACTGTTTTTCCTTGGGGCTCACATGCTAGTCCTCCCCTGCAGCCACCTGGGTTTAAACCAGGTGATACCTCACAATCCATTCTGCATATTTTTGAGAGGTTTGAGCTTATTCCATTATTCTCCCATTAAGAAATGGCTCTGGACACGCAAGGAGAGGAACCACAGGAACTTCAGATTTTACCCTTACCTCTTGTGAGCGTATACATACAAAAGATTGAAGTCAGATGAATCTTTATGGAAACCTTGTGAAAACAGCTGCAGATTTCCAGACTGACAAGGAAAAAAGAAATGCTATTTCCTCAGTTCTTTAATTCATTCTTTATGCTGCTCTCATAGCTTTTTCATCTTTGACATTAGTTCATACTTATATAATCTATCTATAGCTGGTATTCAGCTACGTTGTATAAGCCTACCATATTGCCTCCCCTTGTTTCAAAAAGAATTCTGTACTACTGCCTCAGGCAAACTCTATAACCTTTTCTTTCACATCACAGTGTTTGAGAAAGCATTTTTCTTTCCTTTTCCCAACAACTTCCCAGCTGTACCCTTGACTTATTTTAATCAGGGTTTCTCTCCAACCAAAGGACAGACACCTCTCTCTTCCAATTAGTTAATGGTTTCCTACTTTCTGCTGCTGCTGTTGTTGTTTCCATCTCACTCTCTGTCCTCCTTGACCTCACAGCAGCTGGAACTCTGAAATTAGATTAGACAGGTTCATGCAACTCTCTCAGCTGCACAGAGGCTGCTGGAATAGTTTGGATATTTGTGTCTAAAACTGTGACTGAATTAATATTTTTTATAAAACTTGCAGCAGTGGCAGGTGTGTATTGATGGACATGACTATTTCAAATGAATGTAGGAAAAAAGCAGAAGTAGGATGCCAGTATACTTTCTTTTGTAGCACAAACACATTTAAGACATATAAGCTTTCCCAAAGAGTGTGTTCAAAGCACTGCTCATTCAACACTGCCCTAGACACAGCCCTACAAACAGAGAACTACTAAAGATAATATATTCCAGTGATAAGGAATGTATTATTATAAAAATTCTGTACTGATATTATGACTGGTTTGGAACTAATATTTCTTAAAAATTAAAACTAATTTTAAGTATACTGTAGTTGCACTGCAAGGCTCGTGGTAATATTAGAATCAAAGTGTAAGGGAGAAGGATTTTACATAGATAGACAAACGTCTATTTTTCTAATTCCTGCCTCTTGTGAAGCAACATTAACCCAAATTGACTCAAGTATGCTCTCTAATTCTCAGTGCTAATATTTTACAAATAATTTAAAGACATATGGGCTTTAGCATCTCGCAGAGTCCTTTTCTGCAGGTCATTTGCCCAGTTTTGAAAAAGTGGAGTGAAGGTCATGCAAAGAAAACATCACCTGAAAACTACAGGTAGCAAAAGCAACAGAAGATAAAGCCATTGGTTGAAAACACAACTGAATGCGGTGGAACAAATTAATTGCTGCTCAGCAAGAACCCGTCACTGCCTAGAGTGGGTATGGCAGTGTCCACACTGCACACCATGGAATTCTGGAATGCTTTGGGTTGGAAGGGACCTTAAAGAGCATTTAGTTCCAAAACTCCTGCCATGAGCAGGGACACTTTCCACTAGAACAGGTTGTTCAGAGCCAAATCCAACCTGGCCCTGAACACTTCCAAGGATGGGACATCCACAGCTTCTCTGGGCAACTTTCTCTAGTGCCCCACCAACCTTATATGCACATTAATCATTGATCTATTAATTTAAAAGAGGAAAAGAAAAATCAAGCCAGCAGAGGAAGAGGTAGCTATCATTTCTATTATTGCACCTATTTTTTCACTACATGCTGGGAAGAAGGAACCTGTTGCTATTTTTTATAGAGGAAAACATGATGGTGTGCTAAAGCTTCTGCTGCTTTTCTTAAGGAGCTGTGCAATTTAAGTTTTACACTTCCAGCAACAGTTCCTTTTTCACCTTGATGTCCCTCTGCTGTTAAACCAGGGCAGGATCAAGGAGAAATGTTTGTTAAACAACTTCCCTAGCACCTTCATACTCAGTTTCAGTTCCTCTGACTGTGACAGTTCAGTTTCAGAATTACAGAGGGTCAAATACAGGCTGCTCGAGCTCTTTCTAAACACCCAGGAAACATCCCACCACCCACACCTCCTCTTATTTCCATTACATTTTGCCAAACAATGAGGAACCCACGCCTGAAATCAGGCAGCTGAGCTCTGAAGGGTGCATATGGTTGAATATAGGAAAAGTAGGTCAGGTGTTTCAATTCAAAGAGCCTAACTGGTATGCTAATTAATCTTTCTGAATGCTAATGAATAATTAGAGACTTTATTTCTATGATGTTATTACTTTCATTATTACAGTAATGTTAAATAATTTCCGTTATTTTACCAATGCAACATGATGCTCTGTGAATGTTAAGGATTTCATCAATAAAACAACCCTGACAGATATATGTTACTATGCAAGAAAGTGAATTTCAAAGCTGTTGACTTACAGTGAAAGTTAAGGGGAAAAAAAACCCAGAAAACCCAAACCAGACAAATAAAAAAACCCAAAACAACCTGAGCATTAATAGGAGAAGCTGTCATAGAACATAGAATTCCTGATAGCTAATCTGTCCTTCAAGGACCAACAACTGATCTTGATAAAAATGGAGAAAGCAAAAGAAGGACTCTCTCACGTTGTCAATCAGAGCATGAAAGACATGAAAGATATCCATTGAAAAGGCAAAATTCCAGAAGTTTGTATCTGCATAAGCAAAGAGGTACAGAATTTATCCTGATAATTGCTTTAATCCTCCATTGAAATGGAGTTAGGAGAAATCTATCCACTCTGTGGGCTCCAGGACCAAAGCAGTAGTGTCAGGTCAAGGCTACTATGCATATCAAATGTCACTTGATATAGTCCATAAACATCAGGGTTATTTCATCACAGAAATTAATAACTGAATACATAAAGAGACCTCAACTCTACACCAAGATTTAACTTCATTAAAAATAACTGCAAGGACTTAACTTTGAGAACACATGTAGACAACCCTCCCTTACTCAGAAGTACCTATGGTTAGTAAATATAACATCATTTAGATTTATATTGCACTCCTGAGGTACATGATTATGGCTGCAACAGAAAAATAGTATTCCATTCATTACAAATTTGTTTAGGACCCTCCCTCCACTGCCACCTTACTGGTAATATGATGTATTTCATAGCATATTGCTGATTCCAGTGCATTTCAATACTTCCTTTAAGTGTTTTCCACTTTCTTTTCAATTCTCTCTTTGCAGTGCATCAAACTTTGTTTATTACATTTCAAATACTGGAGCAGATAAATAGTGTCTGCCAAGATATACTTTCAATTGAGGATTTAAAGTGCCTGCTTAAAATTCCTTTTGAATGAATTGTTGTTTATAAGAAAGAAAGCTTTTTGGCAAGCCATTAATTATCACACAATTATTTGTGCTAAACAGTCAGAAGAAATGGTTTAGCACACACATTTTGTAATTAAATAGCTAAAAAAGATACTGTCTTTCCCAGGGAAGAATTTGTTGCACAATCCTAAATAACTTATATGTCCTATAAAAAGGATTTTAGGCACATTTTCCTGGACATACATACTACTGTGAGTTTCCTTTAAAACAAAGAACCTCTACTCTTAGAACAGAGCCATTGGCCACATCTGGCACAGCTTTTTGAGGGGAAAGTCCTGCTTATCAAACCTGGCTTCCTTTTGTGGCAAGGTAACCCACCCAGCTGATCAAGGGAAGACACTTCATGTGATCTTTCTGGATTTCAGTAAAGTTTTGATCCTGTCTCTCCCAGGATCCTTCTGGATAAAATGTCCATCCCACAGCTGGATGAATACATCATGGGATGGGTGTGACTGGCTCACAGCTTGGGCACAAAGGGTTACAGTGACTGGGGTGACATCAGACTGGGGACCTGTCACCTGTCACTCCATCCTCAGTCCTGCGCTCTTCAACATTTTCATAAACAATCTCTGCAGATAAATCCTAAAAATATCCAGAGAACTATGGAAACTCTGTCCAGAAGCATCTTCAAGATTCTTTTCAATAAGTCATTTTCACTTCAATATTTGACAATTTAAATTCTGATTCATACACTTGAGGTAGAAAACATCAGGAACTGGGCTTTGAACTTCTCTTGTTCATACAACACTCAATTAGGGATAAATATTGCTGAGTTTCTCCTACACAAGGGACATCAAAAACTCACCATAGATACCCATTTTTGCTTTTTGTGCTGATTGTGTTTTTTTGCTGCACTTGGTTTGGCTGAGATGGAGACAACTTTCTTCGGAGCAACCTGTATGTGGTGCTATGTTTTGGATTTGTGACCAAAGCAGTGTTGATAACACATAAGTATTTGGACTGCTGCTGGGCAGTGCTTCCACAGAGCCAAACCTTTCCCTTTTTTTTGATTGTTTTCCATGCAGAAAAGAAGAAAAAGCAGAAAAGGGAGATTCTATGAACCATAATATTATGGGATACAGAAAGAAGGGCTGGGTGGTTTGAGGGGATGAGGAGGGCAGGGAGAGTTAGCTTTCAAGGTGGCTGATGTTCAGAGATTTTTGGGCATCACCTTGCTGGCAGCAGGTGGCTCATGACTATTTTTCCTCAGTTTGGGTTTGTTTGTTTCTCCTGCCTCTTTCCCTCACCTATCAAACTGTCTCCATGTGGACACATGAGCTTTCTCATCACAAGGAGAGGGCGTGAGCGGCAGTGTGGGGGCTTGGCAGCTGGCTGGGGTCAGCCCACAACACATGCAAAGTTATTTCAGGTATTTTGTCTTTTTCTGTATCCTTTCTTGCCTGCCCAACAATCTGTTGCCAAGTCTTGATCAAGGTCCTTGCTTAGGGACAGAACTGAAGGACAGCATATGGAGACCAATTCCCTGCTCTCTTAAGCTGTCTCATGCTACACAATTCAAATAAGTGAAATGTGCTATGCAGAACACCGAGCTTTTAATGAAGCTGAACATTTTGCAGCTGGCAGTTTATGATGTAAACTGATCCTAGTGTCACCTTTTTAGTAAAGAGTTTTAAAACCAACAGGGTTGTTTCCCTGCGAAAGGCAGTCACACATTGCTCAATTAACGCAATTAATTCCTCTTGCATAAACTGGTATTTCTAGTGCAGAAACCCATACCTGAATCCTTCTTCCACTGTCTGCCTGAAACACAATCCAAACAGTAATTGTACTGTAACTTAATCTAGTTAATTTGGATATTTGAAACAACCTAACCATAGTGGGGCAGCTTTAAGCTTTTATATTAACTCACCTGGAACCTCGGGGGGGGGCTCAGCCAGGCAAACCTGTATCTGCACCCAGTGTAGCCAGACAAACCCACCACAAAGTGGCTGGGCTAAGGGAACTTTCACTTTTAAAATCTCAGCACAGCCATGACCTATATTAGATATGATCACACTGTATATGGACTTTCATAATACAAAATTATACCATTTATTCCACATATTTGTTCTGTATGCAAGAATATTTTTTTCCAGATCAAAAGGCACAAGAGACTATTTGCCCTATCCACTTGCCTGTGAAGTTTCATTAAATTCCTGGAGGAATTATTCAGATATTTGTAGAAAGAATAGGATCATTGAAGATATTTCAGGAAAGACAGTCTGTAACCACTTATTGGCACAACATGTTCTAAAAGGTCATTGATTATTACCAACCATGTCTATTAAAATCCAGTTTTATGTGACATTTTGAGAAGTGTGTTGGGCAATAAATTGCTGGATTGAAAGTGTTTTTCCAAATAAGAAAAGGTAGCCACAAGGGCAGATATACATTGCAGACCAGTAATATTGCAATAAACTAAAGTACTCTATCAATCTGCTGAATTAAAACAGGGGAGGTTGATCCCTTGTATTTGCTGAAATAGAGAGAGTTGACACAGAAAAAGTACAATGTTACAAGTCTTGATAACTATTACCATGACGAATGGTAAAGGATAAGGCAGGTCTTGAGATGCCCATGACAAAGTTGGTATCTAACTTATTTCAGATGGGACTGAAAAATACTTTTACATTGCCCTTTTTTCTTCCAATGGGCTCTGGCATTAATAGCCATTACCATAAACATATGCCCAAAAAAGAAGCCTGAAGTTTCTTAGGATTCTTCCCCCACCACCCATCCTGCAATAGAGCCTCAAATCTGGTGCTGCTGGCAGCTGGGCAATCTACTATTCACACATATTAGAATAGGGGGAATTTTACAGGAATGGATTATTCAAACAGTCCCCCTGCAATTTTCAGAGATCCAATTCCTCTCTGGCATCCTTTTATTTTCCTCCAGCTACACAGGGGAAATAATATTAACTCAGAGAAGCTCCTATTTACGAATCTGCTGATTTTCAGGACCAACAAAGCTCACGAAACCAGGTTGTTGAACTCCCTGATATGTAACAACTACATCTGAATTCTGGGAAAAGTCTTCCTGTGAGTGGGGCACTGGTAACATCTTTCTCCCTCATGGCTTCTCTGGAACTTAGGAAGGACTGAATTCATCCCACAGCCTTTCTTTCCCTCAGGGGGAGGTAAAAGTGTCTGTTCTCAGCACCTACTGTCAGAAAATGCAAAAGCTGCTGCCTTTAAGAGCACAGTATCTGCATTAACAGAAGACTTGGATTTTTCAAAGGAATAGCTAGATGGAAAAGCAGCCTGATATCATAACCTATATCCTAGGAAAACCAGGTTTCCTACCACCTTCAGGAAAGAAACATTTTTGTTACATTATCTTTTATACCTGATTTAGGCAAGTTTTAACTCTTTGAAATTTATCTGTTAGAATGTTACTAAGACTAAATAATAGCTATTCCATATTTTACTACTATAGAAACTGTAGGAATGAGAGAGTAAAAAGCAAACAATTCCAGCAAATCAAACCTCACTAATGGCAACATAAATCTGCAGCTGCCCAGTGGACCTCAATGAATCTACTTTACATTTATGCTGCTGTAGCCAAGCATGAAATTCATCCCAGTGATTTATTCCACAGATAGGAGAGATCTAGGTTGGTCTCAGTTCTGCACTTAGAAAATAGTCCTTAATTGAGAAAATCTTGTTAATTAGAAAATTAATTCATGTTTGAGGAGTTTTTGCAGAGAAAAAAACTTTTAAATGTGTCAGGGATGGAACTACTACAAAGGGCCAAATGTATGCAGGCACCTATGACTTAGTGTACATGTTTCAGATATGAAATAGTCCTTAGGACTCACATTGAGGGAATAGATCTGTAAAGGTGGTTGCCCCCCACATTTTAACAAAGACTTCAAATTTATGTTGCAATATTCCTGTGTCTGCAATCAATTTCATACCACAAAACAAAAGCTGTACCTAAGAAACAGAGTTGAAGAAGGAAATTAAATAAATCCAAACCAAAAACCTATTGGTCACCTTACTCTCTAA
This sequence comes from Pseudopodoces humilis, assembly GCF_049639895.1. NCBI lineage: Eukaryota > Metazoa > Chordata > Aves > Passeriformes > Paridae > Pseudopodoces > Pseudopodoces humilis. Next base: position 104,283,310 of record NC_142201.1, on the reverse strand, counting down.
TTCAGAGCTATGAACACTTAAAAACAGTTTTATCTGTTTATTTAAAAATAAATAACAAGGGGCATAAAGAAGATATAGCTAGACTCTTCTCAGGAGTATCCAATTACACAAGAAGAAATAATAAGCAGCACAAATTGCAATACAGAATATTCCAGTCAAACATAAAGGGAATGTTCTAACTATGAATGTTTAAGATTCCTATTAAGTTGTTGCAAGTTACTCAGCTACTGTTGATATAAAGCAGTCTTTTAACTTTAACAGAAGACCTTAAATTTTTCTGTACCTCACAGTTCAACAGCTTGGGGGTTGTTGTTAAAATAGATCTGTCTTCAGGAAATGAAGTCTTGGTCTACAGCTCTTATTCTGCTTCTGCAGAAAAACTGGAGAAACACTCACTGTCTGCCATTGGTGGATCACAGAATCAAGGTCATCTGTAATGAATCCTCTACTTCTTCCCCAAGAAATGTCTTTTAATTTATTGAATGTGGTTTATTATCTGAAAAAAACTTAATTAATAGGAGTGTTGAACATTGTCTACTCTGACAAAAATCAAAAGGAATTTCCTGCCTCTTCCAAAACTTACCAGATCTGAAACTCATTTAAAAATAAAATTATATAAAAAAAATATTTCCACTGATTATAATCACAGCATTTGAGAAGGATACCATGTCAGAATCCATAAAGGAACTAAAAAAAATTTAGTACAAGGTAAATTAGATGTTTTCCCTCTCAACTCACTACACTCTGTACCTTTTTCAGTAGTTGCACAATAGATGCTCTGTAACAAAGTTCAGAAGGAATTTACATACCCATCTGGATAAAATATAAAATTCATTAACACCTTATATTATAGATGAAAATTGCAAATTTAAAACCTTTCTTCTTGTGACAAACTGAAGTCTTTTTTTGCCAGTAGTGTGAATTGATGTTTCCCATCTTTTACTTCAAGTGTTTGGTGGGAAATGTACAATTTGCACTTCAAAGACTCACTCCAGATTAGTCCTGTGCTTTGTGGCTGCAGGAAAGTCTTGCAATTGTATCATTAGAGTCAAGACATTTCCATATATTTAAGGTGACAGGCTTATATTTATTTAATTCCATAGGAAGCATTGGACTGTATATTGTTCTGAGAAGCATTTCTGGTATTTTTAGATCTCTGATCTATTTATTTAATCACATAAATGATATGCTGGGTGCTGATTGCAGTACAAACCTTGTGTATGCGAGAAATAGTTTACCAAATAAGCCCAAAACATGAGGCAAAATTAAAGCCAGCTCCATGGCCCAAAGCAATCCTCTCAAAACTATTCCTCCTGCCTTAGGCCATTATTTGATTGTACAATTAGCTTTTAAATCCACGTGGTACCAGACTGAACCCTGACAACTTTACTCATTAAGTATTCTTGACGGGGAATGTCCATCACAGAGATTTTGTGTGGGAGGTTCATCAGGGAACCCATCATATCCTTTAAGCACCAGAAATTATTCCTGCTATGCATGTTTAGAGAATCAGCTCTGTAATAGCATGAAGGCTCTGAAAGGCTTGTTCCTGCATGGAGAATATTTCTTCACAAATGGATTTGGGAAATGTATGTTCCATAAAGTGCTATCTCAGCAAGTAGCTGAGATGGCCCCACTCTTGGTGGGTGCTGCATCCCTCCAGAGGGATGCACACCCTGCAGCATTCTGCTCCTGGCACTAGAGCCCCAGTGCTTCGTGGCAGGACACACACATCGCTCCTACCAGCTATGGGCACATGGAGCTGCTTATCCCCTGCTCACTGCTGTCTCCCCCTACATGGGAATATGGCAATAGAAATCAAGACACTGCTGCCTAAGATGTGGGCTGAATAGATCCTCTGGAAATTATCAAACCCTTGGGGGCACTATTTGCAATGAGTCTGTGACACTGTAGTTCAGGGGAGCTGCATCAAATCCAGTGGATAAAACCGTGCCAGGCACCCTGGGGGCAGTGGCTGCGGTGCCTAGCCAACCAGCCACGTCCTCAGCAATGTCCAAGAGGCCAGGGGAGGTGGCTGGGGTCAGGTGAGGTGGCTGGGGTCAGAAACAGCCCAGCCATCCCCTGGCACTTCCCCAGGGAGAGCCATCCTGGATGAGATGGGGTTGGCCGCTGCTGGAAGCCCCCAAGGCACTCAAGGCCAGAGCACCAATACTTCCCCCAAGTGAAACCAGCTGACATGTAGGGTTTTATTAGGCTTTTAAAGCTTTGATTCTGTGCTGTCCTTGACAGCCCAGCACCATCACCCTCCCAAAAACAGCACCCAAGCAGCAGAGACAGGGACAAACTACAGAGCTCTTCCACCAGCTCAGCAGGGCTGGTCTGAGTCCAGCCACTCATCCAGGGTGGGAATAGCCACAGGCTCGATCTTCCCATCATCAGACTGATCAACTTCCTCCTTGTAAAAACTGCAGCTACACCAGCAGCCAACAGAACTAACCCCAAGCTACTTTTTCCACCAGCTCCTCAGTAAAATGTAAAAAGAACTTTAATCCACACTCTAGTGAGGGTCAAGCATTTTGGGGGTTAAGTTTATTTCAAGGAATTTGTCTGTGTAAACAGTATGTCCATTCACAATAAAATGCTGATCACAAAAACAGAAGAATCTTGTAAGGTAAAGGTCTTATTTTGTCATCAACTCTAGCACAGCTCAGTCTAACATGGAAATACAGTGCTTGCAATAAAGAAAAAAAAAACAAACCAAAAAAAAACCAAAAAAACCCAAAAAAAACCCCACACCACAAAATCTAAAATCTAATGTCTAAAATCTCTAGTACTAAAACACTGTCAGCTAAAATTGATTGTTAAGCTAAAATAAATGCTATGGAGAATTCCTCAGTAGCAAAAAACCTTTTTTTTTCCATGAGGCATTCCATCCTCTATACCTTTGCATCACTAAATATCAAGTTCTTCACAAGCTTTAGTGCATTTATAACATTTCTGGAAGGTAGAGGAATACCACGATTTTTCATTTTACAGATGGAGAGCTGAGACAGAGGCATGATTTTTTGGCTGCCAAAAGGTGGACAAGAAGGGAACAGATTCTATACATATTTCTTCTTCAGGATTTGCCACAGAACTGTTCTGGGGAGCAGCCAGAAGAAATGGCTAAAAACTCTTAGTTACTTACAGTGTCTGTGGCCAAACTGTCCTAAGCCATCAGTATCAATGAAAATTTGGCACCAGCTGTAGGATCAGAATTTGTCCACTGCTGCTTTTTTTCTGGACTTTCTTAAATGGGCCTGAATTCTTTCATTCTTCCAAACACATATTTCTTCACTATAGAATACAGAATTTTTTTCTCTACAGAAGAAAATAATATAAAAAGATTACATAAACAAAATATTGCTGACTTTTCCACTGCCTTTTCCTGCATCACTTTCTATGGAATTGTGTTCTCCACAGACTTGTACAGTCACATTTATATTGTATCTCCATAGATAGTATTTCTCCTATGCTCCCAGATTCTAAACTCTGGTTATTCTGTATTCTGTCATCTAGTCTCCTTGTCTGTAGGTTAAAATATTTTATTTTTCTGTCTTTCTACTAGATAAAAAAAAATGGTATAGATTTAATGAATTAACTACATTGCTTCTGATATGAACTTATTTAAACTGTTCATGTTCATAAAACTGCATAGTTTATGAATCCTTCATACAAGTGGATGCAATCAGAGCTAGTCATTGCTGTACTGATAATTTTAGCACTTCAAAAAAGCCTGATTATAATGATCAGTCTCTTGGAGTTTGTTTTATAATTTCTGATCCTTTTGTTTTAACACTCTCTGTGGCTCTAATAAGATAAAAGGAATGCCCACTTTAAACAGAAAACCATGTTTTCTGCTTTCTTCCTCTTTCAGAAACTGAAACTCCTCCAATGTATGACAGATAATTGAATAATAAAAATGATGTACTCAGTGTTAACTGAAGAAAACCCAAACCCTCTTGCAGAGCAATTCAGTCTGGGAAGTCTGAAAGATAAGAGGAGCTGTTACGCAGCATTCAGATAAGGTCCTTCACTGTGCTTTGCAAGCAGACAAAATTCCTACTTGTTTTAATAGAAGTTTGGAGGAGACTAAAGTACTTTGATACTGAAAGCTTTTACATATGAAAACCATGGACATGAGAATGGAGGCTACCTATTTAACAAGAAAATCACCTCATAAGGAATCCAATTGGAAAGGATAAAATTTAGGGACAAGTAGATCTAATGTTACCTCTGTGAGTTGTAATGCCCTGAGTTTGGAAAATATCATGAGACCATAACTTACATAGATTACTTTAGTAGATAACCCAATTGATCACTGATACCTGCACAATGCACAACACTGAACAGAAAAATTCCAATATCATATCTGATTGATGCTATTTCCTTATACATATTGTGACAGTTTATTGTTCAAAAAATGTATTTTTAGTAAACAAATATTTATCTACTTATATTGGCTTCAATAAGAACTGCTATAGATTTGGGGGTTATTAATTGGAATTTGCTGATGGTAATTTTTAAAATTTGATTGAGAAAATACTAAAATGTCAGAGTAGACTGAAAAAAAATCATATTTTGTTTCCCTTCTGGGTTTATGTTCTTTTTATGTTCTTTTCCTATCATTACATGACATCTGAGTAGCAATAACTCCTACTGACATGTCATAATAATTGAAATGTTCTGTTAGTCATGCTCTCTTTCCATAACCAACACAAACAGTTGAATATTATCTTCAGATCTGAAGACAAGAAGATTTATTATAATATTGGGAAATATGCCTCCTGTGTCTGCTGTAATGAGAACACTGCCACTGGCACATACTCAGCTCCTCTGTATTGATTTACCAAAGTACTGCTATTTGCCATCTTGCCTTAATAATTTCAAAGAAAACCTAAAATGTAGACCAAAGGAGTGCTTTCAAACATGTTTCTTTCTTGCAGTAAAAGCAGAGCATTCTCATACTCATATTTTATTATATCTTCCCTGAGTTATCTCATACAAATGGCTGGAAGTCAGCACGGTGAGATGTATTTCTGTAATTTACTGGGTTACAAATGTTGAGAGGTGTCTTTTAGCTTGTTTTAACACAGAGGTTTTTCCATTGCTGAGTTCATACTTTTGACAGTGTGCTGGCAGAAATGAGAAAGCAATAGATCATGAGGGTAGGGGAAAAGAAAAAAAAAAAAAAAAAACCAAAAAGAGGAGAAGGGATGTTTCAGAACAGCTTCTCAATTTAAGACAAGCAGCCAGACTAGAAAGCTTAAGTGATGAAAAGACTTATGTGCAGAAAGCCTGACTCCACAGGTAAGATGGAAAACTGCTCCAACCACAGCAAGAATTTCCCAAACCCCAGAAGGTTTGCAGGCCATTGAGCAGCTGTGGTACACTCAGCTTTGGGACAAGTAACTGGAGCTACAGCAGCCAGGGACTCAATTGAGCTAGAATGACTGTGTATGAGAGAATTCTACAAACTATATCTGGGAACTGGGCTCTGCCAAAACTCTTTCCTGCTTCTGTTTTTATTATTTTCAAGCTTGTCTGTTCCCTGTTTCAATTCAGCCATGTAGTGAAGCCATAGTTTGAGCATCATTTAGACAGGAGTTCCAGCTTCTTTCATTTTTAATTACTCAAAAAAATTAGATGAGACAAGATCCAAATTAAGCAGATTGATGCAGGCTCAAGACCATTCCTTGTGAAAAAAATTCTGTAACTCTACATGCTTCCAAAGAAGCACACATCCATAAATCTTCAAAACACTCAGGATAGAACACTTCACAACATAAGCATACAAAGTAGGCAATTACTGGCTTGCTCGCTCTTTGTGCCATTCTGCAATTTCCACTTCACTTTGCCAAAATGCCTGGCAGGAAAATATGGAATAAGAATGAGAAGGAAAACAAACTTGAAGTGCCACCCTCAACAAGTTAGTAAGACATTAAGGGTAGTTTTAATGATATTTTCTGGAATGACTGTAGTGTCAAAGCATATTGAAAGAAATTCATGAAGAGCTGTGGAATAGGCACATAATAGACACTCAAATCCCTAAACTTTGGAGTGTGCAAGCATATAATTAGGAGAGTGCTACATAATAAACACCAAGTAAGCCAGAATAATCACAAGGGAAATAACAAAATGAATATGAAAGCAGGGAAACCAAAGCTATCTGCACACTGAAAAATATCATGAATTCAAAACAGTCTGTGTATGACTGCATACCTGAAATAAATAAGTAAATAAATTTATTATATATATATATATATATGTATAAGTATATTTTTTACTAAACTGGGCAGAGAGGGGGAAAGGATGTCATAAAAAATAACATCCTTGTTACAAACGTCTTCAACTGGGGTGAAATTAATATATAGGCACTATGTGATAAATTGTTTCACAAAAGACACTAAAAAATAAAAATAAAATAGGAAAAAACAAACAAACAAAGGATCACCTATAATCAATTATTTAAGATAAGAAGCTTAAATCTACTCACAGCCAAGACTGAACCTAAATACTTTAACATCAGCCTGATGCAATAACAAGAAAAGGTTTATTTTGCCTATGTGGCTTCACTGAAAGTCTTCTTCCTGTGACTCACAGGATCACAGGCATCTAGGCCATGGACAGCAACATTCTGCACAGCAACACCCTTTCCCTAACCAGTATCAATCCACCTGCTTCACATTCCTCTTTACTAACATTTCAAGTTCTTGATTACTATACCTAAAACAATTACAGTTATAGAAGTGTCTTACTTTCCCAAACATTGAGTGCTCTCATTCCCTTTGCCTGGTAAATAAAGGCCTCATTCTCACAAGGACTTAAAACTAATTTCACAAGGAATTTACTACATCAGTACTAAAATTCACATCAGTTGGGCTCTGTCCTGTAGAAGCACCCAGGTAGCTGTATTTAGTGCTGCACTTGTCACAGGAAAAAAAACTCTAGCCGTGTGAGTGTCTAAAATGTTAAACACGTGAGTTTATCTTGTGGCTTTTCATGGGGGAGTTATTTATAGAACAGAAATCCTTCCATTTCATCCAGCATCACTGTTGCAGCCTGACATCCAGCCTCTGGGTGCCTGCAAGTGTAAGGAGCCAATGAACTGGCAAATTCCCCTCTCTACAAAGTGATGGCATCAGCAATACCACCAAGAAGGAAGAAAATAAGGTAAAAGAGAAGGAAAAGATGCAAAGGCTATAGTTTAATTAGGTGACAGCTTTATTAAATCTGGGATCATTTCTCAGCAGTAAATTGTTCCAGATATAATTGCCTGAACACAGGAGGGCACTCATCACCCTGCTGACATGGTGGCAATCTTTCAGTCCCTCCTTGGCTAAAAATCAAATGAGAGCTGATCGCTATTATTTGTTACCCTGAGACCTCACAGAAAATAGGTATTTTAATGCCTTTCACCTTCTTCCTGACAGCTCATCTCCCACCTGGCTTATCAGACAACAAGACCTTGTAGTTCTTCTTCTACTGTGGATAGAGGTGGAGAAATATCAAAGCAGAACAAGCCAAAGAAACTTGACCAGTCCAGTCTCCTAATAAGAGTCCCCACTTGTTCACTTGCAATCTCCTGCAGTGTACAGCAGTCCTCAGTGTGAATTTTCAAACACACAAACAGCAAGGTGGGTGCTGGTCACTTTGTCATGTCTCAGGTGAAAGGATAAGAGGAAACCACCTCAAGCTACACCAGGGGAGGTTCAGATTAGATATACATAAAAAATAATTCACTGAAAGAATGGTTTAGCATTGGAATAATTACCCAGGAAGATGGTGGAACCACTGTCTCTGAAGTGTTCAAGGCATCTGGATGTTGCACTTGCAGATATGACTTAGGGGTTTATTGTAGTGCTGGGTTGATGGTTGGACTAGATGACCTTGAAGGTCTCTGGATCCTCCTAAATATTTACCTGTATATTGTTTAAAGCTAGATGATAAATTGTTAGACTTTTATATTTTTGACAATACATTATTTCTATAAAATGAAAAGTCAGAACAGAAAATAAAACACTATACTCAACAATATTGATTAGTATAAATTATTTATGGCTCATTTTGAATTACTTCTATAACCCAATATTCTCATCTTGCTAGTGGAGATAAATTAATAATAACATGAGGAGCCATTGTACAAAGGTTAAAAACAGGCATGCATGCATTCATCTGCAGAAAACAAGAAAGTTTAGGTTAATGAAATGTCTGAGGAAAGGAGTCTTATTAATTAGCAAGTTCACAGCATTCTTCACAGCTGTATTTTAGAGATGCCAAACTGTAATATATTAAAGCTGTAGGCAAAATCTGCATCTCCAGCTTGAAAATAATTTCAAGCTTCTTTTATTCAATGTTGGATCCTTCTAGTGATTTGTATGCTTGAAAGCTCTATCTCTTCTTCAAAGTCTTGCATGAGACAGGAACCAAGTGCAATGTTTATGTCCCTGTAGATAATGGGATAAAACTACTGCAAGACCTCTAATTATATTTATTTTTTAAAATGGATTGCATTTTCAAAGTTTCATTAACATACCTCATTTCCCCTTCACTGGCTTTAGATTTGATGTTGATATTATCACTTTTTGGTTTTTTTTTTTTGGTGTGGGGTAGATTGGGAGGGGGCTCATCCAAGCTCATTGCCATCAGGAGGAATTTTTCCACTGATTCTGCTGAATAATTCAAAGCCTGGTAAACAAAAAATAAGTACAATACCTTGCAACTTAACAAATGGGGAGCATAGAAGGCAGGGAGTGAGGAGTACTGGCACTAGCTATGACCCTGCTTCAGTCCTTTAATTGCAACCCAAAAGACATTCAGGGGAGATACTGTAGTGCTTCGTTTTCTTGTCTTTTCAGCCTTGTGCTTTGAAGAGTGTCAACAATGTTTATTGGGATTGTTTTTGTGAGATAGGTGTTTCTGTTTTTTAAACACCAAGGTTACTTTATCACTGAGCATCACCTTTAAGAACCAAGCAGAAAAGTAGGGTTTGTGGTCCTGTGAGGTTTTTTTGTTGGGAGGAAAAGTTGCTGCTGGAGGGAGGTGCAGGAATGGCTGAGTTGCCAGACTCACAGGCAGTTCCAGTGATAGGAACTTCTTGTTCTGTGCTTGAGTGGGCAGGGGAAGGAGGAGTTCACTGCTGAGCCAAGTTTGGGTGGCATGGCTCCCAGAAAAAAGTCCACTAGCATGGAGAGCTGCACTTCTTCAGCTGACAGACAGATCAGGATCCAGCTCTGATTTTAAAACTTATTCATCTGAACTAGAATGAACCCCATCTGGCTCAGCCTGGGATGGAAATATATCTATCATCAATGTCCCCCCCCGTCCCCCCCCCCAAATTTAGCAATTCAAAGTTCTTTTCCCAGGTAAAAATGCATCCAGAAATCTCCCTCTTTTACCCTGGGCAGGCTCCAGATTTTGTTTTTGTTGTTATTTTTACTGTCTCCTTCTGAAAGACTTCCTTGGTTTTCCTTGATTTCTTTTTTCTTTATTTCTCTCACTTTACACAGTTGATCAGGTTGATTTGTGTTATTTTTCAGCTCAGTTCTTTAGGACCTGTCACCCCTGTCCTTAGGACATTGTCCTTCGAGGACATTAGTTACAATGTCCTCAAAGCTGCAAGCTTCCTATATATCCAAATAAAGGTGACTGACAGAGTTTAGCTGAAGCAATTGAAACACAGAGTCTTTGACACCAACCAGAGTACACTGAGGTAGATGGAGGAGTACTAACATTTTCAGAAAAGGCAGGTGGATTTACCTGGATATAAATCAGCATAAGCCCTTCACTTGACAGAGCTAAATACTTCACCATTATATATTATAATATATATTTACTGTATTGTTGGGGTCAGTGGAAGAGGAAATATTCCCTTATCTGTGCTGACAGACTCTGACACCCAAGAGAACACTGAGTTTAACTTAAAGTCATGGAGAAAGATTATAGAACTAAGCAGAGAAACTGAGAATGTGTGTAAGTTAGACAGAATTGTATTAAATCACTGGGTGAGAAAGTTAGAGTTTGGAGTTTTAGTTATATTGATATGTGAGATACAAGATGGAGAATTTGGGGCATAGTCTCTCTTTCTTGTTCTTCTTCCTTCTTCATCTTCTTCTAAGGGTTTTTGGGTAATAATGAGTGATTGGATGAAAGAATCTGCATTGCAGCACACAGGCATCGGGTCATTGGGTCACTTAAGGAAATAATAATTGGCATTTGATTATTAGGTAAATGGACACATAAAAGGCCTTGGAGAGATTCTTTGTTTCTCCATTTTGCACCTTGATACCTTAGTGTATGTAGCTCCTTGTACTCTGTAAATATGTAATATAGATAAGGAAAGAATAAACAACTGAGCCTGAACATGAGAAAACAGCCTCTCTCTTGTAAATCTCAGTCCTGGGAAAAAGAACCAAGCCACCAATGTTGCAGTTTTTCTGACCAGAACTGACTTTCTCTTCTCTTTGTCCAGAAAGAAAGGAACAGAAAAACGAGAGTTAAAAAAAAAAAAAAAAAAAAAATCCAGCTCTTGACCATTAAAGGATGGCCCAGGAATCCTAATAACAAGCCAACAATAACTTCTATGAGGGGAGAAATTTTCATTGTGTTGTACTGGGTTTGTGTGACCAGTGTGACCTTGCAGGAAGCCCATGCTGGAACAGGCTCCTGACAGGACCAGTGGCCCTGTGGAGAGAGGAGCCCACGCTGGAGCAGGACTTGTGACCCTGTGGAGGACCCACTCTGGAGATGCTTGTGAAGAACTGCAGCCTGTGGGAGGACTTCAGATGGAGGAGTTGATGTAGGACTGCCTCCCATGGGAGAGACCCCACTTGGAATCAGAGGAGAGTGTGAGGAGTCCTCCCCCTGGGGAGAAGGGAGCAGCAGAAACAACCTGTGATGAACAGACAGAGACCCTGCTCCCCTTCCCGCTGTGCCACTGAGGGGAAGGAGGCAGAGAATTCATGAGTGAAGTTAAGCCTGGGAAGAAAGGAGAGATGGGGGGAAGGGTTTTAAAATCTTCTTTCCTCTCTCATTACCCTGCTCCGATTTGACTGGTAATAAATTCATCTGATTTCCCCAGGGTGAGTCTGTTTTACCTGTGACAGTGACTGCTGAGTGATGATGTCTCCCTGCCCTTATCTGGAGCCACAAGCCTTATGTTGTATTTTCTCTCCCATGTCCAGCCAAGGAGGGCAGTGACTGAGCAGCTGGGGTGGGCACCTGGCACCCAGCTGGGTCAGCCCATCACACACGTACAGAGACAAGGATGGAAGGCTGCTACCTCCAGCCAGGCTCAGAAGAAAACATCATTACTAACAGATAGAGTCATACTGTTCCTGGAAAATTTCCAATCTGAATGTGTCTCTTCAATAACATGGACCTACCAGGAACCCATGTGTTTTGCTAGTCAAAACATTGGGAAATATCCAAAATTTAGCTATCTTGAAGTACGGTAATATGCTGTATGTTTGTTTCTTAACTGGAACAATGGCATAAAATGCATATTATACACAAACTAAATATTTTATGATGTTTTTAAGTGCTAAAATAATCTTTAATCTCTGAGCAAAAAGCACTTAAGTGCTTGAGACTGCAATTAGGTAGGCTTCTGTTAAAGTGCTTAATTTTTGTCTTAACCAATCACATTGGAGTTTAACTTCTTTGCTGAATCAAGATCTAAAAACTTCATTAACTGAGGTTGAGCCCTCACTCAGCCCAGTGTCAAGACCCAAATTCCCAGTCTAAATATTTGGCCTGGCCTTCCATTCAGAGTTGCTGCTCAGTAGTCCAGCCCTGCCAGGAGCCAATTTACTCACAAAGAGACACAGCCACAAGGTTACTCCTTCCACTCAGGAGCAAGAATTTAAAAAAAAACCAAAAACCAAAAAACCAACCAAACAGCAAAACCCCAAAACAAACAAAAAAGAAGCACCCTAAGCAACAACAACAACAAAATCTTCATAATCTCTTTATCTGTTCACAAATGATGTTCATTCAAATTCTGGCACTTTTTCCACTGCAGTGACAAATTCACTGGAATTGTTACAGACTACTTGTAGCTGGAGCCTACTGACAGCAATGAGTTCTGTAGGAAACCAGTGTAGTCTGCCAGTTGTTTATGACATAAATTTCACTATTGGAAACAGTCTTCATGAACTACATATTGTATTTGAATAAATACTGAGACAGATTGATATGATTAAGAATACAATAATAAAGCATCATTCATTTAATTTTCTAGTTCTTTGTTCACTCTTAATCTAAAGATTGGCTTACTTCTCTGCAATATTTAAGCAAGCATCTTTTGTCCTTAATACCCCAAGTACTCAAAGTTCATTTCTCTGTAACTAAAAATAAATCTAAAAAGAAGGGTGATTTCATTTCCCTTTGTTGACTCATCTTACAATCATTTCTAACTCTATTGTCTGAATATAAGAGGAAAAAAAAATTTTTCTACAAAGCCAGGCCTATGTCCTTTGAAGATAGCACAAAAGAGAAGCATTCTTGTTGTGATCAAGTTTTGTGCATGTTCGTTTCCTTAACAAGGTTAACCCTACACTGGCATGCATAATTCGAGTGAAAGGAATAATTTCTGATGTTTTTTCTGTTGTTGGTTTATAGTTTGTGGGAAAAGGCTGCCCTCTTCTGACAACTTTTCAAATTCTTTTAAAACCTTGACATTTCTGGTTTCTCCTTTGTTTCTCCATACATTGTATCAGTAGGACTGTTATCCCTACTAATGCTCATATTCAGAATTATATAACATAGAAATGAGAACGTTAACTACACCATACAATTAATGTGTAAACTGCACGTATTTGATAAACATCATAAAAATCACCCCCTCTTCATACTCAGTCAAGAAGGAAGCAAGTGGGTGCCTGGTATTTTGAGCTGTGGTAGGAAATTTAACTGCCACACTCTCAGTTGTTAAACAGGTGTAATCTTCCCGTTTTTCAGACACACCCATTGTATGGATCTCTTTATCCACAGCACCTTGGCAGTATCTGCATAAGCCTTTTCCTGAAAAGTCTGAATCCTGACTTACCACATCACACTTTGCATTGGTCTCAGAACAAGCAGAGTGGGTTGATTTCAAATGAAATTAAATACAAAGATGCTTTCCAGGAGCACACCTAATGCACTCTGACCAGTGTTGGGGAATCAGCTCTTACATTCTTACAGTACACAGAAGGATGCAAGGGCTGAAAATAGAACTGGATTTTGATGCCACAGTGCAGAGCCTCCTTGGCAGCTACAGCAAATTCAGAGCTTTGTGGCACCAGCCATTCAGGCTGCTTCTTACCTTGAAAGGAAGGACAGATAGTTCACTTGAAACTGGCAACTGAACATAGAATTTTAGGAGTTACACATTGGCCATCCAGTATTACAATTATATTAACAGACCCTGAAGTAAGGCCTGTCACCCAGCAGTCCCTCTCCCACTGAGAACTCCAATTTCTGGGCTAGCCTGTGCTTTCTCTGTTCAGATAAGCTCAAAAGAAACCTTGGAAACTTCAAAGTGGAAAAAGAAGTTGAGGTATCAGTTAAGTGCTGTCAGTAGTAGCTGTCAAATGCAGGAGGTGACTGTCCTGTTTAGGACCCTATGTCTGAATCCTTCCTTCCTTACTCATATCAGCTGTGTTTTATTGACCCTGAGTTTCCATCCAGACATTAATGTCTCATGTGATTATTAATTTCCCTGAAATACTCCTTCAGAAGTAACCTATAACTCTATTTACAAAACTTGCATGAGAAGAGTAGATGTTTTACAGTGCTTTCTTAGAAAGATACACAACTTCTTTTCAGCATCTTATTAAATTGCTTTCCACTTAGCTGCATATAAACCTAGTCCTTAATTCCACCATCATATATCTGCACTTCACCTTATACAAATAACTAATTCCAATGTGTAATCAATCCTTATCTGAGGCAGAGATCATAAACCACAGGCTTAACTCTAAACAGCATCACTGAAATCAATAAAGCCATCCCAAACTAAACTAGCAAATGGTCTTGTCCTACATATCTTTGATCTAGACCATTTCAGCCTATCGTGAATTAAGATGGTGATGCAGCAAACATCTCCTGTCTTATACCCATTGCCTTTCATCCAAGTAAGATCCTGCTTGCTCCAGTGACTCCTAGTCATAATGAGTTTCTTGACATATCCTTCCTGTCATGCCATTCCAAACAGTATAGTCAAAATAAAAGATGAATTTATCAAATACTAAACGAGTCCTATACACACAGCGGAAAAACAAGTTTGTATGAGTTTTTTAAACCTACCACTTAACAATTTAATCTCCCTGTGACTACACACTAGATATAAATACTGCATTAAATTTCCCAAGCTTGTTGCATATGATGGAACCAACTTAGAGCTCATTACTGCAAGTACACAGTAATGAGATCCCTTTGGTATCACTACCATACAGTGGTTAATTACAGAGCCTACATTTACTCATGGGATATATCTTTCTTCCCATGTATAGAGATTCTCCCTTACTGTTTAACAAACTAGATACAAGCACATTTTTTTAAAAAAAAAAGTTAACAAATTTATCATTACAAATTGGTAAGAGTTTCCATTTTACAGATGGGAAAATCAAAGCACAGTGTCATAACCAGGCAACCCAACAGCGCTCATTGCCAAATACTGAAACAGGAGAAAACTGGAACATTTAGGGCAGTAGTAAAAGGCAAACTTAATTCCAAATCAAACTGATCTGAAATTACCTTATTCACCAATTAAGATTTTCTCAGAGGAAGCTGATTTTGTGTTTTCAGCCCTTCCTGAACTTCCCCAAAGACACCTTTTTGTATTAAAATGAACGACGTTAGTGGGTTTTTTGCACTCTGAACACAAATGCACAAATGAACTGCAACGACTCCAGCCTCTCTTCAGCCCTGATTCAGAAGTTTGCTCCACTGAGCTGCCACCACCGCTTGCTTCAGCACAGGGAACTCCCTGGAAGATTTTAATTTTCTGCCTGACTATGGCATCCTCTGCTGAGTCTGAGAGAGCTGACACAATCAGTACAAAGTAGCATGTGGCAGCGAGCCACAGAAGGCACTGCATTTCTGAACAATTACAGTCCATTTTGTTGGTGCTGGGAGACAGAAGTGCTCAGCCACTTGAGAAGTGCAATTATGTGCTGGAAATGCACTGCCTGGAACAGTCCCTCTTACGAAACTGAAATTACCAGCTCAAATCGGAAATTGGGAAAAGAAAGTTTCTTTGTCTCACACTGTTTATTGGAACCTCCAGTTATCAACCCCGCTGCTTCTTTCCTTTTTACCTAAAGCTTATGAAAATCAAGGCAAAAAAATCACTATTTCCATCCCACATATTTTATAGGGATGTTTAAATTGTGTCAAAATATAATTTCCTTTATAAAATTTTATCTTTCATTTATCACAGCACTGAGCAACACTCAGTCATGTCTGTATGACTTCCTGTGTCACCAGGGAAAACAGAAAAAATTTAAGGAAGGTATCACAGTCTGATTTATTTCTATGCCTGAATATATGTATCAGACATTTAAAGATTCTAGTTCCAGACATTTGAAATCTAGCCTCAGGTCTCTGTGCTTGTTTAAAGGGATATAAGTAGAAGGTATTTGGAGGCAAGGTGAGGAAAGAAAGGAGACTCAGACACCTGTTAAGGTCAGGCTAGGGTAGATAAGAGAAAGGCTGGACAAAAACATGAAGAATGAAATAAGGAGAGTAACAGCAGTTTCAAAAAACAGAAAAGAAGAGAAATTTTAAAAATCCATCCCTTCATACACAAGCATATAAGCAGAAAAAAATGTCTTCTCCTGTATATCTCCTAATGACTCCCTCAAAGGAAAGAAACAAAGAATTACATAGTAAAATGCTAAAGCTGAGAACTTGACTGTAGCTATGGTAATTGCCTATGGTAATGTAATTACTATTTCTCTAGAATTAATTATTTTTAAAGAGTCAGCCCATAAGCATGTCTGGCCACAAGTCAGTATATTTTTGGTTTGTCTGAACGAGTAAAAGCATGTGCAATGCCTGGTTCAGAGCTTTGCAAGGACTGACTAGTGCTCTGGAGCTGTCTCCAGCAGTGAAAACACGCCTGCCTGCCTGCCTTAGGTCACTATATTCCATCTTCCTTACAACCCAGCTTTAGACTTGCAACAAAACATAAAATTCAGCTTTTGAACATCCCGCTCCACTGACATTCAGATGAAATTGGTTAATAGGTTTGACCAAGCATTGATGTCTAGCATAGGGACAGAGGGGGCATAGGAAGTAAAGGAAATGGATAATGTGCATAGGATGCAATTGCATGAGAAACCAGCATAAAACACATAAAACAGCCTAACAGAAGAAATATACACCCATCTGTCCTCCATTCAGTTCCATCAGGAAAGACAGTCTGGGACAAGAAAGCATTTCTTTCTCAACTGGAGGAGGTAATCTTTTTGTACCACTTATTCCTGCTCACATACCAATAGGTGGAAAGCTGTAATCAGTCTCAACCTGAGCAGCAGCTCTAATTCCAAGAGGCCCAAACAGAAAAAAAATGAAAATAATATATTTATTTCAGTTCTAAGTTATTCTCCTCAGAATATACATTATATTACTTTATATCTGAAACAACACTACCCTGTCCATAGCATTTTTAAAAACAAATCTGAATGCCTGCAATAGCATTCATGTACAATGAGCATAAAGACAACAGGTTTAAACTGTGAAATTTACAAATGTGCTCACAAATATTATTGTTCCATTTCTCATACTGAGACATTGTATAAAGAGAAAATGTGGATTCATTTATCCAATAAACACAGCACAGAAAAACTGTTGTGTATTAAATCTGTAGATCACATGTACAGTATATTAAATTCACTTAGTAGAGAGATCATTATGTTTCCATGTAAAAGCCATTACAAATAATAAATATTTAAATATTTATGTATGACAAATAATGTGCCAGAATCATGCAGATAATTCATATTTAATTCAGTAGTTGCTTCATTGCTAACAAATAGCAATGAACAGACCACTGCATGTTCTCCACCATGATACATTTACTTTACTCAATTTTCCAAGCACATACATGTCTGAACTTTTCAATTAATTTCAGCCTAAGGCACTCAGAGCAAGTAACGCATATTATCAGGTAGACTCTTGAAAAATAAATCTAGCTTATCTCATTTCCTTCTCATTGCAGTCTTTATCCTGAGGAAGCATCAAAATGTCACTGCTCTGAGAGAAATTAGGTTAGTAGTAGCTCTCTTTTCATGGACCCCTCTCAGAGCAAGGGATAGGTTTGAAGGTCATTTCAGTATTCTCCATCAGTACAAAATCGTATCTGCACAGCTGTGGCCTACAAAAGCAGAAAAAGAAAAAAAAAATCACCACAGAAAAAGTTAACTTTAACAGAAAAATATTCCAGTGTTTGAACTATTAAACCTCCAGTATTTACCTGCTCTCAAAGACAGTAGTCAGGACAAGTGTCTCCTTGTCCGAGTTTATACACTATTTCATGCATTCCTAGAGAGGCTTTGACAAACTGAAAAACAACCAAACTGGATGTTGCAAAGAAGTGTATCACACTAGTCTGAGGTACAAAGATGCAGCATTTCATCCATTACAGCTACTAATCTGCATTCAAATTAACTCTTTAGCAGCATGACCCGAAATCCACACAATTCCTGTTAACACAGGGCCTGAATAATTTCTTTGGAGTTCCCTAGGTAGGAAAATTTCGCTGCTTTTATTTCAGGAGAATAAAGAACCACATCACAATATTTTCTCTTTTACTTGCAATGACAGCATGTGTAAGAAATTTTAATGCAGGAGAGCAATTTGTCTTCTAAAGACCTAGAAAACTCACAGCAGACTAATACTACATGAACACATAAAGAAGTCACAAAGGGAGCCACATATACGTGAAAAACGTGCTTTTTGAGGTTGATATAAGTGCTCTGCCTTTTAGGGCAGAGGCAGGTCACAGTCCTGCTCTTCATGCACTACTAGAATGTTTGTGGAGAGCTGGTTTAAACAGGAAAATGACAGACACACCCTCTGATGGCATTTCCATAGCATACAAGCTACGAGACTTGACTTATTTAAAATTATCTTCTCTATTGCTCTGAACTCATAGATGTGGCTGCACCACTCAGTTCAACTCATCCTGGGATGTAGAATACAGTGAAAGAGCAAAAGGAGAGAACAGTGGACCAGGCATTTCCATTGTTACCCATTCTTTTGAGATTTCCAACCAGTTAAGGCTCCACCTGTCTGTATGTAAAAGGACAGTCAGATTTTTACTTAAGAATATGACAACTTTTAAGGTCTCCACAAATTAATGAAAGTAATTTTATGACTAAAAAGATCAAGCTGAATTCTGGTGTTCTGTACAGTGCAAAGCATAGAATTTCATCCAGTCCTTCATCAACAATTAATTTTGATTTGAATTCAATGTTTCATTATCATAGTATTTTTGCAGTATTATTTATATCTAACCAGAGGGGACAAAATACCTAGCCAAATCATAATTCTGAATTCTAGAAACATAAGCTTATGTTTTCCAACATATTTTATCTCATTTGAAGTGCAATTCAAATTCATCTCAGCTTGTGGTTACTGAATAACAGGAATGCCTCACAGGAGAGTAGCCCGGAGCAGGGAGCAGGTTCACCAACAAGGAGCAAAACACAAAAAATATTTTTGTTAGGTGAGGTTTCCCTCAACACAAATGGCTTTTCTGCTGTCTACTAAAAAACATGGGCATGCCACACTTGTTAAGAAGAGGTATTTGCAAGGCCTTCTTTATATTGTGTCTGTTCTTGTTCTGGTCAAAAAACCCTGGAGGTGTCTGGGCTAAGTATCTTTGAGACATTCACCTTCCCCTTTAACTGAGTTTGAATTCACTGACAGGTTCATAAGCTTTTTGGGATAAGTGGCACCTGGACATGCACAAGTTAGCAAAGCTTTCTGGTCTAATGGGTGAGCAGAAATGATTTATCTCAGGGATCAGAAGAAGAGTATGAAAATTATGTGTACCTTTCAGCACTCCCATATTCACACAACATCTGTGTGAATAGTGGACCAGCCCAGCAGACAATTGACTGTGATACTCCCCAGACTCTCCCAGTTTGTCATTAACCCAGACCTGGGGAGACTGAGACTCCTATTGTCTTTTATCCCTGCATCTGTCCCCTGTTTTTTATCTACTACTTTGTTGTGAATAATTGAAATATTTTTAATGTAGTTTCTAGTTGATTGTCCTGTATTCAAGTAATTGCTGTAATTATATGTAAATAAGGTAAATATAGGTAGTTATAATTACAATGTGCAATTAGGTAATTATACCAACCAATAGTGCTGTAACATCTGCATTTAAATTGCCTTAACATGCTGATTCAATACAGTATTTTTCACTGTTCTCTAAAAGTATCTAAAGTGCCTCTACAGCTGCAATCTGATGAGGCTCCACATGAAGGACTTCAGTGGATCCTATATTAAAGCATATCAAGGGCATCTTACATTTAAACTAACAAGAGCCAGACTAACAGGAATGAAAACTGAAACCCTAGGAGGGCTCTTCACTGAAAATCTTTCTTGTTTGCTTGCTAGATCATTATCTGAGACAGTCCCAAGTGCTGATAGGCTTACACAAAATATATCTTCTGATTTATCACCTTTGGGCTGAGAAAAAAATTGGAATATGATTTAGAACTTTTTCACCCTCTCTCATCACCAAATGCTTTCAAATAAAATCATGCCATTTTCACCTGAGAGCTTGAGACTTATGGCTTTCAATAAGTTAATAAAGTCAAATGTATGTACATTCTGAGGTACTATTTTGACTACTGAGTGCTTTGTTTCTTCCTAAGTCTCTCCCATCCATCTCCTCATCTTTCTTGGTAAATCTGAAATAGTAGATTAATTTAAGAAAGTTTCATAATTTTTGCAAAGTGTCATACCCAATTCCTACTAGGCTATTATCATACACCACATAAGAAACCCTCAAATGTTACATCTCAAGTAAATAAAATATACTGACTTAAGACTTACTAAGTATTGTAACATTATTCTCACTCATTACTCATTTGGTTTTACTTATTTGATAAGCATTTTTTAGGTTTTTTATTTTAAATTCTGACTTTCTTGGATCTGATGATCAAAATGTTAATGTACACAGCAGCTCTTCCACATGACAAATTTGATCATCAGGAGAATGAGAAAAATATTCATACACTCAGGAATATGCAATTAAAAAAAAAATTAATGCATGGAAATACAGGTTATTGAGAAAACATCCTGAGCACCTTAGTTGATACCCAGTGATACATGACAAACACTCACCTTTTTGGATTATTGAGAGATTTCAGCTTCATCTGAAGAATCCTAAGTTTGTGTTTTGGGCCTATTAAAGTCTTTGTAGAAAAGGTCAAGGAAATTTTTGAAATTTTTTCAATGTCTTGGTGAAATCCAATCAGTATTTTGACTCTTTTATATTGCTGAAATGTTGACGCTTCACTAAAGAAAAATATTTAGTCAGACTTTTGTTGGCTGAACAATATTCATTATTGCTAAGCATTATTATTAAACTGGGAAATCTTGTGAGATGTATCAAGTTTGAGCATTCAGAAGGACAACTAGAACAGGATTGAAATCAGTTCCAAGCACGGACCTGGGAAAGGATCATTTCAGCGTGAGAGCATTGCTCCCGACACCGAGCCACATCCAGGAAATGGTGCCATGGCCAAGCCTTAACAAACTCAGGATACTTTTTCAACTTACAAGTTAACAAGTTAAAAGGTTTAGAAAACTCATAAAATTAGTCCTATAAAGTGAAAAAAGAAAAATTTAAAGAGAAAGAACAACGTACCTATTCATCTGTGACTCTACTGTGTTTCCAGCATAGTCTATTATTTTAACTTTAATGAAACCTCTCCTAATGCTTTTGTTCCAGGTAGTAATGTCCAGTAAGTAGTTATACACTGCAGGAAGAAATGGGAAATCATGAGAGTCAAAGAATGACCTCAACAGAAAACAGTTGGCATTACACCCTGTTAAATGTATTCACTGGTAGATGGTAGGAATTGTGACTCTACTTTTATGTTACCAGTTCAAAGGAGAATAAAAAGCTGACCTGCTGCTGACCTGCCTCGTGCCCTCAGAAACCCTGACCTGGCCTTCTGTAGCCATCACCTGTATTGGAACCACACACCTTTATTGCTCCCAGTCAGAACACCAAATAAAGCTTCCTTTATTTTTTACATGTTGCTTATTATCATTCTCTCCTAAAAGACCAGGCCTCATATGAGGCCTTGTCTTGTTCAAGTTCCAAATTTCCCTTCTTTTTAAGACCTCTTGTTCATTTCTGTTTCCTCAGCTTTCCAACTATCTAATAATTAAGGCTTATTTAATAAATACACTTTTTTTCCGACTGATTTGTTTTGCTCCCTGACTTTGTATGTTTTTTTTCTTCATGATTTTACATATTTTCCGTTAAATTTATACTGTCATTACAATATCTCTTATTCATCTCCATGTGCCTGCTGCTGTCTTTGACAATATTTCTTTCCCTCTTTTATCCCTTCTACCACCACCAGCGAGAGGTAGGGGAGAACAGTAGTAACAGGTTTGGGTTGAGCTGAAAGGCACTGAGGAGTTATTTTATGTAAATTTTATGTAAAAAAAATTATGTCAAATCCATCACTTCATTCACCTCTCCTCAATCCTTTGGAAGATACAATGATGTCAGAAAACATGACTAGGGCCATGTGTCCCTGGTCACAAAACTTGCCAAGATGATGGACAAAACTGGGAAAACCGAATTTCACATGAATTCCCCACAAGCTTACCCCCACCATACCCTAAATGAAAGAACCTTAACTAATTAGAAGTGTGTGTTGCACTTGTTCAGGGTGCTAAAGTCTTTTAATACAAACAGAAACTGGATGAGAATCTAGGATGGACCTACATGGGTAGGAAGATAACTGTTGCAGCTGAAGCCCACGCCATGAGAGCTCATTGCCACAGACTATAACTCTGAAGCAGTCAGAGGAGTTTTCCCTTCACTGTTTTACTCCTGGGGAGATGGGGAGTAGCTTTAGTTGACTGTAGAGTGATCTCCTCCTGGGGTGGAACACAGAAGTCTTTTTTGTCCCCCACCCAGGGCAGCCTTGCTTCCCTTTCCTGCTCTCTGCAAATGGCAGCATCGAACCCATCTAAGCAGGTTCATCAATCCAGCTTTTGCCCTCCCACCTGATTCTCATTTTCTGGCTTCCTTCTTCCTCTTGGCAATCCATCCCATTACTCTTAAAGTTACATTTCTTTCCCAGTTCACACAGTATTACTTTTTCTTCTGCCACCATCATTCTTCTTCCTCCAGTCTGTGGGCTGACCCTTAGTTCATGTTTTTACATCATTTTACACAGTGGCTAACACTAACTTGCTACTTTTAACATCTTTTCACTCCAGATCAGCTAAAAAATAACAGTCATAAATTTTTGTAAAAAGGTTTTATGTATGCATTTAGTCACTCACTGCAGAATGGGTCTTGGTCTGAGGTATCAAAGTAAGCTTCTGTTGGTGAGTTATATGGTATCAACAGTTTTTTCCATCTATCAGCATGATAACCTGAAATCCAAAGTTTAAATATTTCATTTCAGACATTTAGCGAAATTGTGATACACATATGTTTACACAAAAGAATTTTACACAGTGACAAATTTGGCTTTAATTTTCTTAAATATTCTTTGAGAAAGAAAACTGACTAGAAAAAGGAAGGAATCCCCTGAGTAGAACAGACTGTAGTATGAAAGTATTAAATTCCTCTAATATATTAGTATCACTAAAATTGCCATAATGTAATAGTTACCTCTTTAGTCTAGATACTAGCTCCAAAAAGTAGTGCTCACAAAATCCTGCACAGGTAATAAAAACAAACCCAAAAATGTAGCCCACATATTTGCAGACAGCACTTATAGAATTGCTTTCCTTTCTTTCTTTTGAATAATTAAATATTTTTACATTCTTTAGCCTATTTGTAGATATTGTTTAATAAAATATAAGACACTCAGCAAACCCCCTCAGCTCATGGATTTAATGTAGAAAGCAATTAATACAATTCCTGATATTGTCTTTGGGGCTTGATAACAGTCCTTGTTTCTAGAATGGATGATCCTGTTCTCTCCCTGTTAATCTCTCTACCTAGACTGGAAAAGGAGGGCTAATTCCAGGCTGCAGAGCTGCCACTGCAAAGCAGGAAGCAGGAAAGGCTGCAGCAGAAGGATGCTGCTTCTCCACTCAGTTTCCAGACTCAGCAGGTGACTGGGGAAATATTTCTCCACCTCTACCTTGGGCATTCTGTCCAAGTGCATCAGGCATGGCTAATAACCATGCTGGGGAAGTCCTGGAGTCTTTCTGTCCTACTATAAAAGCTCATTATGGTTGTTTTTTTTTTATAAAATAACACACAGATCTATCTACACTTTTTCTTCTACCTTGATCCAACTAATATAGCATGCACATCCCAGCATAAGGGTGCAAAAAAGGACAAGATACAAATTGAAAGTTAACTTCTAATTATGTATTTTTAAAATTCCACTTTTAAGAAAACCCTGCCAACTAGGAAATGCTCACACTATTGTAGCTCTTTTCAAACCGCATCCAGATGCTGTCTAAAAGCAACAAGCTGCCAAAACAATTAAAATCCCCTCCAAATAAAAGCTTGATTCCAAAGGAAGAGTGAAAGAAACTATAAAGTTGCTTTAAATATTATTACTCTTAAATAAAAACCACAGGTCCTCTAAGGCTCATAAGACACTCTTAAAGCCTGAAGTGATGAACTAAGCACAAGCAGTTTCTCTCTAAAAAGGGGAAACAATCCATTACAGACTGGAAAGCATAAAGATCAAAGAGTAGGAACATTCAGCACCTGTGCCTAACAGAGATAACTATAAAGCAGACAAACCCATGAACTTTAAACTACTTTAACATCCCTGGAAATCTCACCCAGCCCAGAACAGATATGGTAAGACTTACCCAATACTGGGCAGGACATTGGCTGGAAAGCATCACAATCAACACATTTTCCTCTCTTGTAATCCAAATAAGAGTCACAAGGATATGTTATTATATTGCACTTGTTTTTCAAAGATGATAAGAAAAGGAAGACAGATCTCTGATGGTCACATTTAAAATACTGAAATCCTTCAGAGCAGAAAAAAAAAATATAAAAAGAATATTTAATAATTTTTATTAATGAATAAAACATGTTGTATAAGTAGAATCATAGAATGGTTTGGGTTGGAAGGGACCTTAAATATTATCTTGTTCCAACCCCTCTGCCTTGGACAGGGACATCTTCCACTAGACCAGGTTGCTCAGAGCTACATCCAACCTGGCCCTGAACACTCACAGGGTTCATGCTGTGGTACATCCAAAACTTCTCCATGAAACCCGTGCCAGTGCTTTACCATTCTCTGAGAGACAGTTTTGCCCAAAAAAATTACAATGAGGAACATTTCAGAGATTCTTCTGTCTAGTTTGCTAGGAAAATAAGTTCCTTCTTTTCCTGACAAAGCAAAATTTGGGAACTGTAGAGAAGATGGTGCTGGCTTAAGGGATCCTCCCATATTCACAGACACACAGGTGGAAGATTTATGCCTTTGCAGCAGCTCTAACTGGTAGCAGTACTCTTCAGATTAGTAATGGGAAACACTGACAGAAACAAGCATATCCAAAAGAGCAAACAAGAATAATTGCAGCAACATTGCCTAACACTCATGCAAGTTGAAATAAGCAAAATTCTGCATCAAAGTATCATTTCATAAAACTGTTTTCATCCTAGAGCTTGAAAGACTTATCCAACACCAAAACCTGGTTCATCATTGCCAGCCAGGAGGAACCTAAAACTCAGTGGAGATGTGGAAGCCTTGCCTTCCATGTCCTAGGCAAGGGATCCTGCCAAAACCACTGGGACACAAATGCGCTCCCCCGTGCCTGGACCATAAAACCATGGAAAAATAATGATCACTATATTCAGGTTGTATATATGATACAATAACATAATTACACAATGCCAATATTAATGATATGATGGGATATGTATGTTATAGCAAGATTATTTTGCTGCATAGGGATGGAAACGAAAGAATGCAGTCTCAGGTCCCATATTACTGACTAAGTGCAGTGTACATTTGATTTGATTTAGCCTTTATTAATTTGACCTCAAACTTTTCTTCCCATTAAATAAACAAATTTTTACTTACCACTGAAAAATGTTTTTGGACAACCAGGCTGATCCATTCCTCCATTTGGATAGAAATCAATGGTTCCTAAAGGCTTCTTGAAACCTAGTACTAAAGTAAAAACATCATGAATGAAAAAAAAAGCATAAACAGAATTAGGATGGCAATTATTTATCACTCCAAAAACCATGCAGGTCTTAAAGAAAACTTTTGCAATTATACCATTCTTTTTGTACTGTAAATCAGTCATACTATGAAAAAAGTCAAGGGTTTTTTTTCTCTTTAAGAAAATTATATATATGTAAAATGTTGTATACAAATGTATACAAAATTGTGTAAGGTTCCTACTGCTGCAAAAGGGAAAGAACAGAAACAGCCGTAACTGAGATATTATTTACATAAAATAATGTATTAACTTCATGTTCTCTCCAGCAATCAAAATTCTTTCCCCATGCAATTTTCATTAGAGAAAATTTTCCACTTTTTGCAGGACATTGGATTCTGAAATACACTAACATTAGCAGTAAATCAAAATATGAAAATCTATATCTGTCCTATAAAAATAAGCAAAATTCCATGAGTAAGAGTTAATTCAATCTGACATACCTTCCTTTTTCCACACATTATCTTTATTCACATTATGGGAACATTACAAAAATTGGTATTTTACAGCCTCACATATAAATTTGTAGAGGAAAATGCTTAAATTTTAATATTATTAAAAAAACTGATATGAAACTATACAAATAATGAGACAACTGTGGTATTAAAGGTTTACTTATGGTTGTGAGGAGAAAATGAAAAGAGAGATTAAAGCATAGATGAAGAATTTATAATGTTCTTCTTTTTAGCCTTACAGTGACATGGTTTAGTATTTTAAGCAGTGTCTCTGTGGTGTTGATACAGCAGAGCCTGACTGTCTCAGAAGGGATTAATTGGTGATAACCATGTGCTTACAACCTCTGTGTTCGTACACACTCGCACAGCAGAAGAACGTTCGTGGTAACACAAAATATTCTCCTGCAGTACTATTTGGATCTTACTGAAACAGCTTATCCCTTCTCTTTTGCTTTCCTGCCCTTCCTCAAGCTGAAATAAGCAAGTCAAGGCTATGTTATTACCATCAATATCTGAATGGATTACATCCACAAACTGTGCATCAGTGGGATCCAGTCTGCGCTCTGGTGGTTCTCGAGTGAATGAAGGGCCTGCTGGATCCAGACCTGAATAAAAACAACATTTGCATCATAAACCCTGGGCTTCTTCTACATATATATAAAAGTTCAACATCTGAGCATTATTAAGCAATGATTCTTCATTTTCTTGGTACAAAAATTTTTAAAAAGCGTATTTTTTCTCTTCAATTTGCTAAGAAAAACAGAGATTCCAAACACAAGACTGATCAACCCATATCTACTAATTTCTCTCTTTCCATAATTAGATGTGCTCATCTCCCATTTATTCAGATGAAAATAAGCCAACAGCAATGGGGATCAAATCAGGAAAATTTGTTTTGTCCTTTTCCCCAGAAAATACTGTATCTATTATACACTTCATAAAACCAAAATGCACAATATAACTCACCTCCAGAGCACAATTAGTCAGACACTCAGGTAGCATATCATTTAATTTAAGTGGCATTTAGATGTAGCATTCAATTTTTATTTGAGAGACTAGAGCAACCAGGTTGGAAAATTTAATCTGTACTTTATGTCCTGAAGGCAGACTTGTCCAATTTCCTGAACTGCTATCAGGCCTATATTTTTCCTCATGTGTACCATTAAATATTCAGCTCTCATTTGTTGATGTCTCAGTGCTCTGACAACAATACAAGGTACAATAGAATATGTGCTCTGGGATCAAAAGCCTTACCTGTGATTCTGCCAAGTTTGCCATTATACTTCTGGCCAACAAAACCAGCTACATGAGCACCAAGACTAACTCCAATCATATGTATAGAGTCAAGAGAAGCTCCACCCACCTATCGGGGGAAAAAACACAAAAGCCAGTCACACACAGAATTAACAGAACAGAAATCAGTAGGCTGATTTAGTTTTCACTTTTTTTGTCAGTACTTCAAATTATATTTCTAACTTTATAGCTCTAAAGAAAAAAAAAGCTATTATGAAGCTCCTTTCAGTTTGCAATTCTATTTTAGTTAAAGTGTAGAAATTATGAAATTCTTTAACTAAAAAAAATGTAAAAAGGAAGCTTGAGTCACATTTCTCCTGAAATGTGACATTAGTTAGAAGGGGAGCAGGGAAGGGAACAGGAAGACATTTATCAGATACAATAAAGTTGAACCAATAGTATGAATGAGGAAAAAAAAATCTTGCCCTGCTTTATCCTTCCAATAAAATAAATTCAAAACATAATACCATTAATAAATACTTACATCACACAACTGCTGAAAAATAATGTCACATGCACACCTTAAAATGTCTGTTCTACAAAGCAGGCATAATTCAAAAAATCCAAATAAAAACCTACTGAAGGGCTCTAAAACACCATCAGCTGACCTAGTTGGAATCCCTGCAAAATGATGGAGTGACACACAGGATCTGAAATATTAATATGTCTCAAAATGAATTAACAAAGGCCTCACAACAGCTTGTAAGTGTGGAAGCAATAGCTGTGGGACCCTACAAACCCCCCTCCCACCACTTTCAGGACTCACACACACTATCACTGTTTGCCAGGCAAATCTGTAAATAGCAATTAACTTGAAGACTTTTCTTATAGTCCTATTTATTTTTTTTTATTCCATAACAATAAATCTACTGGCACAATTGCAAATTGCTATCACTGTATCTTGTCCCAGAGGACAGGCTTTCTGATAGGCTTTCTCTCCTTTCACCTCAGCCTTTCTCAAAATGTTGCTTGTTTTTCTCAAATTCCACATGATTTTCTTTTTTTACTGAATAGCATTCAAAATTTCTGAGAATGGCTGAGAAATAAGTGGTGAGAAAAGATGAAAATTCAAGTGACAAATCAGACAATGGCATATATAACATCATGACATGTCTTGTTCATTTGATCAAGCAATAAATCTAAAGCCTTGTTAAGACCACTGGCATCAATTATGGTTTCAGCAACTGCCTCTAGAGACAAGAAGTTTATACCATTTTGGAATTAATATTTATATCTCTCCCAGTGGTTTATTTCTAATTTAAAACCTTTATTTATAGTAGATTAATAGTAAAAAAAAAAAAGGAGTAGTGCAATGCCTTTGTAAAATGTTTACACTGCATATTCTTTGAACATCTCTCCCTGCACTTCCCCACTGCTGAATTCAGTCTTTCCAGAAGACCTGGAAAAACTTCCATCTGGTTCAAGAAATCAGATGCACTTTCAGGCACATTTCAGTGAAAGGGAAATAAGAACTCAGGTGAAGTTAAATATATGCAATAATAACTGCATGTAAAGTTAGTAATACCTCTATAAAGAAATGTGATTTGATATTGTTCACTGGACTTCTCTATAGATATATTTTAAATATCCATTCCAAATCAAACCATGCTCTTAACACTTACTCAGAACAAAAGCAACACTCTACCTTACCAGCATCTGATCAACATAATTCTTCAGTATTTCTGCAACTTTTCTGCAGTTTTCCACAGCAGTTATGTAATTCACAGTGGTAGCACCACGATTCCAATCAACTATAATGAGATTAATATCCTCTGAAGACAGTAAAAGCTTCTTCATGTCGCCCAGCCATGCCGGAGGAGATCCAGTTGGCCTGAAGCCATGGATAACAAAAACAATTTTCTTGGTTGTATTCAGGTATTCTGATGTAGTAACATTGTGTTCAATGAGTCTCTCAGAACAATCTTGATTTTCCCTTGTGTATAGAAGTAGCTGAACATGGAGTTCTGTTCCAGACAAAGCATTGCCTATGTTAAGATCTGTAAATTCGGGACATTTTTGTTCCTCATCTGAAAAAGATGAAAGTGTTAAGACAGCCATTTGATGAGTTTGGCTACCTGAAATACCTGAAATACCACCTCCTCACTTTTCTCTCCATATCTTTTTCTGCTGAAAGTGGAGAACTTCCATTTTCTTTACTTCTGACCTTTAGAAAGAGGTGTCAAAACATGCACTGAGCAAGGAACCACAGTTTAACTACAGACTCTGCAGATACCACTGTGCTCCTTCAAACCCTTCAAATGTGAAATTATTCTAATTTTTCCTGAACAGTGTATTTTCTCCTTATAAGTACTAATTAGCAGTCAGTGTTGATAAGATCCTTTACTTCACTATCAAAGCAGGTTCTTAGAATTTTTCAGAACAAATGTGTTCTATATAAACAGGAAGGCTGTTGTGGTTGTTTCTTCCTCTTTGGGCCAGAGTGGTTGTGCTGCCAATCCTTAGACCTTATTTGTTTGATCTAGAAATAGGAAATAGCTGCCTATTTACAACAGGAATGATCTAGAACCCCTTCCTGGCTTTGGGTCACCATAACAGCACTATTGCCAAGAAACAAAGGCAGAAGAATCAAAGAATCTTGCTCTGAGTTTGAAATAATAAGAATTAAGGTCAGTGTACACAATGGCACAAGACAAAAAGATTTAGAATTTCTGTTTGCACTTGGACAGTTAGGGTGTACCAGGTTAAGCTGGTTCAACAAGAGGATGGAGATTTTCAAGATTCTAAAAAGACTGAATTTCTCCCCTGTCTGGTTATCAACATCCAACACACTTTAAAGACATATTTTGGGTGCTGAAGTCACATTGTGTAGATAAAGCACTTCAGAACTCTGGGCAGAACAGCAACACCTGTCACAGATCCTCTGTATGGCCTCTTCACCTTTGCTATGGTGTTAGCCATGGTTTTTGGCCTACTTACTGACTTCTAGTTACATTACTTTACACAAGACTGTTGTCTCTCTGGTCCTTGATGGCACCTTTCTCAACTCTTCTGTCATTAAAATCTATTCAAAACAAGTCACTTTCAAGAAAGCAAGTGACAAAAGAAAGAGTGTCTTCTTAGTTCCTTAAAAATAATATAAAAAAATAACCTGATTTTCTCAGATTTTTTGAGTCATAAGAGAAACAATTCCAGCCCTTCTCTTTTTCCCAAAGAACAGCTCACAGGTAGAACCAAATCCATCACATCTAAGATGGACAGCAAGCCTGCACCCTTTCTTAAAGCTGCAAAAGGAAAGTGTGGGTGGCTTACAAGGTATCTGAAATATATGTTTAATATTACAGGTCAGGTCTAAGCAAAGCTAAATGATGTGAATTATGCCAGTCAAGGTGCAGTAAAGGTTCAGTAAAGGCACTAAAGACAATACTTCTCTAATGTAGGGAACTAGACCAATCGCCTCTAATGCCAAACATGTATCTACAAAGACTAGACTAGTCACCTCTGGGCTGGACATCACACAAAAATAATGGATATAGTCCAAACAAGAGCAGGCTTGAAGTTACACAGTGTTAAAAATAACCTGAAACCACTGCAAATCAACCAAAAAAAAAAAAAGACAAAAGTTTCATGCCTATCATCATGTTATGACAGTAACTACAATTATTACATGGAGAAAAAGACAGAATTATATTTAAAAATAAACACCACTGTTTTCCTCATTTAAACATGTAAGAATATAAGTAACTTGTACTGAGATTACTAGACAGTTTATTAACTAACAAGTGATACAGAAAGGCAACTCATTTCATTGCTTGGACTTATGCAAGAAGTTTTGAAACAGAACAGTTCAGCAGAAGTGGACTTGAATTTAATAAAAATAATAATCAAGAACCTGGTAAAATGTCATGCATGTGACATGATCCTGAGATGTTAACAATATGTTTCACATTTGATTTCTGGTTTTTATATATTTATATATGATGATAAAACTA
Source organism: Pseudopodoces humilis (assembly GCF_049639895.1). Classification (NCBI taxonomy): domain Eukaryota; kingdom Metazoa; phylum Chordata; class Aves; order Passeriformes; family Paridae; genus Pseudopodoces; species Pseudopodoces humilis. Next base: position 104,252,202 of record NC_142201.1, on the reverse strand, counting down.
GAATGTAAATTACATTACACTAACTTCATCTGCAGTGAACTAACACTGTACACTAACATCATCTAAAGTGAAAATAAAAACCTGTCATTTGATTATAGTCTCACAGGTACAACATGAAACTCTCACTTTGCCTAATGTGTTCTTTAAATCCAATCACTGATCTTTAAAATTCACTCCTTCATATCTAAAATATAGAAGATTCATGCTAAGATATTGTTCTGTATCCTTTTAAATATTTTGATTTTTTTTTAATAATTTGATTGGTAGAAATAAAAATTACTTCTAAAACCAGTGGAAAGACAGTGAGATGAACCGGACATAGTCTGTTCCATGGGAGTGAGAAATCTATCACAAGGAAATTATTTTAACTGCCGAACCTATTTACTAGCTGGCAAATGTCAAAGGGAAGCAACTTGTTTACTCTTGGCTGTGAAATGACAGAAGTTATTCTTTCAAAAGTAAATAGAGAATAAAACTGAAATGATGATGCTTTTACTGTGGAATTAGATCAGTTCTACAAATAGGTTTATAGATTTAATACTTTGAATTGTTTAGCGAGGCGTCACTGGGGGAAGTTTTTCAAACTCCGGTTTCTCATTGAATACTGGAAGCAATAACCAGCTGCCCTTTGTGCACTCTTGTTGGAATACTGACTCTTTCCTGTACAATCAAAACATACATGTAGGCATTGAGCTGTTACACACACAGTTTAATCAAGTTAATGTATAATTTTAACTTTCTTGGGCACATTTGTAAGCATTATAATTTTCTTGGGTGGTTGAAAAGGGGAAAATCTTAAGTGAACAGTCTTTTTTTGTAATTAAATTTTATTATTTAAAAATGTAACACATAACTTGAAAATCTAAGCACCTATCAAACCAGCAACAACCAATGAACTCGCATGAGTATATTAAGATTATTTCATGATTACGTCTACTTTGTACAAAGTGCACATACCTGAGCAGGTCTCTGGGCAAAGTACAGCCAGAGATAAAGTATCAGGCTAGGTTCTATTTACTTTAAAATGAAAACTTATGTCTCAGTTTCAAAGTTACTGAATTTTTTTTTACTAATCATCTGCTCAATTAGGCATAATTAATAAGATTTTATCTTAACCTTTCAGCCAATTTAAATGATAGAATATTCATTTTTTAAATGTTTGATTAAAGCCAAGATTCTACATCACAAGTAAGCTGATGGTTCTTACCTGATTTCACCCAGTATATCAAACAGATGAAGAAACACAATTTCAGCATGTGGAAGAGGAGAAAAAGTGATTTGTAATATCCACAGAAAAGTGGCAAATTGAGTGTTTCCTTATGCTAGATGTCTAACACAACTGAATGACACCAATGAAGTGAGTGAGTAGGAAGCAGAAAGTAAAGCTGTAGTCAATCTTCTGCAATTTATGACTCCTCCTATTGAGTGACTTCAGTAGATAGGGTGGTTTCTGGGCTTTGAGGGTTGGGACTGATTTTTAATCTATTTCTCTCGCTTTCCATCAGCAGATTTACACGTAAGCAAGTGATGTCATATATACTGACAACTCCTGCATGAGTGTAATTTAGGAAGTGGGGTAACTAGTGGTGCACCCCATTAAAGATCCACAGTGTGGGGGTCTTTAAGTGGTTCACTGAACTGCAATTAGGGGCACTAAGATGGGCAAAAGGAGCTTAGAACAAAAAGTCATTCTGCTGACAGAAGGATCCTCCTGTAAGAATTTGAAAATAATTCTGAGAACTCTACCTCCAGAGATCATTTTCCTGTAAAACTATTCTGAGCTTTTCCAAGGATTCATTCTCTAATCTAAATTCTGAGAGGGTCTGCAAAAGCCTCTCTGGCAGAGAGATGGAGCTTAGAGTCCCACAAACCTCACCCAGATACTGATTTGCTTGTGTGTTTTTTTACTTCATTCCCTCTGCATTCCAGCTGAAAAACAAATTAATAAATATTTATTTTTATGAAGCTCATTTATTTACAAATCACTTCACTGGGTAAATACAGGAGTGCAGACTACAGGTTTTAAAGTTTTTGGTGAGGCAAAGAGGCAGATAAACACTGCATTATTCATGTGTGAAGCATGGTTGCTCAGTTTGCCTGTATCTGTGTCCCAATTATTTCCAGCGCAAGAGAAAGAAAACCATACCTTAACCATTCAAATATGATGCAAATGAACTGTAGGAATGTTTTTTTGCATAGTGTGTCTTTTACAGTGCTTCTAAACATAAAGTCTAGGTTTCCTTTGTTTCCTTCCACTACAGTTAAGGGGGTGAGTGTTTACATGTTTCATGACTTAATATTGAGTGATCAATGTCTTCAGCTTTATGAATCTGAGCAGCACATCAAAGCTATGCTGCACAAGTTTTTGCAGCAGACAGCCTTTAGGAGGTGTCATCAAAGGTGTCTTTTTCACTTTGAATGCAGTGACAAGGAGAAAAAGATGCTATATATCTGCTGGTATGAAAATCAACTCAGCTCAACAAATGACTTTTAATTAATTTTTGCTTCCATTTCTCAAATATGTCACTTTGTTTGGAGTAAAGTTCACCATGGCAGCTCTTGAATTCCTTTGCACTTCTCTGTTATCTCAAATCTTTGACACTTTGCCCAACTACTATTATAAAACCACAGCTTTACTGACATCATGTATTGCTTAGAACAAGCAATGGCAGTGTCAGTCTGGCTCTTCCCTCTCCCTATTTTTAATCTAGATTATTGTTACTACTTAGTGCACCCAAGAAACCTCCAGTCAGGGAGCCTCAGCATGCTCTTTTGTATACAGCACCCATTCATTTACAAGTTAAAGCAAGGAGAGATCAACTCCACTAAAACCAAACAGCAGCCCCAGTAAAACATTTACTGGGCTTATCCAAGAGCCAATCACCTGATCTTAGAAAAATATCTTAGATATGGTCTTTTAAATGTACCTAATACCACTAGCTATGAATAAACTGCTAACATTTGTTCTTTTACATAGAAACAGGGAAAAGAGTGGACATTTTAAGTTTCTCTTGAACTGAAAACTGAAACAACCCCAGCTCACAGTAATGTTGATATAACCCCCATGAGATAGTTTCAAAGCCCTCTGAAACCAGTGTTGGGAAAGGACTCCCATACCAAATCAATGCCCAGAAAGTTTTGTGGTATTAATCAGGATGTTGAACTGGGGTGAACTCACATTTCTGTCATGTGACATGGGAACTGTGCTCACCAGCAGTGGCACTTGTACTTCTGAGAAATTCAGAAATTCCAGCTCCTCTTACTGGTTATACTGTAGGTTCTACTGACAGCTCTCTGCCAGATAAATCCTTCATGGTGACTCAGAGTTTCAGGTACACTCTCACAAATGTCAAAATTCAGCTATTTCCCATCCCACTTTGCTACATTGTTGTTATGCCCACTCATTATCCCTCATGCTTTTCAAACAAGGATGCACTCCCTCCTCACATTGAAACTCAGAGTTATCTGCTTCGAAAGTGCCTTATGTAAACCAGTGGAAGATGCTGGCACTGCCTCTTCAGGACTTTGTCCCCCACAATTCTCAGGACTGTCAGAGTGACACCTGCTGAATAAACCCCGATAATTTTAGGGGACCCCCACTACCAGCTACTAAAAAAATCTCAACACTGGCTAAGTATTCAAGCTGAAAAAAATATACAAAAATTTAATTGTACTACAGTACAAGATTGCTATGGTTTATCAATAAAAGAATGGTACTATTACAATTAAATTTATCCCCAGAAATTTTTGATATAATAGCATCTAAAAACATTGCAGTGTGGTTTTCCAAGATTAAGATCAAATTCTTAGACAAGCCTTGATATGCTGATCTGTGGTCACATGCAAATGGTATTTCCCCTTCTAATCCCCTCTCTGCCCCCAGGGATCCTGTAGTGTTGGGAAATCCAATTCTCAGAACTCTCATTTCTCTTACATCTCAAGTCACATCTACAGAAAAATTCTTCTCTAACCGCTATGCTTAAGAGCACTGCCCCCTTCCAGGCAAAAGGAAATCCCACCAGGCTTTTGCAATGCAGTATGTTTAACTATGAAAATAAGCTGTCTAAAGATTGCCAACAGAAAAACTGTGACTTGTTGGAAGAAATTTAAGACTTACTGTCTTCTACACTGATATTTGCAATTCCTGTAAATTGATAATCCCTTCCTAAATAGGCTTGACAAGTTGGTAACTAATCCTCCATTAGAAAATATGGGCACTGAAGCAATGCACACTATTTATGCTTTGGAAAATAAATTCTTTAATGATTATTTTTCACATTGCTGTCATCAGGATGACTTCTGAAAATGCACTCCTTTGTAAAATAACACTTTAAAGTATACTTGGAATGCTGAATATGTGTACACAATTGAAACCTGTTTGTAGCAACCAGGCAGCTGTGGGTTATAAGGCAGGTGTAACTCCAGCTTTAAAGATGGCAATCATACTCCAGTAGTTTCATTTTTTTTTTTTTGAGAAGTGAACATCCAATATTGTTTATGTGTATTTTTTCAGTAACTATCACAATGCTTTACCATGCTGATGAGGGCAGCATTTGGGGAGTGTAGTTTCTTAGCCCTATTTTCACATAACTATATAGTTTCCCAGAAGTTATTCACTGTTCATTTGCAGTTTTCCTCAGAGGAGAAGGAAATACTCTAGGGCACCCACAGTTCTTCCCAGGGCCTTGTTCCTGTACCATTCACGCTTCCACTGCAAGGTTTGCTACCATCAACCTTTTCCTCCTGTCAGCAGGGGAAACCCAGGAAAGAAAAACTGAATTAAATGCCTTAAAACATTGAAGTGTCATGCAACCAGCATGGCATTGCCCACAGCTGGACCTGTGCCCACTGTGCCACTCTTTGCTCTGTCCCCCTCCCTGTCTCCTCCAGCACACCCACAGACCGTGTATCCCCTCACATGTCATTCTTTTCTGTTTCTTTTCCTAACTATACTAGATGTTAGAATAAGGTAGATCAGCTTTATTTTCAAAATTTCGGTGTTATTTTATAGCTTGTCAGTCTTTTAATTTTTTAAGCCATAATGTATGCAAAATTAAACTCTTCAGAACTTTCACAGTGTTAACAATTCAAGTTCCTATTTCTCTACAAGTACCATTTTTTTAGCACAACAACATACAGTAAAGAGTCCATCAGGTCAATGATTTCCTTACCAGGAGATGCCTCCACCAGTGCCTTCAAATGTATAGTTTTGTCTTTACCAGAAACAAGATGCAAATGTTGAGACTGCACAGAGCTCTCCTGAACTGGCCCTGCCACATTCAAGTGAATGTGAAGGATACCAGGTGGAGGAAAGGCCCTCTGAAAGAATGATAAAATGGCAGAGTTGTGACAATGACATACAGAGTACCAAAAATAACAACAGGAGACAAAGAGAGTGTGGCCAGGACCACAGGAAGTAAAAAAAAAGCCATGTTAATACTGGATAACTGGATTAATTTTTTTGTTGTTGTTGGTTTTGGTATTTTGGTTTGTTTGTTTGTTTGTTTTGGGGGGGTGTAGGGGTTTTGTTTGTTTGTTTGTTGCAGGTTTTTTGTTGGTTTGGGGTTTTTTTGGGAGGGGTTCTGTTTTTATGTGAGAGAAATTTTCATATCTTTGAACTGCGTCAAAAAAGGAATGTTCAAGATTGATACTATTTTTAAGATGTGTTATGCATACAATAGCTACAGCACCACAGAATCACAGATTACGCTGAATTGAAAGAGGCCCATCAGGATGATGGAGTCCAACTCTTTGTTTTGCACACGACCATCCCTTAGAGTCACACCCTGTGCCTGACAGCACTGTCCAAACACTTCTTGAAGTCAGTCAGCCTTAGCTCTGTGCCCACCTCCCTGTGAGCCTGTTCCAGTGCTCAAACAGCCCCTGCGGCAAGAACCTTTGCCTGATATCCAGCCTAAACCTCTCCTGGCTCAGCCTCGGGCCGTTCCCTCGCCTCCTGTCCCCGGTTCCCTCACGAGGTGCTGGGGCTGGCGAGCAGCGGGCCCGGCAGGAGCGGCCCGGCGAGGCTGAGGAGAGGCTGAGGCGGCAGCACCTCCCTCCCCTTCCCTCCCCCGGCGGGCGCTGCCGGAGCCACGGACCCCTCCGAGGGCCGTGGCGGGGATGCTACGAGCTGCTGGGACCCGGCCCAGAGGTGACGGGGCCGGGGAGAAGGGAGAAGGAGGGAGGGGGGCTCTCGGTGGAGCTCCGGGCGGCTGCGGGACCCCGAACGGTGTCCTCTTCCTCCCCTGGCCCCTGAAACCCGCCGGCACTCCGGGTTGGATGCCAGGTAGTCTTTCCTCTGAGCGCGCAGCTGATGTGGCCTGGGATATATCCTTTGCATGGATAAGGAGGGAATCATTTCAGGCCGCAGACAGGAGCAGGGTTTAAGCAGGGAACGGGCACGACCATGGGTGTCCCTCCACAGCCAAGCGCGCCGTGCTGTGAGGGCGCGTAGGTGCAGGAGCGGGTGTGTTGGCCAGGGAAGGGGGACATACATCTTTATCGCCTGTTTGCAGTCATATGTCGCATTATCGTGTAACCATTCGTCATTTTACTGAAAGCACAACAAAAATTATTGTGGAAAACTGCAGCGGAGCGCCGGTTGCGTCGGTGGGTGTTTCACGGCACCTGCTGGAAAAGGCTGCAACTGCGTCCTTGGGCTGGGATTATTACAAGGAGGAGTGACCGAGGGACAGACTTTACTCCTTGGGTGTGCTGCAGTCCCTCCTGGGCGTGGATACACACACATTCCTCGGGCACTGCGGGAGAGTTCGTGTTTGTTTGCCTCTGTTGCTCTTATCTCTAATGCCTTATGAAATTGGCAGCAGTGCACAAGCCTCATACACCTTTATGTGCATATAGCGCATGTTAGTGGTGTTTTATTTCTTAGGGTGTCCTGAAAGGGCTCTGCTGTTCTTTAAGTATTAGCTGTTGATAACTTCCAATAGCTATGCTATCAAATAAGAGAAAAAAAATGAAATAAACCCTGCAGGATTTTAACTGACAAAGATTTAATGAAGCCAGTTAAGTTGTTCATTCATGAGGCTGTAGATCTCTCTCATTCTGCAAACCTTTGTTGGAGTGTATTGGTGGGAGAAGGTGACAGGCAAAAAAAAACCAAAACAAAAAGGTTGTATAGGTATAGGCCTTTTGATAGCTCAGAATTAAATATCTTCTAAAACTATATGTTTAATAAAGAAGAAAACAAAAAAAATCCAACAAGAACATTGTTCTTTCAAGCATCATTGATGCTTTTTCCTTTGTTTGTTTTTAAACAGAAGTGCAACACTGAAGAGGATACTTCTTTCTTCAGTAAATTACATATTCCTGGTTTAGCAGGTGAAAGTTTATTAAACTGGTTGTTGCTGTTTATTGATGCTCACAGAATTGTAGGCTGTGCACTTAGATTCCACAGTGTTATTCTGACTTGAGCTTGACCTTGAGAGTGCTGTTAGCTTTTTGCACAAAAACCAAAGTTTGCAACTTTAGAGATCATATTCAACTAGTTGGTGGAGTACTGTTTATACATAGTAACAGATACATTATCTAAGGGCATTATTTAACAATGGCAATATAACAACTTTTTAGATCTCCAGGAACGAATATTCTGTGGTACATGTAAAGTATTTTCTAGATAGCCAATTTCATGCTCATTTTCCTTCCTCTTTTATGGTAGACCATGAAGTTGTTATTGTCACTCACCTGCTCACATACACCAGGAACTTCCTCTGCTTCTTGAGAAATTTTCCACCAAAAAATAGGAACTGAAAGTACAATTCTATCAAGTCTTACAACTTCCTGTCACTTAATATATTCAACGTTATTTCAAGTAATTTTGTATATTATGTTTTGTGACCATTACTGATTTTTAACATTTTTTTTCTTTGAAAAATTATTTGGTATGATATACAGATGATATACACACTTCAGAAATTTCAAATGGGAAAAAAAAAACATGTGAAAAGTGTTAGAACTGTTTATTGCGTTATTGTTCGTATCTCAACCGGAGATCTTTACCTTTTGTGCCTCCAGTTCTCCACTCCATCCTGCCTCTGAGGGAAGGGGGAGAGGAAAGCAGGGGAGGGAGAGAATGGGCATGGTTTGGAGGGTCTCTGTGGGGGCACTGAACAGGGGAGTACCATTCCTAAACCACAACAGATCCCAGTGCTCCAATCCTCCACACCCCCAGTGCTCCCAGTGCCCCCATTGTCCTGGGACCCACAGTGTCCACTGATTCTGGCTCCCAGTCCTCCCAGTGCTTCTGGCTCCCCATTCTCCTGGTGCCCAGCATTTCCAGTACCCCAAGTTCTCAGTGCCCAGTGACAGGAGCTCAGCTCCAGCATCAGGACCACAGCTGCTGGTATTACACACCAGTCTTGGGACCCCAGCCACACCATTGGCCCCAGGCCCCCTTGTGCAGCCCAGGACTACCTCCCAGCCCCAGCCTGGCCCCGTCTCCGTTGCCAGCCCCACTGAGCTGGTAACCAGAGCTCCGATAGCAGCTGCAGCTGAGGTGACACCATCAATAATTGAGTGGCAGCAGGGCTTCACACAGGACTGCCTGCCTCTGCCTGCCTGGAGTGTGGGAACAGGTAGGTGCTATCCCCATTGCCCTATCCTGTCGCTGTGGCTGGGCACCACCAACAGCTTGAGCAGGGTGTGGGGAGCAGGGTATGGGGGGTGGGAGCAGCAAAGCTGGACCAAGGGGGGTGCAAGGGGTTGTGCTGTACAAGGCCCCTCACTGCAGCACAATCCCCTGGGATGCCAGCCCTACCGACCCCAGTATCTGGACTCTGGCAGATGGGTCTCCAGAACTCCCCAGCCCTGGCACAGGGACCTCCACAGCATCCTGGGGTGCCCCAGGCCTGCAGGCCCAACAGCACTGGAGCCAGGGAGAGGTACTTCCAGCCAACTCATGCCATGAGTGGGAGCTGGCACCCTGGGAGGATGCCCTACCACAGCATCCCCTGTGAGGGGATAGATTTGCCTCATTATGGTTTAGGACTCACGTGCTTCAACAATATCTGCACAGGGTAGATTTTCAAAGCCTAGGCCCAAGTTTATGCTACTGATAGTAGACACAAAGGGTGCAGAACTTCCCATTTGGCAGAACTCCCAAGATAAGTAGGAAACTAACCAAGTCAACTCAGCAACTGTACAAAAATCACAGCCTCTCTCGCTTGTGATGGTGTCTCCGGCGATTGCCCTGGCCTTCCTCCCCTTCATTGTCACCCTGCTGATCCGGTACCGGCACTACCTGCTGCTGCTGTACCGGGCAGTGCTGGTGGCCTGGCTGCGGGACCGGCTCACCGGCACCTCGCGGGAGCAGCGTGCCTTCCAGTACCTGCTGGCCCACGCCATCCCTGGGGACCCCCACCACATCCTCCAGACCTTCGACCAGTGGTGCTACCACTGTGAGCACCTCAGCTGTGTGGGGCCTGACAAAGGTGAGTGCCGCCCTTGTGTGCTCACCCCACGTGGGGCACGGCACTGGGCTCAGCCATGGCACCACTGGCACGGCCGTGACACCACTGACGTGGCTGTGACAGTGTTGGTGTGGTGCCAGCACCATTGGCATGGCGGTGGCATTGTTGATATAGCCGTAGTACCACTGGCATGATTGTGGCACCATTGCCACGGCCATCACACTGCCAGCACAGCCACGGCACTGCTGGTGTGGCATCACTGACCTGGCTGCGGCATTTCCTCCATCCCTCTGGGCACTGGGAACCGCTTGGCACCTTCGCCCTGCCCAGGGCTGGGGTGGCACAGGCGCGGGGGTGCTGAGAGGCTCGTGCCACGTCAGGGCGGATCGTGGAGCGGGTGCTGTTGGAGCGGGCACCACTGCGGGTGCTGGAGCTGGGCACGTACTGTGGCTATGGCACCGTGCTGCTGGCACAGGGGCTGCCCCCGGGTGCCCGCCTCTACACCATCGAGGGGGACCCCCGACACGCTGCCGTGGCCGAGAAGGTCATCCGCCTGGCTGGCTTCAGTGAGCAGACGGTGAGCACCCAGGATCTGGGACAAAGCCCAGCTCTGCAGCCGAAACTGGGGAGGAGACGGGTGGGGGTCCTTGACTGCTGTGGCAGGGACTGCGGCACTTGCTGGGTAGTATATGTGGGAATGGAAAGGTCCTGTCCCATCTGGACCTCTCAGCACCCTGTGAAGCAGGGTGGTGGGTGGGCACCCTGACACCCTGCCCCAGCAACTGAGGGTCCTGCAGCACAGGTGGAGCTGATCGTGGGCCCCTCGGAGGAGGTGATACCCCGCCTGCGGGAGAAGCACGGCCTGACGAATGCCAACTTGGTCTTCATGGATCACTGCAAACGCTGCTACCTGCGGGACCTACGGCTGCTGGAGAGCCACCAGCTGCTGGCTGAGGGGGCCACCATCCTGGCTGATAATGTCCTCTTCCCTGGAGCACCCCACTTCCTGCAGTACGCCAAGACCTGCGGCAAGTACCACAGCAAGGTGCACCGCGCCAACCTGGAGTACTTCCGCGCCATTCCTGATGGGATCGCCGAGCTGCGCTACACCGGCACCCACTGAGCAAGCAAGGAGCTCCTGCCTTGTGGTGGCCATGGTTACTGGCAGGGTGCTAGGTCCCCAACCCCCATCTCAGCCTCAACATGGGCTCTGGAGGAAACACAGTGGCTGCTGTGGTCTGTGGTGGGGCGCAGTGGGTAAGGAGGGGGCTCATTCCCTGTAGTGCTCCTGCCTGCACTGCACAGGGAGGTCTGCCAGGCACACCAGTGGATGGTGGGGGGCAGCCCTGCACTTGCCTGAGTGGCACCCCCTGCCTGGCCTGGTGGCCTCAGACACCAGATTTGGGGTTGTTTTCTTGAAAACTGAGTTTATTAGAAAAGATGTGTCAGCTCCAACGTGTCAGGTGGCAATCTCCCCTCAGAACCCCCCTGCCCCACACAGCACCCACGGCAGGAGGAGCTTCACTGAACTGTCCCCCAGAGCCGTGAGGGGCAAAGGCTCTCCCCCAGCCTCCAGTTTGGTGTGGTTGTGGCAGAATCAGATCATCCACTGGTCCTGATCCTGCTCTGTCCCCTCCATGTCCACCTGGGAAAGAAAGAGGTTTGAGATCTCACACCAGAGCGAGAACCCAACAGAGGGAGGGAAGGAGAGAAGACAGCCCCTGGAGCTCATGCTCAGGGTCTCAAACTACTTACCTCATTGATCTCCCCATCATCAGGAGACTCATTATAATCATTCATCTCATCCATATCCTGCATGTCCTCATCGTCTTCTGAGTCCTCTTCGCTGTCTTCATCATCTTCGTCATCCTCCTCCTCCTCATCATAGTGCTGTGGACATAACAGCTCCAGCAACCCCCTCTGCCCCTCAAGCCCTGTGACAACCCCTCACTTCCCTGCCCACACACCCACCTCGGATGCTGGCTTTCCTATGGGCACCAAGTTGTTGTCCTTTTCAGCAATGCTCTGGAGCTGGGGAAGGCAGAGAGGCGGGTGAGCACCCCGACAGCTCCATGGTACCCCAGCAAACAGGGCCCTCGGGCTCAGCTGCTGCCTTGTGTCACTTCCTGACCATGTCTAATTGCAGCCCGAGTCCTGCTGCCTCCCTGGCAGCCCCCAGCCAAGCAGGGAAGAGCAGCTGCGGACACCTGCCTGAGCACCCTGGCTCCAGGCAGGGCCCCAGTGCCACTCTGGGGCTGAGAGGGTTCCAGGTGTCCCCTTGCGTGGCAGGAGGAGCTCAGACACAAAGCTTACGCATTTCTTTATCAAAAAAGAACCAAATCTGAGACATCTGATCAGCCAGATGAACTGTTCTTCCCCCCATACTCAGGGGCACTGCAGCGCCAAACCAGGCTCACAGCACAAACACTTGTCACTTACCAGGATCAGAAATCGCTCCTCGCCTCCCTCGGGAGATTAGTTAATTCATTAATTGGGAGCTGATGCGGGAGCCTTGGTTCAGCAGCAGCTTATTAATTAACCCCCCCCCAGCAAACGGGGAGCTCCGGTATCAGCCCGCCGGAGCCAGTGTGACACACGGATGATGCACACGAGAGCAGCAGTGCCCGAGCCGGCAACACTGGCACAGGATGTGGTGTGTGGAAAGAAAAATCCATGACCCACAGAGTAAGATCTAAGAGTAGGTTTGTATTTATTCAGCACTGAGGTGCATGGGGGTATCCCCTCCAAAAACATGCACATCCTGGACACTTGCCCTGCTCCTTTTATTCTCTATAGGGTTACACAATACGCCTAATACATATTCATTTCCTAACTCTGCCTGTCCCCACTTGATATTAAAATTAGCTCCACACCTCTCTGCGACTGCACATGGCTCATTGTTGGTCACTCTGGTCGTCTGGGGGTCTTTGGGATGAAAACAGCGATTTCCCCTCAGTTGAACTCTTCACCTTTTCTCCTTGAACATGCTCCTTTTAGTCCTTTGACCTTTTGGACTTTGATACCATTTCTCCCGGCTTAGGGGTCCAAAGAATCCCCTTACCCTGTGGTGCCTTTGTCCTTGCATCCTGTTTGTGCATTCTAGCTCTTTATCTTATTTTGTAGTCTTGCTCTCTTCCTGCTCTTGTGGGAGCACTAAGCATTCCATACGGTTTCGGCAGCCCCCCTCTTCTAGTCAAAGCATTTCTTTATGCCTGATTCCTAATTCTTAATTTTTCTGTTTCAAACGCTGAAGCACGGGCACGGCCGGTGAACAGGCGGGGGAGCGATGCACCGGAGGAGCCCCGTGTGCCGGGACACGCGCGAACCCCCACCCCTGCACTGAAACGAGCACCGCGGCCGTGCCCGCTGGAGGAGCGGGGGCCGCTTCCCCGGCCCCGAACCCGTTCCCGGCCTCCGGATACCCGGCCCCGCATCTCCCCACACCCCGGTGCCCACCCAGGCCTGGTGCTGCTGCTCCTGCTGCTGCAGCTCGGTCTCGTCAACGCACGGCCGGTCGAGGTTGAACCAGAGGGACTCGGTGAGGCGGGGCAGGAGCGAGGGGAACAGCGTGGACATGGCAGGAACATCGGCAGCAGCGCCAGGCCGGCGCCGGCCGCCGAGCCGGAAGTGGAGCCCGACCCGGAAGCAGTTACAGCGCACGGAGCATGCGCAGAGGGAGGGCGGTGATGTCCGGCGGGCCCAGGCCCTCAGGAGGAAGAATGGGTGGGCGTGGCCTGGGGCGGGGCTGGGGGCGGGGCAGGGCCTGATTGACAGGTGGTGGTTGAGTCTGGGGCGCTCGTGACCACCCCCAGAGATGGCTGTGACCCCAGTGCGGGGGTATTTGTGATCCCCACGGAATATCTGTGACTAATGGTGGGTATGTGACCCCCCCACGGGTACCAGTGACCCCAGGGGGAGGTATCTGTGATCCTCATGGGGTATCTGCTCCTTTGGGGGCAGCTGGCAGCCATGGCTGGGGGTCTCTGTCATCTGTGCTGTGAGGGCGGTATCTGCGACCCCACCAGGGTGTGTCTTCCCCCCTCCTCAGGGCACCTGTGACCCCCGGGGCATGTCTGGCCTCCCCATCATGGGTGATCTTGGAAGTATCTGCATCTTCCAGGGTATCTTCTCTCTCCTCGAGGCATGTCCCACACTGGAGAGTTTCTGTCCCTGGCGAGCCACAGGTGACTGCTCTTCCCCAGGGCATCTGGTCCCCACGCCATGGGGCATCTGTGATCCCCTGGAGTACCTGTAATTCCATGAGGGGTATTTGCCTCTACCCTGTGGCCATCGGTGACCCCACAGGGGTTCCTGTCCCCACCAGCAACATCTCTTACCCACTGTGGTGCTCCCCCCCGGTCACTCACAGGGACCCGGTGGTGTTGGGGGGCCAGGTCCTGCCCCTTGTGCTGGTGTCAGGGAATCAGGCCACCTCCCACAGGAGGGAAGGAAAAACAGTTGGAAAAAAGAGCAGGGAGGTTGTACTGGCTCTGAGACAGAGAGCTAGTGCTGCTCAGCAGTAGCCAAAACACTGGTGTGTTATCAACACCTTTCCAGCTACCCATGCAAAGCATAGCACTGTGAAAGCTTCTAAGGGAAAATGAACTCTAAATACTCCCCCATCAGCAAGGGTCTGGGAGTGGACAAGATCCTGGGAGGGGACACAATGAGGCCAACTGACCCAAATTACCCAAAGGGATATTCCACAACATGTGATGTCAGCTCAGATACAAAAGCTGAGGGACGTAGGAGGAACAGAGGGCATTCATTATTTTAGTGTTTGCCTTTTGGAGCAGCCACCCCATGTTGCTTCCCAGGAAGTGTCTTAACATCACTTGCTGATGGGAAGTAGAGATTAACTTTCCTCTTTGCTTCTGCACACATAAACTTTTCCTTTTTTGCTTTAGAAAATTGCCTCATCTCAACCTACTAGTTCTTTTCCATCTTATTTTTCTCTCCCCTGTCCTGCTGGGAAGGGGAGTGATAGCAGGGTTTGGTGGGCACATGGTGCCCAGCCAAGATCAGATTACTACAGGGACAAAACATGCACCCCCTAGGTGTTACTCAAGCTGTAGCCAACATGCTCACCAGAGCCCCACCTGCTGCATCCCACCGGGAGCTGCCCAGTGCCTGCCTTCCCTCCCATCACACCCCCAGTGCACCTTGCTTTCTCCTCAGCCTTGTGCCACTCTTGGACCAAACACCTTTTTCTCACCCTGCTAAGGAGTTGAAATTCAGACATCATTACACTGAAGAAATAGTCTGATTGCATCTGAGAAAGATGCAGGACATTTTAACTTGAAAGATACATTGAAGTTTTAGTTGGTTGTTACATACCTCTTGTGGTACAGCACATTTTCTATAGAATTTGGAGATAATGCTATTTTTTTAACCTTGCCAGTAATTTATATACTGCACTTATGTCACATTACAATGTTGGTGTGTCCCAAGAGACTGTAGGATTTTTTTCTGTTGTGAATACTTTTTTCTGTGTAGACAGTCTTCCAGTTTTTTTCCATATTGAACATTTACAGGGATAACCTATCAGAATCCTTAACTGGAACCTGTCTGTGTTGTTCTTTAAGTGCTACTACATCACGAGTTCTCAGCAAATCCAACAGCTGGCAGGAGCACCACAGTCTCCAGTGACCTTCTCCTTCAGTGAGACTCTGGCAGGGAGATCAACAATTCAAGCATTTGGCTCCCAGGAGAGATTCATTAGGAAAAATAATGATGTTGTGTGTGAGAACTTGGTTTGGTTCTACAACAACCTCATCTCAAACAGGTACTTGAGAGCAGGTTTGCATTTGTAAGTAAATCTTCTTCTGTGGAATTCCACAAATCAATGTTTAGCTTTAGTCAGAGTAAAGCCACTGAGAAACAGAGAAGTGTTTGGACAATACTCTCGGGCACACAGGGGGACTCTTGGGGATGGTCCTGTGTGCAGGGCCAGGAGTTGGACTCGATGATCCATGTGGATCCCTTCCAACTCGGCACCTTCTGTGGTTCTGTGACAAGAGCAATTTATCTACCACTCTTTGCACTGAATGCACAGATTTTGTCTATATCTACTAGAAACTGGGAGGTTTACAGAAAGTATACATATGCTGTCTGGGATGAGAATATTTAAACAAAAAAAGAAAAAAAAAAAGTTTCACAATAGGTCATAAGCATGGACTATGCTACATTTCATCTAACAGTTCCTCTTGCAAATTTATGAACAAATTGAATTTATATTTCAGTAGTTCATGTGGAAGTAACCTGGTGTCTGTACTCACAGGCACCAGGGAGTTCGTGAGAGTGGAATCTCAGGTTTAAAGAAATAAAATCTGTTTCCTCACATTCCTTTGTGATTCAGTGCAGTTACAGTCACAGAGGAGCTAATAGATTCCTGGTCTATTTTTCAGCCCTACACCTGAATTTTTTTTTAGATAGGAGGAGCAGGAAAGCAGTATGAGGAGTGAAGGGAGTTGATGTATGCATCTTGGTTTTAGTAGTGCTACCAGTTCCAGATATGTCATATTGCCCACCCAGCTCATCTGTAAAATGGGAATGATAGTACTTACCTCTTTTGTGAAGTGGGTATATTGGTAATATAATGATCTCAGAGCTCAAGAGGCTATAAAAATATTGGTAATTCCATTTTTTCTTTGCCTTGATTTACTACAGGTGGCTATCTGTCAGGCTTGAGTTTTTGGGAAATTTAATGGTGTTCTTTGCTGAATTGTTTGTAGCACTGTCTGGAAATACAGTGAGTTCTTCTACAGTGGGTTTATCAATATCCTATGCTCTAAATGTAAGTAATCATATAAACATTTTGCTGTTACCACATTGCATATGAAAAGAATTACAATGAAGTTGAGTAGGTGACTATACAGGGGGGCATCAGTGACACCACATCTCCTGGGCAGGACAGAGTTTCCCTTTTAATTTCATTAATTTTGGGAAGCTTATGATAAATTATTTTCCACTTTTGAATGCAAATGGAATAATAATTATTAAAATATATTTAAAATCAAGTTAATGAAAGTAGGCTTATTTTTAAGTGTTTGGTTAAACCAAAGAAGTGGCATAGTCATGCACAACTGTACTTCATATTTAATTCCTTTTCTATGTTCACTTACTGAATGTTATCTAGGAGTGTTTACTTAAAAGATCAGTAATATCATTTACTTTGGCATTGCCTTTGCAAAGGTGATATATGAGAACTACATATTCGAAGTGTGTCTTAAGTAAGCTAAGTTTTATTGATGAAAAATTAGAATAAATCTCAAGTATTATGTAGACAGAAACTAAGCATCAAATTTTCTTTAATCTTGTGATGCTTAGGAGCCAGTGTTGTCCAGATTCTCACCATGGTAAGAGCGTCAGAAACACAGCAGAGAGATTTGAATGAATAGAAATGAAAAAAAAAACCATAGAGACAATTATCTGTCATGGCATATCCACACCCCACCCAGCTCACAAGAGTTCCTTTATCTCATACTGTACAGGGTGATGACAGTCACAGTTTTCCACCTTCATCTATTGTCCAACTGATACGGTTCTTTCTTTAGCTGCACGCAACATTTCCAAAAGGCTGACCTTCAGAATCTGTTTGGCTCGCTCTTTTGCTACAGAAGTGGGAATATTTAACCATGGAATTGGTACCATGGGGGTTTGGAACTAGGTGATCTTTGTGGTCTCTTCTAACCCAGGCCATTCTATGATGATTCTGTCTGCAGAAGCATCCCCAGTGCTTGAAGGTGACAAATTTGGCAGAGACAATATATACCTCCATTACAAATCCATTGTTCTACATTACCGACTTGTTTTACCTAGGGAATAGTGCAGTGATTGTACACACACCATGAACCATAAGCTTTTCCTTTCAACATTTCATACAAATAGTGCACACTTGCTGATGACCCTGATGTAGTTTCTGATATTTGGAGCTTTTATGTCAGTGCAAATTACAACAGCCATTGGGCAGTTTGAAAGCAAGACAAGAGCTGCTCAGAGGAGCACTGAGATCAGGGATTTTCTAACCATTGGTTCATGTGATGTGCCAACATGTTCTATCCATTTTTTGGCCTCTGTCATTAAGCATGCAGCTTATGAGTTGTTTAAGTTTGGGTAAGTTTTTGAATTAATGTGCTGTATTCTAGTACAGTCAAATTTCTTGTTCCTATTTTTGTATGTATTTCCCCAGGTGATCCAGATTCTAGATGTTTGAGTGTATAGAGCATGTGAAATTGAGACCAATGCACTTTCAGTTGAAGGAATTTGTGAATGTGCAACAGTCGATAAAGAGGTGAGCATTCATCCCAAATGCTGAACATTCATTTTGAATATTTAATTTCTGTGCAGAGAAAATGACCAATTAGATTGACTTTCGTATTGGTGAGTGGTGGTAGCAAGTATAGTTATTAATTTTCTGAGTTTTGTGGAATTTTTATTTGAGAATAATGTGTAGAACCGAGCTCACAGAGACTGCACACAATTTTTGTCCTCCCATTCACCAGTTTCAAACTGTTACAATTTCCCTTGTAAAGATCAATTTCCAAGATTATTTGTCTCAGTTGCTTCTGTTGGTGTAAGGACTTCTTTTAGGATCATGGTGGAATTGTGCATTCACATTCTGCTGCTATTTAGGACCCCGTCTTGTTTTCTGGGACACTGCAGTCAAATCTGGATCCACTTGGAAAACACTCATCTTGAACTGTAGGAAGTGCTGGAGCTATGTGACTTAAAGGATTTTGTCCAGTCACTGAAGAAGCTCCTCCATGAGATTTCAGAAGGTGGTGAAAATATTAGGTACATAATCAAGAAAGTGCTAATGCCATTATTTTTCAGTACTGTAAAACTATATCATTCTTCCAGAGAATTTACTTCAGAAGGTATCAGGATAGAAATGACACATCTCCTGTCATTATTGGTAGAACTATTCTGGTAGTGCAAGTTACTTTGAGGTGACCAACTGGTCACAGTGGTATAAATTCTGATGGCCTGGGTTGTATGGGAAACCAAGGACTATTTTCAGCTCAAGTATATACGTAAGTGTAAAGAAGGGGGGGAGTGGTGTTGCAATTCATGCAGCACCTCATTAGACTTGGGTAGAAAAATGTTCATTTATTTAAATTAAAAAAAATAAATCAAACCAGAAAAACAAAACAAATCCAACAAAACAAAAACAAACAAACAAACAAAAAACACCCAACAACACCACCAAACAATCAACCAAAAAAAACCTCAACAAATTTGAAATCCATGAAAGCGCAGAGAGCTTATTCTTCTGTTCTATTTGCTTAGGCACAGCAACTCAGTTTTAACTTTAAAACATTAAACCATAGTTATGCAAGGAGGGTGACAAAATAAAAGAACTCTAAACTGAGGAGACAAATATTGAAGATAGCAGCAGCAAAGGGACAGGTCTTGAATAGTGTACTGAATATCAACCTGAATTTTTCTGACAGATCATTTTCAGGAGGACATTTCTAGAAGGACATGGTTCAGCTAACATACAGAAGTATCCAAATTTTTACACTGAACATTATTAAAAAGTGGTTCAGCATTCAATCTGGCTCATTCTGAGTGCCCATTATAATGTGAATATAGAAACTGAAGACTGGGTTTAAAATTCAAAGTTCAGCCATGAATGAAGAGCCCTACCTTAACTACTATTGATATGCTGAGCAAGAGGAAAGAAAATTCCAAAGCAGGATGAACATATTTCAGTGGTCTTTTCAGAAACATAAGGTGTTGTTAGGAAAGAAGTACAGACATGCTTCACAGTAATCTCAGCTTTATATTGTGCTCCCTTTTCTCCACGTGCCTGACTTGCCCTTTTCAAATGTATTTTTAACAGTGTTGGGCACTGTGCTTTGCTGTGAAAAACAAAAATCCTGGTCCTAGATGAGCTTCTGTTGACATGGAAACAGATAACTTTGTGCACTCCACCATCAAAACAGAGTTTCACAACTGCACAGTGTTAACTATAGCCCACAGGTTACACAGAGTCATGGATTCAGAAAGGTAAGTTTTGATAAGCCATTTGAAAAATAAATTACTTCCTTGAAATGCATTCCCATAACCCAGAGATACCTGTACTAGGACTGGAAAATGTGGCTGAGGAGCTGATTTGTCTTCTGTAATCTTTCTGCTCTTGTAGAGTTCTTGTTCTGGATGCAGGAAGGATTCTAGAATATGATACACCACAGAATTTGTTACTACAAGAAAGTGCCTTTTCTGAAATGGCTGCAGGGGCTGGGATAAGATAAAGAAAACTACTGGGTGAATTCTGAAGGAATGCTCAAGGAATCTCTGCATTTTATATATATATATATATATATGCATATATAGGTGCAATATTTTATATTCCATATAAAACAACTGACTTACTCAAGAGCTCCTCACAGCATTGCTCTTCACTACAGCTACAATCTGTATACATTGATCAGGTTTCATAAAATTCAGATTTTATATTAATCACTTATTTTTATCATATTTGCATTGGGACAAGGGAATGAAGCAAGGATTTTCATGGTGTATGTTAAAACTGTTGCATTAGTAAAGACTGATTGAAAAACAAATCTTGTTGACATGCTGGTTTTAATTGAACTAAGTTGCTCTGACATTATGCTCATGTAGTTAATAATTCTTACTATGATTACACATTCAGGAAGAAAACAATGCTTGTTGTGTGGACACAGAGACAGATGTCACTTGGGGCTGATTTTTAGGATATGCAGATCCCCATGTATACTTAGGTAGTTCTTGAGGCAATAAATGTGCCCCATTACGTCAGTTTTCCTCTTGTGATTTCTGAAAAACTGAAACCCACCTCTTACATATTTAACTGAGCATTACAAAATCCCATTGTGAAAAAATCCCAAAAAGTGCAGTCAGGTGGAACTGCCTCTTTGCTAGTAAATATTAATGTAAACCTCCATACTAATTATAGCAGCAGGACAGGTTATGTACACTTACTTGAAGTGCCAGCTAAACATATCTGCTTCTGTAGGCCACATAAATAGTCATTTCCACTCTTATTGCCGTTCCTGAAGCTCTTGAAATTTAATACCAACACAACCAATGTAATCAATGTTCTCTTAAGATCCCCATCAACTGCTTAAAAAATGCCAACAAACTGAATAAAGTTCCTGGGTACAGCCCTGTTATATTAGTTTAAAATTGACACCTGGTGTATCAAGTACAATCTTAATTTCTTGCCCAAGATAAAGTTTTAGACACATAGGCTAGGAGAGGTAGCCTTTAGTACCTCAGGAGCCAATCCCCTTTGCAAGTCCAGAGAAAACAGTCTGAGGAGAGGCATCAGTGCATGGTAACTTCTACTTTACTTTTATTTATGAGGAGGGCTTTCTGTGCTTACTTCCAGCTGCCTTCAGACTGCAGCTGGGAGAGCCACAGACTGAACAATGGCAAAGCCTGAGAGAAAAGAAAATGCTGGACTAGCGTCAGCAAAGCCATTCCTTCTCTTTCAGGAGAAATAATTTCAGAAAAGGGGGTGCAGTGGAGGCAGAAGCAGCAGGAAATGCTCCTGCTGTGTTTCCATGCAATAGCATTCCAAAGCAAATCCCCTAAAAGGCTTAGGGTGGGCAGGGAAAGGAAGTGTTGCTTTAAGCACGTCAGCCAGGGTCTGCAGCCTCTCCTCTCCTCACACACGTCATGCTGGAGACTGACTCTAGGAAATCAAGAAGGGCCAGTTGGCTGAGTTCAGAACTGACTCAACCCACCAACATCAGGGCACCAGCCAGCACAAAGCAAGCCATGTGGTAGCTCTGGAGCTTGGCACACACCTCACCCCCACCTTCTTCCTCCAAAATACCCTGAACTTCCTTGGTATTTAGGGATTGGGTTCCAGTCCTGTCCTGTGGGACCACTCACAGGAAGAGGGGGACAGGTAGGGGACCAGAGCAGACCTGAAAAATGAGGCTCATAAGGGACCAAGACTCCATCATTCTTTTTCACATGAAGGAACAGGGACCCGCTTATACTCTGCTTCCACTTCATTCCCCACAGCGCTCAAAAATCCCACATGCACCACCTTCTGGAGCTGCTCCCCTCAGCCCTGCTTGTCGTCCTTGCTCTACACTTTCCTGGCAGTGTCACAGGAGAAACTGGAAAGAAGTTGAGCAGCAGCTTCCCGTTCTAAGGAAGAGACACACTTCTGCTTTTTGCCAGCTTTGAAACACTTATGAAACACTGTAATTGTTCAGGCTCTGCAGACTTTGCAGCTCTTCAAGACAATACAGAAGTAGAAACTCTCTCACAGCTGAACACAACCTCATCTTCTACGCTTCTAAGGTATTTGAGGAAGCCAGAATTTCCTTGAGAAAGTGAAAGAAGACAGATCCAAGGGGTAGAATTTTTTTTTATTAAAAAATCTAAAATGTTATTTATAAAATGCATTTCATCATCTGCACTGGGAAACAATTAGGGAACACACAATTGTTGAAGTCACTTGATGCTTTCAGAATTTCAACTTGCCAAATAAACCTTAGCTAGAGAAATTTGTTACACACCTACCACTAAAGGCAATCATAAGGATTACAGAAAGATTTCAGCCTTCAAATATCAACTTTTTTACAGAGAGCCTTTTGGTAAGCAGCCCATGTGCATACCTGGAAATATCCACTTAGTACAGTGGACTCGTCTTTAAAATTCCATTGTTTGTGCCAAAATACAATATTAAAAGACACAAAATAAATAATTCAGAAAATTTAATAAATAAGGATGCATTGTGATATCCAGTGTACAGTAACTTCTCTACTAAAAAATCCAGCCTGTATAGAAATCTGAATAAATACCCTTTTGTGAATTTAGTTTTTACAAGTAAACAACCTGTGCTTCCCTTCCAGTTCCCAGATTAACACTGAAGGAGATTTAACTCCCCCAGGCTAAAGGAGGATGTGAAAGAAAAAAGTACTTAATTTATTTGCTTTGAGAGTTTTAACATCTCCTACCTAACATGTCCCAAAACTGCAAAACCTTTTAATCATTTAACTTCACTGTGATGTGGTTCTGTTTCTATATTGGTCTGCTTGTTTTACACAGCACATTAAAGGCATGAAGACCAAAGCCCAACCATAACTCCAGTGGATTTTGGGAACTTACAGCAGGGCAGAAGGAAAGGCCACAATGACTGTAAAGACACTGGTACAGATGTTGAACACATACATTTATATTGCAAAGCAAAGGCCCCCAACAGCAACCGAGGACTCTACTGCGTAGTGGCATTCATCCATGGTGTCACTGAAGAGGCACTTCTCTCACTGCAAGACTTTTACTTATTGGAAGTTCCATACAGACTTAGTTGGGGTCACCTTCAAAGAGGCACAAAGGAAAAGAAGAATCCTCAAATAAAAAAAAAAACTTTGGTTTTCAACTCAGGAAAATTAAACAGATGTCAGCAGTACTTTGGGAATCCTCTGTCAAGTTAAACAATGCTGATGGAATGGCTGTGTGCAACTATGATTCAATTTAAGAGGTTTTTAATTGGATTGCTTCAAAGATGCACTTGGACAATAGCTGTGCAAACAGCTGAATCAGCACAACAGATTTATGGCAGTGCCATAAATCAGGCCTACTGCCAGGTGAGTAATAAGCCTATTTTAATATAGTCATAGGTTAAAATAAATCTAAGCCCCACACTTTATCTTAGCAAGGTTAATGCAAAATTATTCTGGAGAAGACAAGAAAATCCTTAAAACCACCTGTTATTAGAGCTTACCTGATGAAGACTGGGCTGATGGATGCTAAAACCAGTCTTAGCTGAATTACGTTTTTTCGGTAGGAAGTTACAAGCAGATAATATAATTCAGCTGGTGTTTGATTATTGCTTAATCCCTCCAAAGAGAGAACTGTCACCAATTCGGTTTTTTTTTCAGGTCAGTAACTTTGTTCCCCTCACACATTTTCAAGGTATCTGGATAGCAACCTGTTTGCCTAAAATAGAGTCCTAGGAAGTGCCACCTCAAACCCCAAGTTACACAACACTGCTCCTTTCCCAATAGGACAGCTACAACTTCTGCTCAGTTTAGAGGGGGATATGACAAAACTTAAACCACGTAAGAGCTGAAAAGCAGGAAGTAGCTGGGTCAATTTTCATTTACTAGGGCTACAGGAACTACATTTCAACCCTTCTGTCCCACACTTTCTCCCTAAGGACAGTATGGCTTGGGGTACTTCATGGAGAAGATGTCACATGCTTGTAAATGCAGAACAATGAAATTCGTGTTGGTCAAATGCAAGGGAAGACAGGCAGGTGTGGCTTCAAGATACATAAAATCTCCATAGTTTTAAAATAAGGCAGGGGCAGGTATGAATATTTGGCAACATACCCTCATTCTCTGTGGAGAATGCCAGTGGTAAAACAGCAGCACCTGTGTTTAACCATCACAGCCAGGTCAGGAGTGAAGCCCTTGGAGACCAAGAAACTGCACTGGCAAGAGCTACGTTTTCAATAAGGTTTCCTAATCATGGGACTGTTTGCCACAGAGCATCAGCAATACCACTATGCTGTTATGAACAGCAGAAGAATCAAGTGAATGCCTCAGTTTCACTTAAGCTGCAAGATGCCTTTAGGAAAGGTGCTTAAATCCTCAAATGGCTCAATCTAATAAATAAGTGTAAACTGAACACTGCCTGTGCGTTAAGGCTGCTTCACAGTCCTTCCAAGAAAATACACTGGACCCAGGAATACCTTAGTACCACATCATCTCAAACCTTTGGTCACGCTCCCTTTAAATACACACTGCTCCAGGATTTGCTAATAAAATTTAGCAAGAAAATGTGTGTCATCACTGGCATTTTCATCCAATATCCCATCTCCAAGTAAACACAGCACACTTCAGAACTTGTTTGTACCTTTAAAGTAACACCAAGCTTTAGCACAGGTAAGTGCCCAGTAACATCTAACTGGAACAGGTGAAAATTTAATAGAATGCAGCTAAGATTAAGTTCTGTTGCCAGTCAAATAAGTGTGGATCCTTCTGGAGAGCTGGAATGCAACTGAGAAGAGTTTCTTTTCAGTTAAAATTAGTCTTCCGTAAATGCTTGTTAGGAATTTCTATAGCACTGACTTGGAGAGGCCAGGACCCAGCAAGAATTCCTGCTTGGATGGCTACGCCCATCACAACTGCCAGGTCGGGATCTACAGAGGTGTTGGGCTCCTTTCCAAAGAAGTCCCGAATAACCTCACGTATTTTGGGAATCCGTGTGGAGCCTCCGACTAACACAATTTCATCCACTTCTGCTTTGTGCAGGTGCCCTTCCTTCAACACTTGTTCAATGGGCACAAGAATCTTCTCAAAAAGGTCCTCATTTAATGTCTCAAACAGCTTCCGAGAGATTTCTGTTTCAAACACAACTTCGACAAAGTCATCCTCTACTTTGGAAGTGTCTCCAAGATTTTTCAGGCCTTTTGTGTCTTGTGAAACCTCACCTTGTAGCACACTGTTTGTTTTTACCCGGCTTTTTGCAAGTCCTCTTGTAAGCTTGTTTGCTGGCAGAGTCAACAGCACACTCAGTGTAGCTGCCTCGTGGACAGTCAGGTTTAATTTAACAGCTTCCACAGCCTGCCTGAGGCGGTGAACCTCCTCTTTTTGTGTTGGCAGAGAACCATACGTTTGGCGGAGCTGATCATATAAATACAACATCAACCTCTGATTGAAATCCTGTCCTCCAAGTTTGTTGTTACCTGAAAGACCAGAATAGAAGGCATCAGACAGAGTACCTGGAAAGCCCCAGAAAGCAGCACACTTCTCTTTCACTCGGGGATGGTGCTCAAGGGCCAGAACAATCACAGAAGGACCACAAGCACATGAGCTCACGGAGCTGTGACAAGAGACAAAATTTTGTCCACTGCATACATGATGGGTAATGATTTCCACTGTTTTGTTTTGACTGAAAACAGTAACTCACTCAGTGGACCTCTGTCTAAATCAGAGTGAAGCTGCTGAATCTTTCTTGCTGTTTCACTCTAACTGGACGGAGCAGCAACAGCTCACATCAGAACTTACTTGTTGAAGGCAACACAGGCAGCTGGCACTGCACAGAGCCATGTGTGCATGCAGGCCAGCTGAAGCACAGCTGTCTCTCCACCAAACACTGCTGCCAGAGCTCTGTGCCCAGGGACGAATCATTCATACAACAATCACAAAACTTGTGAGTTAACAGCCCATGCATTCCCAAACCCAGCTCAACTGAACTGGCACCAAACACAAGACAAGGACACACCAAAGCACTGGTTAGTGATCTGACAATATTCCCAATTTGGGCAAAGGTGACAGAAAGATTTTAAACAACTCCAGCTCTGCAAAAGTCCAGTAAAAGTAACTGTAACATGCACCTGCACTTTATTAATGGGCACAAAAGTTAACAGACATGGATAAAATGAAACCACAACTTACCCCTCTGGGTCAGCCAAAACCTATGACTCTGGTCTTAATTGCTGAAACCAGCCACAAACCTAATTTTGCATGAAAATCGGCTGAGAATGCATTGGGAAAACACTCTGTGACATGGTTGGTATGTTTTAAAAAGTCCCTCCAACTTCAAGGGGTTGCACTACAAGGTGCACTTGCCTCCCCTGAACCCCTTGAGAAACAAAAGCATTTATCTTACCTGCCATGGCTCGTGTGACAAACATCCCTCCCATCTTGTTCAACAGAGACACATCCAAAGTTCCTCCACCCAAATCCACCACCAGAACATTAAACACATCAGCTTTGTGGAGCCCATAAGCCATAGCAGCAGCCGTGGGCTCATTGATTACTCGCAAAACGGTGAGCCCTATGAAGAGCAGAGACAACAAGTAACACTCAGGTACATCTCAGAAAACTGCAGTTCTTAGATCAGAATGACATTTGCCAATACTTTTTGGGTTTTTTAAGTGTCAGATCTAAAGGAAGTAGTTTCATAAGCAGTAATATCCAGTGAACTCTTTTCTTTACTTAATCCTAAAATAGTACTGCTTCAGCATCAGGGTGAAATCACGAACCATAATGTGCCCAAACACACTGCTTCCAGAGAAACCTTGCTAAGGAGATTTATATCATGCATTCTATTTCTGCTTAAATTATTGTCCAAGGGTGCTCTATAGAGTCTCCCTATTTGGAGATTATAAAAAAGACTATTTTCCCTGAAGTAAAACTTACTTTCAGCCATCTATGTCCGCATTAGCCAGCTAGACCTGTCGGTACTCACAGTAAATCCATTCTAAGCTTCTCTGTCACTGATTCACTGTTTCTATATCCTTCACAAAGGCCTTACTGTTAGTGAAATAGACCACAAGGTCTCCAAGATAAACTCTGGAATAGAGAGACATCACCTGCAAGGTTAGCTGCCTTAATGGTAGAATTCCGCTGCCTTTCATCAAACTCTGCTGGCACAGAGATGACTGCCTTGGAAATGGACATGCCAAGGTTGGCCTCTGCCATTTTCTTCAGTTTCAGCAACAGCTTAGAGCCAATGCGCTCTGGAGTGATGCGAAAGGTTTCATTAGTTGTCACAGAAAATTCAGCTAATCCTTTGTTGTTGACAACCTAGAAGGATAAAGTGACACAACCCCCAAGTGAGAAATCTTCCTGTACTCCCTCACCCTGTTCCCACTAAATGTTTATTTGCATGTAGTCTCTTCATTCTGGAAAAGTTCAAACGTGCTTTTGGCATTTCTGGATCACTTTTATTCCTTGATTAGGATTATGCAAAACATGCCACTTAAGGGGTCAAAGTATATCCAAAGAATTACACCCACTGTGCCCCACTAAAACACATTAAAAAAAGTTAAGACCTAGATACTGTGCAATCAACTTCCAACACCACATTCAAAGACAAAAGGGATGCTTTTTTCAGTCATTAGGTTACCTTTCAGGTTTCTGAAAGGAAACAAACAGCTTGGTACTGAAACTGGTTCTCTTAACAATATTAAAAAATTAAAAAGACTTCAAAGACCACTTGCAGTACACATTTTTTTTTTTTTATTTTTCCAACCAATTCTGCGCCATGCTCATATAATGCAAACTAGTTTTTTTAAAAGTAACTTTCAAGTTCTGCTGCTGGTTAAGTAGTAAAGTGCTGAAGGAAAAAATACGATGGGACAGAGAAGATGTGACTTTAAAACTTTTTTGGGTTTTGGTTTTCTGCGTTATTTTGGGGAGCGGTTTGTTGATTTTTGTTTGTGTTTTTATTTTACAATTTCAGGGAGAACTAAGTTTCAGCAAAGCACAATTAGCATTTCAAGTTGAAATTTATCCTTTGAAAGAAAGGACTGGAAGGTTACCCAGAAAAACATTTCTGAATAGGAAAACACAGGGTTCTCTGGAAAATCATTATCAGCTCTCATGCAGAGGTACACAACTTCCACAACCATTTTCTTCAGTTTTCAGGTACATCAGATTAAGCCAAATGACTCAAGGTGTGACAAGATGATCAACCACATTTCAGGTGTCATAGAACTGGGCTGGAGGGACCTTACAGCTCATCTCCTTCCAACCCCCTGCCATAGGTACTTTCCACTAGATCAGGCTGCTCAGAGCCCCATCAAACCTGGCCTTCAACACTTCTGGGGATGGAGCATCCCCAGCTTCTCTGTGCAACCTGTGCCAGTGCCTCACCAACCTCACAGTAAGGAACATTTTTCATAATCTCTAATCTAAACCTACCCTCTATCAGTTTGAAGCCGTTCCTCCTTGTTCTGTCACTCCAGGTCCCTGTAAATAATCTCTCTCCATCTCTTTTGTAAGCTTCCTGTGCTGGAAGGCCACAATTCGTTCACCCCAAAGCCTTCTCCAATCCCAAGCCAATCTCAATTCTCTCTGCTTCTCCTCACAGCAGAGCTGCTCCATCCCTCTGATCACCTTGGTGTCTCCTCTGGCCCGGCTCCAGCAGCTCCCTGTCCTTCCTGTGCTGGGAGCCCAGGGCTGGATGCAGCCCTGCAGGTGGGGTCTGAGCAGAGAGGGGCAGAGGGGCAGAATCCCCTCCCTGCCCTGCTGCCCACGGGGCTTTGGATGCAGCCCAGCACACGGGGGGTTTCTGGGCTTCCTGAGCACACGGCCGGGGCATGTCCAGCCTCTCATCACCAGCACCCCCAAGTCCTTCTCCCAGGGCTACTCTGGGGCTGTTCATGTCCAGCCTGGATGGCATCCTGCACCTTACTGCTTGGAGGCAACTGAAGGCACTGTCTGCTTACCTTAAAGGGATACCTGCTGCTTTCACTTTGCAGCTCTTCTGAAGTGAAGACTTTCCCAATGAATCTCTTGGCATCATATATGGTGTTCTGAGGATTGGCATCGGCCAGTTCCAGGCCCTCATAGCCCACATGCACCCCTGTGTCTGTGAAGGAGACGACACTGGGAATGCTGTTGTGCCCCTTCTCATCTGCAATGACCTTCACGTCTCCGCTTCCAGGCAGGAAGACGGCAACAGAGCAGTAGGTGGTGCCAAGGTCGATCCCAATCACTCTGGGGGTGGGCAAGGGCAGATACTGTTGTGCCAGGTAGCTGGCTAAGAGCAGGGCCAGCACAGCGGAGCCTGAAACACGGAACAGTGAACAGCAGGGTTAGGGGATCAACTCTGCAAACCTACAAGTCAATGCAAACGACACGGTGTGACACATTGCACCTCCTGCAGCTTTATTTCACACCCTAGAGCCTGTTTAGCTACCTAATTAGTTTTTAATTTCCTTCTCAACAGAGAGAATTTCAGGCATTAAATATTAAACTGATTGAGGAAAAAAAGCCCAAGAGATTGCCAAGCCAAAAATATCACCACACTGTAATAATTCTATTTCTCTCTGCATGTTACTGCAATAACACAGGCTAATTAGTACTTCTGGAGGAGTTGTCTATAAATGACCCTAAAGGACACTGAGTTAATAGGACTGTCCAAAATCACAGTTAAATGACAAACTCCCAATTCTAACACCTCCATCTTCACCAGAAGTCCAAAAATAAGGGGAGAGAAACCCTCTCTTATACTAACTCATTCTGTTTCAGCCACAGCTCCAAAAAAAGCATCTCCCCACAACTCTGAATCTTTTCTGTACCTTGAAACCCAAGGAAAGACCAGTTTATGTGCAGAAGAATTCATTGTTTGGTTGATTTTCTTTTAATTTTACTTATAATCATCAGACACAGGAAACCCAAAAGTCTAGCATCAAGTAATAACCTCAGATGATTACCAAAAAAAATGCACCAACAAACAAAATCTCAACAAGACATGTAAGTAAGTTAAATTTCAAAGACTGGGTGACCTCTTTTTTTTCCCAGCAGGGAAGGGTGGTCATAGCAGTGCTTCAAACAGACTGGTCGGAAAGCCCTGGCTTGCTCTGGGCTGCAAATCTTCCCAGGCATTTCTGAGCAATGTGCCGCTGAGCACTTTGGCTTTCGTGGAATCCACAGTGGGTCAGGTTGGAAGGGACAACAATCTGGTCCAACTTCCCTGGTCAAGCAGGATCATCCCAGAGCACAGGATTGCATCCAGATGGCTCTGGAATACTTCCATTGAGGGAGACTCCACACCCTCCCTGGATGATCTGTTCCAGTGCTTGGTCACTGCACACTGAAGAAGTTCTTCCTCATGTTCAGAAGGAACTTTCTGTGCATCAGTTCCTGTCCACTGCCTCTTGTCCCATTGCTGGGCACCACCGAGCAAAGCCTGGTCCGTGCTCTGACCTCTCCCTGCAGACATTGATGAGCTTCCCTCTCACCCGTCTCTTCTCAAGGCTAAACAGCCCCAGCTCCCTCAGCCTTTGCTTCTAAAAGGTCCAGTGCCCTCACCGTCTTTGCTGCCCTCCGCTAGACCCGCTCCAGGAGTTCCATGTCTCTCCCGTAGAGAGAAGCCCAGAACTGGACATAGCGGAAAACACAGAGCTCGTGCCACCCTGGAGAGCAAACCCAGGGCGACACCGGCGGCAGAAAGACGCGAGAGAGGAAGTAAAGCCCCACAAAACCCCCAGCCCAGCCACACCACCGCCTCACCCAGCACAGCCATCTGCCCCGCCATGTCTGCCTGCGGCTCCAGCTGCTGACGGCTCTTTCCGGGCCGCGCGGGGTACGCCGGGAACGGTAGTACGCATATCCCGCTCACCCTGCTCACGTCAGCAGCTGCTGGGGGCAAAGAAACCACAATTCCCTGTGCGCATCGCGGCGCGGCCGGTTCCGGCGGGTACCAGCCAATGGGCGGGGAGGCGCGTTACCGTTAGCAGGGGAGGTGGTGCGTGCCCTCTTAGGAGCGCATGCGCAGGTCCGGGCGGGGCGGTCGCGATGGCTGCTGGGAGCGGTAGTCCGGAGCCCCGGCGCCATGCTGCTCCGCGGCCTCCCGCCGGCGTGAGGCGTCAGAGACCGCTGCTGTGTCAGTGCTGAAGCAGAGCATCTTTCTTTATCCCCCCCTCGGTTTTCAGCTAGAAAGTACCGAGTTCCCTCCTCTGAAAGGGTTTCGGTGTCTTTTACACGGACAAGAGCCAGGTTCGGAAAGGAGACGTTGTTTATTCTGTGCAGGTTGCAAGGCAGAAGCTTTCCACAAATCAAGCACACCGATTCTCAAAACTTCACAATAAATATGTATTTCAGCAAACCAATCACAGTTCACTGGCTACAAGTTACCTAGTTCTCTTATTAATGGTGAGGGGATATTTCCTTCTTGCCCACCCGGCATTTAGACAAGTGAGGAGAATGCAGGTGAAACCTGCCCCTCAAATGCATCCTGGAGGGGCACAATTGGTAACTGCTCTAAGAAATGCACTGTGAAGTACTGTGTGGGTTTGCTTCTCATCAGTTGTCCCTCTCCTCTGCTCTGCTCCACTCCCCTCTCATAAGGAGTAATGGATTTTCAGGTTCTTGCAGAGCAGGTTTCTGTTTCAGGCAGAAGCCCAAGTTAGAAGCTTTTTAAATAGAAAATATCCATAAATGAGTAGTTGGTAGCAAATTGCATAGTGGAAGAAAATATGTGCACTATTGCATAGTGGAGGAAAGTAGGCTAAATCCTATTGTAGTTATCATCTCCAGCATCTCTGTTTCTCCTAAGTGATGGAAAGATACATAACCCAAAAGTAATTCCCAGGAGCTCGCTTCTTAAAAGCTTCTTCTATATGCAAAGAAAGTGGAACCACTTTACCTTAATAGTAAAAAATGTATTTGTCCTCCACTTATGGTTAACATATAGTGATGTGCTTCATTCTCAGCATGAGGAGGTGGAAACTCTTTGGAAAGGGAAGAGAAGGTTGAACCATTCAGCCTCCTTAATGACTCATGATCTGACTGTTTTCTAATTACTTAGGTAACTTAATTTCTTTTGCATACTTTAACAAAGTTTCTTGAAGTGGGACCACGGTAATTGTGCTCATTTGTAAGTGGGGGGAAACTCGTAATCATTGTTTACAGTATTTTTTCATCCTTATAACTCATGAGCAGGCACTTTGTGTTTTATGCCACTGTCAGTGGATGGTGAGCAGAAAAACAGGTTTAGCACACACAGGGCATATGATCAAACTGTATTTTGCTCATAATTTTGATATTTAATAGCAGGTATTTTTTAATACATAAGGACCATCTGAAATATGACACTGCAGACTTCTGATATGTAGGGATGTGTTTTTAAGAAATACTGATACAAGCCTCTCATTTCAGAGATTTCTTCCTTTTTTGGAGCAGAGGCCAGGCTTTGTTTTTTGTCCTTGAGGTTAAACCTTTAAAAGACTTGAGGATCACTTGTTACCATACCTGCCCAAGGACAGAACTCAAATGCCCTTTCCTATTTCCCTATTTCTCCTTAGCAAAGCAGCTTAATGAATTCAGTGTGTCAATCAAAGCCTCCCCACCTGACTGACTCCCTGGAGGCTTGGCTGTTCCCTGCAGGATTACACAGCACAGGCCACCTGCCTGGGAGTCAAGTCAAGGGGAGCATCTCAGCAGGCTTTCTGCCCTGCAGCAAAGCTCTGCCATGCCAGAAGCTTCTGCAGAAGCCACTGACTCCCCTGTTGCTGGTTGGGGCTGCTGCAAGGTTTGAAGGCTCAGTCCACCACACATATTCTGTAGTCATTTCAAGGGAACACATGGTCTTCAGCAGATATGCTTAGAAGAAGTCCAGAAATGCCTAATTCTTTCCCTCCATATTTTCTCCATGACCTATTAGGACCTGCTCATGGATATGCCTGGACTCTGCACAGTGATGCCAGACTTGTCTTGCATCTGCAAAACAGGCAGAACTAACCCTAGTGATCTTGCCCTTGTAATGATAATTGGGCATTACCACTGTGTCTTTTGTATCACCTTTTTTTAACTACTCTGGTTTGTGAGGGAGGCCTGTGTCCATTTTCCTCCATTATCTGAGCGAGTGGTACACTCAAGAATGGGCTGTTCGGGAACAGAAGGGAACATTCAGTGTTTCTGGAGAAGACAGCTTGGTTTTGCACAGAATATTTCAATATTCATTGGGCAGTAGAGGGAGAGGCTTATTTGTTTGGGAGAAAAAGATATGGGTAACTCCTGCTCCATAGAGTGCCTCACGGGGAAAGCAAAAATGTGTTTGGGGCAGACACTGGAAGGCTGGCCTTTGTTTTCCTGGAATGCTTCTGCCACTTCCCTGTAAGCAAGGCACATCCTCCATGGTGAGCACCCTCACCTGAGGGTGGGCAGTGAAAATTCAGACCTGCACAACTGCTTTGCAAAAGCTGTGATAAAGCTTCTCTGGATGCCCCTAAGTAAAAGTGCGTGAGGTGCTGTGGTGCCAGGGGCTGCTAGTCCTGAGCTGCTTGCCTTGGATACCTGGGCTGGGCCACATCAAGTGGCCCTTGGCTACCACACACCAGGACCCCGACACCCACCTGCCTCTGACGCGAGTATGAAGGGGGTGTGCGGCCAACTCCCTCCGAGGGGCTGGGCAAATGCTTGTTTATCCTTCTTAGTGCATCTGTTCACTCTGGTAGTAAGCTGTTTATAACATTTCAAACGCTTTTCAGGGATTAATTTCCTTCAAGGGGCTGTTCTTTTCCCCTGGTGCTTTGATAGGTGGAGGTAAACATGTTTTTGCCTGCAAGTAGCTTGAGGGAGAGAGTTGTTCTTACAATGTAAGAGCAGAGGCTGGTTTTAAAACAGTCTCCCATCAGATGTGATGTCTGCAGGAAAAATCCTGCTACACTGGGGATTATCACTCAAACCCTACACCTGTGTTGTGCTAAACACAGTTCAAGCATTCTGTGTACGTGGAATCAAATACAGCTTGTTTCCATTTGCAGGATGCTTTGCATCAGCTGTATCCTTGCATTTGGAGAAAAGGCAATTGAGTTTGCAAAGCATCCTCTTTTCTGCTGATGTACAAAACATGGTTTTGTCTTTCTAGGGTTTACTGAGTGAGTGCTTTCTGCATTGTCTCAATCATTTTAAAGCCAGTGTCTAAAACTGAAACACAGGATGCTGGGATATGCTCAACGCATAATGTGATCCCATCAACCCAGGATGATCAGTCCATGTTTTCCCACTATGAAGGAGGAAGGGAAAGAGGAATTGAGATCCACTTTGTAGGTGGAGAATAGAATCAATATCTCTCTGAGAAGGGAGATGATTGATGCTAGGAATTTAGAAGATGCTAAAATCTGAAACCTCATTTTCAGTTTTTAACTTAGGTAACGGCGCCTTAGTGTGTTGTCAGAATTGCATAGGTCCCTGATAGTTCCTTTCCCTAATTAAAACACTGATCTTCTCCTGCTGTCTATGCTTGGGAAAGGGAAGAATTTCAGCAGCCTTCCTCTGACAGACAGTTCAATATCAGGCAGCTGGATAGAGGAGCATAGCCTTTAATTTAGATGCAAAAGTTTCCATTAAAATTCCAGCATATAGCCTAAAGATTCTGGCTCCTTTTGAGTGGCTGACTGGCCATGGCTGGGCAGGGGTGTACTGAATTCTCCATTAGCCACAAACTCACCCCCCAGCTGGAGGCAGGAGGAGCAGCTCAAGGCTTCTCCTAGGATCCACAACCCCAAAAAGCTGAACCATAAGGCGTGGGAGGAGTGCAAGGAGCTCCCAGCAGATGTCTCTGCCACGGAGCATTTCTTCCCCAGACTGCTTTTGGTGTCTGACAGATACCTGCAGATTCATATAAAGCATATTAACCTTTAGCAGTAGTTACCCAAAGTCTTGTAAAGGCGTAAGTCATGAAAATGGCACCACATTTTCATTACAGTTTCTTTAACTGCTTTAACATACCCATCTCACGGAACCCTCATGAAATAATTTTGAGGTTAACAATGAAATTACTGTTTCCCCTTTCATAAATACAGTTGCAGTGATACCAGTATAATGTAAAAACTAGGAAAAACAGTTTGGAAAAGAAAAAGAGATTTTCACTGATTTTTTTTTATCTGTCCCACTTTTCTACTTGAATTTCAGTTGGTGTGAATGCTGATAAAGCTTTCTGTGTTGTGAAAAATAAAAACCAGAGACATTTTATTGAAGAGGCAAAGCAGTTTGACACTTATTGGTCTGGTAACTGAGAGTTTCTCTTCATGCTTCACCACGGTGAAGTGGGCCAGTGTTACAATGCCAAAAGGCAGCTGTGAGCTTGCTGAATTCTCCCCAGCCACATCAGCCTGGGGTAGTGGGCCTGAATCATGGCTTGGCTTGGATTTGTGCTGGTGCCTGGAACACATCATCCACCTTCTGCTCAGCCTGGGTGTCCTGTGTGGAGCAGGGAGGGCAGTACAGCACGGGGTGACAGGGAAAGTGATCGCTCGTAGCAGTGTTTGCAGCACCACGCTGTGTGAAGGGCTGCAGAGCTCAAGGATGGGATGGCTGGGAGTCTCATCATCTGCACCAATCATCATGGTGATAATGAGAATGAACAAGAGTTCCAGCAGCCCCCCAAGAGACCACTTTACCTCATTCATGTTGCTGCTGTGTATATGAAAGCCATACAGATGTCAGTCAGGCTTGTCAATTTGGTCTATTGTATATGACAACAAAAGGATAAACACAAGAACGCACTCAAATAAAGCTGCCTGAACAGCGTGCTCCCCAGGCAGAGGAGAAATTTTGCAATATGTGTGGATAGAGAAAAGTTCTGTTCTTTTTATTTATTTATTTATTTATTTATTTTTTGTGGAGTACTGAGGCTGAAGTGTCAAGAGTATCTGTTTTACATTTGTTCTTTTCCTGGAGGTATCACCTGGCATCATTGGGTTTGTACACTGGATTAGAACTTCTGAGCCTTTACTGTGAATCTTTTGACTGGCACAGAAGATCTATTACAGTCATCATTTAGAAGTGCTGTTATGGTACTCCAGGAGCAACTATGCTCTGCCTATTTTCCTAGAAGACCTAGCTCCCTGGCCCATATTGTTTCCAATCCAGGAAAAAATAATAGGTAGCAACATGTATTCTTCTTTACACTGTGTGAAGCAAAGGAACACTGAAGGTCAGTGACTCAAGAATAAATAACAAGCCTGGAGGGCCAATACAATTTGGAAAAAGATGTCTCAAACATTGTTTCAGAGATCCCACAACATCAGCCTTCTTGCCTTATTTTTAGGAATCTGTATTAAGCAGTATCGTCAAAGATTTGATGGGAGAGAAGTGTCCTCATTTATAATTGCTCATTGGCCAAGGTGGTTGTGGCATTTCCTAATGATCTTTGTAGTGCACATCTGTCCTGCAGGAATAAGAGTTGCCATTATCGTGTAAATGCATACTTCAGTTTAGTGGATGAATGGTTCAGATACAACTGAGATGTGAGCAAGCTCATCCAGCATTATACAAACTCAGTTTGGTGTCATTCCTGAGTGCCATATGTAAAACCAATAGCATCTGACAGCAGAGCCCACTGTGTTTCTTACATACTCCAAACCCTCTGAAATAGGCAAAGAAATGTTGAGACACAGAAGAAGGAAACTGTGTCATCAGCCTAAGTCAAAGTCCTTAGTGTTGCTTTGTACCTTCCCAGAACCTCTGGTCAGTTGGCAACCACTTTGCATTAGTTGTTCCCTGTGCCAAGGCTTGCAACCTACCTGGAGGGCTCTTAAACCTATTTCTGACAGTATTGATGGAATCATTCCGACATTACTCAGATTACTCTTACAAGACAAGCAAAGATGTCAGCCACACCATGTCTTCTTTTTTCAGCATCACTCCCCTGTGCACTGTCATGTGAGTAGCAAGTGTCTGTTTAGCCTGGAGAGAAGTTTGTTGGAAGAAGATACTGTAAAGTTAGAGCCATTCCAGAAGAAGGGTGTACAGCTAGGGAAAATGATCCATCCACAGAAGTAGAGATTAGCCTTTCTGTGCAATCAACAATAAAATAAAAGACCCATGCCAGTTTTCTCTCTCTTTCTTGAATGATTGCACTGCGTGTAGGTCTGCTGGACTGTATCAGCACCTTCATGCAGCCCATAATTCATTGCCATGCTTTTGGCTCGGTTCTGCAGCTCAGATATGCAAGTGTTTGAAAAAACAGCTACTGCTTATGCACACCCAAGGACAGGCAGAGACTTTACAAGATATGCGAAATCTGTGTGCCAGCATATTTGTGGGCGCTGAGCCTTTAAGCTTCAGAATATTTGTACCAAATAGAAAATACCGATAAAAATGCAACAGTATGTTTATGTCATGGTTCTAAGAAACATTTCTGACTGTGTGCAAACAGTCTCATTGGGCTGGACTGCCTTTTTTTCTTTTTTTTTCTCTTTGCAGTACATAGCACAGAGGGCTCTGTGGCTGTCATCACACTATGGTGCTCCCACAGCACCCTCAGCTGCAATTAAGCAATGTGAGGGAGGGATTTCACAATCTCAGAAGGAGGTAGTATATCAGTTTCTGCTGAATTGTTGGGACAGAGAATGCATCTTTTCATATGGTCTGGAGAAGTCCCAAGTGTTTCCCATCTCAGTATAATGCTCTTCCCTTGCTGTCATTCAGTCCCAAAGTGAGCAGAGCTGACAGATGTCGATTCTTTCAGATTTTCCCTTTCCTAAGGACCTTGACAGCTTCAGCTGCTGAACAACAAACTTACCTTTTTTTTTTTTTTCTCCTTACCTGTTTACTCCCACTGTAGCTGTCCTGTCTCTCATGAGGAGATGTAGATTCAGTTCACATCATCCAACATCAATACTTCGCGCTCACTTTGCTGAAAAGGATCCAAGGAACAATACAACAAACTACCTGTCCTTGTCTGTCTGCTGTTTATTGCAGTCACCATCGTCTGTGCTTTCATTTCAGAAGCAGTTAGGTATGACAGAAGCACTTTAGGATAGACAGATATACAGTGCTGTGCCAATCAAAAAAAAAAAAATACAGTTAAAAAACTTGCAATATGTCTATCAGCAAAATAAAACAAATAGAAAAGAAAGGTGTTGCAATTTCAGTAGTAATGAATAAACCAAATTGCAAGATCTGTCTGCATCTTTGTTGCTACTACATTCATTGAAAGCAAAACTGTAGTTGTATATCATGCTCTGTATGGTCACAGCTACTAATACACAGCTTTTTGAAGCTGGGTTACACATTCTGGGTCATTATATGGAAAATATGGCATGTCTGGATAGTTCCAAAGTGTATGGTATTGGGAGCCAAATAGATAAAACTCTCTGATAATTTTATTTTGTACAGGCGATCTCCCATAAACTAACATTGATTTGTCTGTTATCTGCAGTCACTGAGGGCTAGTAATTCACTGCCATTTTGTTATTTTGTTTCTTCTCTCTGATTTTTGTGTGGGTAATAATTATGCTGGTAAGCCTCTTTCTGTATGACTTTTACATATTTTAGTTTTGAATTCTGTGGCCCTAAAATCTGAGCAGAACAAGGAAAGAATTTTTTTTTTTTCCTGCTAGCTGAAACCTTTTCCCAATTCTCAGAACTCCTTTTTTTTTTTTACTGCAAATTGATAGATTTTAGTTCAAGTGTGTGATAAACAGGAGTGGAGCCCTTCCTGTAAAAGACAGTCCTGAGAAAATGCAGCTTAGTTTGCAGCCTCTGATAATGAGATGATTCATGGAGGGCCTGTCAGGAAAAGCAGCTTGCCATCTCTATGCCATTTTTAAACAATTTGTATTGCCTACCTGTTTTCCCCTTCACTTTTCACAGAAATACAAAGCTTTCTCTATATTACACTGAAGGATGGAAATAGAAATGGGGAAAAAAAGCATTTTTGTTTTTAAACACGAACATTTAATCGACCTGAGGGGAGTGATTTATCTTGGATAATGGATCCACCTCTCTGCTCCTCCTGTTGCTTATCCCCATCCAGCTGGGTGCTTTGTAGGCTCTCTTGCACTGACATGGTGTGGCACCACTAGCTTTTCCAGCTGCTGGAGCACCAGCAGAGCCCTACACATGAGCACAGAGACTCACATTCCTGCCCCTCTAGGGGGAGTGCAAAGCCCAGGAATGATGGCTGGTAGCACAGTCTTCAGGCCTCCTTTTCAGCAGTTAACCCAAAAGTCCATTGCAAATCCATCTATGCAACAATACTTGGTGCTAAAAAACCTGACAAAGCCAGAACAGGGGAGAAAACTGTTTATGATAGGAGGGAAAGCCTGCACTTGTTGGGTGGTGCTTTAAACCGGCAGAACTGTCTGGTTCAACCTGCTCTCTCTGCAGTTAGGCCTTTTCCACATCTATTTTCCAGCTCTTATTTTTTTAATATAGAATAAATATTCTGTTTGTAATTACATTTAAGTTATTCTATGAGATTATAACATTCTTCTTTTCTGTCTGAGCTGGGTCTGTTCCATCTGAATTGCAAAATGGATATAGGATTGCAGTAGTTAGGGAAGGAAAAGCTGTATTAGACCAGAGTCCATCATCCTGTATGGGTATGATATAACACTGTGACAGAGGCCATATGAGATATTAATTTGCTATAATACAGAAGTGTTTTACAGTTTCTTAAATTATAATGAGAAAGAGCAGCCCAGGAGTGGATTTCTTATCAGTGCAAGAGCTGGGTTGCCATAAAAGCTAGAGGTAATGCATAGACTATTAGAAAAAACAGTCTGCCAGGTTGGTTCATGTGCTTAAACCTTCTCCAGCTCAGCCCTTAAAATTTGGGACCATAAGGTCCTGGATGACCTGCACTCATCCTTCCAAGCAGAAGAGCCTGGTTTTGTTCTTGGGTCTTGAAATAAAATCTGTGAAAGCCCAGTGGGTCTTTGCCTGTTGTTTTGGAGCAAAGCAGTTCCCATCTCTGCACTTCCCAGAGGCAGGAGGGGACTCTGTGCTGTTGTAGATCCACTCTGCTCCCAGGCAGCTCTATGCCCACACAGGAGGCACTGAGCAGCTGGCTAGGGTCGTGGGTTTGTGCTTAGCACCTGAAGGCAACTTTGTCTTGCTGGGAGGATGAAAAATCCCATGGCATGTTTGCACAGGATGAGATATAAACCTTTTGGTATCCTGGCTGGTCCCAAAATTCAATGGCTCAATTCTGCTTAATTCTGCTTAATTTCTCTTGCATTTTAATTGGTGCAGCTGTAACTGGTGCCTTGTTTCACTCAGAGTGAAGCAGGCTTTGAAATAGCACCTTAAATGTATATACACTCACTCTCATCCCCCCAAATGCCAAATAAAACAGCCTTTTATCACTTGTTAAGTGGTACTGCACATTAATGCAGTTGTGGAAACTGCTACTTTACAAATATCCTCTTTCATAACTATTTTCTATAGATTTGTTTTCAGCAGAGTATGAAACCTTGGGATAGAAATGCTTTTATAGTTTTCTGCTTCTGGCCATATTATTGAGAGACAAGGAATATCTTTAGTTCAGTGCTTTAAACTCTCACAACAGGTTTGTTTTTTTTTTTTCTCTCAAAACACTTGTAACAAAAATACATTGCACCAGGTGCCCTGGTTTCATTTCTGCATGCTCCCTTCTCAGAGGTTTCACATAACTCAGGAATGGAAAGTCAAACTACACAGTGTGCACTTGCTGCTGATGGGCATATACACAGGGGTAGACTAATAAAAATACTGTATTATTTCTCAATACAGTGTACATTTCCAGTGCTGAGTAAATACTAAATGCAATGGCTGAAAGATCCTGTTACTAAGGCAACCAACTCCCATGTTATCCTTAAATATATATACATAATCTGTCTGCTACTTGAAAAGAAAAATTCTTGTCAAGATTTGCTGAGCTGAATTCTTGATGAGGTCTGTCTTATAAGAGGCTAAATGTTGTGGGTGCCTCAGACTGGACTTTCAGGTTGACAATATGTCCTGGGGTGAAGTTATGATGCTTGTATCCCCAGCTGTCTGCTCTGTTTATGCTGGATATTGAGTTCTGCAGCTTTAAGGACGGCTCTGAGAGTGAAGGGGGGAAGGAAGAGGTGCACAGTTTTATTTGCAGAAATGGCACTCGCTGCCCTGCATGCTTCTCCTGTCTGTGTTCTCTGCAGCACAAACAGCAAGACAGAGCTCTCCTTTGCTTTTAGTTAGTTTTTAACTAGCTAAAACAAAAAAGTTCCCCAGACTATGTTTTTTTTTTCTTTTTCCATAAATCTTTTCAAACCTACTCTAAACTAAAAACCATAAAAACCACTGAGAATTCACACCTGTAGCCCACCAGAACCTAAACCTCAGCACTTACTAGCACCAGAAAAACTAATAAAGAGCTAAACAAGCCAAACTACACCCCACAACAAAAACTTTTTTAGATTTGCCATCTCTTTAAGAAACAAAAATTTTGTTGTTAAATATTATTAATTTTTATACTTGTAAATACTTGTTAAATAAACAATTTTATCCACTTTTCTCAAAAAAGAAATCTTTTCCCAAACCAGTTAAAAGAAAAGCCACTTAAATATACTTTCTAAAAAACCCCATTCAA